>NC_090444.1:1766409778-1767009778 GCF_031143425.1 Pleurodeles waltl | reverse complement strand
GCAGGTCCATCAAATGGACATGGTGCAAAGAGAAGACTAAGTATCTCACCGGTAAAAGAAAAGGGTAAAGAAAGTTTGAACGAAGGAGGAAGGCCGAAAGTGAAGGAGAAAAGAAAAGAAGTGACTGTTGTGGATCAATCGTCAAGTGAGGAAAAAGACTTGACAAAAGAGGAAAGTACCAGCGAAGCAGAGTCGAAAAGAGAAGCAAAATTGAAAAGGAAAAGGATACCAAACAGGAGATATTCCGGTCCTGAATGGGCATATGCAGTCAATGATGATTGGACAGACGAGTTTGTATCTCTAAGCATCGAGAACGAAGAAGAAGAAGAAATACCAATAGAAAAGAAAAGTTTCATAGACTCTGTCGATTGAAAGGGTAAATGATATTGCTTGCTACAATATAACGTGAAAGAAACAACCAGCTGAGACATTGTTAAACCGGATGAGACATTTGCTAAACTGATAAAGACTGAGTTATTACCGAATCGAGACAAATGCTGCTAACCGATAAGTGACTGGCCTTTTGAAGAAGACGGTGTGAACATTGCGCTTGTTCAGCTTTGTAACTGAATTGCTAAATAGTTTCATTTATAAGTGCTCCTAGCTCTCTGATTCTATACAGATCATGACGCAAACCAATAGAAAGAAATATTGTAAATATGTGTGTATAGGCTTGGTATTAACATGTGTAATAATAATAATGGCAATTGTGTTTGGAATGCATGGAAAGGGTGAGAATGAGACTATTGCTGCTTCTACTATTGCTCCTGTTACTGCCACTGAACTAACCCCGCTGAAAAGACTAGCACTGGATGAGAGACTCTTGCATGATAAGAAAGAGCTTTCGTATAACGTTTTCTATCGCTTACTAACAGAGTATGTTGAAACTATGGATGCGAAAGATTGTTATGTGTGTACCCAGATACCGACATCAGTTAAGGAAGGGGTAACTTATCACCACATGCCTCTTACATATGGGATTACGTGTAGTATAGTAATGTCTAGGTTTTATGGTCAAACTAACATACAGTATTTTTACTCGAATTATGATGTTACCTTTGCTTATGTTCCTATAATAGCGCAGCTAAGCGAGACTGCAAAATATTGGGATTACAAAATTATGAGGGACTTTTTCGAGCCAATGCAACCTTTTGAAACGGCTCATGCTCATAGGGAAAACCTTACTTGCTCAGTCTCTGCTGTAGAAATAAGCTTTTTGGATCGCACAGATGATAGAAGGGCTCAAATGAAAGCGAAATTAGAAAAGGAGTTATATAAGAGGACTTCAGTAGATAATTATGATTTTGCTGCTATAAAGACACAAGGGAAAATTGCTTTAGAAGCTTGGCATGTAGGGAAGTTTTGTATATATCGAGGAGAATCTTATTATGACAATATTTTTGTAGGAGCGAGTGAATGCAAACATACGTTTATTTTTAAGGCCAAATGGACATTCATGATGAACGGACTTGACCCTGTCATTCCAGGTGTATATTACATTTGTGGGCATAATGCCTATTATCGTCTTCCAAAGGGATGGTGGGGGAGATGTTATTTGGGTATAGTGTTTCCAAAGGTTTATCAACTGATGACGTATCGATGATTGAAAAGACATCTGGATCCCATCGTATCCAGAAAAGAGAGACCGCAGCTGCTGTGGTAGGTGATATATTTGGAGCCATGATTCCTTCATTGGGAGTTGTGCTGAATTCCATCAAGATACGAAAGTTGTCTACTATAGTGGATAACATGTTGACAAAGTTTTCAGGTGCTATAATCCTGATAGATGCTGAGCTTGCAGCGGAAAGAGCTATGACTCTTCAAAATAGGCTTGCTTTAGACATTCTTTTAGCAAAGGATGGAGGCGTTTGCAAAATGATTGGTGCACGTCACTGTTGCACCTATATACCGGACAATAGTGTGAAGATTAAAACTATGCTTGCTAATCTAACAAAAGAAAGTGCAGATTTGAAAGAACTGAAAGAACCAGGAGTGTGGGAGAAGGTTGGAAAGGGAATAGCTTCAGTGGGTCATTGGCTTGGGGGAATTTGGAATGGAATATTATTGAAAATAATAGAAGGAATATTAATAGTAATAATTTGTGTATTTGGAATTTGGGGAATAAAAAGGGGAATAATAATGATTATGGAAAGAATTAAAAGAAGAAAAGAAGAGAAAATTATGAAAAGAATGGCAGAAGAATACAAAGCGCAAACTAGGGGAACTAAAATGAAAAGGGAACTGACAGAATTTTAATGGAATAAAATTTGTGGGCATGATTTGTGTGATGACAAGTAGTCATCAGAGGAGGGATTGATGAAGCAGAAAATGAAGGTTTTGATTTATTAACGCTTAAACGTAGTGCTGGAATAATCATGTGTGACATTAACCGAATTAATTAAGATTGTACGGGGACAAAATGTGCCCACAGAGTAGTTTGCCATCATTTATACGCGTGCTTTATATAACGTGGTGAATTAGAATTGCACTAATCCGACATAATCATAAACGTGTGCTACGATTTGCTTGTTTGAAATGTTTTAGCTTAGCATTACTTTAGCGGAGGCTTTGGCCTAGTTGCCTGGTCTCACGGTTTAGATGCTCGTATTTTTCCACTGTGCTATTAAACGTGTATTCTTGCTTGAAGCTGTACTTTTCCACAGAAACTGTTCACATGCTTATCTTAAAGTCAGTGCCAGCTTGGCATATTTTCTCTTTAATTCAAGGTCGACTTGCAGGTGCGGACAATGGAGGCTCTGAGAGTAAGCTAATTGGGAAACAATGTTGGGATTTGCGTACCCATCTCCAAGGATGGGTATGCTTAAGTAAAAGCTTGAGAACTGTCGTTTTTGATTGGTCAATTTGAAGCTAACCTATGAACCCTCCAATGGAGACCCTACTGGATTCGAACTGTTGTCTATAAAACCCAGGTGCACAAGAAGAAGGTAGCCATTACCAGCTCGATACCCGCCATTTTGCAGACTTCGTAGCTATTATGGCCCACTTTGCTGCGACGCCATTTTGAAAGAGACTTTGATTCTTTCTCTAGTCGAGAGAAAGAGACTTTAATGATTCTTGCCCTAGAGACTGTAATTATTGATTTGATCCCTTTGCATGAAGTAATAGTTTTACCTTGCCGCCGTGAGGCAATTGCCCCGTTCGCCCCTGCCCCTTTGCCCAGTCCTATGCCGATCGAAACGGTACCCATGATGACCGAAGAACGGTACCTGTGAGACGAAGACTTCCTTGTATGCTGATCGTAATTGGTAAATATGAAAGGAAATTGTAAAATTGCATTGTGTTTCTTTTAGGTAACCAACTGCTGATTTTGATAGGGTCCCTAGTTAAGAGTTTTTCTAAATTAATGTTGCTAAATTGTTTTTGCATGAAGTCCCACATGCCGATGCTAATTTGAGGTTAGACGAGGATTCCATATGTCGCACGATGCAATTTGAGATCTTGTTATGCTGACTAAATGTATGCCATTAGTTCATTACAGATTATCGTATTAGTGCTTTGCATTGCTATTATCGAATGTCTTGTGATTCAAATGCTACATAGATTACACTTGTTTCGACGTTATGGACAGCTATTAATGTATTGATAAAAGATGAGATTGATTGATTAAGAGTACAGAGAGTTCCCACTAAGTCAAAAGATTAATCGGCCTAAAGAGCGTCCAAAACAGGTAAAATTATTAGTACGGACCGCTCTATCAGGTCGAGCCACCACAAAATGTGACAAAGAAACAGCACGAGCTGCAAAACAACTGAAAACACTACAAGAAAATGAGGCAAAAAATAGAAAAACGTACTACAGGAACAAAAAACATGACAGCAGTGCTCCAGTGATCTAGAAATATCATAAACAGCTGAGCTGAGAAATGTATTTTAGCAGCATGTGTGGGCTGCAGTGCAACAGGGCGGCACGATTACTAGGGAAAAAAAGGAAAAAAAAACACGGAATAATCAGGCAAACTCCCAGCTTGTGTTTGGGAATGACGGGCTCGTGGCTTCATCTGCCTGGTTTCCTAACCCTACGGTTTCATATAAAACCACCCGGCTTCGGCGCGGCGCCTTTCTGAAGTGTTTTTTTTCGTGGAACAGTGGAACACAATTGAAGGGCGCGCACCTTCGTCAGCGCCCGAGGAAAGCCTTCAAAGTGAAATAATTCCTGTCTCCGGGTGGATTTTTAAACCGCACACGAAAGTTAAAAACAAAGGGAGAGGGTTGACAGAGTTTGCAGAGGTGGTAATTGCTCAGTGCTTCGAGCGAGCGTGATAAATCGCCCTCGTTTTCGTAATATCAAACAATGTTTCAATTATCCAAATAACATTGCCTAGTGGCTATATAAATTAGTGCACAGATCCGGAGGTGAGCTCAGGAAACAGAACCACTAGGCCTGGATACAGGATCACCTGACGTGGGCTCAGTGGTGCAATGCACGCGCATGCCCCTCCCCTCACAATTCAAGGAGGAGTTCCTGATATTTCAGCTAGGCTTGTGTCTTTTGAGATATGAAATGTCTTAGCCTGAGAAGTGACACCCTGAGGCCTAGGGTCTCTCCTGGCCCACAGGCTCTCACAGGGCCTCTATTAGCACCTTTAAAGCGACCACATACTGTTTGCCACTACTAATCAGTGCCTATGGCTCAGTTGTGCTTGAACCATCTTTGCAAACGCTAATGGCAGTCTCTTCCACATGATTTCATCCCTTCTTAGACCAGTGGTTCCCAACTTGTGGTCCGGGGCCCTTGGGGATCAGCGAAGCCTCCTCAGGGGGGCTACGAAAGCTTAGAAAATTTAATAATTTTAACAGATTAGGTCCCCAGCTTTCAGTTCTCAGTGTGGGGGTCCCTAGATTCCAATAATGATTCAGTGGGGGTCCCCGGGTTCCAGTATTGACAAAGTGGAGGTCCACAGCAGTCAAAAGGTTGGGACCCACTGCCTTAGACCAAGAGATATTTCTTTGTCCAGGCAAACGTATGGAAATCTAAGCACCTAACCCCGATTGTCCCTTTGCATGGTTCCAACCCACGCCAGGCTCACTTTCTGTCTGCCTTAATCCCAGGAGAAGCTGAAACCCAGGCTCTTCCGTTAAATTTCTCAGACTCGGGAAGATCTACGAACATTTTGCACTGGGTTTGTGTCATGAAAGTGATGCAAACCAGTACAAAATGTTTTTTCTATAATTTACTTTCCAGCGTAAAACTTGTTTTGCGCTGATGAGAAGTACCACAATGTAGCACGAGGCGCTGCTTTGCAATACTTTGCGTCAAGGGGGCGTTATCTGGGCGTTCCCAAGCAGCCACCCACCCTTTTTGACACAAAACCCTATCTACCAAAAATGTGAGACAAGGTTTTGCGTAAAAAATTAACGCCTTTTAAAACCAGGCTCTAAAAGGAGAAATGTTGTCATTTCTCCTTTCTTCTCCTACTTTGCATGCGTACCGCACTGTGCAGCCCACATACAAGGTAGGAACAGTTTTAGAAGTTGTCCAGGCCTAGTAGTTTGTACTGAAAGGCTAGCCGTCCAGTACAAAACTTATGCCAGACCTCGCACACACCCTTGCACTGAGGCGTAAAGGTGTGTGCGTGGCGCACAGCAGCTGGAATCAGCACCGGCGCTAGGGAAAGGGGAGGAGAGAGCCATATCTCTGCAGATATGGCGCCCTCCTGCTCCCTCCAGATCGCGCAACGCAGCACAGATCTTTTTGGCTGCTGCACTGCGTTGCCAGGAAGGATGGTAAATCTGCACTTAGGGGGTTATTACAACTTTGGAGGAGGTGTTAATCCGTCCCAAAAGTGACGGTAAAGTGACGGATATACCACCAGCCGTATTACGAGTCCATTATATCCTATGGAACTCGTAATACGGCTGGTGGTATATCCGTCACTTTACCGTCACTTTTGGGACGGATTAACACCTCCTCCAAAGTTGTAATAACCCCCTTAGTGTTTTGCTGATCCCTAGTGCCTTTTATTGTGGGGTCCTGAAATGTCTCTTATTGTACATTTGAAGTGTTTTGTGCTTGTTGTGTGTGGCTGAACTTCCAATGCAGCCTTTAACAAAATAAAAATATAAAGTTCTGCATAGTTCTATTTAGTAATTATGTGATGTTAGATATCTTTAAAGTGCGAACCTAGCTCAAAACTGCTGAGCGACAAAGATGCTCATTTACCCTGAAGTACATTTCATTTGGTAATAGGATCAGCAGAAGAATGCATGGTACAGGTTGTCTCTTCTTTCAGTCTCCCATGGATAAAGAGGGCAGCTGCTCTTGCAGATAGATGTTTATTGATAAAAAGAGGCAGCCCACCAAAGGCTGCTCTGTTCTTCCTCTCCACTGACCACTGTGCATTCTAGTTCACCAATCCCAACATTCCCCCAACATCAGAGGATTGCTGGATGTGAGAGATGCTCCTGGAACATGAGCTTTTTTAAGTTCCTTTCTGAGGTGAAGGAGGGAAGGAGCGAGTCACAGGAGCAGGTTGCGCCACAATGTGGATTCTAGGTGGGGAGATCTGCCTACAAGTTTTCTTTCTTTAAATTGAAATATCTTTTGATAGCCATGTATTGTCAGAGATTAGTGTTGGGTAACACAAGATCCTGCAAAGATCTTACTTTTCTACAAGGCGATACTTTTTTGTCGTGTTTACGGATGCATAGTGCTTTGATGTTTATCCTTATTAGATGGAGAAGCTAATCCAGTTAATGCATGTGAGGGTGATATGATCAAGGTTCCATGTCCTTTTACCTTTCAGGCACCAGTCTGGAAAATGGCTTTTAGAGAGGTCTGAAAGAAAGGTATGCAGTCAGTCAATAGGGGCAAGAATCAGGCCTTGTTGTTTTTAGGTTTGTGTCGTGGGCTCCCTGGGGAAGGAAAGGGGTTGTTCTTAAAAGGAAGACACAAACATCTGTTATGTGCAGAATAATCCCTCAGATTCTCTTTATTTTCCTTTCTTTGACTTTTTTAATGGTGAAGAGAAACCATGTTCTTTTCTTTTCCTTATTGTCCTTAGTCTTTTCTATTGCTTTGTTATCCTGTTTCTTTGGTTCTTCTCTGTGATTCCCGTTCAATCGTATTTTCTATTCACTGTTCTCGTCTTTAATAGCAATGTCTCTCGTAGTTCGTCTCATTTGCTGTTTCCTTCTAGTTATTATCAATGTCTCTTAGTTCATCTCTCCTGTTTACTGTCTCTTCTCTCCTTTGTAGGTGTGTATTCTCCGTGTTTCCAGTCCGCGTTGATACGGAGCCACGTAGGGAGAGAAAAAACGGGGAAACAAGGTAAGTGGTTGAATTTATTTATATTTGCGTTTTCTGTAATTATTGTCTAGGGAGGAAGGGAGAGTGGTCCGAGGAGTGTGAAGTGGAGTGAATAGGGTAGGAAACAACCAAAATGCCTGTGAAGATAAGTTTGGGTCTGTGCACAACACCCCACAACACTCCCGAGTGCCCCGACTCTCTAACCCTCTAGCACCCCTCGTCCCTTATCCCGCCTCCCCACGTCCACCAATACCCCCGAGTGCCAGGGATATGTGCACGCACCTGAAGTTGCCACGTCCCTTCAGGGACGTGGCTGGGATCTCCAGCGTCTCCGGTGTAAGGTGTTGGGTCGTCGTAGTCCTCTACACCCGGACACGTCGACACTAGGTCGCTCTCTTCGTCGCTCCTCTCCGCTGGCAATTCCGCCTCCTTGGTAAGTGTTCCGCGTTGTCTCTCGTCCTCGCTCGTCTCCATTGTTATCTCTTCCGCGTTCCACTCCTCACGATTTCCGGTCTCCTTTTGACTTGATGTTACGCGGATATCCGGATTGACGATCCTATCACTGGCCCCCTCCAAGGTACCCCCGGGGTATGTACGTAGTGGCCCCGTAGGACCTCTGGGAGACAGGGATTTTGTGACCCTGTCAAAGTCTATCTCAACAGCACAGCTGTCAATTAGACAGTATGTGAGTAACCTAGAAAATAGCTTGCAGGGATACTAGAGAGTGGCTTTGGCTCCGCCCACATGTTGCTTGTCTGGAGTACATCTTTCGATTAGGCAGACGCTGTGTGCTTCCACAGAAAAAGTGCTTATCTTCCAAGAGCTGTAATCAGGTGTTTATCAAGTGCCTGTGCTCAGCTCTTCTTCGAGTCTAGCTATTATGTTTCAACAGAGCTTGACTTTAGGTCAAACACATGCCACTGCAAAGACATATGTCTTCTAGGTAATTTGGCAGCAGCACAGATGGGAGGAGGGCACTCACGATGAATGTGTTGCTGTTCTGCAGTCTCAGGTGCTTCTGCCCTTTCCTTTCCATCAACCTCAGAGACACCTTAACAAGCCACTCTTTGAAAGAATTGTGTTTTTTCTTTTTTATTACTAGTTTTAAGATTTATGGGCTGGAGAGACTTTTTTAAGCTCCGATAAACAATTATTAATTTTAATTTATTGTTTCATTTCTAGAAATCACATGACTAAGATTATATTTAATTTACTTCAAACATAATATTTTTGTATATATTAAATTGAATTAATTTACGCATTTATTATACTGTCATTTTAAATTACCCTTCCTTGAATCCTAAAAATTCCTTACTGTCCGTTAATGTTTTAATTCCCTCAACCCTAGACACTCCTAACATTACCCTCCCCTGAACATTAAAAACCCATTACTACTCCTCAATGGTACCTTTCTCAGATCCTAAAACCACTTACTATCCCTTAAAGACACCCACCCCTGAGCTCTAAAAATCCCCATTACCTTTTATTGCCACCCTTCCATGAACTCTAACAAACCCTACCACTGCTTAACACTGCCAGCCCCTGAACCCTGAACGCTCCTTACTAGACCTTAACCCTACCCTTCCCTGAACCCTAAAACCCCTTACTACCTTTTAACACTACCCACCCATGAATCCTTAAAAGCCCTTACTACCTCTTATTGCTACTCTTCCTTGAACCCTAAAAAAAGATTTCCTGGCTGAGCCCATGGCTCGCCAGTGCTTGCAGCAGCTGCATTTCACACAGATGGTAGAGCTTACAGCAACGTTTAACTGGCTTGTTGGCAAGTGTTAACATTAGTTTAGTAGTTATAATATTTGCTGAGATGTTGGCATTCAGACATACTTACATTTATGATTGTATTTTGATTTATATTGTTCAGGGGACTTGTCTTATCCTTGCTGCACATGGCTTATTGCAGCAATACAAAACCCAACAATGGCAGGTGAAGTATGCTTCAGTGAGGCCCATGCACACACAGGGGGGCTTGTGGAGCAGGCTTTGGGGTTCCTGAAGGCCAGGGTTCCCATGTCTAGACAAGTCTGGAGAGGGGCCCCCTTTACTCTCCTGGGAGGTTCTGCAAAACGGTGTTGTGTTGTATGTTGCATAATATCTCCCTTCGGTGGAACACCCCCTTCATCCCTGATAATGACTAGCAATGGGAACCCGAGGAGGATGTTGTCGAGCTGCATCACCAAGATGAGAGTGGTGACGGTGAAGGCATGGACTCACCTAAAGCATCTTTGCCAGAAGGTAAGTGCGCTGCAGAACAAGGCAAAACTAAAACTTGTACACATCCTCTTTTCCAGTGGATTCTACTAATGCTGCAGTTACAGTTAGTTGCAAACATTGTTGCTACAAAAATAAAACAAATTTGTACTTCAGTTGTCATGAAAGAACCAAGTGATATACCTGAAATGTGACATAAAAGGATGGCATGTCATGTGACATTGTAATTCTTACAGCTCATGATGATGAATATTTGAAATAAATTACTCGTTGAATTTTAAAGGCAAGAGGTTTTCACAAACATATTATGAATTAATTATTAATTCATCTGGGCTTATTAACATGCCTGCCTAAACCTTCAAAAGCCATCTCATCCTGTCATCTGCTGCAATACTATCAGGTCATTGGTGGGCATATGGTAATCTTGCACAGAAACTGATGATAGAGATATCTGCATGGCAAGTTGCCTGAACATCAGTATGTTGTGTTTATGAATAATAGCCGTACAGTTTCTCTCAGTAATGGAGTGATGGCAACATCAGTGAGTTTATGCTAACATAAACAGAGACATATAGGCCCTCATTATGAGTCTGGCCATCCTAGGACCGCCAGACTTGCAGTGGCGGTCTGACCGCTTTGGTGGGGGTCAGACCGCCACATTATGACCGTGGCGGTTCAGCCACGGTCAGACTGCCAGCAGTGCTAGTTTCCCTCCACTGGAGTGACTTGCGGTGTTGGCGGTACTAATCCGCCAGGGCAGCACTGCATGCAACGCTGCCCTGGGGATTACAACCCCCCTCTCCGTCAACTATTACATGGCGGGTACACCGCCATGTAGAAGCTGGTAGAGACAGGGTGCGGGGGAGTGCCTGCACTGCCCATGCACTTGCATGGTGAGTGCAGGGCCCTCCCGGACAGCCCCATCACGCTTGCTTAGCAGGCAGTGAAAACTGCAACAGGTGATGTTGCACCCTATGCAAAGCAACATTGCCACTGGCTTGATTAAGAGCCGGTGTCAATGTTGTGGGCTGTTTCCTGCTGGGCCAGCCGGTGGAAACTCTGTTTCTGCCCACTGACCCAGCGGGAAACTCTTAGTAAGGGCTGCGGGAAGGACACCGCACTGGCGGTAACCTGACCGTGGGACTTTGGTGGACGGACTTTTCCGTCCGCCGAAGTCGTAATGAGGACCATAGTGTCTGTCTCAAGCTATAGATGTAGTTCTTAAGTTGTTCATCTCTAGCATGTCTGTAGAAAGTTTATGTATTTTATGACTATGCCTGAGCTTAATAAGTGTGAAAAACCAGAGTACAGACCGAAAGAATGTCTGAAGATTTCTATTGGTGTTGCTAATTTATTTGCAGGCCACATTCCTACAATAATGTAACAATACCTTCTTTCTTCACAATAGGTCAAATTTTGTTTTAACTTTGTATTGTACACCTTTTTAGTTTTCATTATGCATCCAAATCTTTTGGCAGCAAAGTACTTCATAATTGGGGTGATTCTTGTACCGCCGGGGCCAGGGTCGGCGGGAGCACCGCCAACAGGCTGGCGGTGCCCCGCAGGGCATTCTGACCGCGGCGGTTTGGCCGCGGTCAGAAGAGGAAAACCGGCGGTCTCCCGCCGGTTTTCCGCTGCCCTTCTGAATCCTCCATGGGGATTCAGACACCCCATACCGCCATCCTGTTCCTGGCGGTTCACCCGCCAGGAACAGGATGGCGGTATGGGGTGTCGTGGGGCCCCCGGGGGCCCCTGCAGTGCCCATGCCAATGCCATGGGCACTGCAGGGGCCCCCGTAAGCGGGCCCCACTTTGAATTTCACTGTCTGCATTGCAGACAGTGAAATTCGCGACGGGTGCAACTGCACCCGTCGCACCTTCCCACTCCGCCGGCTCCATTTGGAGCCGGCTTCCTCGTGGGAAGGGTGTTTCCCACTGGGCTGGCGGGCGGCCTTTTGGCGGTCGCCCGCCAGCCCAGTGGGAAACCCAGAATCACCGCATCGGTCTTATGACCGCGGAGCGGTGTTCTGGAGGGGGGAACTCTGGCGGGCGGCCTCCGCCGCCTGTCAGAGTTAGAATGACCCCCAATGTGTCTTCTGTGCATGGTTTTCATTTTGGCAAGTGTTTGTACACTTAGATGACAGCTACTTCTCTCTTGCTAGTGAGTGTATAACCATAAATATTATTATATTTGTTACCAAATAATAAATCCATATAGCTGAACTGAAAACAAATGAGATGCAAGCCATTCATTGTATTGTTTTGGTGGTGAAATGTATGTTGTGTGTAGCCAATGAAAGTGTGTGTTCAGTTGATAGACTGATGACACATTTGGTATTTGTAAAATATTACTAAAACATAATTTCTTTGTATTAGGATAATGTCTCATGTTATTATTATTATTATTTATAAAATAGATAAATACCAATTTCTAATTTTCAGAAAATTAGATGACAGATACAGTGTATGAGAAATTAAAGAAAGCCTACAGGTGATTAGAGTCAGTTTCCAGATAACATTTCATGAGTACACCTCAAATGTGGGTACAAAAGGTGGACAGGATGAACAGTCCAGATGCTCACAGGAGTTAATTTTTTACGTCTCTTGCTGGTGGGTTGTTGGGTGGTGTCCTCAACCAGGACAGACGAACGACCTCTTTTAAGGGCCACTGAAGCAGCCTGAGTGTCAACTGAGGCGGCAGCTCCATGGGCAGTGCCACTCTGCCCATGGAGCTGCCAGCTGGCGCTGTTTCTGGAACCACGCTAGGAGCAGATGCTGCTTGACCACGGAAAGGACCAACTAAACTGGACAATGCTGCAGATAATGATCCGCAGCCACCCTGCACCCCCTCAGAGTGTAAAGTATATACACTCGTGCTGCTCCAGTAGATTGTGTTTGGCCCTCTGGATCTCATTCTTGGCCCTCAGGACATCATTCTGTGCCCTGAGAAGTTCTATAAGCTGTCCCAGCAGGTCCTCTGTCGTGTAGCACCACCCACAGTGGTAACATTTGTAGCTGCATCCTGAGCCCCCCTCCTCGCAGCAGATCCTGCCCCAGCCTGTCAAAATTGCCCTCTGGCCTCGACTGGATGGCCACAGGTGTTGTCTGTTCTGGCTGCACATCAGTTGTGACAGCGGTTTTCACAGGATCCATGACAGGGGTGGCCACAGTTGATGGTGGTGTGGGCCCTCAATAGGCTTGAGGGGGCACAGACATTTCTAATGGAGACAGAACTCTGCTGCCAATATCATGTCTAGAGTCTTGATGCAGTAGGGCAGATGTAGAGGCACTGGCCACACAGAAAGCTCCGAATGGTGAAGCTGAGTGTTCACCAGATTAGAAGTTGTTGTTTGTGATCTGGATGGATGACCTAAAAAACACATTTTATCAAATTGCCCTCTACTATTTATAAAAATGTGTCCTGTACTTCATAACATTTTTGGGCTGATTCAAAGTTGGCAGACATATTAGGCTATCTCAAACATGAAATATACCCACACATAATCACATTGAGTATCTTTACAAGAGATGTATATGGAGAGTTACTCCTTCACAAACCAAATGAACAAAACAAGACCAAAATAATAAAGCATAAGTATAAGTGGAAATAGAAGTGTTAATGTTTTAGATCAGTGGTTCCCAACCTTTTGACTTCTGTGGACCCCCACTTTATCATTACTGGAGCCCGGGTACTCCCACTGAAACAGTTTGGGAATCTGGGAAACCCCCCACTGAGTCATTACTGAAAGCCTGGTACCCTGGCCTAAACATTGTTGATGATTTAAAACGCAAAACAATACACATAAAATACAGAAACAAGCATTCATCAAACATGTACATAAATGATAACACACGTTATTTAATTTGCAAACAAATATGCTTCTCCCATGCAACAATTTGTGGATACTAATTTAATTTTTAGCCTCTCATTTAAAATACCTTGACAGTGACAGTACATTTAAAAAAAATTAATTGTACGTTGAACCACTTTATTTATATACACTTTATTAATCTGCTAATAATATCTAATTTTCTAAGCAGTCATGGACCCCCTGGGGAAGCTTTGTGGACCCCCAAGGATCCCTGGGCCACAGGTTGGGAACAACTATTTTAAATAAACAGAGTTCCAAAAAAGAACAAATCACCCATTAGGACAGGACTTAAGTGCATACTGCAATGAAACCCTGGTGGGATACACTGAGTAGATTGGTTCCACTGAAGCTCTGCAACTTTTGTGTTTTTATGTTGAAAATCTTTTTAAGTCCCAACTCATACAGAGAATTTGCTGTTCCTTCTGAGTTGCAGGGACCTTTAAATAAGATCAATTTGAACATCAATCTGACTCCGTGAAACTGCTCGTCAGATACTTTTGTGGCAGGTCCCCTTAAAGCTCTGGAGCTCTTGGGGTTTTATTTCTAAAGTTCCTTTAAGTCCAAATGCTGAAAGGGAATTTGTCTTTTTTTTTAAAGAAAAATGTTGAAAAATTTTGAACTGTACTTTATGTCCCTCTATGCATTGGGATGTGGATATTTAATTTTGGTCATTTTTGAGTCCTAGACTTTCACCAGGACCGATCCACTTCTTATTTCCAACAGGTGTTACATCAAGGTTGGCCTTAATTCCTGCTTTGGTCCCTGTCTAAGTATTCCATAGACTGCCTCTGGTGCTTTGGGCTTTTTGTTGCTATTTTAACTTAAACTTTTTCAGTCTTTTGGTGTTTTGGTGTAATTTTGCTTATTAAATGTTGGAATATTTTTTTAATTGGAATGGGGGTTTGGTATGTTTTGTCTTTGGCTTTTTAACAAATTTTTTTAAAGTACTTTACACATTATTTTTAAGTTAAGCCTATCTGCTATGTGCCACAACCAGTGCTTAATTTGTGCTTGTTATTTCCGGTGCTGAGCACCGGCACATTTTTTTGCCGGCCGGGGCTTATTCTTCTGCCTCAAGCATTTTCTGCAAAGAAAAGACAATTAAAGAAAGATGGATGAAGAGAAAAACGAAAAAGCGCCACAGAGAAAGCAGAAAGCTGCCAGAGTGAGCTGAAGGGGAAGGGAGTGGCCTTAAATAGATTGAAGAGGCCTGAGATGGCTTCAGAATTACACTGCCTCGGTATTCTGTGCTGGCACATTTAAATGTAGCAGCTGCATGTTTAAGAGGAGGGCTTTGGGCACCGGCACGCTTTTATTTTCAAATTAAGCAGTGGCCACAACTACCAGGGGCTGAGCTAATATTTAAGTTATTGAAATATCTGACTGCACTTAACAGGTTAGACACTTCAATTATTGCAGTTGACTACCATCAACCAACATTAATAATTCACTTTGATAGAGTGAACAGTTAAGGTATGTATTTAGTAGTGACAGACATCATGTTTGAAAGTTGTGTGAATAGATTGTCATAGTGGAGAGATGCGCGTTGCAGAGTAGAGATGCCATAGTGGAGAGATGTTGAATTGGTTAGGCTTAGAGAAGTGTTATTTGGACATACCAATCGTCAGTCTTCCTGAAATTCCTGCAAGGCCTTCAGTTTGGAATATGGACAACACTTCTCCTCCAAAAGTATGAGATTGGGACAACCACCTCCAGTTTCCAGCGCATCTCGACCCACATTTGGAGTACCATTGTACAATTGTGGCCTGGCCTGCTAGGAGCTATTTACTAACAGTCCCAAGGCAGTGTGTCAGGGACATGAGAGAAGCCAGCTGAAGAGGCAGTGTTGGGCACAGCTTATGGCTGCCCGGGAGGACCCATCTTGTCACCAATGTGATGTGATGTTGGGCCTTGTGTGGTTCAAGGACGTGTGCTCAACAGGGCTGCACACTGAGTATAAGGGTAGCCCAGAGCTGCCAGAGAGGCAGTAGTGAATTACTTTTATTTAACACTGTATGTCACTAGGATGCACCCATAACTGTGCCCCACCGATGGGGAGAAACAAAACATAATTTCACCCAAACACAAAGGCCTTGTCGGCCTTCACGCTGAGGCTGCAGAAGGCAGGGAGAAGGTCACACAGTGAAGGTCAGGAACCTACAGAAAAGCAGATTAGGGAAGACAGGGGCCACCTGGTGGCATTTGCTGGCAACCTACACACCACAGCCCAACACCTTTCAGGACTCCTGCAGGCTTACCCGTAGGGGGTATGTGCTCTGCTGTCCTTTTACCTTGTATTCACTTCCAGTGTAATAAAAAATGCCGACCCCACTGTGAATGATGGTGAAGCCGCCCGAGGCACTCAGTGAATCAGAGGCTCCTGCACCAGCCATCAGACAGACTGTCAAGTCCTGACCTCACGGGCCTTCTTATTTGTGATCTGGAAGGGTATCCCAGGGCCTATAGGCTTAAACCCTGCAGCGCCCGGGACTACCCATTAATCAGACTTTCACCCCACACTTTCCCAATGTGGCAAAGAGTTCGGAAAGGGTGGGGTGAATCCGCAAGAGACTGAAACCTGGAACCTGTGACTGCACAGAATCCAACTTTCAGTTTCCAGCTTCAGCCGTGTGCCCGCTGCTCGGGTCAGTCGAGGGTGAGGAGGCGGAACGGGAGCTGAGCAGGCAGCCGAGGTAAGTGAAAAAACAAAACAGATTACATACGTGTTTTGAGCATGCAGGTGTGTGTGAGAGAGGGCATGCAGGGCCTAGTTTGTAAAGGAAAACGTGCCGGTGCCCAAAGCCCTCATCTTAAACACGTAACTGCTTCAATTAAATGTGCGAACACAGAATATTGAGGCAGCGTAAACCTGAAGCTATCTCGGCCTCTTCAGTCCATTTACAGCCACTCCCTGCTCCTTCAGCTCAGCCTTGCAGCTTTCTGCTTTTTACCTTTGTGATTTCTCTTCCTCCGTCTTTCCCATATGTGTCTTTTGCTCGCAGTAAAGGCCTGAGGCAGAAAACTAAACGCCGGCCCTCAAAAATAAGTGCCAGTGCTCCGCACCGGAAACAACAAGAACAAATTAAGCACTGGGGGCATGTGTATGTGTGAGTGTGTGTGAGTGTGCGCGCGTGTGTGTGTGTGTTAGTTAGAGAGAGAGTGAGTGACAGAGGAAGTGTTTGAGAATGAGTGACAGTAAGCAAGTATGACTGAGTCAGAGTGAGTAAGAATGAATGACAGAGGGGCGTGGCTTCGGGCGTCAAGATGGGGGTCGCACTCTGAGAGTGCTCTGGACCCCTCCGTCATCCGCCCTAAGAAGCTGCCACCAGGGAAATTTACTACCTTGCCCTACTTGTTCCCGCTAGCTCCCAGACATTGACGAGACCTCCGGCACCGGTGTCAGCGCGGCCCGAGCCGTGAACGCTGGTCGCGACCGGATCGATAGGTCTCCCAAGATGGCGGCCGGGCTGACGGCGTCTCGACGAGCCCGGGGACCGGGGCCCGCCCGCTGACGGGGCCGCCACCGGAGTGAGTGCCGTGCGTAGCGCTCAAGTGCCTGGAGCGGACTGTGACCTGGGGCCCCCGGCGGATGGTGGAGCGACGCGGCCGGCGTCCCTTGTTGGCCCTCGGAGACTCGGACTCCGTGGCGCCGGATTCGGAGAGCAGAGGGGAACCTGGAGAGGGTGAGCCCTGGGACGGGGGCTCCCCTGTCTGATTCAGACCTGCGCGGCCAGGCCCCGGGACGGGGGCCTGACCGCAAATAAAGCTGCTGCGGGCGAACGAGCCGTTTAAATCAGGAGCCCCCCGCAAGAGAAAAGGTGACGCGGCCGAATCGATGTACCCCGCCCTGGTGATATGATCGCATCGATGCTGGCGCTAAAGAGGTGAGCCACACGGTGGGGGCTGCCTCGCTTGAGCCGAGTAAGACGCGGCTGTGCGGTGCGGCCGCTCTCCTGTCCGTTGCCCCGTGGCGGCCGCGGTGGGGTGGGTGACCTTCGGCCCCCGGGTCCGGCCGCCCAGGAGCAGGGCTGCCCCCTCCTAAGAAGAAGGAAAGAATAAACATTGCATTGGAAATCCAAAAGGGCGCAGCAGATTTGGGCAACAGTGTTGTGCCCCCGCGATTTCCATTCTTCAAAGTAAAGAGACTCCCCGGGGACCTGTTCCCAACCCATGGCCATAACATTGATAAAGAATGCCAACAGATCCTGGTGATGGGAACCCACTGAAGACGTGTTGAAGTCTCCTGGAACAGAGAGAAACCAGACACGTGGCAGACCAGCAACGCGTGGCTGACCGGAGGCCACCAAGCCCCGGGGAGGGGACTGCGACATCTATCATTGATGCGCCCTGATGAGACCCTGCCGATGGTCCTCCTTCGGGACCTTCCCTGTGGATGCGTCTAGGGTGTAGAATTTGGGCAGAAGAGCGGCATAATTCGAACTAGACACTCCATCCCCTCCCTCCGAGACAAAATGGGGAAGGATAGAGCGAATAAACATCCCCCGCCCTCTCAGCAAAAGATTGATCAATTTACAACCCCAACAGGCCCTAGAGGAGATGGAGAGACGGCAGCGGGGGGCCTGGCACCGGACGGAGTAAATGCCATTCTCCTGGCAATTCAATCATCGCAAACAGCTGTGGAGACTAAAATCGGGGAGGTGCGCGAGGACATGGGCCTCATCAGGCAGGACCTCAGAAACGCGGTAAATCGTATCACTGATGTGGAGGGCCGAGTCTCCCACAATGAGGACGAAATAGCTGACCTTCGGTCCAAGGTGGCCCAGTTACAGACGCGAACATCCGAACTACACCGCCGGGCGGAAGATGCAGAAAACCGATCGAGACGAAACAACCTACGTTTTGTAGGATTCCCGGAAGGCTCGGAGGAAGACAAAGCCACAGAATTCTTAGAGCGGTGGATCAAAAATTGGATGCCAGACCAAACTCTTTCACCCTGGTTTGCAGTGGAGCGTGCTCACAGGGCCCTCGCCCCGCGCCCCCCTCCGGGCGGTCCAAAACGCCCGATGATTGCCCGAATCCTCAACTTCAGAGACCGTGACAATATCCTTAAAGAGGCTAGGCGCTCCGAAAATCTCCAGTGGGAAAACCACAAAATCCTAGTATTCCCGGACTACACCAGGGAGGTCCAGACCCGTCGCCGCTCATATGAGCAAGTTAAACAAAAACTTAGGGCGATGCAACTTTCGTATATGCTCCTCTTTCCAGCGAGACTTAAAGTCATTATGGCGGGCAAGGCGTACTTCTTCGACTCCCCGGAGGAGGCATGGGATTGGCTAACTGAGGAGGGCGTTGGGGCTCGAGGGGGGTCCGCGGCGGGGAGAGGGGAGCCCTCCAGGGCGGATCCCCCCCCCCGCTGGGGGGCCACGGAGGGGCCGTAAGCGCACTAGGTCCCGGAGAGGAAGACGAGGAAATCCGGACGCTCCGATGGATGAGGAGACGGTGGGAGAGACGGGCTCACGGAGAGAGGGGTTGCCTGTTGGGTCTCCAGAGGGGCGGATTCAGTCGCGGACTGGAGACGACGACCGCCTGAGTCAATCCCCGGCGCTTGGCTGACATGCTGCACGAAGCCCCGAACGGAGCGTGTATGGGGGGGGCCGAAGGGTCCGGTCCATCTCGAGGAATTCCGTGAAGGGCTGCATCGGGAATATGGGCTTTCCTTAAGACTTGTAAAGTATGGCATGACTTTTCGTGATTAGTTGTAATTGATCCGACCTAATGGAGGGGTCCACCACTCCACTCCTATGGCAGCCTATATGGCTGTTTTGTATTGGTTGATTGTTAGGGCGACAGATGCTTCCTGGGTGGGAGTATGGGGAGGGGGGTGGTTTTGGGGGAAGAAGGGTAAGTTAGGGTTAGATAGGTATATTTTGAGTATTGCACTGTTAAGTTTTAACTGGTCATTCCTTTGTCCACTGACTGACACCCAACACCGTAAGACTCCTACGCGACTCACGCCTGGTCCCCATTGACACAAATCATCTCATGGAATGTGAACGGGCTGCTAGATAAGATCAAAAGATCCGCAGTAATTAACACTCTCCGTAGATATTCCCCCTTGGCAGCCCTACTGCAGGAAACCCACCTTATGGGAACTAAATGCCCTATGCTGGCTCGAGGAGGATTTGATAGGGTCTACCACGCAGGATTCTCTAGGGGATCCAGGGGGGTAGCTATCCTGCTCCACCGCTCACTACCAATGGTGGTTACATTTACGAGATCCGATCCGCAAGGCAGATTTGTTATAGTCTCAGGGTTACTTCGTGGGGTGACACTGAATCTTGTGTGCGTGTATGCCCCCCCAGCGGGATTTGACGCCTTTCTACTTTCCCTTCGACAGGTGGTAGCGGGACTCCCCCAAGGAACCACAATAGTAGGAGGGGACTTTAATGCGGTTCTAGACCCTAGATTAGATGTGTCAGGAGATGTCACTGCGGGCAGGTCTACCCGAGCCGCAGGCCTCAAGGGATGGGCCGACAGCCTTGGCCTATGTGAAGTATGGAGAACCTGGCACCCTATGGTGCGTCAATATACGCACACGTCTGCTGCCCACCGGACACACTCTAGAATTGACCTAGTATTTATGCCGGCCATGGACTTCACCGGTGTCACAGGGGCAGAGATTCTGCCTCGAGGGGTGTCGGACCACGCACCGGTGCGAATTCGGCTGGGTGGAGTAGATCTCACTAAACGTCCGGTATGGCGCCTAAACGCATGGCTCTTACAGGATGATGACTATACCCTCGAGGTTAGGGATCGTCTCACGCAGTACTTTGAACAGAACGCGGGAACGGTCCAGTCGTCAGGCACAATATGGGCTGCCTACAAGGCTACCTTAAGAGGACATGCGAAATGCCTCCTGCGCGCACGGGAGTGCACCCGTGACTCACGAATGTCCGAGCTAGAAGCTGAAGCGTTAAAACTGGAACGCCAGCAAACGACCTTATCCGAAGTCTCCGCATTGAGGCAGCTCATCAGGGTCCGAGAAGAAATCAAACACTTAGCACTTGAGTCAGCGAAGCATATGTGGAGGGCGTCGTCTGCCCGAATATATGGATGGGGAGACAAAAATGGGAAGCTCTTGCACTGGTTGGCCACCCGGCCCTTAGCTAACAGAATCATTCCCGAAATTAGAGATGATACAGGTACCCTCGAGATTGCTCAGAGCTTTGCTTCCTACTATGCACGCCTGTATGCAGAGCACCCCCGGCCTGCGGTTGAAAAAGCTTCTCCCCTCTTGAATGACATAACACTCGCCAGAGTTTCTCAGGCGACCAAAGACAGGCTAGACGAGGCACTTGATCTCACAGAAATAACGAATGCGATAGCCAGTCTGGCCTCAGGCAAGACGCCAGGACCAGATGGGTTTCCTGCGGAACTGTATAGGAAATGTAGTGACATTTTGGCCCCGCACTTACTTGAGATGTATAAAGAAGCTGAGGAAAAAGGTCACTTCCCTTCAGGAGTGGATCTAGCTACAATAGTAGTAATCCCAAAGACTCAACCCCCATCGCCAAACTGCTCGGCTTACCGGCCGATCTCCCTCCTCAACACTGAGATCAAGGTGTTAGCGTCAATCCTCGCCACTAGATTAAAAGAGGCAATGCCCGCCTTGGTGCACCCTGACCAATGCGGCTTCATGCCTGCGCGGAGCACCAGGCACTGCATCAGGCGATTACACCTCGCCTTGGCACACCATAAAATCCTGTCACACACCCCTCTGGCGCTGCTCTTACTTGATTTTGAGAAGGCCTTTGATACAGTGGATTGGTCCTATCTTGAACAAGTATTTTAAAAAAATGGACTTGGACCCAAGTTCCGAGGCCTTGTGGGACTGCTGTATTCTAATCCAACGGCTCAGGTCCAGGTAAACGGAGTGGTCTCGGGTGTGTTCCCGATTGGCCGTGGCACTCGACAAGGATGCCCGCTATCCCCCTTACTCTTTGCATTAATAATAGAACCCCTGGCGAAGTTATTTCGAGAGGACCCTCTGATGGAGGGCTGGTCTTGGCCTGCGTGTCCAGAAGACCGAGTGGCATTATATGCGGACGATGTCCTACTATACATAGCTAACCCGGCCAGGAGCGGCCCCCGTATCATGCACATTCTAGACATCTTCTCGGAGGCCTCGGGTCTCACCCTAAACCCCAAAAAATCCCTGTTGGTTCCGCTCCATCAATCTAGAGACTGTATAGACTGGCAACAAAGTATACCAGTGCGGAGGAATAGCTTTAAATACCTGGGGGTGCACGTCACAACGCTCCCGGAATTAACATGGGAGCTCAATGTTACGCCTTTAACCAGAAGAATCAAAGACGATCTTCAACGGTGGAAGGACCTCCCCCTTAACCTGCTTGGCAGAATCGCACTCTATAAGATGATGGTCCTTCCCAGGCTTCTCTACCTTCTCCAAAATTATCCAAACCCCATCCCCATGAAATGGTTTAGAGAAATGGACTCGCTAGCACGCCAATTTCTGTGGAGTGGTACCCGTCCCCGGCTAGCGCTTAAAACTTGCCAGAGAGATGTCTACGAAGGGGGCCTAGGAATGTCTAATGTCCTTTACTACCACTTGGCGATGCAACTACTTGTGATCAACGACTGGTTGGGAGGGGGATGGACAGACCCGGCGTACCGACTGGAACTTCAGACACTGAGCTACCCCAAGATCTTTGACGCCCTGTATGGCGGTCCGATCACACGGGGACCCCTGGGGTGATAGGGGTGTTGTTGCAGGGATGGCGGACGGCTCAAAAGATTTCAGGATGGTGGGGGCGCCCTACTCAACAGACCCCACTGTGGCATGGGACATGCTTGGGAGAGGTGACGGGTCTTGAGGGATTCCAGAAATGGGATAATAAAGGCATCTCCACACTGGGTGATGTATGGGAGGGCACACATATGCGTTCCTTCGAGGATCTCCAAGAAACCTTTGCATTAAATAAGACACAATTCCACAAATATCTCCAATTACGGCATGCACTTCTGACGCAGGTCCAAACAGGGGACAACATACCCGTAAGCAGTCCCATGGAGAGGAGGGCCCTGATGGGGAATCTGGGTAGGGGAGGTGTTTCCCAGGTATATCGCACATTAATCACTTCCACTGCCTGCTCCCTGGAGGAACTTCGTCGGAAATGGGAGGGATGGGTGGGCCCAGTGGAAGAGGAGGACTGGTCTGAGGCATTGGCAGCTCCCCACACCCTGACCATGGCGACACGTCTCCGACTAATACAGACTTACTACCTCCATACTGCCTACCTTACACCCTCCAAAATGCACAAGGCGGGGCTCCGGCCTACAGCTGACTGTCCCCGATGTATGAGCCCAGACGCTGACTTTTTTCACATGGTGTGGTCATGCTCGACTATTAATACTTATTGGAAGATGATCTCGCGAGAGATCTCCTTGACCCTGCAAGTGGACATGGAGCTGACACCATTGATATCCCTACTAGGAGTTATGGGGGATTCGGGATTACGCAGAGCAGAGCGAACCTTGCTGGGGGTGGCATGCCTAGTGGCTAAAAGAGATATTGTGGCAGACTGGAAAGCCACTAAGGCACCGGCCCTGACCAAATGGAAGAGAGGGATGGATTGGTGTGCCCAATGTGAGAAGCTCGTATATGAGGCTAGAGGGTGCCAGAATAAATACCACAAGATCTGGGGGAGATGGGAAGGCATGACAATTTAACCCCTGATGCCGCTGACCGACACAATGGGAGGTAGAAACCACACACATTCCTCCTCTATTTCCTCTGGTGGAAATGGGGCATGCACACACGTGATACGTCGATATCAACTTGTACAATCTATTCATTTAGGGTGTTGGCCGGGGCATTGGATTTGACCACTGTTTGGTGCCCGTTGGCGCCTTGTTATTTTTGTATTTTTGTATTAAATTGTTTGGCTTGTTTTGTACTATTTTATTCAATTGCAAAACCAATAAAAACTCTTTATGAAAAAGAATGAATGACAGATTGAGAGTAAGTGAGAGTGAATGAGAATGAATAAGAGCGTGAACGAGTGTGAGCGAGCATGAGCGAGGAGGGAAAGTGAGCGAAAACGAGTGACAGTGAGTGAGACAGGCAGAATGAGATAAAGGGAAACTGGGTGAGAATGAGTGAGATTAAGAGTGAGTGCAAATGAATGAGAAAATATGAGTGAGTGAAAGTAACAGTGAGTATGGGTGAGTATGAATAAATAAGTGAGACTAAGGGAGACAAGTGATTGAGAATAAGAGTGAGTGTAAGCAAGTGCGAAAGTATTAGTAAGTTAAAGTAACAGTGAGTGTTGTGAGAATACTTGAGTGACGATTAGTAAGTCACAGTGAGTGAGAATAGGTGAGACTAAGTGAGAATGAGTGAGAGGGATTGAGCACAAGTGAGGTTGAGTGAGTGAGATATCATGAGCAAATAATAGTTATGGAGCATGAGAATGTGTGAATGAGAGTAACAAATGGAGTATAAGAGAATGATGAGAATGAATCCATCTGAGAATGGCTGAGTGAACAAGAGTGAGTAATAATGTCTGAGGGAATGTAAGTGAAGGTGAGTAAAAATGTTTTATTTTGCTTACAGGTGTGCTGTTGAGCCAGAGGCATCCCTAGCAAAATGTAGGCAGTGGCCTGCTGGAGGTACTTCTTAGCAAAACGGGCCCATGCAACCAAATATTGGCACTGACATATTAGAGGTAGTACTTGGCACATGGGACATCCAAAACAAAATACTGGTGCTGGCATACTGGGTGTAGTTCTTGGCATAATGAGCACCCATGGCAAAATGCTGCCACTTCCACATTGGAGGAAATTCTTGACATAGGTAAGAACAACCATGCTTAATGGAGGGGGCAATCATCACAAAATGCTCGACGACATACTAGAGGTAACTTCTGACATAAGGGTCACCGTTGGGTTTTGGATGCCGTCAACTGCAACATTCTGGAACTGGCATATTGTATGTTATTTTTGGCATAAGGGGGGCACACGTGGCATATCGACAACCATGACAAAATGCTGGACCTGGCCCGATGGAGATGATTCTTGACATGTGGGTGCACCCATAGGGGAAAAAAATCTGGCATACTCTGGATATTCTTGACATGTGTGGCAACATTGCCAAAATGTTGGCCCTGGCATGTTAGGGGTAATCTTCGGCAAGGGGGGACAAATGTGACATATGGAAGGGGGCAACAATGACAAAATGCTGGCTCTGACATACTAGAGATAACTGCTAACTTAAGGGTCACTCCTGGTGCATAAAGGGCATCAGTGGCAGAATGTTGGCGCAAGAGTATTGTATGTAATATTTGGGGTAAGAGGAATACCCATGGAATGTTGGGACACCCATGACAAAATACTACCCATGGCACAATGGAGATATTCTTGGCATATGAGGGCACCCAAAGTCCCTTTTGAGAAAAAGGGTGACTGCCATGGACTAAACATCCCAAGAGAAGGGGTAGTAGAAGATGGCACTGACCGTGCAAGCTGTACCCCATGTGGAAACCACCTTCCACTAGTACCACAAGGGCAGAGCTACAACGGTTTCAAGGAGGTAGTCTTGAAACCAAACCGTCAAGGGTTTGACAACATTGCAAGGCCTTATGCCAGCTTCTACTGAACTCATGGGCTCTGTGAGCACTTCAGCAGACACACTGAGTAAACCAAATGGCAAACCAATAAATGTAAGGCCGCAGCAAGAAGTGCTGTGCCCACACTTTAATTGTGGTTGAGCTTGGCATCCAATGAAGGGATATAAACACATGAAGAGAGGAGCTGCCATTTCAAGTTATGCTGGATTGTGATTGAGGCCTGTCTGTGGGGTTTCTTGTAGGAAATACCTCTTAACTCAGTGCTTAATTTCAGCCGGTGGTTTCCGGTGCTCAGCACCGGCACTCAATTCTCAACACCAGCACTTCACAGCTGCCACACGGTGGCACTGTTTTCTGTACTTTGAAGATGAGCAGAACAACAGCTGTTTACTAATTCAATATACATTGTAAACAACTAATACTTTCCACCCAAGCCATTCTTACAGCTTTGTGGGCCTCAAACAGTAAGAATTGTCACGCGTGTAGCAGTGTGATGGTTAGTTCTGTAGATACAGCCATATGGCAGTGCTGACAATGACAATGTGTGGTGCAGCCTACCATGGCCTCCTCATGAAGGCCCTGGCACTATTTATTTTATTTTTTTACAAATTAAGCTCTGTCTAAACTACATTTATAAGGGATGCTGAAAGGTACATGCTGTAACATTAGTAAGTGTGGGCATACCTGGGATGGCGAGCCTGGTTCGATTGGACGAGGGGCATTTCATAGATGAAGCCAGAGCTGGAACCGTCTGCTGACTCAATTTAGGGTGGTTTGTTAATCCAAAACAGACGTGTCATTTACCAGCAGCGACCGACGCGGCGCTGACTCAGTGGGTTTATTTTGGAGGTTTTTGATTGCAGAGCAGAGACCCGTGGGTTGCTGGCCAAGGCTGGCGATAGGAAGTATTCAGGCTTGGCAAGGGCCCCGACTTGCGTGCATTTATTTCTACGTCTTCTCTAAATTGAGGGGCTCCGTTTCACGGGCCCAGTTCCTTGGCGCGCGCCCAGGCCTCGCCTCGCGCATGGAACGAGTCAGCAAGTTCAGTGGAAGTAAACAGGAGCGCGTGCTTTACCTCAATGGCGTAACAAAGGCCCCCGCAGCCTCCGCGGTGTGCTGGTAAGGGGGTGTGGGACGAGCTCCAGCCCCTCGCCCTCAGCACAGTACACTGTGCACGGGCGGGGACCAGGTGGGAGGGGGGCCCTTCTAGGCACTTTGCAGTGGGACCCCCTCAAGTTTCGTTACGCCACAGCTTTACCTCTGTGTGCCACTTTTGAAGGGGGCCTTTGGAACGGTTTAGATTTGGAGGTAAACTGGTTACAGTTAACACCCCCATCGCCTTTCCAACAGAGCAATACACGTATGAAGTGGTCACCTGTTTGTCCTTCCTTCTTAAAACAGGAAGATTCCCTGAGCTGTTGTTTATAAATCACACCTGGAACAGTACATCGAATATGTAGTTTATGCTGGACCGAGCCCATTTGCCTACGAGTTCATGAAAGGTTATGTTTCCAGCAGAGATGTGCAGGTTCATAGTTTGGGGAGAAGTGGAAGGCTAATAATGGCCCCAACAAGCAACAGTGAGTGTCCGGTTCATAAAAACAAAACAAAAACAGTTTACTTCTTTTGGTTTCCACCAGGGAAGCTGCAAGGGTCAACGAGTTCTATGTATACAACTTAAAAACTTCTTGGAATTTAGGACAATGAAAAGGCACTACTTCAAGACTAGATATACCTAACATACATAGATGCGTGAAAAGTAAATTTCCCCAGTGCAATTGGATATTTTTTTATCTGTTTTCTCCTCTTCTTTGATTATTTTCTGCATGGAGAACCTCATCTCACATCTTCACTAATTTTAGGGTTACAGCCTTTAAATTCCTATCCTGGAAACAGGTTTGCTCCTGCCCCTGACAGGAGTTAATACCCAACACATTTCCAGGTTAGGAATCAGAAAAGAAAAGTTTTTTTTAAATAAAAAAACACAAGAAGCATTCAGGTTTGTGTCTGTTCCCACACTCTTCAGAGAATCCTCTCCTACCTGTAACACTCGCTCCGGGTCCCTGGTAGATTTACTCAGGCGAAAAAGCACATGAAAGAAAATCTTTTGTGGATCACAAACTTGGCTATGCAGTTGAATAAAAGTCCTTTTTGGAGTGCAAACTGAACTTCTAGGCCCTAGTGGCTTTCTGAATTGGGCAGGTGTCACTGAGATGCTGTACAGAAGGGAATCCCAGGCATCTATAACGCAGGGGCACTCATTCCTTCCCTCCCAAGCAAATTTACAAGTGATTCCACAGTTGGGAAAATACCTGCATTGCACACAAACATAGGATCTTGCATGTATAAAACACATGCACATGCATTCTCCTAAGACACAGCACTACCAGTGCTGAGACGGGGGACCTAGAGAAATATCTACAACTGTGCAGGTTCACCTTGCACTCTCCGCATGTAGCATTGGAGGACTAGTCTCCCTTCTCCAACTTGGGCCCTTTGAGAAAGTGCACCCATTGAAAGGAGACATTTTTTCATGCAAAATAAACCTTGCACTACTGCAACGACACAATTTTAACCTGTATTGCCCTTTTATATAGGCTTTGTACATGGAGGGCAGCCGTATAAGTCAGGCCCAATGTTGGCCCAACTGCTACTACTGAAAACTAAGGCTTTCTCTCCCTCTCTTCACAAAAGAGGACGGAAGGAGAATTCACGGCAAGGAGGATGTCCTGACCTCAGCAAGTCCACAACCTGGAACTGGAAATTTGCTTCTGTACTTTTCTGAGTGGAATCAGCTCATAGTCTTTGTAAATGACCAAGAGACACCAGGATTTAGGCAATTTAAATGTCTACAGGGCCAAAGTGGCCACTTGCAGACGACTACAACCAACACCACAAAGGAGGTTGGGAACTGAGTCTGTTAGCGATAAAGGGCTGTGGGAAAATGGGAACACCAGAACCCAGGGGCATGGGAGAGACATTGGGAAAAAGGGACAGGGGAGAAGCAAATATCTTTCATATCTTTCAAATGATCCTATGGGAATCACAGATGTAACTCAGTGGAGTTTTGATCATTTGGAATTGTGATTTCCTAATTGCGATTCCAAACGTACGATCATCTGGCCCTCAGTTCCTTTCACGAAGGTGGTATTCCAAACTCTACGTCTCTCCTCTGCTTTGTGGCATATCCTGGAACAGTGCCAGCAGAAGGAGCTTAAAGGTCTTTGAAGTGGGCTGGGCGGAGATGAAAGTGCTGGGTTTGGCTGGAGGTAATGAGAGCGTTCTTTAAATATGTAGCTGTCCTCAATCATGTTGAGTTTTTACATACAAAACATCCTCAACAGAGGTTGGTGCCCTTGGGTACTTTCCAAAAAATTGAATGCTGTAGTAACTATGTGAACACTTTTATAAGCCTGGATTACAGTCACCTACCAATGGTATCCTAGTTCTAGTGCTTCAGAACCAACTTAGAACAGAAGTTGATTCTCTCCCTGCTTTGCAAGTCTTGTGACTGGCAGAGGGACATGCATAAAGTTGTTCTGACTTGAAACACTGCACCCAGGATTAGATTTCAAGGATTAAAGGAATCAATCGCCTACCTTGAATTCCCAGGCGGATTTACATCTGCAGGAAAGCCCGGCTTTTGACAATCGGAAGCCAACCCTGAAGAACTTTCCCAGAATTAGGATGTGGTACAACTACATTTTAATACCTTTTGGACTCTTTGAACCTGTAACACCTCCTGCATCTAACAGAAGTGCCTACTGGGCATAGAAGGCCTGCCCTGTATGTACTACATGCATGATATGTCTATTGCACTATTGATTCTGATACCAGCATATATTAGCATTTCAAACAGACCATGGCAGAATTCCCTGTATGCAGGATAGACTTGTACCAGTGAAAACTGATGCAGCATACAGGGCATGCTAGTACCAGAACATATTAGTGCTAAACGCATGCTCTTCGATCATGCCCTCTGCAATCTACAGGCCACCAGCAGGGACGAAGAGCTAAAGAATCAGCTCCGAAGAAAGAAATCAGATATATGATGCTCTTCCCAGCACACCTGACAATACTAGCAGATGGGAAATCATAGCATCTTCTATCGCAAGATAATGTCTAGGAACCACGTATGATGGGTAACTACATGGGGGGAAAAAGGAGCATCTGAACGGTGCTCCAGAGGACGAGACTGAAAACATGCAGAGATGAAACCCCCCTCCCCTCCATGCCACTTCCCTCATAAAGGATGATGAAGATGATGGAAGGGTCCGGATGACAGGCTCTGCTGGGGTGCCGGGGATATCTAGTGACTCAGAAGGATGTGGGCACAATGAGATTGCCTAAAAAAGTGATTCTCAATCCGATGGCCCAGGGGGTGGAACAGTGGCATGAACTAATCAATCAATCAATTTGTAAAGCGCGTTACATACCCGTGAGGGTTTCAAGGCGCTTTGGGGGAGGGGGGGGAGGGTGCTGCTACTGCTCGAAGAGCCAAGTCTGGAGGAGTTTTCTGAAGGAAAGAAGGTCCTGGGTCTGTCGTAGATCCGACGGGAGGGTGTTCCAGGTCTTGGCGGCGAGGTACGAGAATAATCTGCCGCCGGAAAAACTAATCATCAACTGGTTGAAAAAAGTGGGGAAACTGCTGCAACTATCACATAGGTGGTTATAGCGGATGTGATCTGACCAGGGACGTCGCTTCAGGGAGGAGTTTGGGGTGTGACACCTCCTTCCCCCCATATAAATGCATTCCTGGCTTCTGAGTTGGGCCTGGGGGCCCTGCGTTGGATCTGTTATGTCTTTGGTGGCTTTGCTTGTCATCCTCGTTTACCTAACAGGTTTTAACTTGGCAATTATTTTCATCCAAAACAATACGTGCTAATCCCTAAAAAAGAGTTTCACTGGGCCCAAACTCCAACCACCAGCTTAAATTAAGCACCAAATACTCCTTAAATGGGAGCAAGTTTACTCCTTTTTTGAAATTCACAGACATTGGCAGTAGTAGGCTCGGAAGGCTGTGCCACTCTCAGGCATACTGCTGACAACCAAACACCCAAAAGGTAATGGGACTAATGCTTGCAAATTGTCTAATCGTAGCAATCATCGGGGTAGCAGTCTAAACCATTGTTTTATACCCATTGTACCACTTTAGACAGAGCCCCACCGAATGCAAATCGGTATTTGCCCTTTTCATTATGAGAATAATCCATCCCAAACCTGAGTCATTTTACCCCTCCCCCCGAAGCATACTATTATTTAGTTGGGAAATTTGAGATTCACATCCCTCGAATCTCATCGACTAAGCTATGACCCTGGACCTGACTCACTTGCCCGCTGTGCTTTTGCCTTTCGGTGCATCTGACTCCCTGTTTCTACATTTAGCCATTTTCCGGTTGATAGCAGTCAGTGGTCGGATGGAGGTGGAGATGGCAGCTTTTTTCTGTCCCTGCGTACCCCCAAGAGTAGAGGTGCTCATATCAGCACTGCACCAGTGGGTTGTTTAGGTCTTGCACCGGAGGGTGGGTTGTTCTATATAGGTTGCACAAGGGAGGGGGAAGGTAGGGAAAAAACAATCAAAGAGAGAGAAGCGAGAAAGGAGCGAAGGAGAAAGAGAGAATGGATGGATGGATGGGAAGGGAGACATTTTGTAAGGAGATAAAGGGAGCAAGACTAGTTTCACCTTTTTTGCCAGCGCTGGTTTTGGTTCCCAAGTCCAGCCTGCCAAGGAGGTGTTTAGTTTTCGAAAATGTCCTAGTTTGGTAGGTTACCCACGATGATGGCCGGGCCCAGGCCTGATTACCTCTGCTACCCTATGGGAAAAACATTTATTTTTACATTGCATTTTGGGAACTTTTGTGTTGTAGGCTCTAGGCCAAAGGCACACAAGTAGGATACTGTTTTTATCAAGATGAATGTGCAAATTCAGAACAGTGTGACATTTGTTATTATGACATGAATTTCTCTCTTTTGGCTTCCAAATGTACACCAATCAGCGAGAAAGATCCCATTTTGCAAACTGCCCCCCGAATCACGATAGTAGGAGTAACCCAAATACAGAGGTTTACAAATGTCTATTATTCCTAAACTCAGTATCTTGTCCATTTGATTTTACCATATTAATTGCTTCATGGTCAATATACTATGAAAAATAATTGCACGGTGCAGCTCAGTTTTTGGCTCTGCGTATCATGTGTTTTTGGACAACCAACAAATACTCTATAATCCTGTGACCAGAAGGGTATGACGCATGTAATGGGATATTATTATTGTAAATCAGCTGTCGGGGCAAAAAATTACAAATGACATTTTTTTCCTCCTTATTTTGTTCAGATTTTTATTCCAATGATTAGTTTCTTTTGGAAAAAATAAATCTACTCATGTATAGCTTTGTGGGTTCGCACATGGGTTTCACACCTGTTTCCACTACGGACTGCAAGTAGGTTGGAACTAGAAAAAAATAGCAAAAATTTACTAATAGTTTAAAAAATGGAAAAATTGTAGTTAAAAACGTTTTTCTTTTACAGCTCTGCTTGCTCCTGAAAGCTAGGAAGAAACCTTTTGTTGTTGCCACTTTCAAGGAAAAATGGCAGAAAAAGGGCATCAACAAAGTGCTTTGTACAGAGTTTTTTCCCATTTTTCAAACAAATACCAAAATGTTTTATATTTTGGCTATTTTCTTGGGTGCATCTAGGGGAATTCACAAATGCTGGGTGCCTTTAAAATCTTCAAGACGTGGCGGAAAAGGGATGCAAATTTGCCTTGCATATCTTTTGTTTAAAAAAGGCTATGAAGGCCTAAGTGTGCAGTGCCCCAAACATCAAAAAAGCCTCAGCACTGAGGGTGGTACAAACACAGCTGGTAAGGAGTTAAAGAGAATAGTTGTAGCAAACATTCTCTGCATAGTTATCAACTTGACCCGTGTCATGAGGCTGACTCTTAGCCATTTCCATTTTTTTTAGCATTCTGAGACTTGTAGTTTTTTTTCCATGACGTGTGCTTAGCGTTACTGGGCAAAACATGAAGACTGGCTGAAAGGCATCCTCAACTCTGGTACAATTTTCTAATTTTAACTTTTTTAGGTTGTGCCCGCAAGCGTTCTGGCCTGTTGTAATCTATCTGTGGGCTTTTAACCACACCCATGTCACGCCCATCACTATCACTCGTTCATGGGCTTGCCTTTCAAAAATCCTCTGTTATCATTGGTAAATGCTTTAGGGTTGTCCCTCCTTGGGGCGGTTTTGTTGCCGCCTTGGCCATCGACCGTTACATGGATAATTGCACTTTTGCCGATAAGTGTGACTGCGAGCGGACTTCTTTTTCCTTTTGTGTCTCTCCTTCGCACTCATGCTCATGGCAGCCGTGGTGCTTTGATTCGGCTTGCTTATGTCAACTGTTTTACTTTTCATTTTTAATTTATGTGGCAAGAAAAGTCCAGTTAGGAATTTACAATGCCAATAGCTCTAACTCGAGCAAACGCAAGACCCATTGCATTGGAAATGCTTGTTTCTATTACGTGTGCTTAGTGTTACTGGGCAAAACATCAAGACTGGCTGAAAGGCACCCTCAAGACTGGCACAATTTTCTAATTTCAACTTTTTGCCCCTCTCTGCCACAGGTTTTTGCATGGTCGTGTTCACCTATCTCCACTCGGATCACGGTTTCTTTCCTTCACGATCTTCCTTTAACTCTTAAAGCAACAAGCTTGAATTTCTATGAATATTATCTTTTCATCTTTGAGAGGCCTGACTGTATTATATTCCTGATGCTTTCATCGAGTCACAGTCATTTTATTGTCCTTTCTGCGGCCCCTTCTGTTCGGAACACTATCCCTGGGGCACTTTCAGCAGATGTTCTAACTCTGACGGTCTCTTCACAAACACATTACACCTTGTACTTTCCACTGACGTCCCCTCTATTTTCATGCAACCAATAAATAATTCAGAAGCGCTTGATAATGGGTTTCTGGTCGCTTCTGAGTTTGTCATTGCGTGCAGCATCGTGTGGCCCTCTAAGCTTTTCATGATTTCTGTGCTTCAATAGACGTTTATCTTTTATTTTTAATCAAGAAACAAATCCTGACATGATTTCCCCTCCCCAGAGTGTTTATGTTCTCTTCACACTTGCCCTGCTCTTGTATGGTGTGAGTGTCACACTGACAAGAAACAGCACACCAGCGCCCTGTTTCGTTTCGATAGGCCAGCTATCTCTTCAGCAGTGTTTGTGTCGGGGTGCAGCTCTGGAGCTGTGTGGCTTAGGGCCCCCATCAACAGCCCGGGCTGACGCGTGCCCTCTCCTGACCTTGGCAGCAGTGAAGGGGAGGCTGGGAGCTGGCAGCAGCTTGGTAACACATGACACATTGGATGCCATTTCATTTGTGGGGGGGTGTAAAGTCAGAAGTGACATAACTTTGTGTGATAAAAAAATGGCAACTTTACAAAGTTTGAAGCTGTTGAAGTTTTAACACAGCTAATAAAGTGGAGCGTAATGCAGTGGCTAGGTTTCGGTCCGGGAGTCGTGTTACTGCTGCTTGGCAGACACGCATAACCCAATCACTGACCGTTCCCCGCCCACCGGAAATCATGCTATTTAGAGTAGTACTTCCGGCTGTTCGGGAATGGCCAGTGCACAGCTGAATTCTGCTGGGGCAGAGCTGGCCTTCGCTCAGATAGCACCCTGGGCGGAACACAATTTGGCAAACCCTCCCATTTGTCAGTGTGTTGGGAAAATTGGAGGGGAGGGGGACAAGAGTAAAAGAGAAAACAAGCATTTGCAAGGCAATGGGCCTTGCTTTTGCTCGAGTTAGAGCTATTAGCGTTGTAAATTCCTAACTGGACTTTTCTTGCCACATAAATTTGAAATGAAAAGTAAAACAGTTGACATAGGCGAGCAAATCAAAGCGCCACGGCCCTCATGACCGTGAGCGCAAAGGAGAGACACATAAAGAAAAAGAAGCCCGCTCGCAGTCAAACATATTGGCAAAAGTGCAGTTATCCATGTAACAGGGTCGATGGCCAAGGCGGTACCAAACCCCCCCCCAATGAGGGATAAATGTAAAGTATTTACCAATGATGATAAAGGATTTTTGAAATGCAAGTCCATGAACGGGTGATAGTAATGGGTGTGCGGTGGGTGTGGTTAAAAGTCCACAGATAGATTACAACACGTCAGAGCGCCGGTGCGCCCACCTACAAAGACCTCCAACAGTGTTTAGTACACTTTTCTTTGGAGCTAGATGGCAGCAGCGAGCTTTAGCGCCCCTTTCAAGTTCTGCACCCTTTGAGTTAGCCCGGCTTGCCCATGCTAAAGGCTGGACCTGGTTAGAGGTTCAAGAAGACTTCTGGTGGGTTTAATGGTAAGTGCACGAGTATAGCAGCATTTCCCCACTGCCACTTAGGGTAGGACTTCCGGTTGCAGAGAACCAGTGCCAGAGGAGATAATCCTCACCTACTTTGTGGACAACTTTTAAACTTTGCACACCCCTAGTCGTCGCACCAGGTTTTCACTTCTGAGCTATCAGTCGACAAACTCATGTCTTCTGAGAAAGGCAGTCTTGGTTTGCTTCTACTTAACCAATTAAGCCAGCACATCCGAAAATAATTATTCATAGCAGGAAAGCCCAGGACAGGAAACAAAGCTTCCTGCTGGCACGGTGCAACTTGGTAACCCTAGTTCTTCCCCACATGCCCCTGGAAGTAGACAAGGCTTGCAAATCCAAAGTGTGGCCTTCAGGGAACTGCAGTCATCCTGGAATAAGCACAGGTGAAAAATAGACCTGCTGCCCAACGCTAGATCCTAGAACAGAAATAATTTCTCTCTGTTCAATTACATGGAAACATCTATGACATCACTAAAAATGTTAGGGCTGTCTGGCAAAATATTTGAGGGGCGCCTGAGATTGTGGCATCTCAGTGCAATGCAAAGGCCTCATGCCGAGGAAGAGGGCCCCTAGTGCTGGGAGTCATGCTTATGGCTGTGATAAGGAGGAGGAGGATGGTGTGGGACTGAGCATGTTCCAACTTGCTCTGCCCAATCATGCAGGATACAGGAGGGGCGATGACTGGAGGAGAGCAGGGCTTGAGTGACAGGCTTGAGATGAGTCCAGAGAACAAGCAGGTGGCACTGCTGACTGAGTGTCAGCTTGGGTTCTCCACCGTCTGTAGTTAGAGGGGCCTCTCTATTATCTTAAGGAGAGATAGCTCAAGAAGCCTTGTAACTAGCGTTCAAGAGACCAAGTCCACAACACAATGGGTCTCACTTAAGCCTTGATGATTCGCTGAGTCCAAAGCTGAAGTCAAGGGGGGGTGCGTGTGAGGTGAGTCTAGGTGCGGTACAACAAAGTATCACAGTAGTGATAAAGTGTGAATGTCCAGGGAAGGCTATGTGTTTCACTATGCTTGATATATATTAATGATATTTAGAGAATAAACAGTAACCACAAAATAAAAAACACGCAAAACCCAAACGTAACACACAGTAATGATGCAGTGAACTGAAACAGTAATCTCACAATGAAAATTGTAATTTCATGCAATCTTGTGGAAAGCAGTAACCCAAAAAAGCAGATAGTAAACAAACTATACAACAATGAAATCAGAGCCCCTTACTAAACATTATAATTAATATTTCAACTACTCTTATTTTCATAGAGTTGTAATGTTGGCAGAGCCTGGCACACACCGAGAATGGCAAGGCACAATACCAATACAATGCAGTACATAATGGAAAAGAAAGGCTCATAAGGACTAATGTTCGCAAAAATTAACACCATAGCTAAAATCGAGGATCACCACCATCACATCAAAATGAGTTACATTGTATCTCTTTGCCATCCATAAAGGTTTATTATCCTAAAGGTTTGTGGACATCTAAACAGCACAAGGCAAGGCAAGCACATTGGCAACTTTGTCTTCAATTTACCTGAAAAAGAAAGACATCAGTGTGTCCGAGTTTGTGTGTGTAAACCAGGACACACCTAGGAGGTAAGTCGACCTCATGGTGTAGACACGATAAAGGGGTCCACAAGCCGTAGTGCAGAAGAGGCTCACAATAGAATGCAGTGGTCTCTGGATCCACCTAACTAGTTAGCAAACCTGGTGCTGAACCACCTCTCTCTGCAAGGTCAGGTGAGCAGCTTGAAATCAATAAAAACAACAACATCTGAGCAGTTCAGGTGTGAAACTTACTTTACATTTAGTCTTCAGGGGATTATAACTAAGATTGGGGGTGAACTGGGAAGGGCCGGGGTAGAGCTGAAAGCCTCTTCATAGTTCTGTTTTACGGTTCCTACTAAAATAATAGAACTTCATATTAGGACAACACAACTTAAAAGTGTGGGAGACTAAGCCCATCCACACCATCAGAAACCACCAGCCCAACTCCTGCCTAGCCCACAGTACCTCACCTACACGCCCAACCCTGCGGGCTGAAAGGTGATAGTGGCAACCTGATCTCACCCTTTCATTGTATTACTCATGCATGCCCAAGCAAACCACAAGAGAGATATCAGATAAATTTTTAATACATTCATTGAAACAATGATAATCTTGCATAGAGAGAACGAGCTGTGATAATTAGGCAGATGAAACAAAGCAAAGTAATCAGTATTACAAACATGGTAAAGAGGATGAACAAACCAACCATGCTAAATGATTTCTAGGTGTTTCTTCGTAACTCTAAGACTATACTGAGAGCATCGTGGGTGTACCCTCTGCCTTTGCCCGATCTGGGGATTAGCCTTAGTCCATACCTGTGGAACAATATCAGGAGTCAGCCTGTAGTGTGGATGGCAATCCCCTCGGGAAGCTGGGAGATTAGCGCCAGCCAAGCTGCATGTCGAATACAGCATTTGGGCCAGGACGGTCGCAGCTGGAGTACCCCTCTGCCCCTTCCGGGTCAGTGTACCATTTATATAATAAAAAAAAGCCACTGTGTCAAAATTATAGCTCTGATTTCTTGCTATGTGTAGATGTTAGAAGCTGTCCCCTGAACGGGCACCGCAAGCACTAGGATGTTGTGTACTGTGTTCCTAGCCTTGAACAGAATGTACTGATTATATGTTAAGAAAAGGCTAACTAAAACAAGCAACTCAGAAATATATTCCTAGAATAATATCCAAACAAAGTGTATACAATGTCACTGCTAAAAAGCCATACTACAAACACTGCAACTAAAACATGTAAAATGAGAAATATAAAATGAAGCTAAAAGATGGAACCAACATGGGTCCAAGAGGGCCTCACAACAGTTCTTCCCATGTAATGCAAAAAATCCCCATTTTGGATTTTGGTGCATGTTAATCTAGGATAATAATGATGTCACAAGCCAAGCATCCATGACAGTAAGTGCATCACTTTGATGAAACAAAGGGAGTTTTACCAGGATTTGCTTGATTACACTATCAATGGCTGACCAGTTTAGTCTTTGAAATACTGTGCTCTACCACTCCGAGGAGCAAATCTGCTGCCACAGCCTACTTGCTGCAATAAAGAATTAGTGCCTACCTACCTGCCCTTCTATTGGAGAACACTGGAATCAGACTGCCACTCTACCCCACTGCCTAAACATTTTTCTGTCAAGAGACTCTGGAGGTACAATGCAGGAGTCAGCGGAGGGATGAATGAGGTAGGTTGCTTTTCCATAATCTCATCGGTTCCTCGATCAAGTCACTTGCTGTTCACATAGGGTGCCGTTACAAGGCCAATGTCTGCTACCTCTGGTGGTAGTGGTGCTCAAGTGTAGGGAGAGGACTGCATCCTCAATCAGGCCACGCACAGTGCCTAAGTTGCAGCCTCATGTATAAATGAGGACTGAGCCATGCCACCCATGCTGAGTATTCAGAGATTGAGAGCTTCAGTGGTAGGTGCGCTATTCTTTAGAACAAGCTGCACATCCCAGCTATGCAAGATGACTCTCAGGACCACAAAGGTGTGGTAGGGGCACCGTTTACACTGATAATTCTTGAGTAAGTCTGAAACTTTTATGTTGTCTTGTTTGGGGAATTTTCATGCAATCCTTTTTAGCTACACTGTTCATCATCATCAATTGCACATCAATACATTGAGATTTATCACTGTCTCCTATATAGAACACTCAGATTTATCACTAACGTGTATCACAACATTGAGATTTCTCACTGTCTACTGCCAATTTATGACACTGAGAATTATCACTGTTATGCTTCGGGGCACTGAGATTTATCACTATCTATTGCCCATCTAGTAGACTGAAATGTATCACTGTTAGAAATGGGGTCTTTGGTTGGCAGTCAGGTTACCCCCTGTCCAAGCAAGGACCCTCACTCTAGTCACCCTCAGTTAACCCCCGCTCACCCCCTTGGTAGCTTGGTACAAGCATGCAGCCTTAACTTCAGAGTCTAGGTGTACAGTATTTGTACACACACACACAGTAACTCAGTGAAAACACTACAAAATGACACAACACAGGTTTAGAAAAATAGGAAATATTTATCTAAACAAAACAAGACCAAAAACGACAAAAATCCACCATACACAAGTCAAGTTATGAATTAAAAAGCAAGAAAGAGTCTTAAATCCTTGAGAAGACAGTAACAGCACTTTTAGCATTGAAAAGTACCTGGGTAGCGTCAAAATAACACACACGGTGAGTGTGCGTCTGAAAGGGCTAGCAATGAGTCAATTTCTCACCGCAAGCGAGACTGTGCCTCGTTTCTTGTCCTCCTGTCGGGTCGGCGTGCATCGTTTTTCCTCTCCGCAGGAGAGCGATGCGTCGATCCGAGCAAGCACTCGGGTCCAGACAGGCTTTGCATCGTTTTTCCGCGACGAGCAGGGTTTGCGTCGAAAATCCTGCCGCACGGTATCAGCAAGACCGTGCTATGTGGGTTGCAACATTATCAGCCTCCGTCAGCGGGTGTTGTACGCCGCTTCTCCCTCTGCATGCGTCGATCTTCCAGCCGCGATGACGGTGGAGTGTCGATTTCTGCCACGAAGCTGACAGTGCGTCATTTTTCAGCCGTGTCTCGGACAGTGCGTCAGCATTTTCCCCGCGTGGCGGTCTGTGTGTGGATTTTCAATCTCGGTCTGTCAACTTCACCTGTCAAGACCCCAGGAACTGGATAGGGCACCACTTGGCAGGGCAGGAGTCTCAGCAGAGAGTCCAGGGGCTGGCAGGAGACGTCTTTGATGGCCCTGAGACTTCAACAACAGGAGCAAGCTCAGGACAAGCCCTTGGAGATTTCGTCACAAGCAGGAATGCACAACAAAGTCTAGTCTTCGTCCCCTTGCACAAGCAGAAGCAGCAACTGCAGGATAGCTCCACAAAGCACAGGCAGGGCAGCACTTCTCCTCAGCTCTTTAGCTCTTCAGCTCTTCTCTGGCAGAGGTTCCTCTTGATTGCCAGAAGTGATCTAAAGTCTGTGGTTTTGGGTTCTCTACTTTTGCCCATTTTTGCATTTGAAGTAGGCTTACTTCAAAGGAAAGTCTCTCTTGTTTGTGAAATCCTGCCTTGCCCAGGCCAGGCCCTAGACACACACTAGGGGTTTGGAGACTGCATTGTGTGAGGGCAGACACAGCCCTTTCAGGTGTAAGTGACCACTCCCCCCCTCCCTCCTAGCACAGATGGCTCACCAGGATATGCAGGCTACACCCCAGCTCCCTTTGTGTCACTGTCTAGAGATAGGTGCAAACAGCCTAGCTGTTAAACTAACCCAGACATGGAATCCACAAACAGGTGGAGTCACAGAATGGTTTAAACAAGAAAATGCCCACTTTCTAAAAGTGGCATTTTCAAACACACAATCTCAAAACCATATTTACTAAAATATGTCTTTTTAAATAGTGAGCGGAGAGACCCCAAACTCCACATGTCTATCTGCTCCAAAAGGGAATCTACGCTTTAATAATTTTTAAAGGTAGCCCCCATGTTAACCTATGACAGAGATAGGCCTTGCAACAGTGAAAAACGAATTTGGCAGTATTTCGCTGTCAGGACATATAAAACACATTACTGTATGTCCTACCTTAAACATACACTGCACCCTGCCCATGGGGCTACCTAGGGCATAGCCTTAAGGTGTCGTACATGTAAGAAAAGGGAAGGTTTAGGCCTGGCAAGTGGGTACACTTGCCAAGTCGAATTGGCAGTTTACAACTGCACACACAGACACTGCAGTGGCAGGTCTGAGACATGTTTACAGGACTACTAATGTAGGTGGCACAACCAGTGGTGCAGGCCCACTAGTAGCATTTGATTTACAGGCCCTGGGCACTTCTAGTGCACTGTACTAGGGACTTACCAGTAAATCAAATATGCCAATCATGGAAATCCAATTACAGTTACATCTTACATAGGAGCACTTGCACTTTAGCACTGGATAGCAGTGGTAAAGTGCCCAGAGTAACAAAAACAGCAAAAACAGAGTCCAGCACACATCAACAACCTGCAAAACAGAGGCAAAAAGTGAGGGGAGACCACACCAAGGAAGCCAAGTCTAACAGGTGTCCCCACCAGCTGAAAGTGAGGATCAACTACCCAACCTCATGGGGGTTCTCATCACTAAGGCGGAAGAATCTAGACAGACCATCAGCATTGGCGTGCTCTGTGCCAGGGTGGTGTCCCACCGTAAAGTCCATCCCCTGTATCGAAATGGACCACCTCAACAGTTTTGGATTCTCACCCCTTATCTGCATTAGGGGCCTGTGGTCGGTCTGAATCCAGAAGTGAGTCCCAAACAAGTAGGGTCTTAGCTTCTTCAGTGCCCAGAGCACAGCAAAAGCTTCACGCTCTATGGCACTCCATCCATGTTCCCTGGGAAGTAACCTCCTGCTGCTGAGGGCGACAGCTTAATCTAGGCCCTCTTCATTAAGCTGTGAGAGTACTGCTCCAATACCATGCTCTGAGGCATCTGTTTGCACAACAAACTCCTTGGAATAGTCAGGTGCCTTCAGCACAACTGCTGTGCACATGGCAGCCTTCAGGGCATCAAAAGCAGTCTGGCAAGACTCAGTCCAGATCACCTTTCTGGGCTGCTTTTTGGAAGTCAACTCAGTCAAGGGATCAACAATTGTGCCATACCCCTTGACAAACCTCCTATAGTATCCTGTGAGACCTAAAAAGGCTCTCACGTTTGTCTGAGTCTTGGGAGGCTCCCAAGTCAGAATGGTACCAATCTTTGGCTGTAGGGGTGCCACCTGGCCACTCCCCACCTGGTGTCCCAAGTACACCACAGAACCCTGCCCTATTTGACACCTGCTTGCCTTAATAGTGAGGCCTGCCTTTTGCAGGATCTCCAACACTTTGCAGAGGTGTTGCAAATGTTCCTCCCATGTGGAACTGAAGACAGCAGTTTCATTCAGGTAGGCGGCACTGAACTCATCCAGCCCAGCCAACACCTGGTTGACCAACCTCTGAAAGGTGGCAGGGGCATTTTTCATCCCAAATGGCATCACCTTTAACTGAAAGTGCCCATCTGGGGTAGAAAATGTAGACCTCCCCTTGGCCCACCCAGTCAAGGCAATTTGTCAATACCCAGACGTTTAATCAAACGTGCTGAGGTATTTGGCAGCTCCCAACCGATCTATGAGCTCATCATCTCGGGGGATGGGGTGCGCATCAGTTTTAGTGACCTCATTGAGACCCCGGTAGTCCACGCAGAACCAGATTTCTGGGGGTGGCACCAGGAGTAGCAGCCTTTGGGACCAAAACCACATGGCTAGCCCAAGTACTGCTGGAATGCTCAATAACCCCTAGGGTTAACATCTTGGATAGCTAATCCTTGATGCTAGCCCTGGCATTGTCAGTCACCCTGTAAACATTTTGTTTAATGGGTGTACTGTCCCCACTGTCCACATCATGTGTGCACAAGTGTGTGACCCCTGCGATCAATGAAAACAGGGAGGCGAACTGTCCCAACACTTGGCGACGGTCCCTCTGCTGCTCTGCAGACAGGGAGGGGGAGAGGTTCACTCCCTCCACAGACCCGTCTTTCTCTCCTGCAGACAGGAGGTCAGGAAGAGACTCACTCTCCTCCTCTACCCCGTCATCTGTCGCTAGGAGCATGGACAACTCTGTCCGCTCAAAGTGTGGCTTGAGCCGGTTGACATGCAGGACCCTTAAAGGGTTCCTGGGAGTCCGCAAGTCCACCAGGTAGGTGACTTCACTCTTGCGCTCCACCACCTCAAATGGCCCAGTCCACTTGTCCTGGAGCACCCTAAGCTCCACTTGCACCATCACCCACACTTTCTGACCAGGTTGAAACTCGACCAGAATGGCATTCTTGTCATACCAGCATTTCATTTCCCCCTGGCTTACTTCTAGGTTCTCCTGTGTGAGTCTCCTGAAGCGGGCAGTCCCGTTTCTCAGAGCCAGCATGTAACTGAATACATCCTGGGGGGGTTTAATAGGAGCTTTTTCCAAAGCCTCCTTTACGAGACTTAAAGGTCCCATCACAGGGTGGCCATAGATCAGCTCAAAGGGATTAAAACCAAGTCCCTTTTGAGGCACCTCCCTGTAAGCGAACAGAAGGTATGGCAAGAGGACGTCCCACTTCCGCCTCAAGGGCTCTGACAGGCCCATGATCATGCCTTTGAGGGTGCGGTTGAATTGCTCAACTAGACCGTTACTTTGGGGGTGGTAAGGTGTGGTGAACTTGTAGGTTACCCCACACACCTTCCACAGAGACTTGATATATGTTGATATGAGGTTGATAACCCTATCGGACATCACTTCCTTGGGGAACCCCATGCGGGTAAAAGCTCCCATCAAGGCATGGCCCATCACAGGGGCAGTGATTGATCTTAAAGGAATGGCTTCTGGGTACCTTGGTGGCATGGTCCACCAAGACCAGGATAAACCTGTTGTCCATGGCTGTCTTGCGCTCCAGAGGTCCCACAATGTCAATACCAACCCTTTCAAAGGGGGTACTAACAACAGGAAAAGGTTGGAGGGGAGCTTTACATTTCCCCCCACTCTTGCCACTTGCCGGACAAGTTGGCCAAGACCTACAATGAGCATCAGTGTGCCTGTGCATTTGGGGCCAATAGAAATGGGTGACAAGCCGATCAAAGGTCTTGTCTTGTCCCAAATGACCAGCTAAAGGCACGTCATGAGCCAGACCCAGTGGGAAAGCTCTGAGGCACTGGGGTACCACCAACACACGGGCTGACCCAGGCTCAGGAACCTTAGGCTCGCTATATAGGAGGCCATCCTCTCAGTAAATCAATTGTGATCCAGGATCCTTGCCAGACGCCTGATCCGCAGCATGCTGCCAGTGGGTGCAGGTGTACTCTTGGGGCATTTGGGGTCCCTCCTCACATGACCCACTTGGTCACATGCATAGCACTTACGTGGGGAGCCCCCTGCCACGGGTTTAGGTAACCATGGCTTCTTCTCACTGGGGGTGGGCTGGTAATCCTTCCCCTGGGAATCAGATTGGGGCCCTTTAGAGAACTCCCCCTGTTTACCCTTACCCCCCCTTTCTTCCGAGAGGGACCCTGCCCACCCTTGCCGTGGTCTCCCCCTAACCTCTTTTGGACCTTGGTGCTCTCCCAGCGGTCTGCTTCCTGCACAAGCTTCCTGGGGTCAGTCAGCTTGCTGTCAATTAGGTACTGGCGCAGCTCTGGAAAACATAAACTGTACAAGTGCTCCCAAGCAATCAGATTGTAAAGCCCCTCATACGTTGTCACCTTACTGCCCTTCACCCAACCATCCAGTGACCTGCAGAATGAATCAACACATTCCAAGCATGTTTGAGATTCCTTCTTCTTATAGGACCTAAACTTGTCCTTATACTGATCAGGGGCTCCCTTGGATTGATCTTTGACACACTTCCCAGGAAGTGGTCATCACAGGGGGACGGACCCTGCACCTGATTGGAGAACCAGGATCCCGTGTTTTTCAACCAGGAGCAAGGATAAATATGGCAGAGCTGCACCCACACCTCAGTTCCCTACCAGATCCCAACAAGGAAGAACGTAAGAAGAAGAAGGATTGCCCTGCTGGACCCCTGACCTGCATCTGTACACTGCACACTGAAGGACTGCACCAGCTGCACGCTTGGGCTTCACCACAAGAAGGACTTTGCCTGGCTTTAACAGGTTCAAGAAGGGACTCCCTGTTTGCTACAGGTACAAAGGAACTGCCCAGAGTCCCCTGCATCAAGTCCTGCAAGCAGAGCCCAGCTGACCAGTGTCCAGTGGTCCTTTGAGGATTCTGACTGGGTGCATTCTGGGAATTGTAGTCCCAAATCTCAAGGAGCAACTCAGAGCTTCTAGAACCTTTGATCAAGTTGTGGACAATTCAATGACCCAAAAAGGACCTCTGGAAGAAGATCCAGAAGTTTGGAGACGTTTGGAGCAACTCCATAATTTGGAGGTGCATGGTGGGAGTTGTAGTCCCAGACCCCAAGAGGCAAACCAGATCCTCTGAACCCTTGGCTGGTGCGGTGGACCACTTTCCTGAATCAAGAAACACTTCTGAAAGTAAGTGTGACAGTGTTACCTCATGGGTGGCCTGAACTCTGGAATTTGTTCCTTTCCAGTGTGACCTTTTTTTAAACCTTTGGCATAGAAAGCATTCATTCTTTAAAAATTCATATCTCCGGTCCCCCTTATCCGATTTTAATTGTTTCGGTGTCATTTTAAAGATAGAAAACATACTCTATTCTTATAAACTGTTGTATTTTTATTGTATTTTTTGTTTTACTTATTTACTGTTTTGAGATTTTTAAATGCTTTACACATCTGTCTCCTAAGTTAAGGCTTGTCGCTCATTGCCAAGCTACCGAGGGTTGAGCTGGGTTTCATTTATTGAGACCTAACTGCACCTAAGGGGAGGTTAGTGGCCTAGTGCTAACTGTAGGTAGCTACCTGCCCTTACCAATAATCCATTTTCCAACACAGCGTTTAGGAGCTAATTTTACACTTCAGCTCCGCAATTCATTTCCTGCACTCTGGGACTTTTTCAGAAAGTGCAAGTCTCAAGAGGTGATACAGATGTCAGTCAGTTTTTTTCTTAGTTTATTTTTTAGAAAACCCATCGTGGAAAAGGAACACTTGCATACAAATGTGGAGCCAAACATACGTAGTATTTTCTGTGCCAAGGTAAAAAGAAGAGGGAATTTTGCAGAGGGCACACTTTGCCAGATTGGAGTGGGGTAGGCTGTTTTGGATGGGAGTGGTGCAGATTGTTTTGGAATGGAGTGGGGCAGATTGGAGTGTGGCAGGTTGCAGTGGTGAAGATTGTCTTGGATTGTAGTGGGGTAGACTGTTTTGGAGTGGTGCAGATTGTATTTTATTAGAGTGAGGCGAACTGGAGTGGGGCAGATTAGACTGAGGTGGGTTGGGAGGGTTGAAGTGGGGTGGTTTAGAGTGGATTGGGGTGAGTGGTTTGGATTGATGTGGGGTAAAGTGGGGTGGGTTAGTGGGGATGATTGGGGTGGGTGGATTGGGGTGTACTGCACGATTATGTGTTGAAACATCTTTTCATTAGATTGCATTAAATATATGTTTTGACAGTGTCCTATTTGCACATATTTAGATGTATTTATGCATTTCAGCTTATAAGTAGATATTATTGATTCACAAATGGTATCACATTTCTCATGTACAGCCATCCCTACCTGAGAGCATTAGTGGAAAGAAGCAAGAAAGAACATGAGACCAACCCATCTTAATAAAATACATTTACAAAGCTGTGCAAATGAAGATGTAAGTGGCTTTGCATAGAAGTTACAGTCACAAAGGAACACCAGGCAGTGCCGTGCCTTATGTTGGGGAGGCGTTAAATGGTGAAGTATAGGCGTTTGCATGCATCCACCTATGTATTTTGATGCAAACCCATAAATAGTAAAATCAGTCCACATGGATTTGTGCCAAAATGGTGCATCTACCTGAAGCTGGCGTAACAAGGAGAAATATGTTTATTTCTCCCTGTTACTTCCTCTTTGCATGTGTGCTGCATTTTGCAGCACACATAAAGAGCAACAAGCCTCCAAGAAAAGTTTTGTGTAAGAAGTTATGCCTTCCTGACCAAAATCTATTCTGACTACAATGCAGACACCTTTGCATCGTGGCACAAGAGTGTCTGTGTTGGCGCTAGGCCTCTAGAAGTATGCCAGAGCCATACAAGAACAGAACTGCACCATATCTTAGTAGACATGGCAAATTTATGTTCTCTCCCTTTGACCCAATGCAGCACCCCCCTTTCTGCGATGCATCAGAGTTTAGTAAATCTACCCCAATATAAAGAGCCTTCTGGAGCAACTTCTTACCCCCAGGGCACCCGTGTTGGAATGCAAAGTCTCTGCAAAGTTAGTGCTGATCAGATCCACTCTCAGTGAACACATGTGCTCTCTTCAGATGACCTTGGTATTACTGCAAGGCAGGATCTTCATTACCATGAATTCGCACCCCCAGGGTCCATCAGCATTAGCCTCCTGAAAGTGAGATCTCCCAGTCGATTCAAGTCACCATGATGCTGCAGTATGTGCAGCTGTCAGCTCCCACCGGCACCCCAACCCCACTGTTGTCAAAAGAGGAAGAAGTAGAAAACATCCTGGGTACGGCTGTCACTGTTGCTGGTGCACAGTGTCTGAGCAGGACCTTCTGTGCATGCGATAGGGGTGGCACATAGATTCCAAGTGGTCTATTTTCACTGCACAATCAGCACAGAGGGCTATCTGCAGGAGGACTGAGGTTGCTAGGAACATTTCCTGAGTAACCCTGTGAAGAGACAAGGACTGATTTGGGCCCAGAGACAGTTGTAGGTTACTGTATTTTAACAAAATAAAGTAACCAACCTAGCCAGGCTAAACCTAGGAGCCCCATACCAAACCAGTCCCATCCAGACCCGGGCCTGGCGGACACACTCTGGCTAGCAAGCTGATAACTAAAATCCTGCAACCACGTTTTGAGCTGCAGTGCATCACGTGCAGATCCTCGGTGAGGTGCATGAGTTCCACTTTCTCTAAAAGTGACCCACGGGCTGAGGAGACGTCAAGTTCTGGCTGACTCCAGTGTCAAGGCAGGACTGCAAAGATGCACAGCTGTGGAGCTTAAGCAGATAGAGAGGAAAGGCTGAGGGCAGGTAAGACACCCTCACAGGGTGGCCATAGATCAATGTCTATCCCGGGCTGGAAAGGATTCCCGCAACCTGCATGCCCTTTCTATGAGCCTCTTCCTCTGCTGAGAAGGGGGGGTGCAAGTGAGCAGGGAGACAATAACTTACTGAGCATGCTCTGTTAACGTTTTTTTCACTTTGAACATGACCCCTGAGGAACGAACACAGGCAAAATAATAGCTGCTGTGCCTGCTTGTTTTCCACATGGGTGCCGCATGGAAAGGTCTGGCGGGCCGCAAGTGGGCCGTACTTTGAGTGGGTGGAACTAGAAGAAGGTGGAGGGAAGCAATGGTGGGAAGAAGTTGGGAGATGGGAAGCAGTGACAGGTTTGTGGGTGGAATGGGAAGGGCATGCTTATTAATGGGACAGTCTATGTAGGAATATGTGGGCACCTAGAAAGAGTTTGTGGACTTACGACAGGTCTCTGCGATGATGAGTTGCAGAGGAGCCATCTCTGGTAAAGGGTGGGTGACCTTGGTGCCAAAAGGAGAGGTGGGGTCCTAGACAAGGGGATGGGGTGTTGGGGTTGGATATGATAAGTCAAAAAAGGGTGGTATGATGAGGGAGAGTGTAGTGGGAAATGCACGGTGATGTGTGTAGACAGCAAGAGTACTGGAGGGGACGAGCTGGAAGGTGGAGGAGCAAATGTGAACCATCAATGAGGAATACCTTTATGGGCGTAGGGAGTGGAATAAGAGGATTAGAGAGTGTGAGCATCAAGGCACAGGATGCTGAGTGGTCCACACAGTGGTTTCCTGGTGTGGGTTAGGTCACAGAACCGGGGAGGGATTGTTTGGGCGTGCAACATAGGATGGCTGTAGGTGGCAGCTCCGAGCAATAGGTAGTAGAAATGGGGCAGCAGTCAGTGGGGACACAGAAACACATCCTGGAGCAAGCTAAGGCATACATTGGCATCCCCCTTGTGATCATATTTTAAGGTGTAGAGGCAGAAGTGGCAATCAGGAGCCATCTTCACTAAGTTTTCTATAGAGGAGAATACAGAGGATAGGGAGTACAGTGTGCCGCCCTCGCCACTTCAGTGAACAAGAGTTCAGAAGATATGATAGGACACAGAGAAGCCAAAATGCGAGCCAGCGATGGTGCATGGTGAGAGGTGGGCACAGAACAGCTTCCACCCCACCATTTGACATTTGTGATTTACTACGAATAGTGGTACGGGGTAAGGATGTGGAGTGATAAGTCACCAGCAGTAATTGGAGTAGAAAGAAGAATTTGACTATGAGTGGAAGGAAGCATGAAAAAAGGGTACAGGCAAGAAATGAAGCCAATGCTTTGGAACTTTGTGGGTACAGAAAACGTCTTCTAGAGTGGAGGCAATTGAATCTGGGTGAAAGAAAGGTTGGTAAGGATGATGTTCTGGAGAAGGAATAGGAAAGATGGCTGTAGTGGAGAGAGGAAGAGGAGTAGGGAGAGAAGAAGGAATGAAAGGGGGTATTGGCAGGAGCCTAAACGTGCCTTACCATAGGGAGGCAAGAGTAAAAAAGCAGTCAAAAGAGGAGGTAACTGGCATGGAGTGCAGAGGTGCCGTCAAATTTTGAGACATTGCCAGACTTTTGATATATTTGAGTGTGTACTGCAAACAATATTTTGAGACTCCTATCTAATAATTCAAGTATTTGGACATTAATAGGAATTGCCAAGTACATTTTGGGAGGATTGAAAGCAGCCAAGATGGTGGACTCTTCCTGAGAAGGTCCTTTGGACCTCCAGAGAAATCATGCTTCATCGGTTAGAGCCATGGTAGCTCCTAGGCCCGCTGTCGCTCTTGAGGGCTCCAAAAACCTGCTGACATCCCATGTGAGTTTCCCCTCCGACCTACTAGTAATGCAGCCAAAGGGCAAAGATTGGCAATAACCCCATGGCCTAGCCACGCAGTGCTACCTTCAGGAGACCCAAAGCAGTGCTGTGAAACCAGAGACTCCACAGAAGCCGCCCCACATAGAGGTCAAGCCCCAAGCTTGCAGGGCCCCAAGGACAAAACAGGTGATCCCCCAGAGATTCCCTCACTGGTGGAGTGGTGCTCTTGTTGGCCGAGGAGGGGCTGGCCAGCATGCCGTGTGGCAGGAACCTACTGCTGGGAGAACCAGGGACTTAGACTTTGCCAGTCAGAGGGAAGGCCCATGGGGTGGCCCATTCCCGCCCCCTTTGGTCTCCACCCTTGTTGTTCAAAACTGAGAGGTCCAGGGAAAGCAGTGACTTCTAAGGCCTGGACTGAGAGAGGAAAGGAGCGGCCTAGGAAGAGGACGTGGAACCCCACACAAAACCTCAGCAGCAAGGAGGATGTTGGGCGTGCTGCAGCTGCACATTGCAGTGACCCCCCACCAAAGATTGTGACTTTGACTTTTCTAGTCCCACCACATCACTAAGACCATACAATCATACGCCACTTCGGCCTCTGTGCCACTCAGCTCCCTCAGCTGGGAGGGATGCGAGCGTTAATGGACTAGCCTGGAATACCGTATACTTGGTGCGAACAGCCAACTGCTTGGGCTGCTCCCTCCCATTCCCACAAATCCTTGAAGGGGCTGCCGAGTCAGCACTGTGGTGACACCCTGCTAGGGAGATTGTTCTGCAAACATCTGTCACCTCTGGAGACTCTAAATAGGCCTCATCGGGCACCCCTGACATCACCAGATGGCACTGAGACGTCATCAAAGAAGTGCCATGGATAAAGACAGAGGCCCATCAACCCAGGCCCAAATGAGGATTGACAAATTTACGACTCATAATCCAGGTGTGATTTGGGCCCTGGTGGAGGGCTCACTGAATGAGCACTCAATGGACTCCATCGAAACAGGCATCATCTTGCAGGCAATCCAGGCCTTTGAGGGAGGCAGTGGAGATGAAGATTGGAGAGGTGCAGGCGAATGTGACATTACTCTGACAAGACCTCTGCATTGTGGCCAGTTGGGTCACAGAAGCTGAAGATTGAGTCTCCAGCCTAGAAGATGAAATGACCTTTCTTAAATCCATGGTCTCTAAACTAATCTTCACTACTAAACTACTCGAAGTCAGATCAGAGGGTACATAAAACAGATCCTGGTGCATTAACCTCTGATTTGTGGGATTCCCAGAGGGGCAGAGGCCACAGACTCAGAGACATTTCTAGAGACCTGGCTCAAATCCTGGATCCCTAATGACCTGCTCTCCCTGTGGTTAGTGCTTGAGTAGGCCCATAAATCACAAGCTCCAAAACTATGCCTGTCAGCCGCTCCACGACTAATGATTGCCTGCATCCTGAACTTCCAAGACCGGGATGTAATACTCTGTGAGGCACAGAAGGCTAGAGACCTAACATTTCAATCCACATGCATCAAGATATTTCCAGACTACACTAAAATGGTCCAGCAGAAATGAAAATCCTTCAACGAGTTCAAGCAGAAGTTGAGTGCAATGAACATATAATATATGCTGTTGTTTCCAGCCACCCTGATGGTGATAGATAACTCTTGTGCTCTCTTCTTTGAAGACAAAGAGTAGGCCTGGGACTGGGCGGCGGAAAAGTTATTCTTTGCTGGGTTCCCGAATGTGACCATACGACACAAGAACAAGGTAGACTGAGGCTGAATCTCCACTGTCCTCGATTGCGATGGGAGGCAAAATCCCAGGGGAGGCGCAGCCTGTTCCGATGGTCCCCGAACACCTTTGTAATGGATGTGGGCCTGCCGCGGGCTGACATACTGGAATGGTCCTTGGAATCCCCAGGCCATGGAAGCCCAGCAGATGCTGGAATGGAGACTCCAATATACCAATCCTGACATGAGTCTGGTAATACACTAAGGGTCCTCTCTTTATGAAGAAGCATCAGGCCTAAAAACCAACTGGGCCAAATCGCTTTTGGTCTCTCTCAAAGATGACTCATAACCAATGCTTAGCAGACCTCCATCCCAATTCAACAGCTTAATTTCCAATAATTCGGCATACATATCCCGACCCTGACCTGGTCCCTCAACCTATTGGCCCTTTTGACCCGTATGAAGTATGGCTTCCATAAATGGTCACAGCTCCTTCTACAGATTCTGGGCAGGTTTGTGTTGTTCATAACGATGGCCTTACCCCAATTCCACTATGTCCTGCAAAACTTTCTGCTGATGGTCCCTGCACTCTGATTTCAAAACCTCACTGTTTGGTCCACCCCTTCCTCTGTGACGGACGCCAAGCCTGCATTGGCCTAGATAGATGCTCTCAAATGACGTAAGATGGTGGTATGGGCATAGCGGACATCCAACTTTATTACTGGGCCTCTCTAATCTAGTAATTAATGATTGGCTAAATAGGGATTGGCGGGACCTGGCATTTAGACTAGAACTGACCTTACTGGGCTTAGACAATGTCGTCCACATCCTCTATGGAAGCTCTTTCCCCAGCATATTCCAAAGCCCAACAAAGTGGTAATCTTAATATAGTGCGCCTGCAGCAGATGAATGGGTGGGAGAAGAAACTAACACAACAGACCTCACTTTGCAAAAGGCAATGGCTCTGCCAAGTGTCTCTGCTTGAGGGATTTTCAAAATGGCCTAGAATGTTAATCACCAACCTTGGAGCTGTACGGCAGGGATCTTCCATGAAATCCTTTCAGAAGTTGCAATCCCAATTCACCCTCTCCACCTCTCAATTCCACAAGTATCCACAGTGGAGACACACACGCTCCTGCCATTGGGAAGAAATTGTAGACTCTCCTCACCCCCAGAATACAACTCCCTCGAGGCTATAATCTTTTAAAGTGAACTAGGAAGAGGGGGCTCTCTCAGATATACAAATCACTAGTACTCAATTCCAGAGACAAATTTGACTCCCTCGAACTGAGATGGGGATGCCTGGAAGGGCCACTGAATGAAACCGAGTGGAGAGACACACTCATGGTCCCTGAGCCCTGGTCATTTCATCGCGTTTAAGACTCATCCAGCTCAATTACCTACACACCACTTACCTCACACTCAGACAGCTGTGGAAAGCATGTAAAGTGGCTATGCCAGAGTGCTCCCAGTGCTCCTCGCCGGATGTGGATTTCTATCATGTAGTTTGGCCGTGCCCAGTGATAATGCAGTACTGGAAAGCCGTCGGAACTGTGTTGTCCAGGATGCTGGAGGGGCCTGTAGAGATCTTTAGCTTTGTTGGGTATTCTGGCAGACCAGTGGGGAACCCCCCAGAAAACTCTAAAAGAGACATTGTGCACTTCATGAACATTAGGCAACCACCTACTATCTCTGCATGGTGCTCTGAGACGGATTAGTGTGCTAAGATGGAAGATCCTACTTACTTAATCAAAGGCTGCCCACGTAAACAGGCTAAAATATAGGGACGCTGGTGAGTTACTTTAGGCTAATTAATGGATATTGCAGTGGTTGATTGGACTATGAATATTAATACTGTCCCAACTCTGGGATATTGTATGTTGATGTCTGGGTGGGATAGTCTTGTTATTGAGTGTATTTACTTCAAAATAAAATCTGGTTACAAAAAACAAATTGAGATGATTGCTTGATTTCCATGTGATCAGACGTTTACGCCCATGTTGAGGTCACAGGCAGACAATGATCTTGGCTACAATGGATTGCACCAATATGACCAGTACTACTGTTTATTGCCAAATAGATTACCACTTCTGTACTGGTCCTTCCTAGACTATTTCATCTAATTTGCTGTGTGGGGAACAGGAAGTCAGCTAGGAGTCGACGTTAGTGCTTATTAGTCGTTTAGCAGAAAAGCGATAGGTGAGTATAGGTATGAATGTTCCAAGGGTGTATCAAGGCAACCCATCTTCCTTTACAAAAGTATTTAAAAAATGAATGTTTGTATATTTTAATTATGTATTTTTTTAGATTAAAATACTGTATCAAAAGTAAACAAAGTTTTCTTAAATGAGACCGGTGCACCTAATTATAATGTCAGCGCACTCTTTGAGTGAGTTAGCACATTTCTGCAGTGGGTACTATAAATCTACTTGGATTCAGAAAAATGATGCTCTAACTGCATGACTTCTTGTTTGTTGATGAGAGCTGGAAGGCTGCTGGACGTTTTTTGAGCTGGCAGTGTTCCGGATAACGGAGCAAGGGCACTGATCAGGTGTACTGGGAGCTAAAACCTGCCCTGGAAAATGTGTTCATACCAGCTGTTAGAAATGGGGGCTCTAGTTGGCAGTGGTTTACACCCTGTCCAAGTAGGGACCCTCACAGCATTTGTGAATGCACACACACACACACAATCACAGTGAAAACACAACAAAAGGCCTCCACGCCAGTTTAGAAAAATAGCCAATATATAAAAAGAAGACCAAAACAACAAAAATTCAACATACACAAGTAAAGATACCACTTTTTTAAGGTTTAAATTAGTCTTATTCCACAGCAATCAATGGTTGTATCATTTTAACACAAAAAATATGACTGCTCCAATTGGGAAACCTCCTTTATGGTTCCCTCACAGAGGTTTACCACTATTGAGGATAATTCCTATTCTCACGTGGCCATTCTTGGGTCATTTCCATTTATGGAAGTAGAAGCCTCACACACCTACTAGTGTCATGGTTCATCCTTGGCTTCTGCTCCCCTCCTTGGTAGGAACACTGCCACCAGGGCGGACTCGACCACCTGTCTCTTCTGAGCAAAGGGACTTCTCATTAAGTGATTACTGGATAAAAAACCTGGGGCCCAGATTCATAAAGATACCTTGTGGATTACCCTGGCATTTTGCCTTTATTTGTGGGGAACACAGGTATTGTTAAAATCAACAGGAGGTGAAATCACAGTAATTATGGAGGTCATGAGGAACACGGCGGGAATCACCGCTGTGTTCATGCTGGCGGTCTTATCACAGATCGCCAGCCCCTTTGAGACCCCGCCAGCCGAATAAATAACATTCTGCTGGGCTGGGACATTGCTGACGGCTCCACATGGAGCCGTCGTCAATGCCGCTGTGCGGAGGGTGCAGCAGCACCCGTCACGCAGATCACTGCCCATGAATCGTCCACTGACTTGTGCGACAGGGCACTGCACGGGGGCCCCGGAGCACCCTTTCTGCCAGCCTTTCCTTGGCGGGTGAACCCACCTGGGAATGGTTGGTGGAACAAGGGTTCTCTATCCGCAGGGCAGAGCTGCTTGCAGCGCTGCCCTGTCGGGTGAAGAATTCCGCCATCGTCAGGCTGCCTGTCGGCGGTAGCCTGGCAGTGGTGGAAGGCCACCTGTGGCGGTCCCCACTGTCTTCATTATGTGGCGGTTGAGACCGCCATGCCTGTGGTGGAAATTTCCGCCGCCACCGGCATGGCGGTCTCGACCACCAAGTTCATAATGAGGGCCTATATTTCTTGTCACCTATTCAAGTCAACATGTTTTTGCTCATTTCTACAAGTCACTACGGGTCTCGGGCATTCATCAGGGCCAAGGATCCCTACCAGCCTAACTCTCTAGTTCCACACTACAAACCATTGTGCAGGGAACCACATGCATAAAGTCCTACCCTAGGCAAAGTTCATACTTCACAGGGAACCCTAATTTTGGGAGCCTCTTGTTTCCAGGTCCCTGAGAGGGACAATGCCCTTTGTAGTCACACATTCGTCAAAATGAGCATTAGTCTGATTACACCTATTCCATCCCCTTGCCAGGCCAAGCCAACGCTCCTCGATTTTGTTCCTCTGGACACCAGTTTCAACTTCCAAAGGCCCAGGGACTGGACTTGGCACCACTTGGCAAGTCAGGCCTCTCAGCAGAAGAGCCCAGGCACTGGTAGATGGTGCCTTTGATGTCCCTGAGACTTCTTAACAGGAGGCAAGCTTAGTTCAAGTCCTTGGAGAATCTTGGAAAGCAGGATGTCCTTTCACTCCCAGTACAGAAGCAAGCAAGCAGCAGGCCAGCACAACAAAGCAACAGGTAGAGTGGCAGTCCCTCCTACAGCATCCAGCTCTTCTTCCTGGCAGAATGTCCTTAGTCCGGAAGTGTTCTTAAGTTGTGGTCTCAAAGGTCCAGTACTTATACTCATTTCTGCCTTTGCAGGCAAACGTCAAAGGAAAGTCTTTGTAGTGCACAAGTCCATGCCTTTCCTGCCCTGGTCCCAGACACACTTTATGTGGTTGGAGACTGCTTTGTCTAAGGACAGGCACAGTCCTATTCAGGTGCAAGTGTCAGCTCCTCCCACCACTCTAGCCCAGGAAGACCCACCAGGATATGCTGGGCACACCTCAACTCCCTTTGTGTGACTGTCTAGAGTGAATTCACAAACATCCCAACTGTCATCCTGACCCAGACATATATTCCACAGCTAGGCAGAGGCACAGAATGGTTAAGCAAGAAAATGCCCACTTTCTAAAAGTGGCATTTTCAAATGTATAATTTAAAACCCAACTTCACCACAAGTTGTATTTTTAAATTGTGAGTTCAGAGACCTCAAACTTCACATCTCTATTTACTCCCAATGTGAAACTTCACTTAAAAGATATTTCAAGGTAATCCCCATGCTAACCTATGGTAGAGATAGGCCTTGCAACAGTGAAAAACAAATTTAGCAGTATTTCTCTATCAAGACATGCAAAACAGACCAGTACGTGTCCTACCTTTAAATAGATTGCACCCTGACCATGGGGCTGCCTTGGGCATACCTTAGGGGTGACTTACATGTAGTAAGAGGGAAAGTTTAGACCTGGCAAGTGAGTGCACTTGCCAGGTCAAACTGTCTGTTTAAAACTGCACACACAGACAATTCAGTGGCAGGTCTGAGACATGTTTAGCAGGCTACTCATGTGGGTGGCACAATCAGTGCTGCAGGCCCACTACTAGCATTTGATTTACAGGCCCTCTGCACACATAGTGCACTTTAATAGGGACTTACTAGCAGTTCCAATATGCCAAACATGGAAAAACCAATCACCAATACACTTTAAACTGAGATGACTTGCACTTTAGCACTGATCAGCAGTGCTACCACCAGTGGGGGGTTTCTTATGACAGACAGAATCCCCTTTCTTGTGTCCTAGCTGAGTACACTCAAAGCAACAGGCTTGAAAATGGGTTGCCCTGGGCCAATGCCCACCAGAACCCCCCTCCGTCCTGTCAGCAGGGACATGGGAATCTTTTTCTCCCCATTTACCCTGGGTCCTGTCTGTGTCTCCCTTGACCTCTCCCCCCTTCTTCTGTTGGGGACCCTGCCCAAACTTGGCTGAGTCTCTTGGTGCTGAGCCAGTGGTCCACCTCCTTGGCAAGTTCCTGGGGTCAGCAAGCTTGCTGGCAATCAAGTGCTGGTGCAGCTCTCGAAAATAACAACTAGACTAGTGTTCCCATGCAATCAAATTGTATAGCCCTTGATAGTTTGTTACATTTCTGCCCTTCACCCAACCATCTAGTGCTCTGCAGAAAGAATCAACATATTCCACCCATGTTTACGACCTAAGTTTAGCACTCTCCCTAAACTTTACCCTGTAAATCTCTGGGGTGAAACCATACCTCCTGGTCTGAGTATCCTTCATGGCAGGGTACCTCATCTGATCCTCTTCTTCTAGGCCAACAAGGTGTCCCTCCCTTTAACTGAGTAATACTTCCACAGACCTGCCCCCCAATCTCTTTTCGGACCCTGTGCATTCTCAGTGCCACCTCATAAGCCCTGAACAACTGCTCCATGTCATCCTCCACAGCAAAATCCTTTATAACATATTTGAGTGTTGTAAAGGATGGGAACGGATTTGGCACCACTTTGCAAGTCAGAACTCTCAGCAAAAGATCACAGGCACTGGTAGATGGCGTCTTTGATGTCCCTGAGACTTCTTAACAGGAGACGAGGTCAGTTCAAACCCTTGGAGAACCTTGGAAACCAGGATGTAGAAATCAACGTCCAGTACCCTCACTCACAGGATAGAAGCAACAAGCAGCAGGCCAGCACATCAAAGCATCAGGCAGAGTGGCAGTCCCTCCTACAGCATCCAGCTCTTATTCCTGGCAGAATGTCCTCAGTTCGAAAGTGTTCCAAAGTTGTGGTCTCAAAGGTCCAGTACTTATACTCATTTCTGCCTTTGAAGTAGGCAAACTTCAAAGGAAAGTCTTTGTAGTGCACAAGACCCTGCCTTTCCTGCCCTGGTCCCAGACACACTCTATGGGGTTGGAGACTGCTTTGTGTAAGGACAGGCACAGCCCTGTTCAGGTGCAATTTTCAGCTCCTCCCACCACTCTAGCCCAGGAAGACCCATCAGGATATGCAGGGGACACCTCAGCTCGCTTTGTGTGAGTGTCTGGAGTGAATTCACAAATGGCCCAACTGTCATCCTGACCCATACGTGTATTCCACAGACAGAAAGAGGCACAGAATGGTTAAGCAAGTAAATGTCCACTTTCTAAAAGTGGCATTTTCAAATTACAATTCAAAAAAACAAATTCACCAAAAAGATGTATTTTTAATTGTGAGTTCAGAGACCCCAAACTCCAAATCTCCATCTGCTCCCAATGGGAAATTACACTTAAAAGATACTTCAAGGCAATCCCCATGTTAACGTAGGGGAGAAATAGGCCTGGCAATAGTGAAATCCGAATTTAGCAGTATTTCACTATCAGGACATGTAAAACACACCACTACATGTCTTACCTTTTAAATACTCTGCACTCTGCCCATAGGGCTGCCTTGGGCCTACCTTAGGGGTGACTTACATGTAGTAAAAGGGAAGGTTTGGGTCTGGCAAGAGGGTGCACTTGCCATGTCGAACTGGCAATTTAAAACAGACACTGTAGTGGCAGGTCTGAGACAGTTTACAGGGCTACTCGTATGGGTGGCACAATCAGTTCTGCAGGCCCACTAGTAGCACTTGATTTACAGGCCCTGGGCACACATAGTCCACTTTACTAGGTACTTAGTAGTAAATCAAATATACCAAACATGGAGAACCCAATCACCAATTTACACAGGGAGCACTTGCACTTTAGCACTGGTCAGCAGTGGTAAAGTGCACAGAGAACCTAAAGCCAGCAAAAACAAAATGCAGCACATGGTCAAAAACAGGAGGTCGGAAGCCAAAAAGACAGGGAAACCCAACAGAAAGGGCCATTTCCAACACCAGCTCATGCAGTACCTTGTGAATGTAGCTTGTCTGTTTGACCCTACCCATGAAGCCATAAGGTGGCAAATTATATACATGTCTAAAATACAATTGAGTGTATTGGTGGTCTGCTTAGCCGTTCACACCTAGCGCCAACCCCAGGGTCCACAGCCTACTGGGTTTTCTGTGTGTGGCTTCTGACAAGTTCTGCCCTTTCTGCAATTGGCCACCAAATCTTTCTAAATTCAGCAATCATTAATGGATTCCTTTCAATATCTGGTAATTAATCATCTGTATGAGATGACATATAATTGCTTAATCAGCAATACATATTTTGATTTAAAAGCACGTAGTTCCTAATTTTTTGCTGTTTTAGAACGTCATTGTTTCTGGTTCTGCAAGCAGTCTTGCACTGCAATGACTGATGTATGCAAATTGTTAAATTAAAGAGAGCACCGTTAATTGCATTAATTTTTTGGATAACTTAATTATTGTGATACATATTAATAAACGATGAACTGATGATTGTGGATAATCTGACGTACATCATACTCAGGGAATCTGGAATTGTGAAGGAGCAGAGGACCAAATTAGGGGGCAGCATTGACTAAATGATAATACAAGAAGAGGAAACATATGTGGCATAGTAAGGCACATTTTGTGGCAGTAATACTTAGCTTTTTTTTTTACATGTTAAGACTCTCTGGGCAAAGATTTCACCTCATTATTATCAGTTTATCACTGAAATACAGCAATCAGCAACTGAAAGGTGACATTGCAGCTTTGCAAAGGACCTGCCTACACATGGCAATCCAAGTGGAAGAGTTTTTATGAATTTGGTTGATTTAACATTTTTGTTCAAATATGCAAATTATGCAACAGACGATGGGTTATATGGCCAACTGGAGAATCTATAGTTATGTGCAAAACTGCACAGCTGCAGAATTGTAGAGTTCCAGTGGCCTGCATTATACTTCATTCACTATTCAGCATGCAGTATTTTATTGCTTGCAATTAATACTGGCCCTATACGGAGGCTGGTTCAAAGCACTATGCACAAATGTGTGAAGAATATTTGAGATGGAATAATAAGTGTGTAATTTTTGACAGCAGGGGTATATCAGTTGAGCACAATGATGCATCGAAGGTAAGACCTCTCCATGACACTAAACTACAGTATTATGGGGAGTACTGTTACCAATTTACTAATAAACAGGTGTGGGAAAGTTTCCTGCACAATAAACTCATTCCCATATAGGGGCGGCTTCTCCATTAGGGTGGAGGAGCGTCGCCTCCCCGCCAGCAGTAGAATCTGCAAACCTTTCTCCACGAAGGGATAATAAACAATGTTTATTATCCCTTCGTGGTGGAAGGGGCGGGCCCACAGGGGTGAGGAGCACCCAGGGGAGTGCCCTCCCCTTAGAGCGCATGTGTGTTTGGCCAACACGGTTGCTGGGCTGGACAGAGCCTGCATAGGCTCACAGTCTGCCTGGGCGCTCCCAGCTAATCCTGACGCTGCTTTGAGCAGCGTTAGGATTAGCCGCAGGGCAGGCTGGGAGCCTGTGCCTGCCTGCAGCCTGAGGAGACGGAGGAGAGAAACGGGTGAGCTTTTATTTTATTTTATTTTCCTTTAATTAATTTTGTGATCCGCTCCCGCACGCTGCCCCCCCTCCACCCATTGCGCGCCATACCCCGTCCCCCTCTTCATTAATGATGCGAGCAGCGACTGTTTACATATTTACCAAATATCGAAATAGCGTAAAACCACAAGATGACGCGGAGTGCTTCTTACAAAAAAATTTACCAAAAAAGGCTGAAAGACCTATCAGATTTTTTTTTTACATCTGGGGTGTTTTTAGGTCGAGCATGCAAGCGCATTGACCTGTTGTAAGTATTGTGGACTTTTAACCATGTCCACCGCACACCCATCACTTTCACTCCTTCGCAGGCTTGCCTTTCAAAAATCTTTTGTTATCATTGGTAAAAGCTTTACGTTTTTCCCTCCTTAGGGCAGTTTTGTTACCGCCTTGCAGACTGCCCCTGTTGCATGGATAATTGCACAATTGCTGATACGTTTGACTGACAGTGAACTTCTTTTTCTTTTTGTGTCTCACCTTTGCGCTCATGCTCATGGCAGCCATGTCGCTTTGAATTGACTCGCATATGTCAACTGTTTTACTTTTCATTTCCAATTTAAGTGGCAAGAAAAGTCCAGTTAGGAATTTACACTTTTATCTCTAACCAGGGATGTCATTTAGGAGTTGCCCTGGATTGCACTGCAACCTCTGACTTGCCCCTTGCGACCCCTGGCACTATCTTTGCGACCCCTGGCTTCAGAAGAGGCAAAAGCAGTGCCAGGAACACAGTGGCAACACGTCGTTATGGAGCTCCTTTCTCTTTGTTTTCTCTCATTTTTATTACACAGATAGTGTATAATGTTTAACTAGTCACTATTAGTGTAATAAAAAAATGGAGCGCAATTAGCTGGATTAGACCCTCCCTCACAGCTGAAGTAAACAAAAAAAATGCTTTTAAATGTATGTTGTGCACGTGCTTTAGGGTGAGTGTGTGTGCAAGTGTGAATGTGTGTATGCGTAAGCATGAGTTTGTGAGTGGAATTGAAGGTCAAAATGGGTGTGTGACGTCATTTTCGCTACCCCTGGCATTGAATTGACCTTCACGTCTGCAAACACGCGAGCCGTTGCATTGCAGATGCTTGTTTACATCCCCCTCACCGAGTGTAGCTGAGGCTCTCAGTGATATGTCAGAGGGCCTGTGTTCTCTAGGCACTCACCCGAGACATCTAAGCAGGTGTGCACTGCATCCTAGTATACTGAACTTCTTCTGGTGAATACATCATATAGACAGTCCCCCCTCACCCGAGCCCGAGTTATGCTTCACTGCTCCTATGATCTTTTTGCGTGCAGCACCGAAAATCCATGCACCGTTCCTTTGTTTGCAATACATTATCAAGACTTTTCAGGGCCTCAGGAGTTTTGTTCCTACTTCCTAAACTTGTTCATCCCGGAAAACGAAACGAGTGCATGTTTCTTTTATTTAGTGCCTTATCCTGCTCTGGAACCTGCAATGAACCGCTGAACAACAGACCAGGACGCGGAGCCCCGGCAGGCCGCCCGTGCACACCCCGCTCTAACGAGCGCATGACGCACTTTCTGGGAGATTTGGGATAAACAGGGAACAGGTTTGGAAGGCCGATGACACGGGCCACGATGCTTCCAGGGGCTTATGTAATTCGAAGAGGAGATGCCTGTGGGGTGCGTCACACAGCACAGGGGGGTCATTCCTCAGTGATCCCCTCACCCAGGCGGCCTCTATTTATACCCAGCCGTGACCGCAGCGCGTTCCCCCGCGCGCCGGTGGCGTGACTCCACAAGAAACACTCGGAGCCTTTCCCTCCTTTCTGGACCCATTTTTGGGAATCGAGGAGGCAGGATGTGCGCTGTTTATCTTTCGTGTATTTATAGTTATGGTGACGGGTTGGACAGACCCGTCTGGAGCCTGGAAAGGCCCGGGGGCCTGTACCAGGGCCCTGCTTAACTTGACACAGTTCACAGCGCACACTGGGCCTCGCGCCCTGAAGTGTGTAGTTTTCGCGTTCTCAAGATTCCACGTGTGATTAGCTCGTCCAGCCGAGATGTTCCTTTGACTTATTGTGGCTTTACTTTTGAATTTATGTTGGCGTAGACAGAGCTAAAACGAAAGAACGCAAAGCAAAAACAAGCATTAGGAGCCAGTAGGTCTGGCTTGTATTGTGAGTGCCGATTAAAGCATTCAAAAAGCTTGCTTCGGTAAAAAAAAATACAAAATAATGTATTTCTGTACACAGCATATGTATGAGAAAAAATTTAAGGTGTGATTTACAGTACTTTTGAGATGAAAATAGTCCCTAGAGCATTTCAGTGCAGGTACTCCACAGGAGGTGTGATGAGGCTCCGAACAGCCAATAGCATGAGGTGAGCAAGCGATTCTCCCCGTGGAGGACCCAAAGCCCAATCTATGTATATTTTAAATAATACCAAGAGCCATCCAGCCAGACCCAAAAACCTGTATTAGCTCAGCTATTCACTGAATTTGGCTCATGAATCTCGGCAGTTTGAGAGATCTGGGATTGGTTATAAAAACAAATGCATGGGATTGGAAACTTTAGGCTCTATTCACGAAGAATTTCCATTATTTTACACTGAGTATTTGTGAATCGTTCTTGCGCTCACAGCCCATTCCTGAAATTTGGGAGTAAGCCATGAGTACTATAGGAGTAAGTCAAAACAAAATCTTTGTAAGTCATTCCTGTTGTGTCCCAGCGACATGGGGTAAGTGGCAGCCCTTCCTGTGTGCCAGGACGAAATAGCAGATAGAAACCTAAAAACCGAGGATGCCGAGTCAACAAAATGGCAGCGGTAACACCAGTTACATCACGCATCCTTTGATCCCTTATGATGTCTTAGGTCTCATTGTTCCAACTTGAGATCCCCAGCAAAATGCTATTTGTGAGTGAAGGGCAAGGAAATGACAAAGGGTGACAGCTGTGTGGACAAGGGTCAAAGATCCCAGTTTACTTTGTATTCCAGAGCTGCCTGCACGCCATCTCAGACAACAGATGGGAAGGAAGGCCAGTGATAGAACATCCATGAAAGAAGAATAAGCAGTCCATATTTAATTCAAGTTGCCAGATAACTGTGACTTTGACTTTTCAGTCCTGTCCGTTCATTGAAAATCCCATTGCACTCTGGGTGTCGTAGTCTTCATTTGGGCTGGTCACAGGTGTCCATGATGGAGAAGAGGAGACGGGGGTGGAATATAAGATTCCTGATCACATTGTTATCTTGGAAATTAATATTTATTTGGGAGGACAACGCAAAACAAATTACTTTACACAGAAACACACCTTTAATTTTAATCGGGCTGTATTCAATAGAGTAATTACCTGTCACTTCAGTCTTTTACCCATGTGTGAATTCATGCGACCCTGTCGGTGAATGAACTTAATGCTAAAGCGCCTAGAGCTGTTACGTTTTCGGTGCGAACAATACATATTGCTTTAACGAATAAAGGAATAAGCACGAACCTCTTCGACTCTTAACGCCAGCATGTGTTCTTCCTCTCCTGTGTTCAACAGTTTGACAAGAAAACATTTCTGTGCTTTTGACATTTACGTGTTAGTTCGCTCTCTCTCCTCTGTTTATCTTACGTTTGGAAAGCAGGCCATCCCCGCTTCTTTTAGAAATAAACGGAATGTCCCTGTTTCATAACAGTTGGGTTTCAGGGGGGGCTTTGAAGGTTTACCCCCGCCGAGCTAAGAACTGCAGAACTCCACCACACAGCACCTAACAAACCAGCCCACCATGGGCCAGGACCTACCACAGATGAGCTATGTATTACAAGCATTGGCAAAGCCAGTAGGTTTCGCCTAGGTAACGTGTATTCATTTTGTCAGTTTTGGCCTAAAGAAAAAAAAGCGCTTGACGCGGTCAACACTGGAGGAGTTACAGCAATTGTTTTTACTGTAGACTATGTTGCATAGCAACATGGCATACAGCCATTGACAAAACCAATAGATGTGGTTTAGATGAAACCTATTGGCTTTGTTTCTCCCTACTGGATGCAGAGCACTGCTTTTCCAATTCTGTTGAACGACATTTATGGACCAACACTCAAGTGCATTTCTATCTCTTTCTCCTTTCTGCCAGGCCACATAAACACACGGTTTCCTTCCTAACTGTGAAGGGGTATTTTCTCCCTAATTTTAACAAAAATTCCGATTGATGGATTGAAAAATAAGTACAGATAAAACGTGTGAGCTTTGTGCACAGGATGGTCACAGCAGCTCCTGCTCGCTCATGAAGCAGGCAAGCAGCTGCTGACCTAAAACACCAGAAACAACTGCCAGGAGAGGAACCGGAATACCTCATAAATCACTTGTATATGGCGTGTGCTATTTTTAACTTTAACAGTTTTTTAATGGGTCACACAGTTACTTCATTTCTGTAGGGCGGCAAGGATGCATCATTATTTACATGTGTTTAGTGTTCAGGCATGGCTTCAGCCACTACTGTTTCATATACACTGACCTTTGACATGCTGCAGTCAGCAACAACCAGAGCTTTTAAAAGTCAAGTGTAAAAAACATAAAGTGATAGAGGGATACTTTGCCACAAACTGATTATCTTCAGAAACCAGGGGTCTGGAGTGGGATACTCTAAAGCAGTGGTTCCCAACCTGTGGGCCGGGGACCCCTGGGGGTCCGCAAAGCCTCCTCAGGGGGTCCGCGACTGCTTAGAAAATGTAATAATATTAGGTTCCAGCTATCAGTAATGACTCAGTGGGGGTCCCCGGATTCCAATAATGATTCAGTGGGGGTCTCAGGGCTCCAGTATTGATAAAATGGGGGTCCACAGAAGTCAAAAGGTTGGGAACCACTGCTCTAAAGGTTCTTGCACATGGCGAATGCCTGTCCAGAATTACTAGCACACATAGACGCTTGGAGCCAGATCTCCCGGATCCTGAGTGCTCTCTGGCCATCGCACAACAGACACACCCAGATACATCTCAGTCCCATGAGACTGAATTACAGATCAGTCGTTGCATCACGGAAATATGGGACAGGCTTGATAAATTGACCTCACTCGATTATCGACAGCTAGGGAAGGGAGAAGGTCGGGCCTCTTGCTGGCCTGGCTGCTTTGCCGGGTGAGACCATTCCCCCTTACCTTGTCCCTGAAAAGAGCAGACAGAATAAGAGTGACCCACACAAAGTGGCATGAACAAACTACTAACAGAACACTTAAAGGCAGTATACACTAGAAGCGGAAATCCTCAAATACCGGAGACACAAAGGTACCTGGCGACCCTGGACCTCCCTTGGCTCACAGAAGCGCAGCAAGAGAGTTTGGATGATGCTCTCCAATTGGAAGAGCTTAGGGAAGCTACCGGGAAGCTAGCACGGCAAAAGGCACCAGGCCGTGATGGGTGGCCAGTGGAATATTACCAGGCCTATGGGAATCGATTGACACCCAAGCTGCTCGAGACTCCTCTCGAATCAAGGAGAAAGGGCATTTTGCCCCAATCAATGCATGAGGCCCAGATCATCAAGCTCCCTAAGTCATACAGGGATCCAGAGGAGCCGGGTTCATATAGACCCCTCTCCATGCTGTGGGTGGATACCAAGGTATTGGCCAAGGCTTCTGGCCACGCGGGTAAAACAAGTCAAATGCAACTTGGTGCATAAAGACCAATGTGGTTTCATACCGGGTAGGGGAACACACATGAATCTGAGGAGACTAACACATGTCCTTCACTCCGTGTGAGGAAACCCACCGCTAGCGGCCGTAGCTGCACTAGATATAGAAAAAGCATTTGACACTGTTGAGTTGGAGATTATGTGGATGGTTTTTGAGACGATGGGACTGGGGCCTGAATTCCTTGTATGGGTTTGCCTCCTATACACCTCTTCGATGGCACATGTGCGAACAGGAAGGACGATTTCGGAAGCCTTTAGCATGGAGAGGGGGGCCCGACAGTGTTGCCCTCTATTTCTGCTTCTGTTCGCGATTGCGACAGAGCAGTTAGCAGGAGTGTTGAGGAAGGAGATGGTGGAATGGGGGGTGGTTGTGGGAGGACATACACATGTAGTCTCCTTAAACGCAGACAATGCCTTAATATACCTGACAAACCCGATGCAGTCTACCCCCAAGCTGCTTGATATCCTGACTGAGTTTGGAAGTATGTCAGACCTACATATTACCCAATGCAAATCACTACTTTTCCCGATGACGGGAAGTATAGTCAGGACTGTGGCAGACATCCCACAGGCACAGCTTAGGTGGGAGTGTGGGCATTTCAGATATCTGGGCATCCAGTTAGCTTGCTAGGATGGAGCCCAGTACGACTTAAACATGGGTGCCATGATACGACAGCTGGAGGCATCCATTGGCTTCTGGAAGAAACTTTCCCTCTCCATAATGGGGAGGGCAGCCTTGATCAGGATGGTTCTCCTCCCACGCTGCCTCTTTGTGCTTCAGAATTTACTGTGTCTTATTCTCAAGACCACATTTAGGAAGCTTGACCAACTTTTGATATCCCATATATATGGGGGGGAAAAACAGAGCAGGGTGAAACTGGAAGTTTTAAAACTAGACCCAGAGACGGGATAGATAGAAGTCCCAGACCTGGAGTTGTATTAGTATGCAGGAATCTTGCAATATGCTGTGCAGTGGAGTGGGGAAGGACTGAATGCTGAGAAAGACCTTTTGGGTGACTTGCAGGGTGTGGATGACCTACCGGGATACCTGGTGAAAGGCAAGAGAGTCCCTAGCGAAGTCCCTTTCCTGGTACGCTAGGTTGCAGTGATATGGGAAAGAACGGTTGTAGCACCGTATGCAAGGTTACTCCATATACAGTGGCTGCCTAGCTTCAGACATTCACAAATGGTAATGGACCTCACAAAATGGTATGATGGTGGCTGCTTAACAGTAGGCAACTTGCACCAAACAGGGAAGTTCCTGATGCTTAACGAGGCCCGGGCCATCTTTCAGTTACCCACAGGGCAACATTTACAGGATAATAAAATTTGTCATATAATTAGAGTGATGAGCTTCCCAGAGGAACGAGAGGAATCCCACACACTGCGCGCAATTTTAGATCCAGAAGTAACCAGAGGCCTAACGTCTTGAATATACAAAGCCCTAAAGGCTGACCATAGGGTGGATTTGAAAAGGGTAAGGGGCAGATGGGAGCCGGATGTGGAAACCCTCCTCAGTGAATAGGAATAGCAAAGGGCATTTGCACAGCGTCAGGCAATAGCGAGTGTTGGACTTTTTTCCTTATGCAGGGTCATCCCCAATCTTTTTGCCTTCTGCCTCCTATTTTTTCTGACCTGTTGCTGTTGGCTTTTGAACTCTGAGCACTTTACCACTGCTAAACAGTGCTAAAGTGCATATGCTCTCTGTGTAAATTGTATGGTTGATTGGTTTATCCATGATTGGCATATTTGATTTACTAGTAAGTCCTTAGTAAAGTTCAATAGAGCAAATGCTTCTAGTGGGCCTGCAGCACTGATTGTGCCACCCACATTAGTAGCCCTGTAATCATGTCTCAGACCTGCCACTGCAGTGTCTGTGTGTGCAGTTTTAACCTGACAATTCGACTTGGCAAGTGTACCCACTTGCCAGGCCTAAACCTTCCCCCTTCTTACATGTAAGACACCCCTAAGGTAGGCCCTAGTTAGCCCCAAGGGCAGGCTGCAGTGTATGGTTAAGGTAGGACATATAGTAATGTGTATTATATGTCCTGACAGTGAAATATTGCTAAATTAGTTTTTCACTGTTGTAAGGCCTGTCCCTCTCGTAGGTTAACATGGGGACTACCTTTAGATATGATTAAAGTGTAGATTCCCTTTGGGAGTGGATAGACGTGGAGTTTGGGGTCTCTGAGCTCACCATTTAAAAATACATCTTTTAGTAAAGTTGATTTTAAGATTGTGGGGGTCATTCTGACCCTGGCGGTCTTGGACCGCCAGGGCAAGAATGACGGAAGCACCGCCAACAGGCTGGCGGTGCTTCAATCCCTATTCTGCCGCGGTCGCTACCGCCGCCCGCCAAGGTTGGAATCACCCCCTGTGTGTTTAAAAATGCCACTTTTAGAACGTGAGCATTTTCTTGCTTAAACCATTTCTATGTCTCTGCCTGTTTGTGGATTCCATGTCTGGGTCAGTTTGACAGTTGGGCTGGTTGCACCTCTCACTAGACAGTGACACAAAGGGAGCTGGGGTATAGTCTGCATTTCTTGATGAGTCATCGGTGCTAGGAAGGAGGGGAGGAGGGATCACTCGCACCTGAAAGGGCTGTGCCTGCCCTCACACAATGCAGCCTCCAACCCCCTGGTGTGTGTCTGGGGCCTGGCCTGGGCAAGGCAGGATTTCACAAACAAGAGCAACTTTCCTTTGAAGTAGGCTTACTTCAAAGGGCAAAAAGGGTATAAGAAGGGCACTCAAAACTACAGACTTTAGAACACTTCTGGAAACCAAGAGAAACCTCTGCCTGGAGAAGAGCTGAGGAAGAAGAGCTGCCCTGCCTGTGACTGTGCTTTGTGGAGCTATCCTGCAGTTAATGCTTCTGCCTGTGCTAGAGACTGGACTTTGTGTTGCTTTCCTTCTTGTGAAGATCTCCAAGGGCTTGATTTAGAGCTTGCCTCCTGTTGTTTGAAGTCTCAGGGACAGCAAAGACTTCTCTCTGACAGCACTTGGAGCCTCTGGAGAGACTCCTACTCTACCAGGTGGTGCCCATCCAGTTCCTGGGACCCTGAGAAGAGAAGCTGGCAGCCCAAGAGTGAGAAATCCACGTACAGACCGCCGTGCGGGTAAAAGATCGACGCGACTCCGATCTGCGGCTAAAAAATCGACGCGCCGCCGGCTTTGCATCTGAAAATCGACGCTCACCTGCAACACAACCGGAAGATCGATGCCCAGATCTGGGGAAACGACGCGCAGCATCGTTGATGGAGGCTGGAGAGGTTGCAACCCGCGCTGCGTGGTTTTCGGATCATCGTGCGGCTGGATTTCCAACGCAAACACCGCTGGGCGTGTAAAAACGACGCAAGGCCTACCCGGACCCGAGAGTGCTGACCGGATCGAGCCATCGTTCTCCTGTGGAGAGAAGAAACGGTGCACGCCGACTCGACTATAGGAGAAACGACGCAAGGTCTCACTCATGAGTGAAATCGACGCATCACAAGCTCTTTTTGACGCACACTCGCCCGTGCTGGGTTATTTTTGATGTACCCAAGGTACATTTTCACACTAACAGTGTTAGCGTTGTGTTTAAAATTACATGAAGACTCTTTTTGCATTTTTAATGACAACTTGACTTGTGTATTGTGGATTTTTGTAATTTTGGTCTTGTTTTGTTTAGATAAATACTCTCTATTTTTCTAAACCTGTGTTGTGTAATTTTCTAGTGTTTTCATTAAGTTACTATGTGTGCTGGTACAAATACTTTACACCTAGCATTCTGAAGTTAAGCCTACTGCTCGTTCCAAGCTAACAAGGGGGTTAGCAGAGGTTAGCTCAGGGTGATTCTCTTTTACCCTGACTAGAGTGAGGGTCCTTGCTTGGACAGGGGGTAACATGACTGCCAACCAAAGACCCCATTTCTAACAGTGAGTAACTCTAGAATTAAGGTAATTCAGTTTAATTACCTTAATCGCACATACCTCACTCCCAGAGACTTCATAAAATGTATCCGGTGCATAATCCCGGGTGCCCTCGATGTGGATACATCCCAGCGCACATGACCTGGGATTGCCCTAAGTTGCATGGGTTCTGGGTGAATGTTATAGATAACGTTAAAGAAATAATAATGCAGATTGAACTATCGCCCAAGCAATGCTTATTAAATTTGCTCCCTCTCCCCAAAAAAGGGAAGAAAATGCAGTATTGATTTGCGCAGTTTGGATTGATCCTGGCTAAACATCGTATTGTGATACACTGGGCCCAAACTAGACACCCTACATTACAGAGATGGAGAACAGACAATAGGAAACAGGGAATAGCCGAACAGAGGCGGCTGGAAATGGTTCGACATGATAAACATGTGGAACAGGACATAGAAATATGGAGTGACATGTTGGAAAACCTAGGTAAACGAGACCTTCATGGGTCCACACAACACACACCAACAGATATCACAGCCTGGGAGAGGACCCAAGATGACCTGTCAAACCGAGAGGGAGGGAGCGAATGAGACAAAGGCAGGGATGAATTTACGACATGTACCAAGCTGCAAGTTGATACTGCAGACTCTATTTATTGGGGAGGGCAGAGGGGGTGGAGACCCATAGCAGCAGACCAGATAACCCAAGGTAACAGAAAAAGACCCCCTGCATTAATATGACTATGCAATATGTTGAGCAGAGTCCTCACAATCATATATAGATAAAATAAAAATACACCAATGAGTACCTTGTATGCTCCAAATACTGAATATAATGTGTGTAGACCAGCCATATTCAATGTTATGACAGTTAAATGATATTATTACCCATTATTGTAAGATTTTGTACAGCAAATATGGTGATGAGCTCAGGAGAAATCCTATCGCAGTTCACAAGGTGGAAACTGTAATGATGAGGCAGTATCCCTTGGTGTAGTCATGCCTACATCTCAGAAACTCCAGACCCAAAGTCTAGGAATACTTGGTTAGCATATGTCATCCTTCAGGTATTGTGGGATAACTGGCACTGTGGGGAAGATATATCCTTACTGTAAACATAATGTCTTGGAATTCAACTTGCTCCATTGAGACATACACATGTATTGTTGACATTATGAAAAGGATAATAAAAAAAAATACAAAAAAGGTGTAAAAAACATACAATGACTGGGTCAATAAGCCACACTGTCATCTCACCTACCGCACCTGAAAAATAACTGGCATCACACTAGGCACCCAACAATGCGAACATAGTAGACAACACTGAGATGTTAGGGTAGAATTTCAGAAATAAACTTATTCGGCAACACACTTGCACTGGAATGATGGGCAGTGTGGGGAAGTTAAAACATGATTCAATCTTCATAATTCATACAGCTTAACACTAGTCTCGCTCAATAACAAGCTGTCCGGCATGCAAACACCTAGCACAAACATAAAGTTGCCGACTAGTAACACTTCTTTCAACTTATTCATGCAGTAAAAAATACAGCCACTCTCGACCCCAAAAATGTTGGCACTCTGGCTTCAGTGCCGCCACATCAGAAATATCATCCGCGCATCCCTTGCTCCAAGTCGCAATCCGTTAAAGAACGTAAACGCTGGTGCAGCCTGTGTATTTAGACATCCCACCCAACAGAGCCAACAGTGCAGAAACAAGCTGTTTCTAAAGCACAAAAGACCATAAGGAAACGGTGGTTAAGTGCACAACGTGGAAGGTGCGGGGGAGGAGGTAGGGAGTAGAACGGGGCAATGAAGCAGATGAGAGAGGATGTGGCGTAAGGACCAAAGAAGCCAACTTTGAAGCTGGGGAACCAGGTTTGAGTCTCGGGTCGGCTCAACATGCTGTGATTCTAGGCAAATTACTTAATCTCTCCCTGTTGGTCTGAAATACAACTGGTGGTCATGTAAAGCGCTCTGTTACCTTTGGTTGAGTTTGTGCTAAATAAACACAGCACTCTATGGAGTGGGGGACAAAATAAAAAAAAAATAGTGTCTCTGAAGCGAGTGCAGCCGGTAGAAGGACACCACCTGGCAGCCACTGACCGCCACCCAGAAGGGGTACTTCGTCCAAGCTCCAGGGAACAGCTGACACCGAGAAAATAGGAGAGGAAATTCTGACCTGATCATGTCAGAAGCAGCTGCTAACCAGTCAGAAGCAAGAAAAGGAGAGTGACTGGTGAAGCCTACAAATGGTACGTAAAGTTTGGCCTGTGGGCGGGATGTAAGCCCTTTTAAGATTTTTTTAATTAAAAACAAAATACATTGCAAGCACTGTGCAAGCGCTGTGCAGGAGAAACCTAAAAAGCTTTTGAACAACAATTAATGCACAAAAATATGTAAGACTGGAAAAAATCTGATTGTTACATATTTGAAATCCAAAGTGACAATTATGCAAAGAAACTCTCCCTTTATCTCACAGAGTCGGTTACTGGACTTTCATCTGGTTACCTAGCACCACAAAGTGGCCTTGCCAGTACAGTAGTGCTTTTCAAATCATACAATAAAATACACTGGCCCTTTTTATGGGATATTGTGTCAAATCCCCCTGTTATTATCTATCAATGTCTGTTAAAGCCGATGGTATAGGGGGGCATGGCCAGCGATTCGGAGATGGCGCACGCTTAGTCCCCTTGCTCCGGAGGGGCTGACATTAATCCATAGAAAAAGCGTGCCATCTCCGGGAAATACAGAGCCCGAGTGAGGGCGGCGTACTGGAGGCCGGTCCTGGAGGCGACCGGGCCCCCGTTTTAACCCTGGAGTGAGCGGCGGTGCGAGCCGGGCTGGAGACTCCGAAGGAGACCGGCGGCCTCCCCCTCGGCTGGAGCCGGGGCCTCGCGTGAGGCTGTGGGCCGCCGCTGAGTGCGGGCGGAAGGCTGAGTGCGGAGGGGAGGACCCGAGAGGGTCTCCCTGAAAGGGAAGCATCGGAGCCCGGGGGTCGGCGCCGAGAAGAGGCGCGAGCGGCGCTGGGCTGCACCCGGTCCCCCAGGGATTGGAGAAGCCTGGCAGAGATCGGGGGCCCCATAAATCTGGAACCGGACCAGGCAGAACGGCCGGAACTCGGTGGGAAGCCCCGGCGTGGAGAGCGGTGAGTGGCACTAGATTGCCCCCGAGCCCTGGGGGAGCGGAGAGGCCTGGGGAGAACCAGGGGGACCCCAGGCGGCCTTCCCCCTCGGCTGGTGTCGGGGCGTCGCGTGAGGCTGGGGGCCGCTGCCGAGCACAAGCGGAGGGCCGAAGGCAGAGGGGGAGAACCAAGAGGGTCTCCTTGAAAGTGTGGCACCGGAGCCCAGGGGTCAGCACCGGGAGGAGGCGCGAGCAGCAGTGGGCCGCACCCGATCCTCTGGGGATTGGAGAAGCCCGGCGGAGATCGGGGGGCCCCGGAGGGGCCGGGCCCCATAAATCTGGAACCTGATTAGACCGGACGGCCGGAACCCAGTGGGAGGCCCCGGCGAGGAGTGAGGTGAGTGGCACTGGGCCCCCCCCGGGCCCTGGGACAGCGGAGAAGCCCGGGGAGAACCGGGAACCCCCCGGGGGCAGCACCCTGTGAAACTGCAATCGACTGCTGGCCCCGAGATGAGCGCGGCCCGGAGCGGTAATTGGGCCGGCTGGTGAACGCGCTGCTGGGGCCCCGCTGAGGTGATCGAACACGGTGCAGAGGACGTGGTCCCGGAGCTGGTGAGGGACTGGTGGCCATGCCAGCGGGGAGAGACTGATGACCCTGGGGCCAGTGGGGACAGCGGAGGGCCCTGATGGCTGGGGCCCCTGGGGGTCATTAAAGGAATGTAAGACAGGAGTTTGCCCCCGTCGAGAGCGTGAACGAGCCTGCGGTCCCGCCGAACAGGGAAAACTGTAGCCTGGCATGTGGTGACCAAGGTGTAGGCCTACAGGAGGAGGAGAGCTCACGATAAGACTCGGTCTTGCACACTGGGGGCATGACCCCTCCTGACTTTTTTTTCAACCGATGCCCCCCAAGGGACGACACAAATGTAAAACCATGGACCCCACGACACCATCGGGGCATAAAGAAATGGAAGTACAAGGCCGCTCACAGGTCAACGTACAGGATACCCTGGACAAAATACTAGTGGCGATAGAAGACACAAAGACAACACTACAACGAGACATCAACCAGGTAGCGGTTGAGGTGGGTCTACTGAGAGCAGACCACCATAAACTGGTGGACAGAGTCAAAGAAACGGAAACCGTGTTGGCGGTCATAGGGCCGAAACAGGAAAATCTGGAGGCCGAGGTGACTTCACTTGCTACTAGAGTGGCACGGCTTGAGCAAAGAGCTGACGACGCGGAGGGGAGAAACAGGAGGAACAATGTGCGCGTAGTGGGCCTCCCCGAAGGGGTTGAAGGAGACAACATGGTGGAGTTTCTGGAGTGGTGGTTCAGCACAACGGTTGCACCCAGGTGCCTGACCCCCTTCTACACGCTGGAGCGCGCGCATCGAATGCCATCAAAGCCTCTTGCCCCTGGCAGACCACCCCGTGTAGTGATTGCAAAATTACTGCATTACAGAGACAGAGACATCCTCATACAGAAGGCCAGAGAGATAGGCCCATTTAAAGCTGCGAATGGAGAGGTGACGTTATTCCCGGACTACACACTGGATGTGCAGAACAAGCAAACTTCATTCCTAGCAGTCAAAAGGGCCTTAAGAGAAGAGGGGATCCAGTACTCGCTGTTGTACCCAGCCAGGTTGAGAGTGATGATGGAGGGGAAGACCACTTTCCATCAGACCCCAGAGGAAGCATGGTAATGGCTCGAGAAACACGGGTCCCAGAAGGGGCAACCTGCGGTTGGGGGCCTGGCTGGGAGTCGGGCTCGCCGGGCCCCAAGGGCACGGAGGCCCAGAGATCGCCCACGGATGGCGCCATAGCAAACACAAAAGGAAAAAGGCAAGAGAGCGGCGCTAGAGGTGGCGGCCCGTGTGAGCGGAGGAGTGTGCCCCCCAGAGGGTTCAAGCGAGGAATCGGATGCTACAGTGGTGTCCTCGGCCGAGGACTCGGGTTGCTCGGCGAGCGCTCCCAACGTGACACCACAAACGCCCGACGAACTTGGATAATACTACTACAGGAAGGCCCAGAGATATGGCACAACGGCTGAACGAGTGGCCCCTCTGGACTTGGCCACCCCCCAACCCAGATCTTCGCCATTCCATTCAGGCTGGCTAGGAACTGCAGTTATATGTTTGAACAAGTTGCACTGTTGCATAGTTTTCTGGGCTACCTGCAGTTTGGAAGGCGCCCTAGGGAGTGGGAGTTGGGGTTTAAAGTTGCAAGTTAAGTTGGCAAGATGGGTGGCGACGACCGGCTGTAGCAAAGAACTGAACATGGGAAGGGGTAAGTCAGATGCCTGGGTGTACCAGGGGCACTACTATCAGACTATTATACTAAAATGGCGGACTATAGCCTCTTAACATGGAATGTTAGGGGGATGGGTACCCCGGCTAAAAGACATAGAATCCTCTCCTATTTAAAAAGAAGGAGGGTGCAGGTGGCAATGCTGCAGGAGACCCACTTAGTAGCGGGGGAGGTGGAGAAACTGAGACATAGGTGGAGGGGACAGGTGTTTGCCACGGAGTACTCAGCTTATGCAAGAGGTGCAATGATATGGGTCAGGGCCGGGGTCCCTCTAATAATAGACTCTTCTAACATAGACCGGGAAGGTAGATTTGTGATATTGGAGGGGAGGTTACACTGTACCCCGATAGTTATAAGCTGCATTTATGCCCCTAACCAGGACCAGATCCCCTTCCTGACTAGGTTATCGAGCCACCTTACCCGCCAGTGCACAGGAGAGTTACTAATAGGGGGAGACTTTAATGCAATATTGGATATAACTATGGATAGGTCAACTCCACCGTTGCAGGGGGCAGTGTCAACTAGAATAGCCAAAAAACTAACCGAATGGTTAGACACCTGGGGGCTGCTGGATGTATGGCGGGAGCAACACCCAAAAGACAGAGACTACTCGTATTACTCGGGCGTCCACCGGCTGCACACTAGAATTGACAGAGTGGCTTGCACAGCGGGCCTTGCGCGTAACATAACTCATTTGGAGTATCTTGGCGCACACTGTCGGACCATAATCCTTTACTGCTGACACTGAGGGTCTCGGAGAATAGGCCTCCCATACCGTCATGGAGACTGTCTCCTGCGGCACTGGAGGATCAGGCGTATAGAGACGCCCTTCAATGCCACCTAGCAGAGTATATTGAGACCAATGGTGGAACTACCTCATCCAGGGCTACAGAATGGGAAACACTTAAGGTGGCGACGAGGGGCTTCTGCATGTGTCAGTCGGTGGGGGTGAGGCGCACACTTGAAAGGGAACTGTCTGCACTAGAGAAGGAAATACATGAAGGGGAGTTGAGACAGGGACCTGAAGCTCAGGGGAACGAGGAATATAACCGTGCCCGTAGGGAACACTCCCGGATTGAGGAGCAACTTAGATGTCATAGCATGCAAAAATATTTAGCATCATTACACTCAGAGGAAGGTAGATCAGGGAAACTGTTGGCGTGGCTGGTGCGGCCGGGCGGGGGTGGCGAGCCCATCGTGAGTGTACAGGATAAGGAAGGATTTCGTAGACTCATTCCAGGCCCAATTAATGATGCATTTACAGAATATTACACACACCTGTATAGGAAACCTGACGACCTGGGGGGAGGCCTTTGAATGCTTCCTACGGCAGATCCCACTCCCAATTCTGAACCCAGAAGAGAGTGATAGCTTGGGGGGTTCTGTGACAGCAGAGGAGATATGTGAGGCCATATCGCAATTGGCTCCCGGGAAGACTCCTGGTACAGACGGCCTCCCCATGGACTTTTATAAAAAATACAAGACACTATTGTTTCCCCAACTAGCAGAGGCTTTGCGTCAGGGGGAGCTGCAGTGCACGCTTTGAGAGGCCTTAGTGGTCCCGCTCCCCAAGACAAAGAACAGGGAGGCACCGGTGACTGACTTTCATCCCTTATCGATGCTGAATAGCGATTTTAAGATCCTTAGTAAGGTCCTGGCCAGTAGGTTGCTCCCCCTTATGAACACACTTGTGCACGCGGACCAGAACGGTTTTATCCCTGGCCGTAGCACCTCACTAAACTTAAGGCGAATCTTCGCTGTCTTACATATGTCAGATGAAGAGAAGCCTCCAGCAGGGGTGTTGCTTGCAGTGGATTTCGAGAAGGCCTTTGACTCGATTAGGTGGGACTACCTCAGGGCCGTAATGTTGAAAATGGGACTAGGAGAGGGTTGGGTAAAATGGGTGGATCTGCTATACTCGTCCCCGCTAGCACGGGTGAAGACGGGCAAAACTATTTCTAACACATACCCGGTGTATCGGGGAACCAGACAGGGATGCCCCCTGTCCCCACTGCTATTTGCCCTGGCAATTGAGCCGCTTGCGGCCCAGATGCGACGGGAGGGAGTAGGCAAAGGAATTGAATGGGGCCCGACTGAGCATATTATCTCCCTATATGCTGATGATATACTGTTTACCTGAGAGATGGAATCAGTGGCCTCCCGTGGGCACTGGGGATTCTGGAGGATTTTGGGGTGTTGTCAGGGCTTCGCCTTAATCGAAGCAAAACATTTGTATTCCCCGTGCTGCCAGATTGTGTGTGCCCTGAAACCTGCCCGAGGGATGTTAACTGGGCCCCTCGGACCTTCAAATATTTGGGCATTCAAATATTCCATGAACTGGGCGACCTCTGGGATGGCAACCTGGGAGGGACGCTCCGCTCTCTGCGATCCTCGGTCGGGTTCTGGCGATCACTGAAGTTAACAATAATGGCCAGAGTAGCGGTGTCTAAAATGATTATGCTTCCCCGCCTCCTTTATTACTTTGCAAACTTGCCGTTATGGATCCCTGCGGCGTGGTTTCGTGAGTTGAATGCTTTGCTCCGGGAGCTAATATGGGACGACGGTCGAAGACGCACGGCACTGACGACCATGTGCAGGCCGACGCACATGGGTGGACTGGGGGCTCCTGACTTCGAAGCATATTATCTGGCATCCCAACTACAATGGGCTTTCAGGCTGGCATGGGTAGGGGGCAGCTGGATTTGCTTACGTCCCGCGGTATGGTGGACGCAGCCCGAATAGCAGCACGTATGGCAGGAAGAAAGATTGTCCTCCTAGGGGACAACCTAATGGCCAATGTTGCGATGACATGCTGGAAAAGATGCATGAAAAGGGTCGGAGTGGACCCGCCCTACTCCCCGGCGCTGCCGTTGTCGGTCCTAGCCGTGGACCTGAGAGGGATGGGACCGGGGGTCAGGGATTGGGACCATGGACGAGAGCGGGGATGAGGACAGTGGGAGAGCTTTTCACGGAAGGGGTGCTGAGGAGTTTCACTGACCTAATAGGAGTGGGGGTTCCCCAGGGTCAATTCTTACTGTTTGGGAAGATGTTGCATACTCTGAAAGACCACTGGGATACGATCAACGCAGAGCCCACTGTCCACAGAGTATTGCACCTCCTGTTAACGTCAGGTGAAGAACCCCATTTGATTGCTAAAATATATCGGGCCCAGATTGAAGCTGCATTGGATCCCCTGCACTCCCTGAGGGAGAGGTGGGAGAGCACACTCGGGCGTGGTCTATCCGAGGCAGAGTGGAGCAGGGCACTGGCTTATCCCCGGGCGATTTCACGTAACACCCGCTTACGATACATTCAATATAACTACCTACATAGGATGTACCTCACTCCTCGCCGACTGTTCCTTATATATGGGGGGACCCCTAGAGTGTGCCCCAGATGTGGCAGTGAAGATGCTGACTTTGACCATATGGTGTGGAGGTGCTCGGTGTTACAGGTTGGCTGGAAGGCGATGATAGCGATCATGTCAAGTTTATGTGGCACGGAACTGCCGTTAACCCCCGCTATATGTTTGCTAGGCCTCAAAAATGGTACCCCACGAGGGAAAGTCAGGGGTCGCTTCCTGGACCTGGCCCTCTATAGAAGACTGATCGCGAGGGGTTGAAAAGCCCCTAGCCACCCCTCGCTCGGTGTGTGGAAAGGCGACGTCACAAGATGGACTAGGGCTGAGTTGCAGGTTCTGAAGGCTGAGGAGGCCAGAGGCATCCGCCAGACACCCATCGCCCCAGAATGGGAGGACTTGGTGACGAGGTGGGATGACCTGTTGAAAGGACCAATAGCTCCCAATGGGATATCAGTAGAAATAGGGCCCTGAATGGGTAAAGAGATGAGACAGCCAGCGCATCCAACATTAGCACCCCTAGGGGAGTGCCCCCGACACTAGTAATGGACACTGGCGAACACACTAGCTGACCGTAATCGGACACGCAGGACAGGGCAGGGTTAGCCACGCACTGTCACATAGGTACTAAAGGAGAATAAGAGAGAATGGTCAGTTACCCCCCACATAATGTAGTGCCCTGAGGGAGACTCCCCCCAGCTAGCCCAAGATCCACCCACATGAAGCCAACATGTTTAAATATAGGTTTAGTTTGAGTTAAAGCTGTTATTTGGACGTACAAAAAAAAAAAGAGGTAACACAGAACCATAAAGCATAAGATCCCATGAAACTGGAGAGACAGTACATTTGATCTGAAGTTGAACAAAGACCAAGTGAGGATCAAAAAGAATAATAGGTCGAGACACAAACCATCTGTAACGACTAGTATAAATATGTATCTTTTAAGCGATTTGTGTGTTAAGAACAAGATGTTACCATAAACAGAATGGCATAATGTAAAACAGCAAATTGTTAATAAAAATATATTAAAAAAAAAAAAAAGCCGATGGTAAAGACAACTATGATGATATTTCAGTAAATTTTTAGGGTTGAGCGTGCAAGCGCTCTGGCCTGTTGTAATCTCTCTGTGGGCTTTTAACCACGCCCACTCTTAAATGCTTCATTTTTATTGGTGCATTTTGTGAAATGTCCCTCCTTTGCGTGCCGAGTTCCCTCCCAGGCTATTTCACTAAGTGAACATTTTTGTTGGCCATCACAGTATGCCACGCTTCCTCCTGTTACAGCGTGTGATGGTTCCTCCTCCGGTTTCAGTTTGCCTTTCGTCCCATCCGCGATCCTTTCTAGACATTCATGCAGGGCGCCAATAACTCTCACGCTCACGACAGCCATGGCGCCTTGAATCGGCCTGCTTCTGTCAACTGTTTTACTTTTCATTTTCAATTTATGTGGCAAGAAAAGTCCAGCTATGAATTTACAACGCTAATAGCTCTAAATCGAGCAAAAGCGAGACCCATTGCATTGCAAATGCTTGTTGTGATTTGTGCTCATTTTTATTTTTTGCTTCCTTATTGTGCCTGTCAATCCGGCCTATCTACCTGACGGATTGCAAAAGTTAAGTTTGTACAATTACTCTATATTTTGACATTAAGTATATTGCGACATTGCTCCACACGATTGCTGTATCCGTGTTTAATAATCTGGTAAATTCTTATGATTCTTTTGTGCTTATTGTCATGTTTTGCTTTGAGACCTAGCATGGAAATGATTAAAAATGTATTTGAAACATATATGTACAGGTAAACTGTAAGTAATGCCAATTAATTTGGATATTTTATGTTGTAATCTGAATAGAATGTGTTTTGTCTGCCCATAGGCTGGAGTAATGCACACATTTAGGCCTTGATCTCGGATGGCCTGGAGTGGCATGTGATATTTAACGCTCTGGTTTAAAACCAATACCCCTGGCTCGGTTTTAACTGTGATAAATAGCACCTGTTGCTAGTTTAACCCTAAAAATCGGGCTTAACAAATGGATTTTGGTATTTTCTACACCAAAATCTGCATGTCTGGGTGGTAACTGGGGTTTTTTCTGTCTGTCTGTAACCTTCAGAAGATATTCCAGTAGGCCTTTAGTTATATGAAGGGCCAATGGAATTATGTGGCAGAAAGGACCAAAATATGCGGCAGAATTGACCAATTAATGTGGCAAAAAAAGTCCAGTTATGCATTTACAGTGCCAATACCTCCATCTCAAGAAAATGTGAGACCTACTGCATTGCAAATGCTTGTTCTGTCAGTAACCTTCAGCAGGTTTGACTGGTGAAAATGTATCCTGAGATGTGAAATTTATTGTACCTGGTAGTTACCTGGAGCGGTGCACTCCAACCAACTTCTAGTAGCGATGCTATGTGAACAGACATTTACAGTGCTTAGAAATAGAACAAGTCTGGTACGAAGTTCTATACATAAAAAAACAAAGAAAATAAATACGTTAAGGTACATCATGACTGATAAAGTACATTTATTAGAAGTTTTTATTTTATATAAATCTTTTGTTTAAACTTCGAAAACTGTCTTCAATGTACAGAGATCACTATCACCAATGTAGTGGAAAATATCCAGAAACCTTGTTTTGTAGTTTACATAATTGATTGCAATGACAATAAAAGTGTCCTAGGGTTGCAGCCTTTATTTGTGGCCCTGTACAACAACTGATAGAGCTCATTAGGTATTTTTATAAATGCTTGTGCACCACCGTGGTGAACACCGTAGCCTTCCCTGATACATGCACCGGCGTGTACTGCACTTTTTCAGTGGCTCTACACAATATGTGCATACCATGCTGGATTTGTAGTACAATGTGTGTATGTTGAATCTTCTTAAAACAAAAACTAAACATAGCAACTGAAGTCTTATCATGGAACGTTTTGTGCAAGGGTGAGGAAGTTATTAATCCCTAAATCCTTTTTAGTTTTTTAATTGAATAACAAATCTATCTATGTTAATTATGCAGTGAGATAAATTGCAATGCACAACATCCTGATGTTTTCTATGAGACACTTGTACAATATTTGTAAAAATTGGTCCTAGCACTGCTGGTGTTTCAGAAACAGTGGCTTCAAGTGATCAATTTCACCACAGCCCACCAACTCGACAGCATAACATGTGATCCTCCTTGGCCTTTAATAACCAGAGGCTTGAGATGTGATTGACTGGGACATAACCAAGAAAGGCCTGTACACTCCCTGGGCCGCAGGGTGACTGTTGCTCTGCTAGGCCAGTGACCCGGGAACATCAGTCGGAGACATAACCACTACTGACAAGCCTTGGAGACGCAGAATGGGCATGTGACTGACTGCAGCCCGGCCCTTCTGACCATCTAGAAGTCTCAGGCCAGCATGTATTTGCCTGTGCCCGAGCTCTACCGGCCCCCTAAGCATTAGACAGATGTGACTCACTCTCCCACCTCTACTTACCTTCAAAAAGACCCGCCTACACATAGCACCACTTCTTCTCTTGGCCAAATGCCCCTAAACTGCCACATATGTTTTATGAGACCAGCGTCACCGCCGGTGCTTAATTTGCGCCGGTGTTTGTCTGAGTTGGGCACTGGCACTTATGCTTTTTTTTTTTTAACCCGGGCACATTTTTATCATATTTTATCACATTGTGTGGCTGTCTGTCTAATTTGAACACACTAAAACAGAAACCTTTTAAACAATAGTATACCTTCAAAATAAAAATAGCAACACCAGCGCACCTAGGCTTTTCTTTCAGCTTTGGGTGACCTGGAATATACCAATTTGACACTTCTGCAGAAGTGTGATGGCTTGCAAGTAATGTCGGTACTGACATTTCATAAATGTTACTAGGGCAACTGAGCCGTGCTTTAGAAAAATATCTTGGCCACCCAGTTTTTTGTTTTTACAAATTAAGCACTGTGCACCTTATCAATACCAGCCATATAAAGACATTGTGTGTTAGGTGGCTGAGGCTACTCCAGGTGGTGTAGTATTTATCAGGCTTTGGGCTGACTAGACAGCTGCAAGGGGGGCTTTTCTGGCACACCTGTCTCTCATTTTGTCAGCACTGTTTTGGCATTAATTGCCCCTTAGAGGCACCAGCAAAACAGGGCTGACAGCCCCATCGCTGCAGCTCCTCAGAAGTGAAAGAGACCCAAGACCTCACAGCTTTCAGTCACATGCCTGATGTGTGACAGGCTCAGAAGTCACTCGGCTCGCGCAACGGTGAAGGGGCGGGGTGGCGCGTGGGGGAAGGGAAGGGGTGTTACCAGGGGGAGGGAGGAAGGGGGGAATTAAATAAAAAAAAAATTAAACGTACCTGTGCCGCAACCTTCTGAACCGCACTGCTCCTCTGCCTCCAGGCACAGGCTCCCAGCCTGCCCTGCACCAATCCTGACGCAGCTAAGAGCAGCGTCAAGATTGGCGGGGAGCGCACAGCCAGGGCGCTCTCAGGCAGACTGGGAGCCTGTGCAGGCTCTCTCAAGCCGAGCAACTGTGTTCCCGGGCTTGAGATGGGCTACTGCGCATGTATGTTTGGCCGACTCGAGACGGCCGGCCACACATACATGCGCAGTGAGGGAGTGCTGAGCACTCCCCCTCATCGCTCGTCACCCCCGTGGCCCTGCCCCTTTGTAGGAGGCTGGCCTAGCTTGTAGTGGGTACCAGAGGTACTTATACCTTGTGCCAGGTCCAGTTATCCCTTATTAGTGTAGAAGAGGTGTTTCTAGCAGCTTAGGCTGATACAAGGTAGCTATGGCAAAGCAGCTTAGGCTGAACTAGGAGACATGTAAAGCTCCTACTATACCACTGGTGTCATATGCACAATATCATTAGAAAACACAATACACAGATATCTGACAATATGCCAAAAGTATATCAGTGAGTACCCTCAGTATGAGGATAAGTTATATACACAAGATATATGTACACAAACCAAAATTATGCAGATAATAGAAAAAAGGAAGTAATGCAAATGTAAAGTTACAGTAGATTGCAATAGGAGCACATAGGTATAGGGGCAACACAAACCATATACTCCAAAAGTGGAATGCGAACCACGAATGGACCCCAAACCTATGTGAGCTTGTAGAGGGTCGCTGGGACTGTAAGAAAACAGTGAGGGTTAGAAAAATAGCCCACTCCAAGACCCTGAAAGGTAGGTGTAAAGGACACCTACTACCCCCAGAGAGCACATAAGTCGTGATAGGGGGATTCTGCAGGAAGAACAAACACCAGCAATGCAACAACAGTGGATTTCCGGACCTGAGTACCTGTAAGACAAGGGGACCAAGTCCAAGAGTCGCGACAGTGTCTAGAGTGGGCAGGAGACCAAGAAATGCCAGCTGAGGGTGCAAGAAAGCTGCCACCTGTTGGAAGAAGCTTGGTGTTCTGCAAAGAACGAAGAGGACTAGGAATTCCCCTTTAGAGGATGGATGTCCCACGTCGCGAAGAAGCTTTCAGAGGTGTTCCCATGCAGAAAGAGCGCAAACAAGCCTTGCTAGCTGCAAGGGTCACGGTTAGGGTTTTTGGATGCTGCTGTGGCCCAGGAGGGACCAGGATGTCGCCACTTGAATGAGGAGACAGAGGGGGCGCCCAGCAATGTAGGGAGCCCTCACAGAAGCAGGCAGCACCCGCAGAAGTACCTGAACAGGCACTTAGAAGAAAAGTGAACCGGAGTCCACCCGAAGTCACAAAAGGGAGTCCCACGACACCGGAGGACAACTCAGAAGGTTGTGCACTGCAGGTTAGAGTGTCGGGGACCCAGGCTTGGCTGTGCATGAAGGAAATCCTGGAAGAGTGCACAGGAGCCGGAGCAGCTGCAAATCACGCAGTACCCAGCAATGCAGTCTAGCGTGGGGAGGCAAGGACTTACCTCCACCAAACTTGGACTGAAGAGTCACTGGACTGTGGGAGTCACTTAGACAGAGTTGCTGAGTTCCAGGGACCACGCTCGTCGTGCTGAGAGGGGGCCCAGAGGACTGGTGATGTAGTCTTTTGTTGCCTGCGGTTGCAGGGGGAAGATTCCGTCGACCCACAGGAGATTTCTTCAGAGCTCCTGGTGCAGAGAGGAGGCAGGCTACCTCCAGAGCATGCACCACCTGGAAACAGTCGAGAAAGCCGGCAGGATGAAGCGATACAAGGTTTCTAGTAGTCGTCTTGCTACTTTGTTGCGGTTTTGCAGGCGTCCTGAGCAGTCAGCGGTCGATCCTTTGGCAGAAGGTGAAGAGGGAGATGCAGAGGAACTCTGGTGAGCTCTTCCATTCGTTATCTGAAGAATTCCCCAAAGCAGAGACCCTAAATAGCCAGAAAAGGAGGTTTGGCTACCTAGGAAGGAGGATTGGCTACCAAGAGAGGTAAGAGCCTATCAGAAGGAGCCTCTGACGTCACCTGCTGGCACTGGCCACTCAGAGCAGTCCGGTGTGCCACAAACACCTCTGTTTCCAAGATGGCAGAGGTCTGGGACACACTGGAGGAGCTCTGGGCACCTCCCCTGGGAGGTGCAGGTCAGGGGAGTGGTCACTCCCCTTTCCTTTGTCCAGTTATGCGCCAGAGCAGGGATGGGGGATCCCGGAACAGGTGTAGACTGGCTTATGCAGAGATGGGCAGCATCTGTGCCCATCAAAGCATTTCCAGAGGCTGGGGGAGGCTACTCCTCCCCAGCCTTCATACCTATTTCCAAAGGGAGAGGGTGTTACACCCTCTCTCAGAGGAAGTCCTTTGTTCTGCCTTCCTGGGCCAGGGCTGCCTGGACCCCAGGAGGGCAGAAACCTGTCAGAGGGGTTGGCAGCAGCTGCAGTGGAGACCCCGGAAAGGCAGTTTGGCAGTACCCGGGTTCTGTGCTAGAGACCCGGGGGATCATGGAATTGTCCCCCCAATGCCAGAATGGCATTGGTGGGACAATTCCATGATCTTAGACATGTTACATGGCCATGTTCGGAGTTACCATTGTGACGCTGTACATAGGTAGTGACCTATGTACAGTGCACACGTGTAATGGTGTCCCCGCACTCACAAAGTCTGGGGAATTTGCCCTGAACGATGTGGGGGCACCTTGGCTAGTGCCAGGGTGTCCACACACTAAGTAACTTTGCACCCAACCTTCACCAGGTGAAGGTTAGACATATATGTGACTTATAAGTTACTTATGTGCAGTGGTAAATGGCTGTGAAATAACGTGGACGTTATTTCACTCAGGCTGCACTGGCAGGCCTGTGTAAGAATTGTCAGAGCTCCCTATGGGTGGAAAAAGAAATGTTGCAGCCCATAGGGATCTCCTGGAACCCCAATACTCTGGGTACCTCAGTACCATATACTAGGGAATTATATGGGTGTACCAGTATGCCAATGTGAATTGGTAAATTTAGTCACTAGCCTGTTAGTGACAAATTTGGAAAGCAGAGAGAGCAAAACCACTGAGGTTCTGGTTAGCAGAGCCTCAGTGAGACAGTTAGGCATCACACAGGGAACACATACAGGGCACACTTATGAGCACTGGGGCCCTGCCTGGCAGGGTCACAGTGACACATAGACTAAAACAACATATATACAGTGAAATATGGGGGTAACATGCCAGGCAAGATGGTACTTTCCTACACCCTTTTCCACTAAAACGATAATAAACAAGGTTTATTATCGTTTTGGTGGAAAAGGTTTGCAGCTGTCGCTGCTGGCGGGGCGGCAACGCTCCTCCTCTCTTAGGGAGGAGCCGCACCTGTCAGAAGTGAGCATTGTGTGTAGCCGTCTGCCCCAGACCCACCGGCTCAGAGTGAAGACATTTCTGTAGCTATCAGGGTGATTACACACTGTACACAGGTACACAGGAAACACGTCACACGTTGATTGTTCTTTAGCTAGACTCCAGCACACTTTAACTGGAATAAGTATCCATTAGCCCTGTGTCCTTGTGTAGGGTTTGGGCATGGGATGGGGAAGCCTGGCTCCAGAGTGCAATATTAAACCAGGCCTGGCTGGAATTCTCGTTGCACAGCTTTGAACAGGCTGAAAGGAAGTAGAGTAGTGAGATTCTCTATTTTATTAAATCCCAGCAATTTTTTCCTTATCAATTTCTCACTTCAGTGTTTATAGACTGCCAGAAATCAATCATTTCTAGTAAGACTATGTCAGATCCCCCTTTGCTTCAATCATAGGCTGAAGAGGATTATATGTCAGGACCGGAGGCTCCGATTATGCTTCTCAATATTTACTAGTCCAAAAACAGCAGCCAATAAAAACACAGTAAAAACAGAAAACACACTATAACCCATGAGGCTTTGAACCACGCCTCTCTCTTAATCACCAATAGTAGTCCAGAACAGTCTACAAAATAAAGAGGCACCATCTTGACTTCCTCTTTCTTGGCTGCTCCGCAGTCAAGATAAGTGCCTATCTATGTTTTTTGTTCGTGAAAATAGACTTGTTATTTTAAAGTTATTATTAAATGTTTATACTTGCTTTTTCAACTTCTTTAAAATCGGCGCCGCGCTGTGTTTAGTATGTGACCCCTTTGGTTGTTTTTTTCTGTTTTTTTCAGGTGCTTGTTGTACCTAATTTTCTTGCAGTTTCTTATTACGTGTTATTTTATTTAATATTGTTAGGTCTGACCCCCCTTTGGTTCCGCAGGCTCCCCTGGTCCCGTTTCCCCTGCTGCTCCGCTCCCCTGGGACCGTCTCTGCTCCGGCGGAGTGCTGCCTGTCCTTGTTGGCCCACCTCCCTTGTGAAAGGAAGCCGTGCAACGTAGCCCAATTGGGCTACACGCACTGGCTTCTGGGAGGGCTAGGCGTGACGCTCACTCACGCTCACCTGCTCTCTCTGCATGCATGCTGGATCGACGCCTCGCCCAGGCTGCAATAAAGGGGGTTTTCTCTTCAGCAGGCAAACCTTTGCGACAAGCTTAGTCTTTCATCAATTATAGGGGCAATTTATAAATCTAATTTATAAGCATGAATCTGTTAGATTATAGCAATTTTTTGAACTTTTCAATTCTGCATGTGCCCAGCTTTCATCCCACCGAAGTCCCAGGCCTAACAAAGGCTGGGGCTGTAATAATTGGATCTGGGTCTCTGAGAATTTAACCCTTTCCCCCCTGACTTTCCTGATTCACACGTTGAAGACCCTTGCTTCCCTTTGGGACAATTTTTTTGTGGTAGAGTGCCACCATCATGTCTGAATACAAGGCATATGAGCAAGGCCTTGAGTTATAAGGCCCTTATGAAGATGAAGAATATTATTTCGACCCTTGCATGGAACAAGTAATTGACTCCTATGTCCAGAAATCCATGGACAAGGCGCTTTCTTCAGCCCTACAACCCCTTTCCCAGCATCTAGATGAACTGCCCCAACCTCTTGCTCCTCCTCTTCCTTCCGGGGATCTATCTACCTCTCCTTCTATTCCTTCTTCTGACCAGCCATGGCCCCACTCTAGTACTCTGGCCAAATTGTCCCAATCAACCCTTCCCGAACAAAGTTATGCAGCAGCTGCTTCCCCTAAGCCATCTATTCCCCGTTCCTCCCCTCCTCCCTCCGATTCGGACTCCGAATCCTCCTCTTCTTCACAAAAATCTCATAAAGCCCGTAAACGCTCCAAGAAATGCAAACGTTCCTCGTCCCCTTCCACTCCTTCCCCTTTCACTTTCAAACCCTCACCCGGATCTACCCCATTAGACTGCTGTCACCCCTGAGATTGATGCCACCATGGTAACCTTCCTGAACACATATAATAAAGATCCAAAGAAAGGTATAGACAGAGCTCTCCAGGCATGTCGGGATAAGCTCCTAGATGTGTCAGGTCCATTAGCAAAATTTTTGGAATTGGCCCTTCAAACTAAAGAATCAGGTGCCGCCATTCACCCAGATGTGCATGCCGGCTGGACCCAAAGAACCATTTGTTTCTTGGACAATGCAAACTGTGCCCTGGCTTCCGAGCATCGTAAATCTGTCTTGTTACACATAGGCTCTCAACTTGTGGATCTGCTGAAGCAGGTCCCCTTGCTGAGGGGCAATTGTTTGGTGATCGCTTCGTGAAAGACATTGTGAAATTCGTGAATACTTTCACTTCATTAGATAAGTCACAATCATCCCTCAAACGTATGTTCATTCCCCTTTTGGGAAGGGCCAGTCGTTTTCGAGGACGGCCGACTGGTTTGGGTTATTGACAAAGTCCTGCAAGAGGAACCTTCACTCGATGCAGAGGATTCACTCAGGACCAAGCTCAAGCAGGCTTCTACCCTTCCAAACCAAGAGGTGCACATGGCCGCAGTTTCTGTGGCTCCAACGGAGGTCATAGCGCCATTGAGTACCCCCCGCAGGTAATTAATCTTTCTGTTTCTTCTCTTTCTTTGAGGGACAGGATAAAACATTTTGTTCACAATTTGGTCAAAATGTCCTCAGATGCCTGGGTGTTAAACGCAGTTCAAGGTTATGCCATGGATTTTACTGCTATTCCTTTTCAACCAAAGCCTCCTCCTCCTCTCCTTTTTTCCCAACAAGACAAGTCTTTTATCATCTCCGAAGTTCAGGAACTGTTGGCAAAACAAGCTATTGCCCTCACCTCCCATCATCCAAACGTTTTTCTGCAACAATGTTTTCCTTGTGCAGAAGAAAGGAGGCGGTCAGAGGTTGGTCCTCAACCTCAGGAGTTTTAAGCCGTTTGTGGTTTACCACCATTTCAAGGTGGAAGGGGTCCACCTTTTGAGAGATCTCCTTCAGGTGAGAGATTGGATGGTCCATCTCGGTCTCAAGGATGCTTATTTAGCTGTTTCCATTTCTCCCTCCCACAGAAGGTATCTGCAATTCTGCTGGAGGGACAAATGGTATGAGTATCTGACGCTCCCGTTCGGTTTGTCATCATCTCCGTGGGTATTCTAAAACCTGTGGTGGAACACCTTCGCAGGAGGGGAATTTGCTTGATCATTTACCTCGACGGTATAATTCTATCAGCTCAAAACCAATCTCTCCTTCTAATTCATCTGTTGTGGACAATCTCTTTGTTGCAAAACCTGGGTTTTGTGATCAACCTCAAAAAATCTTCCTTGACCCCTTCCCAACAAATGGAGTTTTTGGGGTTTCAAGTGGATTTCGTCAGGGTTCAGCTGCTTCTCCCAACGCAGAAAGTGAAGTCGATCAAGAGGGAGTTTAGAGCGACCTTCTCAAAACAGATGGTTTCTTTGAGGTCCCAAGCCTGGATTGTGGAGTTACTTGCTTCCTCGATCAAAGCGGTCTTTCTGGGACCCTCGCATTACAGAGCCCTTCATAGATTAAAGATACACTATCTGCAACAGGGCCTATTTTACGATCACCTGATTCCCCCTTTTCTGTCGAAGTCCAGGAGGAGCTCCATTGGTGGTTCTCCCACATGGAGGCCTGGAATGGCAAGCCATCTTTGGAGCTTCTCCGGAGGTGGTGATAGAATCGGATGCCAGCCGTAGAGGCTGGAGACCGAGAGTCAGACAATTTTTGAAAGGAGGTCGGTGGTCCTCCAACGAGTTAGGTCCCCACATAAATTGCCTGGAGCTGTTAACGGGCTCCTTTGCCATCAGGTTTCTCTCCCCTATCAGAAGCAACTGTTGCATCCTCTGGAGGATGGACAATGTATCAGCGGTTCAGTACATCAACTGTTTGGGAGGGACCAGATCATGCCTTTTGGCGACCATTGCCAGGGAGTTCTAGCACTTTTGGCTGTCACAGAAGATCATGGTAGTGGTGGAATTCATTTTGGAGGGGGACAATCTGATGGCAGATTGGAATTCTCGGTTTCTGAGGGACTCCAGCAATTGGAACCTCCATCCATTTGTCTTCAAGAAGATCATGTCTTTGTAAGGCCCTTGTCACATAGATCTGTTTGCATCTCGCCTCAACTTTCAGCTGCCAACATTTTTCCGTTGCAGACCGGATCGGTTCCGTGGCCCTGGCAACGGATGCTTTCCTGCAAAATTGGGCGGGTCAGATGAATTACACCTTTCCACCTTTTTCCATGATTCCGAAAGTGGCAGCACAAATGAGGCGTCAATCTGCATCACTGATTGTTATCACTCTGGTGTGGAAGAGTCAACCTTGGTTCCCCTCCCTTCTGGAGTTGTCCATTGCTCCTCCTTTCCTTCTACCAGTCTTTCCTCTTCTCCAGGATCCAGTAGGATCCCCCCATCCCTTTCTGTTAGTGGCTAACCCTAATAGCTTGTAAACTATCAGGAGACATGGTCAAGTGCAAGGAATTTCATCTTCAGCTGCCGCATTTATACAACAAGCTTGGGCTCCATCCACCCGCAAGACATATTCTTTGGCATGGAGGAAATGGGTGGGTTGCTGCCTTCGAGGGGAGGTGGATCCCGTGGGATCCAAACTCAAAGACGTTCTAAATTTTTTGTCTGAGTGCGCTGAATCTGGTTTACGTTACAGGTCAGTAAACAATTTCAGGTCAGCTATCTCTGCAGGATATGAGTGGATAGTTGCTAACCCTGACAGTCAACATTCCTTGGTATATAAACTGCTTAAAGGTATTAGGGTGGCCAACCCACCTAAACCGTGCTACTCGCAATTGTGGGATGTGAATGTAGTGTTATCTTTTTAATTCCTGGCCGGACAACTATTTGTTATTGATGGAACAATTGTCAGTGAAATTGACCATGTTATTATGTCTAATTTCATGTTGCAGAGTTTCGGATGTGAGAGCTCTAGATTTAGAAAGTACGTTGTTTTCTCCTAAAGTAGTTTCTTTTCTTATTTTGAGAAGGACTAAATGTATGTCTATATCTGTTGACTATCTTGCTTTTCCACACAACGATAAACTTTGTGTAGTCAAATGTTTGAAAGTGTATGACGAACGTACCGTTTGTAATAGAAGTGATCCTTTGGGTCCTCCTCTGATTGCGATTCAGAAACCTTTTCATCCTGTAGCAGCTGCTACTTTAGCCCGTTGGGTCAGTTGGGTTATGACTGAAGCAGGCATTGACATATCTGTGTATGGTGCACATTCTGCCAGGGGAGCCATGGCTTCAAAGGCTTTTATTTTGGCTTCGAGGTTGGAGGATATTCTTCGTGCAGCTGATTGGTCCGATGATTCCATGTTCAAAATGTGTTATTATAAACCAATTGTGCATGTCTCTTCTTTGGTTGTTGATTGGCTTTGAACCAGCATAATCAGAGCCTCTGGTCCTGCTATAGAATCCAAAATGTTCTTGCTTTCCGTCAAGAATTTTAGATTCTATAAAGGACACAAGGTGAGGATTAGCCCACCAGTTGGGATAGTTAATCTGTCAGATTATTGTTGTGCTTGATTTGCATTGATTTGTTAATCTATTTTTGCCCTCCCTTGATTTAGTCTGTAGGGGCTGAATTGAGATTCATATTTTATTTTATTTTAAGGAACGGATTCTAAGCAGACGTAAGCTTTGTGGATGTCCTGCTGCTCTGTTGAATGTAGGTATTTGGTTTGATCCGGTTGGAGTTGCAGCCGCCTAGGAACTTGTTGGCTCCAAGGTTGAAAGACGATTGGGGCAGGGGTCGGTTGATGCCCAGAGTGGATGGATGACATGATCTCTTTGGTGGTCCGTGTGTTAATCGGGGACCACAAGGTTATTACGTGGCTGGTGTTCACTGCTTGTCTAGGCTGGAGATGGAGGGTTGGGGGTCAAAATTGTTTTATATGGTGCTGTGGAAGTAGTCTCAGAGGGTCTCACAGAGAGTTCCTGGGATGGGTGGATGGTGGTCTCTGTGGCTATTGAGTTAGAGAATTTCTTGATGATTCTGAAGAGTCCTTTAGTGTGGTTGGCTGCAGTGTTGATGCAGGCAGTGTTTGCTGCTTTTTTTGCTGCCTCGATGTGGTGGTGGTAGTTGTTGAGGGCTGCCTTGTAGGCGGCTGTCAGAGGGGTCTTTGGTCACGTGTCATTGTTTCTTGAGTCGTGGCAGTCACGTTTGGAATTTCTGAGCTCTGGAGTGTACCATCTCGCTGGCTTGGAGGTGTTGTTGGTTTTAGCTGGTTTCAGTGGGGCAACTCTGTAAGCGGATTTGATGATCCAGGTAGTTAAGTTTTGGATGGCCTGATTGAGAGTGAGGTTTGCATTGGGCTCGGGTGTGCCTAGGGCCTGTGCCCATGGGGTCTTGGTTACCTTGCCCCAGCTTTGGTGGGGGGTGCTACGGTGCTTGGAGGTGGTATGCTGGGAATTGGAGATGGTAAAGTGGACGATGGCGTGGTCAGTCCAGGTGAGTTCAGTCACATGGGTGAAACTGATTCTGTCGCTAGAAGTGAAGATGGTGTCCAGTGTGTGTCCGGCTTTGTGCGTGGGTTTGGTGACTAGTTGGGTGAGGCCATTGTTGCTGAGGTTCTCTGTGAGGGAAGTGGAGATGGTGTCATTGGGGTCGTTAAGGTGGAAATTGAGATCACCGAGTAGGGCGTAGTGAAGGGAGTCAATGGCATGGTGGGCAAGGAGGTTGATGATGGCTTTGCAGAAGGCTGGGCATGGTCCTGGGGGTCTGTATGCAAGGGTGCCTCCCATTGTGGTGTTGGCATTGGTCTGGAGTTGGAAGTTGGGGTGCTCCATGAGGGGTGTTGGGTCACTGTTGGTGATGGTGCATTGGATGGTTTCCTTGAGGATGATGGTGATGCCCCTGTTTGTTGGTGCAGTCTCGGTGTATCATCTTGTAGCTTCAGCGGTGGCTGTGGCAATGTCAGGGTTTGAGGAGGGTGTTAGCCATGTTTTGGTGATAAAGCCAATGTTCTTGGTTGTGGGTGGTGATGGTGTTCCAGATTTCCATGGCGTGTTTGCATAAGGAGTGGGAGTTTAGGAGGATGCACTGGAGTGGTGCTTGTTTGTTCGTAGTCTTATGTGTGGTGCAGTGCAGGCGTTAGTGTGCACACGTGGGCCCACATTGGAGGAGAAACAACAGTTTAGGCAGGAGAAGGGTCCTTTGGTGAGAGCCAATAAAAGCAGCTGTTGATGGGGTGTCTGACATTCAGTGTCTGGAGCTCCTTGGTTGTGTAGCGGTAGGGGGTGGGAGGACCAGGGATCCTGTCGATGGCGCGGTCCAGGCGTGGAAGGGCACAGAAGGACTTGGAAGATCTTATCTCTCTTTTACGTATGTGCTCATGAGGGCCATTTTAACTTATTTTAACTTCGTAGGCAAGATACACTTTTTGTGCCATCTACTCTGTTCTACATGCAAGACTCTTCCTTTTACTTTTGTCACACTCTGCGTTGGCCAGACTAACTACAAAAGATGATCATAATGTGTGAACAAGCTCAGGCTTTTTGACCCAGAATGGTCAGCAATCTGTATTTAAGGTGGCAGTTATGAGTTTGAATACTGTCAGGGCCAATTTAGCATTACATCATTCCATGGTTGATCAGATGGAGTAGTTTTAATTTGGTTTACCGTACCATATCATAGATAGGGAATACTGATGGTAAATCTAGCGTGTAACATGCTAGATGTGAAGCAATTTATTTTATTTACCACCACATATTATGCAGGGGCATTTTTTAGCGTTGTCCATGGTATTTATAAGAAGTACAGTGGCATTTTTAAATATGTTAGTGCAGTAACCTTTGTCAAAACGTGGTAGGGTATGGGAAGCACTTTAGGTAGGCTTAGGTGTGTCCCCTCAAAGAATATCCCATTATCAAAAAATCACATTGTGTTCTGTGTTGTGTTCTGTTGGTTACACGCACAAATTTGCAGCAGGCAAGCAACACACAAATATTTCACTGGGATTCAAACCTGTGAGGTAGAAGCTACAAAGATACCCCTGTAGCCAGTGGCATCTTAAGGATTTGGGGGGCCCTGGGCAAGATATGAATGGGGGGCCCTGTCTGAAATAAATAAAAATAATTCTGTTATTCAGATCCCGCCAACTCAAGATGGGTGATTCCAGAGGTAGTACTTTCAAGGTGACAGGCAAGGTAAATACCAGGCTATAGAAAGTATAACTGTGGTCACAGAACTACAGAAAACAAAAGATGGTTGTAAGCTTGCCATGTTGACATCTATCTGCAGCATAATCGACTACGTCTGTGGCAGACCACAGCCATGCCATGGAAAGGCATAGATAGGCTACATGGGTTTGGCAAGCTTCCAATTTCTATGGCCAGTTAAATATCTGTTTGGAGTATGGAGATAATTTTAAACCAGGTCAGAAGTTCACAGTTGAATCTCAAATTTCATACAGAAGACCATAGTGAGAGTAGAAGGGATGAGGTGGTTAATTTTGGCCAATCCCGGCCAACCTCCACTCATGCACCAACAGTGGCCTATGTAAAGGATTGGGAGTGTGATTTGGTCAACAGAGGAATACACATTCAACATGACCAGCACAAACCAGGGAACCCTAGGGGCTGCATTATGAATATTGTGCAATGTCCCTCTCTGCACCACAGTGAACATTTAAAACTGTGTACTGGGTAGAAACTGGGACAATCTGCCGTATCTCATGCTCTTTTTGCAGGTGCCAATACAATACCACGCCTACCCTGGGACCACGCGTTAGTCAAAGATAGATTCGCTGTATGAAGTTGCAAGTCTGCCTTTCACTGTGTATGCAGCAACCTGGTCTGCATTGGAAAGGGGGCAGAGATCACCCTTCAGGTGGGTGTAGTGAATGACTCTGCTAATTTGAAGGGAATGTCTGGTGGCCACTGTTCCCCTTTTCGACATTTCCAATGGGCACCGTTGTGGGGTACATTAACTGTGGGCTACCTTTATGTGGTGCTGTAGGAGGCTGGACTGGCTTGTAGTGAGTACCAAGGGGTACTTGCACCTTGCACCAGGCCCAGTTATCCCTTATTAGTGTATAGGGTGTCTAGCAGCATAGGCTGATAGATAATGGTAGCTTAGCAGAGCAGCTTAGGCTGAACTAGGAGACGAGTGAAGCTCCTACAGTACCACAAGTGTCACTTGCACAATATCATAAGAAAACACAATACACAGTTAAACTAAAAATAAAGGTACTTTATTTTTATGACAATATGCCAAAGTATCTTAGAGTGTACCCTCAGGGAGAGGATAGGAAATATACACAAGATATATGTACACAATACCAAAAATATGCAGTATAGTCTTAGAAAACAGTGCAAACAATGTATAGTTACAATAGGATGCAATGGGGACACATAGGGATAGGGGCAACACAAACCATATACTCCAAAAGTGGAATGCGAACCACAAATGGACCCCAAACCTATGTGACCTTGTAGAGGGTCGCTGGGACTATTAGAAAATAGTGAGAGTTAGAAAAATAACCCTCCCCAAGACCCTGAAAAGTGAGTGCAAAGTGCACTGAAGTTCCCCAAAGGACAAAGAAGTCGTGATAGGGGAATAATGCAGGAAAGACACAAACCAGCAATGCAACAATGATGGATTTCCAATCTAGGGTACCTGTGGAACAAGGGGACCAAGTCCAAAAGTCACAAGCAAGTCGGAGATGGGCATATGCCCAGGAAATGCCAGCTGTGGGTGCAAAGAAGCTTCTACTGGACAGAAGAAGCTGAGGTTTCTGCAGGAACGAAAAGGGCTAGAGACTTCCCCTTTGGAGGACGGATCCCTCTCGCCGTGGAGAGTCGTGCAGAAGTATTTTCCCGCCGAAAGACCGCCAACAAGCCTTGCTAGCTGCAAATCGTGCGGTAAGCGTTTTTGGATGCTGCTATGGCCCAGGAGGGACCAGGATGTCACAAATTGCGTCAGGAGAGAGAGGGGACGTAGAGCAAGACAAGGAGCCCTCTCAGCAGCAGGTAGCACCCGGAGAAGTGCCAGAAACAGGCACTACGAGGATGCGTGAAATGGTGCTCACCCGAAGTTACACAAAGGAGTCCCATGTCGCCGGAGACCAACTTAGAAAGTCGTGCAATGCAGGTTAGAGTGCCGTGGACCCAGGCTTGGCTGTGCACAAAGGATTTCCGCCGGAAGTGCACAGGGGCCGGAGTAGCTGCAAAAGTCGCGGTTCCCAGCAATGCAGTCTGGCGTGGGGAGGCAAGGACTTACCTCCACCAAACTTGGACTGAAGAGTCACTGGACTGTGGGAGTCACTTGGACAGAGTTGCCGGATTCGAGGGACCTCGCTCGTCGTGCTGAGAGGAGACCCAAGGGACCGGTAATGCAGCTTTTTGGTGCCTGCGGTTGCAGGGGGAAGATTCCGTCGACCCACAGGAGATTTCTTCGGAGCTTCTAGTGCAGAGAGGAGGCAGACTACCCCCACAGCATGCACCACCAGGAAAACAGTCGAGAAGGCGGCAGGATCAGCGTTACAGAGTTGCAGTAGTCGTCTTAGCTACTTTGTTGCAGTTTTGCAGGCTTCCAGCGCGGTCAGCAGTCGATTCCTTGGCAGAAGGTGAAGAGAGAGATGCAGAGGAACTCTGATGAGCTCTTGCATTCGTTATCTAAAGTTTCCCCAGAGACAGAGACCCTAAATAGCCAGAAAAGAGGGTTTGGCTACTTAGGAGAGAGGATAGGCTACTAACACCTGAAGGAGCCTATCAGAAGGAGTCTCTGACGTCACCTGGTGGCACTGGCCACTCAGAGCAGTCCAGTGTGCCAGCAGCACCTCTGTTTCCAAGATGGCAGAGGTCTGGAGCACACTGGAGGAGCTCTGGACACCTCCCAGGGGAGGTGCAGGTCAGGGGAGTGGTCACTCCCCTTTCCTTTGTCCAGTTTTGCGCCAGAGCAGGGCTAAGGGGTCCCCTGAACCGGTGTAGACTGGCTTATGCAGAATTGGGCACATCTGTGCCCAAGAAAGCATTTCCAGAGGCTGGGGGAGGCTACTCCTCCCCTGCCTTCACACCATTTTCCAAAGGGAGAGGGTGTAACACCCTCTCTCAGAGGAAGTCCTTTGTTCTGCCATCCTGGGACAAGCCTGGCTTGACCCCAGGAGGGCAGAAACCTGTCTGAGGGGTTGGCAGCAGCAGCAGCTGCAGTGAAACCCCAGGAAAGGCAGTTTGGCAGTACCAGGGTCTGTGCTACAGACCACTGGGATCATGGGATTGTGCCAACTATACCAGGATGGCATAGATGGGGCAATTCCATGATCATAGACATGTTACATGGCCATATTCGGAGTTACCCTTGTGAAGCTACATATAGGTAGTGACCTATATGTAGTGCACGCGTGTAATGGTGTCCCCGCACTCACAAAGTCAGAGGAATTGGCCCTGAACAATGTGGGGGCACCTTGGCTAGTGCCAGGGTGCCCTCACACTAAGTAACTTTGCACCTAACCTTTACCAGGTAAAGGTTAGACATATAGGTGACTTATAAGTTACTTAAGTGCAGTGTAAAATGGCTGTGAAATAACGTGGACGTTATTTCACTCAGGCTGCAGTGGCAGTCCTGTGTAAGATTTGTCAGAGCTCCCTATGGGTGGCAAAAGAAATGCTGCAGCCCATAGGGATCTCCTGGAACCCCAATACCCTGGGTACCTCAGTACCATATACTAGGGAATTATAAGGGTGTTCCAGTAAGCCAATTCAAATTGGTAAAATTGGTCACTAGCCTGTTAGTGACAATTTGGAAAGAAATGAGAGAGCATAACCACTGAGGTTCTGGTTAGCAGAGCCTCAGTGAGACAGTTAGTCACTACACAGGTAACACATTCAGGCACAATTATGAGCACTGGGGCCCTGGAGAACAGGGTCCCAGTGACACATACAACTAAAACAACATATATACAGTGAAAAATGGGGGTAACATGCCAGGCAAGATGGTACTTTCCTACAGGTGCACAGTCAGTGTACCAATTGATGTGCTCCTTGCCCCTTCGTTCACATCTGTTATACGCCACAGATGCAAAGGCATCAATTCCCTCACTTGCACTGGGTCACGCCCCCTTGCAAAAGAGGGAACGCCCACTTGAGATTGTGCTGGCGCACTTTTTGCACCAGCACAATTTGTTCAACAAATGGGGCCACACAAGGGTCTGCAGCCCATTTTTTAATACCAAAGTGCCCAGGGGTGCTAAAAAACAAGCCCTTAGGAGGTGACGACACCCCTGGATAGGGTCCTATCTTGGCAGATCAAGCGGGACCCAAGACTTGTCGTCCTCCAGTTCATGGACGAGTAGGTGGAGACATATAGGGCCTGATTCTAACTTTGGAGGACGGTGTTAAACCGTCCCAAAAGTGGCGGATATACCACCTACCGTATTACGAGTTCCATAGGATATAATGGACTCGTAATACGGTAGGTGGTATATCCGCCACTTTTGGGACGGTTTAACACCGTCCTCCAAAGTTAGAATCAGGCCCATAATCTGTCTTTACTTTACCTAGGACTGACCATAGTCAAACGAGATATAGCTAGGGAGTGGGGGACGTCACCCCCCCAGCCGTCTCTGACAGTGTGGAAGAAGGGGGTGGATCATTGCATGGGATTGGAGATAGTGGTATACAAGGCAAGGGGCTGCCCCAAAACTATCCAAAAATCTGGAAAGGATGGGCAGATTACAGGGGTATAGAAATAGAACTGGTCTGACCTGTATACTACTCGAGGGATGATGAGGCCTGAATATTCCGGGGAGGAGGGCGGATTGAATAGGGGTGAGACAGCTAGTACATCACCCTGGTTCAGTGCTTAATTTGTAAATAAAAACGTGCCGGTGCCCAAAGCTCTCCTCTGAAACCCGCGGCTGCTGCAATTAAATGTGAGAGCTCAGAATACGGAGGCAGCGTAATCCTGAAGCCATCTCAGGCTTCTTCAATCCGTTTACAGCCACTCCCATCGCCTTCAGCTCACTCTTACAGCTTTCTGCTCACTCTTACAGCTTTCTGCTTTCTCCCTTTGTGACACTTTTTAATTTTTCTCTTCCGCCGTCGTTCCCATATGTGTCTTTTGCTCACAGTAAGTGCTTGAGGCAAAAAAACATAAATTCCAGCCCTCAAAAATAAGTGCCGGTGCTCCGCACCGGAAACAAGCACAAATTAAGCACTGATTAGTGGCCAGGAGGCCTGGTCTTCCCTCCATGTTCGACCGAGGGCAGCTTGAGGGGTGTCGGTCAATACACGTAAGGAACCTCTCGAGCGAAGCTTTACAGAAAGAATCTCTTGTGCTGCGCCAGCTGCATTCTATGTTGCAAGTAGCACTCCCAGGGAAGATAAACCGATTTGCTCAGAATCGTACGAGTCTATTACCAATGATCATCATTTTTTAAATGTTCATTTTGTTTTACATCTCTAAAAACATCTTGTAAAATATCATATTTTTATTCATGCATGAAAATAGCAGTTTTCATAAACACGTTTCATGGTACAGTATGTCTAAAGCATTTTTAAAATGTTATCTAAACGTTTAATCATTGCTTAGTTTGACAAAATTAAATGTGAGTTCAACGTTATCCAGCACAGATTGCCTCCCCTGCTTACTCATCTATAAGTCTTCACAAAAGTTCCTTTTAATGCCCAGGTTTTGAGGAGTGTCTGTGTCATGCCTGTTGCGTAAAATCATAAACGCATGTTTACATTTCAAAAAATGTAGGCACTTACAAGCGCCTTTAGTGCCACTATTGTTTTGTGGAACATTCTCGGGTTTAAAAGCAGACGCAATGACACACAAGAGTGAAACATTACCAAAGCAATGATGATGTCTAATGTCACACTTTGGCACTATATGAAAGACGGCGATGCATTAATAACAGAGCTGGCTAGACAGACGACTCATCGCTGCCAAACATCTGCGTATCTCAGAACCCACCGTCTGCAGTTTACAGCCTTCCCGAACTGGCGGAGCCCGTTTCTGGATTCTTAGCGTGTATCTGCAGTTTGGTTAGCAAAAATTATATAAAATGGGGGAGTCTACGCCTCGGCGTAATTTATATTACGCTGGTGAAATTCGCATAACATCCCAAACTTCGCTTTGTGTGACAATTCCAAAGTTTCTCATATTTTCATACTGTATGGTTTCATGGCACAGTTTGTCTGCAGAAGGCTGGCTAGTGCAGAGAATCTCTGGCTGATAGACATTCTTGGCTCGAACCAGCTGCCTTGCTGGTATCACGTGACTTTTTGTGCGACTCACGTCTTCACATGAAACATATCAAGGAGACTCTGGTCAAACTACATTTCACGCTACGTGCAGAATTTCGCGTAACAAAACTTTTTGGGAAAAAATACTTGATTTCGCACACCTATGGGCGAGTCATTTGTAGGCACTGGCAAGGATCAATTCGAAGTTGTTTTTGTAGGAGCTGAACAATGGGGGCAGTGGCCTAATGTTGCGATTGTTAAGCTAGAATTTTGGACCTCCAAAAGTAGAGGTGCGTGAATTCAGCACCTGCTTTAGGGGCTACAATGGGCGGGAACAAGGATATGGCCGCCCCAGCTCACGCATGTGGCCCGATTCAGAAAGTTTTTCTACTAGTACTTGTGTTTACTCGTATCATAGATGTGATTTACGCCTGGATATCGAGTCCAGATTTTCAAAGCATTGGCTGTGAGAATTCGGGTTTCAATCCATGAACAAGAAAGACTTATTCCTGAATTTCGAGGAGTAAAATGCGTGTTTTTTTTTTTTTTATGGGCTTGTGAGCATGTGTTAATCCTGAGTAATTCTGGGCAGCCTCAACGAAAGAGGTTACACTGCCAATTCTGCTCTGGATGGGAGGCTTGATGGCAACAGTTCAATGTCCTTCCGTCACAGAAAAAAAATGCTGGGTTTTTGAATGATGAGGTGAAACTTTAGCGCTGCTCTGTTGGCTTTTACAGCAAAAGCTGTGTTTCTGAAGCCTTGTAAGGGAATCCAGGGCAGGGCAAGGCCCCTCTGTTTACTACCAGATGCAGCTTGTCTGTTCAAAGATCCCACAGATCAGCACTGAACCTGCCTCTAAGATCCCTCAGGAAAATGTAAGTTGGTTAGTTGCTAATGGTTCCTAATGGACTTAGTAATTACATAAAGCAGCGGTTCCCAACCTTTTGACTTCTGTGGACCCCCACTTTAGCATTACTGGAGCTTGGTTACCCCTATTGAATCATAAGTGGAATCCGGGGACCCCCCACTAAGTCATTACTGAAATCTGGAGACCTAATCTGTTAATATTATTTAATTTTCTAAGCAGTCCCGGACCCCCTGAGGAGGTTCCACGGACCCCCAGGGTTCCCCGAACCACAGGTTGGGAAACACTGACATATAGGGTTTGAGCCAGTGCTTAATTTGTCAAATAATAGGAGCCGGTGCCCAAAATTGTGCTCCGAACCCTACGGTCGATGCTTTGAATATCGGGGTGCCCAATATCATGGCTGCATGGTCGTAATTTCACCTCATACCTGTTTCATCCACCACCAGATGCTCCCCGCCTCTTTATCTGTCTTCTTGCAAGTTCATTGTTATTCCTGCTTTCTGTCTTTATCGCTGTTTTTCCATCTTTCTCTTCCTCCCTCTTTCTCCCTTGTCTGTTTTCCTCTCACTTGCTCTGGGTGAAAGTCTGATTAGTTAAAATAAGTCCTGGCTCCAAAAATAAGCGCTGGTTGGCCCATCTGCATGCACCGGCTCAAATTAAGCATGGGTTTGAGCATGGGAGCATAATTATACAGAAGAAAAAAAGGAAGGAAACTGGAGGAAACAAATAAATCCGACACGGCAGGCCAACCTTAGACACCAGTGATGACTTTCAGGATCAACTGTAATCAGCTGGATTTTTCTACACAGCAGTTCATTATATGTAAAATAAATGTGAGCCACTTACTGGATGTAGAACCAAAGTGTAACCATTTTTCACCAGAGGTAGAATCTGAGCACTTAAAACTCATCGATTCTGTTTGTTTTTCACAATTATTACACCGCACCACAGCAGCCCTCCACGTTAAAAGCCCAGTCGGAAACTTCTTCGCGACTCCAACCTGCCTGCCCAGTATAATACCCCAGTGTCAAGGCTTCAGCAATAAGTTGGCCACCCACTTCACTGATAAACTGGGAGCTATCAATTAAGGTCTTAAAACTCACAGTCGCAGACATGTTCCCATTACCCTTACTTCAACGAAGGAAGGTTATGATTTAATACTTGGAGTTAAGACAGGTTCCCCTGGATAATCTTACCCAGAAGCCACTCTTTGATAGCTAGTTCCATGTATTCTAAGCAGGGTTACCTTTTGGTTGATTCAAGTTTCACTTCTGGAGTGGTGATTGACCTACAGAAGTGGGTTTCCACCTTCTCAAAAAGGATTAATTTGATCCCAGTTGCGCCAACAGATATACCCCCAGGATTTGAGTAGCTGTGCTGGGTAAGCTGCAAGAGAAGCCATACCTCGAAAAGTTCCAAATCCTTGACCCCTGGCAAGGAGGCTTCGTCAAGGGACAGAATCTACACCGCTCACTGCTCTGGATGAGGTTCGGTCCATTCTGCACGAGGGTGATGCAAGTGGAGTAAGTTAAGCAGAAGTTATTTATGGCGCGCTCATGTTTCGTTCTTGTCACTCGTCTTGTTTACTATATAGATGCGCCCCTTGCCCAACTTCATTAGAGTACTTGGGTGTAGGGCTGTGTCCCACACACCACACTCAGATTATTATTGAACTGAACAAGTGCGCGCACACCTCCACACCTCCACACTGAAGCTGAGAGGCTGTTGGGTGGCCCTTCTTCAATGGATGGGTCATAATCCCCAAAGGTCACTGTGAAGAAACTGGAAATGATGGAGGACTCCCTGGGACACGGTCCTGTGGCCTTCCTGCATGTTGATTCTCACTTTAGCTGCCATAAGTGTAGGTCTCCTGAGTGTGGTGTGGGCCTAGAAGTGTACCTAAAGGCGGTGGTCAGCTCCTCTTTTTCTTTGCTTCACATTTTGAGGAAAAGTCTACTGTTTCTTCCTGAAAAAAGACAATCAAGCGTTAGTGATGTTGGTTTGTTTACTTTCAAAACTCGTCTTTTTCTTTGCTTAACATTTTGAGGAAAATTGCTCTGCTTCTCCCTAAAAAAACAATCGTGCGTTATTGGTGTTGGTTTGTTTACTTTCAAAACTAGATTAAAGCAAAAGCTTTTATTTGGGCATGCTGGCCTGCCCGTTAATTCTTCAGCGCGCTCAAAACTTCACAGTCGGGTTGGTGTGGGCCTCTGGAAATGTAATCATGGATCAGCACAGCGGAATGAAAAGAAAGCCTACACGAGGCGTCCTTGTGTGACCCTCAGAATCTCTTATGGCCGTGAAAGGTCTGAGCTTGCAAATCTCCTATATCACTACTCGCCAAGCCGCTCCTTGTGCTTGGAGAAACGCCACCTACCGGCACTTCTCCAGGACCAGAGGTCGTTTCTTCCGGTAGCTGGGCCCAGAATGTTGGAACAATCTGGGACTTGCCATTCACCATAAACCTTTGGCAAAGATGTGTAACTTCAGTAAAGATGTGTAAACCTTCTTTTGTGTTATATTACTGCTTGTCAGTTTGTTAGTTTCGTTCGCGGGTTGTTGTTCCAGCGCCCTGAAGCCTTTTAGGTGCCCATGCCCCTAAGAAATACAAAAATGATAGAAATGTATAAAGGTTCTAATCTAGGCAGTATTTCGCAAACAAGGCTGGTGTCTTTTTCATCAAGCCTAGTATAGTAAAAATATCGGGGATATCAGAAAAATCCAGTATTTCACCTTTTAAAATATATTTTTAACACTTTAAATACAAGAAAATGTGTTTCAGAGCCGCCTAAACTATTCCTAAATGATTAACAAAACAAAGAGAGTACAATAGTATTGGAAAATAAGCAAGGGAGAGGATTTTAAACAACCTTCATATTCAAGCACCTCTTTCTGACAGTCTCCAGAATCTCACACAATACGTAAACAAGTAGGTAGGCCTTGCTGACAAACCGCACGCGACTTGCTGCAAGACGCATTGTTTACAATTCAGTGGGTTTACAACCTGCCACAGCATAACATTGGTTGTTTTCACTGTCAATCTCATTTGAAATCTTTTGATAGCTCTTGTAGCCTTTGCTTCCATTCTTATGTTATATCCTCCTGAAGCATGAACCAAGTACATCTGTTCTTCCTCGTCTTTGTTCTTCCTCATCTTTTTGCAACGCACTACTTTTAAAACAAATTAGAAGTGTGTCAGTATTATTCCTGGATGTGCAATGTACTTTCCTTTTGTTAACACAGGATTCATATTTATGGTGTTTTCACCTGAACTGCAGTCTCTATTGATGATTTAGGTGGTCATTACAACCCTGGCGGTCGGTGTTAAAGCGGCGGTAAGACCGACAACAGGCCTACGGTAAAAAATTCAGAATCACGACCGTGGCGGAAAGCGCCAACAAAGACAGCCACTTTAACACTGCGACCGCCACGGTGGTACAAACAAACAGCTTGGCGGTCACCGCCAACAGACAGGTGGAAAACAATGTACCGCCCACACGATTATGACAGGCCAATCCGCCACCTTTTTCCGGGGCGGATTCAATGTGGAAACAGGAATCCCGAAGGAAAAACGCTCACCTCTACACACTCCACGAGGAACGAGGACGCTATGGACCAGGAACTCCAAATTCTCCCTGCAATAGTCTTCCTGCTCCTCTACCAGGAGCGAACGCCGGCGGCGAAGATCACGGTGAGTACTGCACCTACGACACAGGGGAGGGGGGAGAGAAAAAACAGGGATACACACACGCAACACCCCCACCCTCACCCACTACAACACACACACTAATGCATATCAATACATCCCAGTTACACCCCCCAAACTCCCCGGAAGAATGCAAAGACAATAGAAAATGAGTGTAACCATTGTAATATATTAAAAGCAAGTAGGCAGAAATATATATATATACACCATGTACATAATATATACCAAGCATAGTAGTCCAGGTAGTGCTCTAAGAAAGTCCGTAGAACATTGGGACCACACGGTATGGGCGAGGCCCACACAAGATCCCCGACCATGACGGAGAGAACACTGCAGGGGCATCAGACAGCAACTAAACAGGCACCTCAGGGGGAGGGAATGGGGGGGCACCTCAGCCGCTTGAGTGCACGACGCCAAATCCTGCCTACTGTTCAATCCTGGGGAGTGCAAAGCCACAGTCTCTCAAGTCTCTACAGTGGGTGGTTTGCCCACTGTTCAATCCTGGGGAGTGCAAAGCCACAGTCTCTCAAGTCTCTACAGTGGGTGGTTTGCCCACTGTACAATCCTGGGGAGTGCAAAGCCACAGTCTCTCAAGTCTCTACAGTGGGTGGCTTGCCCACTGTTCCATCCTGGGGAGTGCAAACCCACAGTCTCACAAGTCTCTACAGTGGGTGGGTTGCCCACTGTTCAATCCTGGGGAGTGCAAAGCCACAGTCTCACAAGTCTCACAAGTGGGTGGTTTGCCCACTGTTCAATCCTGGGGAGTGCAAAGCCACAGTCTCTCAAGTCTCACAAGTGGGTGGTTTGCCCACTGTTCAATCCTGGGGAGTGCAAAGCCACAGTATCACAAGTAGATAACAGTCTCCACTGGTTCTGGAGGGGGCTTTGTGCCCAGAGTGCTTCATCCTGCTAAGGACTGAGGTAGTGGATGTATCTCTCCACTGGTTCTGGAGGGGGCATGGTGCCCATAGTGCATCATTCACCCAGTGACGGATTCAGTTGCGTCAGTGCCCTTGCCGGTCATGGGCCAGCGGTGCTTTAGATGGCGGTGCCCTGTTCAGCAGTGCTTGAGATGGCGGTGCCCTGTTCAGCAGTGCTTGATGTGGCGGTGCCCTGTGCAACGGTGCTTGAGATGGCAGTGCCCTGTGAAGCGGTGCTTGAGATGGCGGTGCCCTGTGCAGCGGTGCTTGAGTTGGCGGTGCCCTGTTCAGCGGTGCTTGAGATGGCGGTGCCCTGTTCAGCGGTGCTTGTGATGGCGGTGCCCTGTGCAGCGGTGCTTGAGGCGGACGTGCCCTGTTCAGTGGTCCTTGAGATGGCGGAGCCCTGTTCAGCGGTGCTTGAGATGTGCAGCGGTGCTTGAGATGGCAGTGCCCTGTTCAGCGGTGCTTGAGATGGCGGTGCCCTGTTCAGCGGTGCTTGAGATGACAGTCTCCATTGCAGGGTCTCAGCTGCTGGCGGTCCTTCATGGCCCAACGGGGCTTTTGCTGGCGGTCCTTCATGGCCCAGCGGGGCTAGTGCTGGCCTCCTGGGCAGCTGGGCTGGTGCTGGCCTCCTCGGCTGCTGGGCTGGTGCTGGCGGTGGCCTCCTGGGCAGCTGGGATGGTGCTGGGGGTGGCCTCCTGGGCAGCTGGGATGGTGCTGGCGGTGGCCTCGTGGGCATCGGGGATGATGGCGGTCTTCTCCGCCGTGCTGCTCTTCCCAGACTTGCCGAGTTTCTTGTGGCCCTTCCCCACTTGGAAGGTGTCACAGCTGACTCCACACTCCCACCTGTACCCCTGGGAGCGGCTTTGGTGGCTGGAGTCTTCCCCCTCTCCCACCGGGCACTGGCCAACTTCTGATGCTTCACAGGTGGGGGACTGTCTGTGCTGTGGCTCTGTGCCACACTGGCTGCCCTGGTGGCCGATACACTCCAGATTCCGGTGACTACAGGCACCACTGGTCCCGGAAATGTTGTGGCTGAGGTGCTAGTTCGGGACCTATGAGATGGACGGGGTGGGGGAGGTGTGGGAAAGAGGTCAAGGGTGGACAGAGAAAAGTTTTTGGGACACACTGGGACGGGTAGCTGGAGGGGGTTTGGGAGTGGAGGAAGAGGTGGTGGTTGTAGGAGGTGTACGTTTGGTGACTTTGGGTGAAGGTGCATGCACTGGAGATGTCGTGAGGTGGATGGCTGTTGGGTGGGTGTGTGCCTGCTTTTGTGTATCTTGTAGGGGGAGTCACAGACACACTGGGAGAGGACACGGGACGTGTGAATGGTAGTGGGGGTGGTGACTGCATGTGAGCGGGGTGTGGTGGTGGGTGTGCTGGAGAGGGACGTTGTGGCTGTAGATGTAGTGCATGCAGGTGTGAGTGTAGACGAGACTGGGAGGGAGGAGGGAGACGAGGAGGAGGGGGACACAGTGGAGGCAGTGGATGTTGGTGTGTCTGCATGTGTGTGATCCTTGCGTGAATGCCTGTGGGATGTGTGGTGCTTATGTTTGCCTGAGCTACCCTTGGGTGTTGACGTGTGTGCATGTTGGTCTGTAGGTCTGCTTGGGATAGGCTGAGGTACAGGGGATTGGGTCGGGTGGAGGAAGTTGGAGGGGGGAGCTAGAGATAGGGACAATGGCTGCCATCAGTGCTGAGGCCAGAGTCTGAAAAGCTTGCTGAAGGGCCGCCTGACCAGAATGAATGCCCTCCAGGAATGCATTTGTTTGGTGCAACTGCCTCTCTACACCCTGGATGGCATTCAAAATGGTAGACTGCCCAACAGTGAGGGACCTGAGGAGGTCAATGGTCTCCTCACTGAGGGCAGCAGGGGTGACTGGGGCAGGGCCTGAGGTGCCTGGGGCGAAGGTGATGCCCACCCTCCTGGGTGAGCGGGCACAGGGCAAAGGCTGAGGGGCTGCTGGGAGGGCGGTGCTGTACCTGTAGATGCGGGGGTGTAGGAGGCTGGACTGGCTTGTAGTGAGTACCAAGGGGTACTTGCACCTTGCACCAGGCCCAGTTATGCCTTATTAGTGTATAGGGTGTCTAGCAGCTTAGGCTGATAGATAATGGTAGCTTAGCAGAGCAGCTTAGGCTGAACTAGGAGACGTGTGAAGCTACTACAGTACCACTTAGTGTCATATGCACAATATCATAAGAAAACACAATACACAGTTATACTAAAAATAAAGGTACTTTATTTTTATGACAATATGCCAAAGTATCTTAGAGTGTACCCTCAGTGAGAGGATAGGAAATATACACAAGATATATATACACAATAGCAAAAATATGCAGTATAGTCTTAGAAAACAGTGCAAACAATGTATAGTTACAATAGGATGCAATGGGGAAACATAGGGATAGGGGCAACACAAACCATATACTCCAAAAGTGGAATGCGAACCACGAATGGACCCCAAACCTATGTGACCTTGTAGAGGGTCGCTGGGACTATTAGAAAATAGTGAGAGTTAGAAAAATAACCCTCCCCAAGACCCTGAAAAGTGAGTGCAAAGTGCACTAAAGTTCCCCTAAGGACAAAAGAGTCGTGTTAGAGGAATAATGCAGAAAAGACACAAACCAGCAATGCAACAACTGTGGATTTCCAATCTAGGGTACCTGTGGAACAAGGGGACCAAGTCCAAAAGTCACAAGCAAGTCGGAGATGGGCAGATGCCCAGGAAATGCCAGCTGCGGGTGCAAAGAAGCTTCGACTGGACAGAAGAAGCTGAGGTTTCTGCAGGAACGAAAAGGGCTAGAGACTTCCCCTTTGGTGGACGGATCCCTCTCGCCTTGGAGAGTCGTGCAGAAGTGTTTTCCTGCCGGAAGGACGCCAACAAGCCTTGCTACACGCAAATCGTGCGTTTGGCGTTTTTGGACGCTGCTGGGGCCCAGGAGGGACCAGGAGGTCGCAAATTGGACCTGCAGAGAGAGGGGACGTCGAGCAAGACAAGGAGCCCTCACTGAAGCAGGTAGCACCCGGAGAAGTGCCAGAAACAGGCACTACGAGGATGCGTGAAACGGTGCTCGCCGAAGTTGCACAAAGGAGTCCCACGTCGCCGGAGACCAACTTAGAAAGTCGTGCAATGCAGGTTAGAGTGCCGTGGACCCAGGCTTGGCTGTGCACGAAGGATTTCCGCCGGAAGTGCACAGGGGCCGGAGTAGCTGCAAAGTCGCGGTTCCCAGCAATGCAGCCCAGCGAGGTGAGGCAAGGACTTACCTCCACCAAACTTGGGCTGAAGAGTCACTGGACTGTGGGGGTCACTTGGACAGCGTCGCTGGATTCGAGGGACCTCGCTCGTCGTGCTGAGAGGAGACCCAAGGGACCGGTAATGCAGCTTTTTGGTGCCTGCGGTTGCAGGGGGAAGATTCCGTCGACCCACGGGAGATTTCTTCGGAGCTTCTGGTGCAGAGAGGAGGCAGACTACCCCCACAGCATGCACAAGCAGGAAAACAGTCGAGAAGGCGGCAGGATCAGCGTTACAGAGTTGCAGTAGTCGTCTTTGCTACTATGTTGCAGGTTTGCAGGCTTCCAGCGCGGTCAGCGGTCGATTCCTTATCAGAAGGTGAAGAGGGAGATGCAGAGGAACTCGGCTGAGCTCATGCATTCGTTATCTAAAGTTTCCCCAGAGACAGAGACCCTAAATAGCCAGAAAAGAGGGTTTGGCTACCTAGGAGAGAGGAAAGGCTACTAACACCTGAAGGAGCCTATCACAAGGAGTCTCTGACGTCACCTGGTGGCACTGGCCACTCAGAGCAGTCCAGTGTGCCAGCAGCACCTCTGTTTCCAAGATGGCAGAGGTCTGGAGCACACTGGAGGAGCTCTGGACACCTCCCAGGGGAGGTGCAGGTCAGGGGAGTGGTCACTCCCCTTTCCTTTGTCCAGTTTCGCGCCAGAGCAGGGGCTAAGGGGTCCCTGAACCGGTGTAGACTGGCTTATGCAGAATTGGGCACCTCTGTGCCCAACAAAGCATTTCCAGAGGCTGGGGGAGGCTACTCCTCCCCTGCCTTCACACCATTTTCCAAAGGGAGAGGGTGTCACACCCTCTCTCAGAGGAAGTTCTTTGTTCTGCCATCCTGGGCCAGGCCTGGCTGGACCCCAGGAGGGCAGCTGCCTGTCTGAGGGGTTGGCAGCAGCAGCAGCTGCAGTGAAACCCCAGGAAGGGCAGTTTGGCAGTACCAGGGTCTGTGCTACAGACCACTGGGATCATGGGATTGTGCCAACTATGCCAGGATGGCATAGAGGGGGCAATTCCATGATCATAGACATGTTACATGGCCATATTCGGAGTTACCATTGTGAAGCTACATATAGGTAGTGACCTATATGTAGTGCACACGTGTAATGGTGTCCCCGCACTCACAAAGTTCAGGGAATTGGCTCTGAACAATGTGGGGGCACCTTGGCTAGTGCCAGGGTGCCCTCACACTAAGTAACTTTGCACCTAACCTTTACCAGATAAAGGTTAGACATATAGGTGACTTATAAGTTACTTAAGTGCAGTGTAAAATGGCTGTGAAATAACGTGGACGTTATTTCACTCAGGCTGCAGTGGCAGGCCTGTGTAAGAATTGTCAGAGCTCCCTATGGGTGGCAAAAGAAATGCTGCAGCCCATAGGGATCTCCTGGAACCCCAATACCCTGGGTACCTCAGTACCATATACTAGGGAATTATAAGGGTGTTCCAGTAAGCCAATGTAAATTGGTATAAAATGGTCACTAGCCTGTCAGTGACAATTTGAAAGTAATGAGAGAGCATAACCACTGAGGTTCTGGTTAGCAGAGCCTCAGTGAGACAGTTAGGCACCACACAGGGAACATACACATGCACACCTATGAGCACTGGGGCCCTGTGTGACAGGGTCCCAGTGACACATACATATAGGCCACAAACCTATGAGCACTGGGGTCCTGACCAGCAGGATCCCAGTGACACATAACAAACATACTGAAAACATAGTGTTTTCACTATGAGCACTGAGGCCTGGCTATCAGGATCCCAGTGAGACAGTGAAAACAGTGACAAACACCCTGACATACACTCACAAACAGGCCAAAAGTGGGGGTAACAAGGCTAGAAAGAGGCTACCTTCTCACACAACCCCCCCCCCCAAACGAAGGACAATAAGGCTAACCTTGGCCAGTTGAGACTTTATTGTCTAAGTGGTGATAAGTAGAGAGTAGCTCTGCAATAGACTGGTTACTCCCTTTATCATCCACTATATGGTTACTTCCCTGTGGGGATGTAAACCACCCTGTTTGAAGTTTTTTAGCTATGCAACAATGTGAAGATGTATTTTCAGAGTTTCTATCAGTAAGTTTTAGTTTAGAGCAGTGGGAATTGTCCACTGAACCTATTTGTAGTGATGGAAATGCCAGACAGGGATGCTGTCTCAATAAAGCCATAGCTGGGCAAAAACTTTGTCCATTTGGCTGGAAGAGAGAACAGGGATGCTGTTTCTCTTGAGTTGGAGCAGGGCAGGGATGCTGTCCTATGAGCTCCACACTAGGGCAGGGATGCTGTCCTAAGTGTTGTGAGGCAGTGCAGGGTTTCTGCACTAAAGTTTCTCTGGGAGGGTTGGAGGGATGCTCCATGTTAACTAAAATGGTGCTCTTTTTGTCACCAATGTTAGTTATCCCACAGAGAGGTACTTCCACCTCAGGGAGTCCAGCTTTGCCAGCTGGTGATTCCCTTGGAACAGGTGCCACCCCAGGAGAGGTTTCTCCCACCACAGGAATGATATCCTGAATGGTAGGGTGGTTAGGGGATACTGTGATACCCTTTTTACCTGTTGATGGAGAGGGATCCTGAGTTTTCAGGCCTTCTCTCCTTTGCTTTTTCATTTCAGTAGAAATGAGAGGGAACAATTCCTCAGGGATGCCCAGCATGGCTGCATGGGCATAAAACTCTACATCAGCCCAACCTGAGGTCTCTGGGTCATTACCTAAGAGACAGTCTACAGGTAAGCTAGGTGATACCACCACCTGCTTAGGGCCAGTAACTCCACCCCAACTAAACTGAATTATAGCTAAGGGAAGAAACTTAGTGGAGTTATGGACATCAATAATTTTATACTGTTGTCCAATGATGTGTTGATCAGGGTGCACTAGGTTTTCAGTCCCCAAAGTGAAACTGGCACCTGTGTCCCTGTAGGCCAAGGCCTCAACACCATTTATTGAAACTGTCTGCCTGTACTTATCCATTGTAAGGGGACAAGCAGCCAGTGTGGCAAGGCCAATGCCACTAGGTGTGACAGAAACTGTCTTGGGACTGATTACATCAGTTTCCACTATGGACCCATAAGTGAACCCAACTACACCCTTTGCTTGACTGTTGCCAGCAGTCCCACCACTAGTACCACTACTGCTAGGGGCACTAGAGCTTGATGTATTAGTGGTGGTAGGCTCAGGGGGTTTACCTGGACAGGACTTATCCCCTGGCCTATGGCCTCTATTTTTACACACAAAGCACCAAGGCTTTTTAATGTGTGCAGGTTGGGAAGAAGAGGAAGAATTTGTTTTATCCCCACCCTCTGAAGAGTGTTTAAGATTTGAAGTGGGATCTTTGGTTTTACCCTTATCCCCATGCTTATCTTGAGATTTTTCACCATCTTTCTTCTTATTGCCATCTTTGTCACCCCCTGTATGAACTTTTCTGTTCACCCTTGTTCTGACCCATTTGTCTGCCTTCTTTCCCAATTCTTGGGGAGAGGTCAGATCAGAGTCTACCAGGTACTGGTGCAACAAATCAGACACACAATTATTAAGTATATGCTCTCTCAGGATTGTGTTATACAGGCTTTCATAATCAGTAACTTTACTGCCATGTAACCACCCCTCCAAGGCCTTCACTGAATGGTCAATGAAATCAACCCAGTCTTGTGAAGACTCCTTTTTGGTCTCTCTGAACTTTATCCTGTACTGTTCAGTGGTTAAGCCATAACCATCCAGGAGTGCATTCTTAAGAACTGTAAAATTATTGGCATCATTTTCTTTCACTGTAAGGAGCCTATCCCTACCTTTTCCACTAAATGATAGCCATAGGATAGCAGCCCACTGCTTTTGAGGGACATCCTGTACAGCACAGGCCCTCTCAAGTGCAGCAAACCACTTGTTAATGTCATCCCCCTCCTTATAAGGGGGAACTATCTTGTGCAGATTCCTGGAATCATGCTCTTTTGCAGGATGACTATGGGGAATACTGCTGCTGCCACCATGGGTATCTAAACCCAACTTCTGTCTTTCCTTCTCTAATTCTAAAGACTGTCTATCCAAATCCAGCTGTTGCTTCTTGAGCTTCAGTCTGGTTTGTTCCACTCTCAATCTATTGAGCTCCCTTTCTAACAATCTGTCATCAGGGTGGGTGGGAGGGACATTTCTAGATACAGAGGTATGATGGGAATGAACAGAAGGAGACCTGTCCCTTACAGAGGGCACCCTAACAGCTTGGCTACCAGTATAATGTGAGAGCACACCATCAGTATGGTGTGATTCAACCTCTGTACCAACTATGCTAGACTGTCTAGTAATGGGCAGGCTGAGAAGTTTCTTTCCTGAACCTTTTCCTGGGGGAGTCCCTGGATCAGATTGAGAACCATTAGCTACTTTTTCACCAGATTTGGCACTCATGGCCTTATCCTGTACTCTAAGCATATTAATTAACAGTTCTAAGGAAGTATTCTTCCCTGCACTCAAACCTCTCTCTATGCAGAGACTCCTTGCTCCTTTCCAGCTAAGGTGATCATATGCAAGTTTGGACAGTTCAACATTTTTGCCTGTGCCAGACATTTTTTAGAGAGAGTTAAAGTGATAGAAAAAGAGAAAAAAGTTTTCAGAACTTTTTGGAAAGACAGAAAAAAACTTTTTAAACTTTTAAGAACTTTTTGAAAGTTTAGGAGTACTTTTCAGCACTTAGAAAAGAGTGAAAAGAGGAAATGCAAAACTTTTTGGCTATGTGTATATACACTGACCTTGTTTTGTATATTTTTCTCTTATGAAAAGTACAATGACAAGAGTGGTAAGTAGTCTCAAGCACTTATCCCACCACTGCACAACCAATGTAGGAGGCTGGACTGGCTTGTAGTGAGTACCAAGGGGTACTTGCACCTTGCACCAGGCCCAGTTATCCCTTATTAGTGTATAGGGTGTCTAGCAGCTTAGGCTGATAGATAATGGTAGCTTAGCAGAGCAGCTTAGGCTGAACTAGGAGACGTGTGAAGCTACTACAGTACCACTTAGTGTCATATGCACAATATCATAAGAAAACACAATACACAGTTATACTAAAAATAAAGGTACTTTATTTTTATGACAATATGCCAAAGTATCTTAGAGTGTACCCTCAGTGAGAGGATAGGAAATATACACAAGATATATATACACAATAGCAAAAATATGCAGTATAGTCTTAGAAAACAGTGCAAACAATGTATAGTTACAATAGGATGCAATGGGGAAACATAGGGATAGGGGCAACACAAACCATATACTCCAAAAGTGGAATGCGAACCACGAATGGACCCCAAACCTATGTGACCTTGTAGAGGCTCGCTGGGACTATTAGAAAATAGTGAGAGTTAGAAAAATAACCCTCCCCAAGACCCTGAAAAGTGAGTGCAAAGTGCACTAAAGTTCCCCTAAGGACAAAAGAGTCGTGTTAGAGGAATAATGCAGGAAAGACACAAACCAGCAATGCAACAACTGTGGATTTCCAATCTAGGGTACCTGTGGAACAAGGGGACCAAGTCCAAAAGTCACAAGCAAGTCGGAGATGGGCAGATGCCCAGGAAATGCCAGCTGCGGGTGCAAAGAAGCTTCGACTGGACAGAAGAAGCTGAGGTTTCTGCAGGAACGAAAAGGGCTAGAGACTTCCCCTTTGGTGGACGGATCCCTCTCGCCTTGGAGAGTCGTGCAGAAGTGTTTTCCTGCCGGAAGGACGCCAACAAGCCTTGCTACACGCAAATCGTGCGTTTGGCGTTTTTGGACGCTGCTGGGGCCCAGGAGGGACCAGGAGGTCGCAAATTGGACCTGCAGAGAGAGGGGACGTCGAGCAAGACAAGGAGCCCTCACTGAAGCAGGTAGCACCCGGAGAAGTGCCAGAAACAGGCACTACGAGGATGCGTGAAACGGTGCTCGCCGAAGTTGCACAAAGGAGTCCCACGTCGCCGGAGACCAACTTAGAAAGTCGTGCAATGCAGGTTAGAGTGCCGTGGACCCAGGCTTGGCTGTGCACGAAGGATTTCCGCCGGAAGTGCACAGGGGCCGGAGTAGCTGCAAAGTCGCGGTTCCCAGCAATGCAGCCCAGCGAGGTGAGGCAAGGACTTACCTCCACCAAACTTGGGCTGAAGAGTCACTGGACTGTGGGGGTCACTTGGACAGCATTGCTGGATTCGAGGGACCTCGCTCGTCGTGCTGAGAGGAGACCCAAGGGACCGGTAATGCAGCTTTTTGGTGCCTGCGGTTGCAGGGGGAAGATTCCGTCGACCCACGGGAGATTTCTTCGGAGCTTCTGGTGCAGAGAGGAGGCAGACTACCCCCACAGCATGCACAAGCAGGAAAACAGTCGAGAAGGCGGCAGGATCAGCGTTACAGAGTTGCAGTAGTCGTCTTTGCTACTATGTTGCAGGTTTGCAGGCTTCCAGCGCGGTCAGCGGTCGATTCCTTATCAGAAGGTGAAGAGGGAGATGCAGAGGAACTCGGCTGAGCTCATGCATTCGTTATCTAAAGTTTCCCCAGAGACAGAGACCCTAAATAGCCAGAAAAGAGGGTTTGGCTACCTAGGAGAGAGGAAAGACTACTAACACCTGAAGGAGCCTATCACAAGGAGTCTCTGACGTCACCTGGTGGCACTGGCCACTCAGAGCAGTCCAGTGTGCCAGCAGCACCTCTGTTTCCAAGATGGCAGAGGTCTGGAGCACACTGGAGGAGCTCTGGACACCTCCCAGGGGAGGTGCAGGTCAGGGGAGTGGTCACTCCCCTTTCCTTTGTCCAGTTTCGCGCCAGAGCAGGGGCTAAGGGGTCCCTGAACCGGTGTAGACTGGCTTATGCAGAATTGGGCACCTCTGTGCCCAACAAAGCATTTCCAGAGGCTGGGGGAGGCTACTCCTCCCCTGCCTTCACACCATTTTCCAAAGGGAGAGGGTGTCACACCCTCTCTCAGAGGAAGTTCTTTGTTCTGCCATCCTGGGCCAGGCCTGGCTGGACCCCAGGAGGGCAGCTGCCTGTCTGAGGGGTTGGCAGCAGCAGCAGCTGCAGTGAAACCCCAGGAAGGGCAGTTTGGCAGTACCAGGGTCTGTGCTACAGACCACTGGGATCATGGGATTGTGCCAACTATGCCAGGATGGCATAGAGGGGGCAATTCCATGATCATAGACATGTTACATGGCCATATTCGGAGTTACCATTGTGAAGCTACATATAGGTAGTGACCTATATGTAGTGCACGCGTGTAATGGTGTCCCCGCACTCACAAAGTTCAGGGAATTGGCTCTGAACAATGTGGGGGCACCTTGGCTAGTGCCAGGGTGCCCTCACACGAAGTAACTTTGCACCTAACCTTTACCAGGTAAAGGTTAGACATATAGGTGACTTATAAGTTACTTAAGTGCAGTGTAAAATGGCTGTGAAATAACGTGGACGTTATTTCACTCAGGCTGCAGTGGCAGGCCTGTGTAAGAATTGTCAGAGCTCCCTATGGGTGGCAAAAGAAATGCTGCAGCCCATAGGGATCTCCTGGAACCCCAATACCCTGGGTACCTCAGTACCATATACTAGGGAATTATAAGGGTGTTCCAGTAAGCCAATGTAAATTGGTAAAAAATGGTCACTAGCCTGTCAGTGACAATTTGAAAGTAATGAGAGAGCATAACCACTGAGGTTCTGGTTAGCAGAGCCTCAGTGAGACAGTTAGGCACCACACAGGGAACATACACATGCACACCTATGAGCACTGGGGCCCTGTGTGACAGGGTCCCAGTGACACATACATATAGGCCACAAACCTATGAGCACTGGGGTCCTGACCAGCAGGATCCCAGTGACACATAACAAACATACTGAAAACATAGTGTTTTCACTATGAGCACTGAGGCCTGGCTATCAGGATCCCAGTGAGACAGTGAAAACAGTGACAAACACCCTGACATACACTCACAAACAGGCCAAAAGTGGGGGTAACAAGGCTAGAAAGAGGCTACCTTCTCACAGGGGGGCACAGATGTTGCCGCCACCACAAGGGAGCTCCCATCAGAGGACGAGTCTGTGTCGCTGGTCTCAACTCCTGTCCCCGCCGTGGAGCTCCCCTCGCCCTCCGTCCCACTGGTGAATTCAGACTCCGTAGTGTCGCCCTCTAGGGCCATGTGGGATGCAGCTCCCTCGTTCTCCGGTGCCACTGCTCCTCCGCCTGATGATGCTAATGCACACAAGAACAGGGAGAGCACAAAAAGTGGGGGAAGACAGAAGAGAGAAATGTTGAGTGCATGCATTACCGCTACCGTTGGCAGACACGACAGACACAGAAGCCCCCTGCACTACGCTGCGCTCTTGGGCTCCACTGTTCAATTCCTGGGAAATGGCCTACAAGGCTATGGATGACATCTGCACACATAGATGACACAGGGGCATGACTAGGTGTACTTGGCACTCTACAGAGGTGGGCTGGGGTGCAACATGGCCTGCCTTACGGAGGGGCCTTGCCTATGGAACTCGCCCTGGCCTAGGGAAACCCACAGCCCACCTCCCCCACCCAGACACCTCCACTGTGCGCAAAGTCAGCAGAATGAGACTGTAATCACCCCCTTGTGGCTGCTGTGATACCCTCAAGCACCCATCCAACTCCGGGTAGACCAACGCCAGGATCCGGAACATCAGGGGGATCATGGTGCGACGGGCACCCCTCCCACGTTGGGAGGCCATCCCCAACTGAGCCTCCGCCGTCTTCTTGCTCCAGCGGCGAATGTCCTCCCATCTTTTACGGCAGTGGGTGCTCCGTCTGTGGTAGACCCCCAGGGTCCGGACGTCCTTGGCGATGGCACACCAAATATCTTTTTTCTGGTGGGCGCTGACCTACATGAAATGTACAGGGGAAAAAGAGAAGTTATTACCAACTGCACCGTCAAAGTGATTGGCCCCCATCCCTACCCTTGCCATGTGGCACATGCATTCACCGTCTTTCATGCACGCAGCACTCTCCCCCCTTCCTTCTTACATCCAGCCCTCTTTACACAGGGATAGCCCATACAACATGCTCCCTGTGTACATACCTGTTTGTCTGGAGGACCGTAGAGTAGCGTGTACTGGGGGAGGACCCAATCCACAAGCTTCTCCAACTCCTCCGATGTGAAGGCAGGGGCCCTTTCCCCAGACACTCGAGCCATTGTCTCTTCCAGACCGAGGTCACAGCAGCACTTGCAGTGTAGGTACTCTCCTGTCAAAGATCAGGTATCGAGTGATTGAACAGATAGAAAATGGCGGTCACGTCCACGGCGGTGCGTACCGTCACTGCCGGCGTACATTGTCATTGGGTCCTGGGACCCATAGGGTCCAATGTTAACCAATGCAGCATTGCGCCGCGGTCTTCGACCGCCTACTGCAACGGTGTACAACGCCAGTGCAGTTACCTCACATCCCATTGTCCCACTTTAGAGGTCAGGCAGGTGCCATTTCAGGGGCCCACATGGCTTCATTTCCCACTGCGTCACACATACCTAGGCCTAGACTCAACACACATACAGGCCACCATTTGTGTATGATTGGTGTTCTGGGTAAACTGTGGGTACGTACCTCTGAGTTGTTTGACTCGGTGCTCGCTGTTGTCCTTCATAGGCACCGTCCGCTGGGACATGTGAGGAGATGGCGGCACCCTCCGGTGTACCGACCGTTGGTGGACCTGTCGACAATGGAGGAGGGACATGTCATAATCACATACAGGCTTGGCCGTGCCACAATCCAGGAACTGTGTACCCAGTTGGAGCCAGACCTGATGTCAACAATCCGCCATCCCACAGGAATCCCCCTTCAAGTGCAGGTGCTGTCAGTGCTCCATTTCCTTGCAAGTGGGTCATTTCAAACAACAGTGGCCATAGCTTTAGGGATGTCCCAGCCTATGTTTTCCAACTCATTGTCCAGAGTGTTGTCTGCCCTTCTGAAACACATGCAGAGCTACATCGTTTTCCCTCAGGTGGAGGATTTGCCTACAGTAAAAGGTGATTTCTATGCACTGGGACATATCCCCAACATCATAGGTGCCATTGATGGGAGCCATGTGGCTTTAGTCCCCCCCCCACAGGAGTGAACAGGTGTACAGAAACCGGAAGAGTTATCATTCTATGAATGTACAGATGGTATGTTTGGCAGACCAGTACATCTCCCATGTGAATGCCAAGTTCCCTGGCTCAGTGCATGACGCCTACATCCTGCGGAATAGCAGCATCCCTTATGTGATGGGTCAACTCCAGAGGCACCGTGTGTGGCTATTAGGTGAGCACCTGGAGGAAAGTCAGTGGAAATGGTTGTCTGGGTCTGGGGCTAACCCTACAGGTTAGTGTGTGTCTAACACTTGTCCCTCGCCATTTGCAGATGACTCTGGTTACCCCAACCCGTCATGGCTACTGACCCCAGTGAGGAATCCCAGGACAAGGGCAGAAGAACGCTACAATGAGGCCCATGGGCGAACTAGGAGGGTGATCGAGCGGACCTTCGGCCTCCTGAAGGCCAGGTTCCGGTGCCTCCATATGACAGGTGGATCCCTATTCTACTCACCAAAGAAGGTGTGCCAGATAATCGTGGCCTGCTGTATGTTTCATAACTTGGCATTGCGACGACAGGTGCCTTTTCTTCAGGAGGATGGTCCAGATGGCGGTGTTGTTGCAGCTGTGGAGCCTGTGGATAGTGAAGACGAGGAAGCAGAGGAAGAAGTCATGAACAACAGGGACTCAGTGATCCAGCAATATTTCCAGTGAGACACAGGTAAGAGTAAAGACCTGCCTACCACATGTACTTAAACACTACTACCTCTCTGTCTGTCGTTTTCACCCAGTGTATGGTCACTGAGTTGTCACTTTCCCTTACGATTTCACAGATGTGGGTCCCACTGTGTGACATCTGCTTAAATTCCTCATGGACTTGAGCTGTGTGACATAGGTATGTTGACATTACAATTGAAAGAGCATTTTGTCACTGTAATTGCTAATACACTATTTCGAAATCACAGACAGACTCCAGATTGTTTTGTGCTTTAAGTGTGTTTATTTAAGTGCTCAATATTGGAGGGGGTAGTGAAATGGTGAGGGGTGATGGCGGAGGAATGTCCATGGCAGAGTCCAGTCTTTTAGTCTCACAGGTGCATTGCCCAAATGGGCATAGGAAGTGGAACTGGGGCAGTTTAAGGATGGACAGGGTGACAAAGTGGGACAGTAGGGTGACAATCAGGGTGGTCTCATTTCTTTGTGGGGGTCTTGGCATTGTGCTCTGTCTTTGTCCTGGATCTCAGGGACCGTTTGCGGGGTGGTTCTCCCTCTGCAGGGGGTGGGTTGCTGGTGTGGTGGTCCTGTGGCGGGGCGTCCTGTCCACTAGCATCCGGCAGAGGTGGTGGGCAGTTCATCGTCCATGCTACTGTCAGGGGTCCCTTGTAGTGCCACAGTGTCCCTCCTGGTGTTGAGTAGTTCCTTCAGCACCCCTACGATGGTGCCCAGGGTGGAGCTGATGGTTCTGAGTTCCTCCCTGAAGCCCATATTCTGTTCCTCCTGCAGGCGCTGGGTCTCCTGAAACTTGGCCAGTACCGTTGCCATCGTCTCCTGGGAGTGGTGGTAGGCTCCCATGATAGAGGAGAAGGCCTCGTGGAGAGTGGGTTCCCTTGGCCTGTCCGCCCCCTGTGTTCCTGGGCCTCCGTCCCCTAGACCGTGTGCTCACTACCACAGCCCCCAGGTCCCTGTTGTTGTTGGGGTGGTGGGTCATCCTGGGTTCCCTGTAGTGGTGGACACACTGCTGATTGACGTGTCCTGGGGACGGAGGTATGGGCCCGCTGGGTGGGTGCTGTGCTGGTGTTTCCAGAGGGGGGAAGGTCTGTGATGGCCTGTGCCAGTGTGAGGGGAACCGACAGTCTCGAGGTCCCCGATGGGCCGGGCTGGTCATCTAGATCCAGTTGGACAGAGGTGCTGTCATCACTGTGGGCCTCTTCTGTTGGTGGTGTGACATGTGTGGACCCTCCTGTCCGGTGACGTTGGGTAGGGATCCTGCAGGGGTATAAAAGAATGGTTATTACATCTATGTGTGTCATGGTGTGCAATGGGTGGGTGACCGTGTACCCCAGTGCTTGCATTCCTGTGTGGGACCTTGTGTGATGATGGTTTAGGGGGTTGTATGGGTATTTGCAGTAGGCATGCTTTAGTGATGGGTGTCCATGCTTTGTTGTTGCATGCAGGGCTTGGTGTTGGGATGGGTGGTTTGTGATGTTGTGACATATGTGAGGAGTTTGGGTGCTGGGGGTGAGGGTGGGGGTATGTGATGGCATGCAGGTAGGGTGGGTGCTGTAATAATTAAGATTTGTCTTATCAGAGTCCATTCCTCCAGCTACTCCTGCGAGGCCCTCAGGAGGCAGAATCGCCAAGACCTGCTCCTCCCATGTTGTTAGTTGTGGGGGAGGAGGTGGGGGTCCGCGCCAGTCCGCTGAACCGCCTGGTGGTGTCTTGAGACCAAGGAACGCACCTTCCCCCGTAGGTCGTTCCACCTCTTCCTGATGTCCTCCCGATTTCTTGGGTGCTGTCCCACTGCGTTGACCCTGTCCACTATTCTTCACCATAGCTCCATCTTCCTTGCAATTGAGGTGTGCTGCATCTGTACTCTGAATAGCTGTGGCTCTACCCGGACGATTTCCTCCACCATGACCCTGAGCTCCTCCTCCGAGAACCTGGGGTGTCTTTGCCGTGCCATGGGGTGGTGTAGGTGATGTGTGGGGTGGATTGTGTGGTGATAAGTGTGCTAATATGTAGTGGTGTGTTGTGTGAGGTACGTGGAAGTTATGTGGGTGATGGTGTTGTGTGCCTGTGGATGCTGTTGTTCTTGCTGGTGCTGTCCCTCTCTGGCCTTCTTTCGGAATTTTTTGTTGTGGGGGTTTGTGGGTGATGTGGGTGTGTGTTTTATATTGTAATGGGTGTGTGGGAGTGGTGTGTGTATGTGTATCAGGTGTGTATATTTCGAATTGTCCAATGTGGTAGTGTTTTGCATGTGTGTGTGTATTTTGAGCGCGGCGGTGTGTACCGCCAATGGAATACCACGGTTGAAAGACCGCCACGTGGATTCGTGTGTCGTGATAGTGTGGGCGTATTTCTGTTGGCGTGACTGTGGAGGTTTTGTTTTCTCCAGTTTATCAGTGACCTTTGGTGTGGCGGACTTGTGTGGGTGCCTGAATTTTGGCGGATTCCGAAATGTGGGTCATAATAGCTGTGGCGGTAATCCGCGGCCGCGGCGGTGTGTTGGCGGTCTTCTGCACGGCGGTAAGCGGCTTTTACCGCCAATGTTGTAATGACCGCCTTAGTTACTTACACCCACAACTGTACTGCTCTACACCACTCTACTCTATGCTACTCTATTCAACGCGACACCACTCCACTCTACTTCACTCTTATCCACTCTGCCACTCAGCTCTATGCTACTCCATTCTACGTCATTCCACTCTACACTACTCTACCGTATGTCACTCTATGCTGCTCTACTATATACCACTCCACACCACCTTACTCTACACCACTCTGTGGCACTCTGTTCCACTGTACGCCATTCTGTGCTACTCCACTCTACTGTATTGTGAGCCATCCCACTCCACACAATGCCACTCTATGCCAGTCTGTTCTATGCCACTCTACTTCACTCTATGCCACTCTACTCTATGCCACACCACTCTACCCCACTCCATCCCATTCCACTCTACTCTACTCCAATCCACGCTATGTCACTCAACTCTATGCTACTCCCCTTTAGACCACTTTACACCACTCTACGTAATTCCACTCTACACTATTATACCGTATGCCACTCTATGCTGCTCTACTCTATGCCACTCCACACCACCTTACTCTACACCACTCTATGGCACTCTGTTCCACTGTACGCCATTCTGTGCTACTCCACTCTACTGTATTGTGAGCCATCCCACTCCACACAATGCCACTCTATGCCACTCCATGCCACTCTGTTCTATGCCACTCTACTTCACTTTACACCACTCTACTCAATGCACACCACTCTACCCCACTCCACCCCATTCCACTCTACTCTACTCAGCTCCACGCCACAAAATTCCACTCTTGCCACTCTATGTGGCTCTACTGTATGCTACTCTACACCACTCAACCCAACCATACACCTTTAGTATATGCCAATTCACCTCATTTCACTGTACGCCACTCTACTCTATGCCTCTCCATTCCACTGTACGCCACACTACTCCACTCCATACAATCTGACCCTACACCCCTCCACTCTACTCTATGCCTCTCCAGTTCACTCTTCTAGACACTTCACCACTATCCTACTCTACTTCACTCTGCTCTTCACCACTTCACTTCACCTTATACCACTCCACTCCACTGTGCGCCACTCCACTTTATGGCGCTCTACTCTGTACCACTTTATGCCTCTCCACTCCACCTCAGCCTATGCCACTGTACTCCATGCCACTCTACTCTATACCACTCCACTCTATACCACTCCACTCTGTGCCACTCTACTCTATACCACTCCATTCTACTCTACTCCACTCTACACCATTCTAGCCCACTCTACTGTTTGCTACTATACTCAATGCCACTTCACTCCACACAGTGACACTCTAAGCAACTCTACATCACTCTACTCCATGCCACTCAACCCCACTCTATGCCACTCTACTCCATGTCACTCCACACAGCGCTACTCTATGCCATTGTACTCTACTGTATGCCACTCCAATCTATTCTACACCACCCCACTCCACACAATGCCACTCTGTGTTGCTCTTCTCTACGCCACTCTACACTACGTCACCACACTCTATTGTATGCACTCCACTCTACTGTACACCACATCACACCACTCTACAGCACTTTATGCCTCTCCGCTCCATGCTAGGTTTCTCCATGCTACTCTATGCTACACTATTGTACTCTACACCACTCTAATCTATGCCACTCCACTCCACATAATGCCACTATGCCACTCCACTCTACTCTACTTCACTCGACACTGCTCTACTCTATGCCACACCACTCTATTCCATGCCACCCTGCTTTATCGGGTCTACTCAATGACACTGTGCTCTACACCACTCCACACCATTCTACTCTATGCCCCACTACAACACACTCCACTCTACTCCATTTCACTCCACACAATGCCACTCTATGGTGCTCTGTGCCACTCCACTCTACTCTACCAACACTCTGTGCCATCCAACCCAATGCCATATCATTCTCCTCCACACCACACCCCACCACTCTACTCCACCCCACTCTACTCAACACCATTACACTCTATTCTACGCCTTTCAACTCCACTCTGTGCCATTATTCTGTGCCACACTGCATCACTCTACTCTACGCCCCTCCACACAATGCCACTTTATGGTGCTATATGCCACTCTGTGTCACTCTGCGCCACTCTACTCAGCTCCACATCACTCCATTCTACTGTACACCACTACACAGTCTGTGAAACTCTACTGCATGCCATGCTACTCAATGCTACCCTGCACCACTCTTCGACACACTACACCACTCTGCTCCAAGTCACTATGCATCACTCCACTCCCTGCCACCTCACTGTATGCCACTCTACTCTACTCCACTGTATTGTACGCCACTATACACCAGTCTACTCTGTGCCATTTTACTCACTCCACCCTACTCCATTGTACTCTATACCACTCCACACCACTTCACTCAACTCTACTCCACTTGACGCCACTCTCCGCTAATCTATGCTATTTTACCCCTCACTCTATGCCACTCTGTTCTATTCCACTCTACTGTACACCACTCCCCTCCAGTCCACGCCACTCCACTCTGTACCAGTGGTTCCTACCCTGTGATACGAGGATCCCTGGTGGTCTGCGAGGCCTACACAGGCAGTCCGCTACTGTTTATTAGATTAAAATGTATTAAAATAATAAATTAAAAGTAATAAAATACATACTAATTTAGAAGCAAAATTGAAACTTTGTTCTGAGAAAGCTATCAACCCTAATGTCAGAAATTGGGTCTTTAGTTGGTAGAGGTATGCACCCTGTCCAAGTAAGGACCACAATCGTAGTCATGGTAAGTCACCGCAAAACCAAATTATCCTGTGCTCACCCTTGGAAGCTTTGCACAGAGCAGGCAGACTTAACTTAGAAGGCAATTTGTAAAGTATTTGTGCAATAACACATATAGGAACACAGTTTGAAAACACCACAAAAGGTACTCCACACCAGTTTAGGGAAATAGATAGTATTTATCTAAATAAAATAAGAATAAAAATCCAATATGCTCAAGTCAAGATTTCACTTTTTAAAGGTTTAGATGAGTCTCAACCCCAAAGAATCAGTGGTTGTATCCTTTTAACACACAGTACCTGACATGTGCCAAAAATAACAAAGCATGGGGGCCACAGAGGAGGAGATGCGTTGAAAAGTAAGGCGATGCGTCAGATTTCCCGGCGTGGCAAAGATGATGTTTTGTTTCTTTCCACGCTGCAAGGCGATGTGTTGATTTCCAGGAGCACAGCCTTGGTTCCTCACTGTGATGCAGGGATATTTTGATGCCCAGGGCCGACATGTTGAAAATCCAGAACACGTTGGTAGAAAGGTGCAGGCGCTGTGTCGATCCGGTATGTGATGCAGTGATTTTCCAGCTGCGAGACAGGTGTTGGCTTTGATTTCTGCAGGAGTTGCGTTGATTTTTCAACACACAGGGATTTTCTCCTCTTTGGTGAAGTCTTTGTAGGCTCTGTTACTTCAGAACAGGAGGCAAGCTAAATCCAAGCCTTTAGAGAGCACTTGTGAAGGAAGGCAGAGTCCTACCAGCAGGGTCAGGGGCCAGCAGGCATCAGGGCAACGGCAGGAGAGTAGTCCTTTTCAGTAAAGCAGTCCAGGTGAGTCCTTTGGGCAGCCAGGCAGTCCCTCTGACAAGTCCAGAAGTGTCTGATTTGGTGGGGTCACTGACCCTGTATGTATACCCAAAGTGCCTTTGAAATGCAGGATACTTCAAAGAGTGGTTATGAAGCGCACAAGTTCCCCTTTCAGCCCTGTCTGCCAGGAGCCCTGTGGGGGGTTATCAGTCCTTTGTGAGAGGGCAGAAGTGTAAGAGAGAGCCTCCGCCACACATCCTGCCCAGAGAAACCCACCTAATGAATGCAGAAGCAGATGCAGAGGAATGCAGATGCAGCTGAGTGTCCTGTGTTTATGGCTGTCTGGGTGAAATCCACAAGGGGTGCAGTCAACCCGCACAGACCAGACGTGGATTGGAGACAGGCTGTAAGCCACAGACAGCAGTAAGTGCAACGAAATGCCTACTTTCTAAAAGTGGCATTTCTGAAATAGTAATGCAAAATCCAACTTCACCAGTAAGTAGGATTTCTTACTACCATTCCAACCATGCCAAATATTACAAGTCTATTCCTCTCTGATCAAAAATTACCACTTAACAGCATATAAGGGGATCTCTAATGCTGGCCTGTGAGAGGAGTAGGCTTTCCAGTAGTGAAAAACGACTTTGGGAGTTTTTCACTACCAGGACATGTACAACTTATAAGTACATGTTGTGCCTTTTACTTACTTAGCACCCTGCCCTATGGGTTACCAAGGGCCTACATTAGGGGTGACTTACATGAACAAAGGGGGGTCTTTAAGGCTTGGCAAGTAGTTTTAAATGCCAAGTCGAAGTGGCAGTGAAACTGCACACACAGGCCTAGCAATGGCAGACCTGAGACATGGTTAAGGGGCTACTTATGTGGGTGGCACAATCAGTGCTGCAGGCCCGCTAGCAGCATTTAATTTACAGGCCCTCAGCACATCTAGTGCACTTTACTAAGGACTTATAGGTAAATTAGATATGCCAATTGGTATGAGCCAATGTTACCATGTTTAGGGGAGAGGGCACAATCACTTTAGCACTGGTCAGCAGTGGTAATGTGCGCAGAGTCCTAAAACTAGCAAAAATAAGATCAGAAAAATGGAGGGAGGCAAGGTGGGGGAAGACCACCCTAAGGCTGTCAGGTCTAACACCTAAAATATATTAATCTCTGAACAATGACTGAAATGTGCTGTCACAAACCTTTTCTTTGGCGCATGCTTTAGTCCTAGATTTATTTTTTGCAAGAAGTATTTGTTTTGGTTCAGTTATTTATTTTATTGTTAAGAAGCACAACTACAAAAGCCAGAATGCATTGCGTTATTATATAAAACTCCAGGAGTGGGAGCTTTGTGTCTCTGGCAGAATCTACTCTGATTACCGTATTTCTAGTGTGATAGAAAAATAATAATTCAGATGATTTGAACCTTTTAAAAATCTTTTGATAGCACGGAGACTGGTTAATTATGCAAATGTTTGAGCTATCGGAAGCTTCGTTTTTAATTACCTGAGGGACCCAGACTATGGGACCACACAGTGCCAATCTATGGTGCTCTATGCCACTCCACTCCACCCCACTCAACACGATTCCTCTCTGTTCTACGGAGAGCGGCTGCTGATGTGTGACCCTCGCTAAAGTTTCCCAGATCTGCCACTAAGATAGATACAGTTGCACTTCTTCGTGATTTATGGACTGCCTATGGAGGCCAGAGGAAGTCTCTGCTTGGTTTACTTTTCTGCAAGCTGTGTTTCTTTCTACTTCTGCAGGTCTGGACTCTGCTTCCTGTGTGCGCCATTGGGAACGTCGCCAAGTCCGTGACTCCCAGCAGGAACTCTCCTTGAGTCTCTCCGGCCAATATTTCACACTCCTGCAAACCGTGTTGTGTTTTTAGGGTCTAGTGATGTCAGCTAAGCGCTATTGTATTGCCCATGGGTTAATACCCGAGGCACAGGCTTACAGCCAAGGAGTTTCCTTACTCTTATCCCGCAACATGCAGCCCTTGAAGGGCCCCTGACCTACCCACAATTTCAAAATCCAGACACGCACACCAGTTCGGGACTCGGCAAACCTTGCACACAATGGAACTGCACCCCTAGGCAGTCTAAGCTTTATGAACATTAACCTCGGAGTTCCACTCTCTGCCATTAAGCGCCTAGCTGCCAAGGTTCCCAGGTCCATGCATGATGTGTTGCTCCAGTCCAGGTTTTTTTTTTAATCCAGGTTTTTTTTTTTATCCTTTGAATTCTAGGACTTGTAGTCTTGTTTTATAGTGGAAAAAATAAATTAGAAAGTTCCAGATTACGGGGCTTAAGAGGTACATGCTTGTCAATGGAGTTCAAACTGTGGCTTTGAGCTTGCTTTATTTTGTTGAGAGGTAGCCTTATGCTCATGTATGCAGCAGAGAGAACTGCTGCAGCAGGATTAAAAGATATTTTAAACATCTGAGAGTCGCAACAGAGCGAGGTAGGTTTTATTGGGAGAGACAAAAACATCACGCGTTGTTACGATGCAGAAGGTGATCTGGTGGGGTGAGCCTTTACCACCAATGAGCAGAGCTGACATGTGCCTCCCTGCTGCTGTTGCCTATTTCTAAACACCAAACCTCTGTTGCTGCGCCCTAGGATCTGGCACTCCCGCCCCGTCCCCAGGTCCGGCCGCTCCTTTAGTTCTGCCCTACTGGAAGAAATTGAGCCCCCAGGATGGTTTGCCCTAGCTGGTAATCCAAATTGTCCTACTTACAGACGCTGCCATCTGTACAGTTAATGTGGACCTCGTATATTTGTGTGGCACTCTGCGGCTTTGTAGCTATGTTTTCAGTATATAAATCGCCATGAATACCTTAAATATATAGGTATATATATATATATATATATATATATATATATATATACATATATATATATTTTTTTTTAAACTAATTATGTGCAAGAAAAAGACAACTGTGCAGTGGCAGCCCACAAACTGCCAGCACCCACCATTATGACAGGTTGGCACAAATTCATGAAATTGTGATCTGCAATCCCATGTAAAGAGCATGTAGTTCATTTCTGGTCATCCCTTCAACCATGTTGGAAACGCACATCATCGTAATATGAGTGTGCTCTTACCTCTTTTCCAGGCATAAATAAGGAGACAGAATTAGAATGAAATGGCGTAGAAGCCTTCCAAGTCCAAATGGTATTTTGCGTGGTGCAGATAAATAATGAGGCCTCTGGGGATTACCATGCATGGTACAGCAGACATAGTCCAACATGCATAGTTACTGATGCTGCATACATGTTTTTTCTCACCCTCTGTGCCAGATGGGTACACTGAAATCAGCCTCGGCAGATGGCTCTTGCCCTGCATGGATTCTTCAGCTGACAGCCACTGGCATTGCCCCATAGCTGCACAAACTCTTGAACACAACTTTCTGTACATCACCGGTCCCTTTAGACTGGAAAAAGGCTTGTGTGGTCTCAGTACTGAAAAGGCCTCTTTGGCCACCTCCACTGACAGAACCCCTTTTAGAGGGCCACAAGGCAAGAAGGAACTACTGGGCCCAATCTTAGAGATTGAGGCCCTTTATTCCTTATGTCCTGGGGTCGGGTCTACTATGGGCGTGTACCTCTTCTAAGAGGTTGAACGGTAGAAGGCTGATCTAGGAGGACATAGGCGTAGGGCTTACAACACAAAGTATGACAACTCAACGTACGTTCAGCAAAACCAATAAATGAATGTCCAGCTTAATACTCGCTCTTGTAAAAAGTAGTGTTTATGCACACACACAAAGAGAAATATGGCACACACTAAATAATTACACACTTCATAAGGACTGTATTCAAGCCCTGTCCACGCGGGCACCAGTCTTGCTCTTCTAACTGGGGTTATGCCCCATTTACTTGAGACAACATCCTGGCTAGACCCCACCAGAGAATACAAGTTTTGAAAGTCCCACAATGGCTATTCAAAGTCAAAAACATCCCAGCGCTTCAGTCAGAGCAGATTCACCCCCCCCCCCCCCCCCCCAAAGGCTCTGTAACTTGAGACGCAGTCTCACCTGCTTGCGCTGGAGACAGGACAGAAGACCAGCCAGGAGCTGTAGCCTTGCCGCAACCGGCAAGTAGTCTGGACCTCCACAGCTCTCCATTGTCACAGGAAGTATGGTCTTTCTCCGGTGGCAACCTGGGTTTGCTACTCAAGATGTGATGACAAAGTAGCAGCTCTGAGTTCACAGTTGTACACTGTTCATAGCAATGACCCTCGGCTTCCTCCATAGCCCCAACCTGGCACACAGGGGTCAAGCTCTGTGCACTCAAAATGACGTCCCTCTTCGGGTCACAACACTTCACAGGGTGACAGCCCTATCTTCATCACTTCGCTGCACCAGGGTGACGGCCTTTAAGATTCACCGTGGCCCCAAACTGGTACATCGGGTCGCAAACCATGCACACAGGTGGACAGCCTGATGGGTGCGGTAGTCCCAAAGGATTGGAATATCACACTTCGCTACACGGATCCACTTGGCTAACTCCCCCCTGGACCTCGCTCCCTCCAGGCAGTCTCCTTTTCATCACAAGGTCCTCTGGTCTTGGGTCAAGTGAAATCTGGTGCTCTAGGTGAGTGTTCTCTTCAGTTTAACAATTCGGGAGTCCCTTTTTATGGTCCCTTTCCAGACACAAATGCAATTTGGTGTCTGCTTTTTAAGTTCATGATCTAGGAGCTGCCTGCTTTGAAGTGCCCAATCCTCTGTCTTACTTTTGCTCCAGAGAGTAATCTATGACAGCAGGAGTGTCTTTAAATCTGAGAGTCCCAACACAGGACATGGGAGTGACTAGAGGATCACACCTGGAAGTCAGCTTCAGAGATGTGTGTATCAAGGCGTTACAAAAGGCCTCCAGTCGTACTCTTTGTGATTCCCTTATCAGCTCCCATTTCCTTACTGAGAGGTGTCCAGCCCTCTTTCACCTATAACTTTTCTTTAGAATTAAAGCCCCTTTTGAAGTGTATTGAACAGCCTGGCTCTCCCCTCCTCCAGTGCCTGTCCCACCCAGCTCTCAGGAAAGCAGCAATCAACAAATCTCACTGGAGGGCTTTTCTACCTCTGCATGCTGTTCCAGCATGACCAAGGTCTCCCAAAATAGAACCCAGAAACCTCCATGCATTGTGCCCTCCAAAAGCATACATACAACCCAGCGCCCACACACAACCACACACTGACTCCCCTGTACTATACCTCTTTATGGGCACACATACATCTAGGAGCGCCCATACAATCACACATACTGAAACTCCTATACTGCCCCACTTCGCATATACACATACATCTCAGCATGCACACACAAACATGCACAATGACTCTTCTGTACTGCACTATGTCACAGGCACACATACATCCTAGTGCACAGACACACTCATGTTCACTGTCTTTCCTGTACAGCACCACTTCAAAAGCACACATACATCCCAGTGCACACATGCAGTCATGCATGCTGCTCGGCTCTACCTACAATCCACTGCAGGCCAAGGCCGAGTTACGCACCCAACAGCGGAACTTCATACAAATGTGCCAGGAGGCACCACTCCAGTGACGCAGGTAAGAAGGCTTGTCCACTCTGCTGATTACTATTACTTGAATATATGGTCTCCTGCCACCACTGCGCCCATTGAAGGCAGTAGCCTTCCACCACTTGAGGGTAATGTGTTGGGCGTCCCTGTCAGTCTTCAGCAAGACCGCGATCTGTGAGACACATGGCGCACATGCAAGATCCAGATATCATAGCTGCTAGGGCAACAGGGGTACATGTCCATTACCATGAGAGGGACTTTTCCATCCCAATGTCCACCAAAAACAATTACAGACCCACCTCCCTTCTACCATTTACATTGACGGGGCGAGCACAGGAGGGATTCTACCTAAGCCCCACCTCATTAAACTTATGAGTGATTCTTTTAGCCAAATAAATTCAGCTGCTTAACGTGCATTTCATGCTAATACCACTCAGCTTATACAGAGGTTGGGCGGGAGTACAGATCTTCTGCTGAACAATTGTCACTGCTGCTTGACTGCAGTGTTGGAATAGATAATCGTCTGAAACTGACCACGGATAAAATTGAGGTAGTGGTACTTGGGTGGGCTCCCTTCATCCTACTTGAACTGTCAGGAACCTGAGGATATACTTTGAAGACAAGTGCCCTATCGAGCCGAAGGTGGAGAGGGTTTCTATAGCCAGTTTCATCGTCTTAGAATTCTCAAAAAGATCTTTCCTTTTCTTCTGCAAGACACACCATATCAAAGTGTGCAGGCAGGTCTGGGCTCGTCTGTTGACTATTCTAAAGCCTTGTGGATACAAGTGCTTCTATTCTTATCCACCAGCTTTAATTTGTTCAAAATGTAGCTCCTTGCCTCCTGTTGAAATTGCCCTTAACACTGACATACCTGGACACTTTACACTGGCTCCATGTGGGCAAGCATTCTATGTTCAAAGGTTTATGTCCCACACAAATTCCTTCTTTTATTCAGAAACTCTTCTCTGGGTATTCCCTGATGTGGATTCTCAGATTTTCCTTGGCGGAACCACTGAGATTCTCAGCATCAATATGCAGTGGCAAGATGGCTGAGCTTTTTCCTACCCAATTCCAAATATTTGGTATGCCCTGCCCCTCGAATTTTATTCCACTTTTCACTGTTTCTTATTTCAGAAAGCACCTAAAACCTGGCTTTTTAATACCCAAACAGGATGGCCAGCCGGAATCCTTATTTCTGGAATATTAATGCAACGACAACTTATCAGGTTTTTGAGCACTTTCTCAATTTCAGACAAAAAACAGAACAGAGAAGCCATTCAGTGCCATCTATCTATTCCTACCTTCCTATTTAAATTTATAGGGCCAGATGTAGCAATGTCAGAATTTGCGATTCGGAAATTGCGAGTCGGTGCGACTCGCAATTTCAGAATCGCAAATCCTGATGCAGAACGGTGTCTCAGACACCGTCTGCGACTCGCTATGGGGTTGCAAAGACCCACCTCATTAATATTAATGAGGTGGGTCGCATTTTGCGACCCCATAGCGAGTCCCTGCACTCACAGGGATGGTGGCCTGCTGAAGTCAACAGACCTCCATGTCTGTGACTGCTTTTTAAATAAAGCTGTTTTTTATTTCATTTTGCAACCCGTTTTCCTTAAGGGAAAACGAGTTACAAAATAAAAAAAATAACGAAACCTTTTGGTTTCGGTTTTTCAGAGCAGGCAGTGGTCTATTGGACCACTGCCTGTTCTGAAAATCCCTTTTTGGCAACATTCACAAAAGGGAAGGGGTCCCATGGGGACCCCTTCCCTTTTGCGAATGGGTTACCACCAGTGTGACACTGGTGGTAACTGCGAATTGCTTTGCGACCGCATTCGCAGTCACAAAGCAACTCAGCATGGCGATGCGAGTTGCAAATAGGAAGGGAACACCCCTTCCTATTTGCGAGTCGCATTCACAATTTGTGCATCGCTGAAGGCTGTTTGCATGGCGCAAACTGCGATTTTCGCAGTTTGCACCATGCAAACAGCTTTCTACATCTGGCCCTTAGGGCCAGATGTAGGAAAAAAACAAATTGCGACTTGCAATTTGCGAGTCCGTGCAACTCGCAAATTGCAAGTCGCAATTTGGTATGCAGAAAGGTGTCTCAGACACCTTCTGCAACTCGCAATGGGGTCGCAAAGATCCACCTCATTAATATTAATGAGGTGGTTCGCAGTTTGCGACCCCATTGCGAGTATGGGCACTCACAGGTATGGTGGCCTGCTGGAGTCAGCAGACCACCATGTCCGTGACTGCTTTTTAATAAAGCAGTTTTTTTTTTTTCTATCTGCGGCCCGTTTTCCTTAAAGGAAACCTTTTGTTTCGGTATTTTCCAGAGCAGGCAGTGGTCCATAGGACCACTGCCTGCTCTGAAAAATTATTTTTGTTTCCATTCACAAAGGGGAAGGGGTCCCATGGGGACCCCTTCCCGTTTGCGAATGGGTTACCATCCACTTCAAGTGGATGGTAACTGCGATTTCATTTGCGACCGCTTTCGCGGTCGCAAATGAAATTGAATAGCATTGCGAGTCGCAAATAGGAAGGGAACACCCCTTCCTATTTGCGAGTCGGAAATGCATTTTGCGAGTCGGATCCGACTCGCAAAATGCATTTCTGCGTAGCAAAGAGGCTTTTGCGCTTCGCAAATGGCGTTTTTCGCTGTTTGCAAGGCGCAAACACTTTGCTACATCTGGCCCTTAGTCTTCTACATCAGTCACTTCCTTAAAATTAGATATAGCTAATGGGTGCTCGGCCACCAAACTCATTTGTGAGTACAATGTTTCATGCACTTACTTTCCTAAAGTGGACTCTGGAAAAAGTTTTGAAGTGGAAGTATTTTACCCCTTACTTTTATAGGTTTTAGGATGAGTGAGTAAACAAGTTATTCTCAATCCTGATGATATGTATGTCAGATCAGGCATAAAAGCAAAAAAAACATGCATTAAGTGCGACAACAGACATCTTGATTATAAAGTGTCTCAAAACATACAGAAAAGTACGCAATATACAATATTTAAGAAACGGCGTCCACAGACAACATTTCTGTGTATCATATTGTAAGACGTGTTTATGGAGATGGGTCGTATGGATAGGTAGAAAGGAATAATAGAAAAGATGCAACGAATATCACCTTGGTGTTGAAAAAGAAGACCTATAGCTTACTTAAGAGCTGCTTCTTTAGGTTGAATGTTTGTAAGGAAGAAGCCTGACTGTGGGTGGGAAGTGCTTTTGGGAGTAGAGTTCTTTCTGACAATCATTGGTTCAATTTGGAGTAAAGATTGTTTCCTCAGGGTTCTGTCCCCATCAGACAGCTCAGGTCGTGGTGAAACTTTAGGAGGTGCGTTACGATTGACTGCTCTGTATGCAAGACAGACTGTTGTATGTGGGGTGTATGATCCCAGTGAAAGACATTGTAAAGATTTGTAGGAAGCTGGCTCTGTATATACTATATCAAAGTGAGATATAGGCCCATATTTATACTTTGTCACGCAAGACTGCATTATCGCAGTTTTGCGTGAAAAAGTATAGCATCTGCTAGCACCATTCCTGGACACCGGCCGGCCGCCATATTTATGGAATGCCACTATCTGGCGCTAATGCCCTGTGAACGTCCTTGTAAAGGACGCTCACAGGGTGGGGGAGGCGTAGGGGAATGTAGGAAAGTATCATCTTGCCTGGCATGTTACCCCTATTTTCACTGTATGTATGTTTGTTTTTGCCCTTATGTCACTGGGATCCTGCTAGGCAGGACCCCAGTGCTCATAGTGTATGCCCTGTATGTGTTCCCTGTGTGGTGCCTAACTGTATCACTGAGGCTCTGCTAACCAGAACCTCAGTGTTTATGCTCTCTCTGCTTTCTAAAATTGTCACTGCAGGCTAGTGACTAATTTGACCAATTCTCATTGGCACACTGGTACACCCATATAATTCCCTTTTATATGGTACTTAGGTACCCAGGGTATTGGGGTTCCAGGAGATCCCTATGGGCTGCAGCATTTCTTTTGCCACCCATAGGGAGCTCAGACAATTCTTACACAGGCCTGCCATTGCAGCCTGAGTAAAATAACGTCCACGTTATTTCACAGCCATTTTTCACTGCACATAAGTAACTTATAAGTCACCTATATATCTAACCCGGGGACACCATTACACGCGTGCACTGCACATAGGTCACTACCTATGTGTAGCGTCACAATGGTAACATAGCCATGTAACATGTCTAAGATCATGGAATTCTCACCCCAATACCATTCTGGTATTGGGGGGACAATTCCATGATCCCCCGGGTCTCTAGCACAGAACCCGGGTACTGCCAAACTGCCTTTCCGGGGTTTCCACCACAGCTGCTGCTGCCAACCCCTCAGACAGGATTCTGCCCTCCTGGGGTCTGGGCAGCCCAGTCCCAGGAAGGCAGAACAAAGGATTTCCTCTGAGAGAGGGTGTTACACCCTCTCCCTTTGGAAATAGGTGTGAAGGGCTGGGGAGGAGTAGCCTCCCCCAGCCTCTGGAAATGCTTTGATGGGCACAGATGGTGCCCATCTCTGCATAAGCCAGTCTACACCGGTTCAGGGATCCCCCAGCCCTGCTCTGGTGCGAAACTGGACAAAGGAAAGGGGAGTGACCACTCCCATGACCTGTACCTCCCAGGGGAGGTGCCCAGAGCTCCTCCAGTGTGTCCCAGACCTCTTCCATCTTGGATTCAGAGGTGTTGGGGGCACACTGGACTTCTCTGAGTGGCCAGTGCCAGCAGGTGACGTCAGAGACCCCTCCTGATAGGTTCTTACCTCTCTTGGTAGCCAAACCTTCTTTCTTGGTAGCCAAACCTCCTTTTCTGGCTATTTAGGGTCTCTCCTTTGGGCTATTCCTCAGATAACGAATGCAAGAGCTCACCAGAGTTCCTCTGCACTTCCCTCTTCGACTTCTGCCAAGGATCGACCGCTGACTGCTCCAGGACGCCTGCAAAACTGTAACAAAGTAGCAAGACGACTACCAGCAACATTGTAGCGCCTCATCCTGCCGGCTTTCTCGACTGTTTCCTGGTGGTGCATGCTCTGAGGGCTGTCTGCCTTCACCCTGCACTGGAAGCCAAGAAGAAATCTCCCGTGGGTCGACGGAATCTTCCCCCTGCTAACACAGGCACCAAAAGACTGCATCAATGGTCCTCTGGGTCGCCTCTCATCCTGACGAGCGTGGTCCCTGGAACACAGGAGCTGGGTGAAAGTGTCTCCCACAGTCCAGTGGCCCTTCTGTCCAAATTTGGTGGAGGTAAGTCCTTGCCTCCCCATGCCAGACAGCAAACCTGTGTATTTCGTGATTTGCAGCTGCTCCGGCTTCTGTGCACTTCTCCAAGGATTCCTTTGTGCACAGCCTAGCCTGGGTCCCCAGCACTCCGTCCTGCAGTGCTCAACCCGCTGAGTTGGACTCCGATGTTGTGGACCCTCCTTTTGTGACTCTGAGTTCACAGATCTTCTAAGTGCCTGCTCCGGTACTTCTGCGGGTGCTGCCTGCTTCTGCGTGGGCTCTCTGAGTTGCTGAGTGCCCCCTCTGTCTCCTCCTCCAAGGGGCGACATCCTGGTCCTTCCTGGTCCCCAGCAGCACCCAAAAACCTCCACAGTGACCCTTGCAGCTAGCAAGGCTTGTTTGCGGTATGTTTGACTGGAAACACTTCTGCAACATCCAGCACGCCGTGGGACATCTTCCATCCAAAGGAGAAGTTCCTAGCCCTTTTCGTTGTTGCAGAATCTTCGGCTTCTTCCACCCAGAGGCAGCCCTTTTGCACCTTCATCCGGGGTTTCTTGGGCTCCTGCCCCCCCTGGACACTATCGCTGCTCTTGGACTTGGTCCCCTTCCTTTACAGGTCCTCAGGTCCAGGAATCTGTCTTCAGTGTTTTGCTGGTCTTTTTGGGGTAGTATGGTAACTTTACTCCTACTTTTCAGGGTCTTGGGTGGGGTATTTTGGACACCCATCCTGTTTCCTCACAGTCCCAGTGACCCTCTACAATCTCCCATAGGCCTTGGATCCATTCGTGATTCGCATTCCACTTTTGGAGTATATGGGTTGTGTTGCCCCTAGGCTTTTGTCTACCTATTGAATCCTATTGTAATTCTACATTGTTTGCACTACTTTTCTTACTGTTACTTACCTGTTTTGGGTTTGTGTACATATCATTTGTGTATATTACTTACCTCCTAAGTGAGGGTATTCTCTGAGATACTTTTGGCATGTTGTCATAAAAATAAAGTACCTTTATTTTTAGTAACTCTGAGTATTGTGTTTTCGTATGATATTGTGCTATATGATATAAGTGGTATAGAAGGAGCTTTGCATGTCTCCTAGTTCAGCCTCAGCTGCTTTGCCATAGCTACCTCTAACAGCCTAAGCTGCTAGAAACACATCTATTCTGCTAATAAGGGATAACTGGACCTGGCACAAGGTGTAAGTACCACAAGGTACCCACTATAAGCCAGGCCAGCCTCCTACATTGGTGGTGCAGCGGTGGGGTAAGTACTTGTAACTGCTTTACCACTTTGTCATTTGGTGCTTTTCATAAGAAAATCATATACCAAATAGTTCAGTATATGTACACTTAACCAAAACAGTTTACTTTTCTACTCTAAAACTTTTAACAAAGTTTCTGAAAAGTTTTGAAAACTTCTAAAAGTTTTCCCAAAGTTTGAAAATGTTTTTTTCTCTGTGCTTTCTAAAGTTCTAAAACTTTTTCTCTCACTATCCTTAAATCTTTTTCTATCATGTCTACAGTAGAGGCTACTTCCAAGGTTGTTCAGGCAACTTATGAAAGTTTAAACAACAAGAGTTTGAGGGGTCTCTGCCTGGAAAGAGGTTTGAGTATAGGTAAGAATCCAACAAAAGAGTTCCTTTTTAATATGCTCTTATAGGATGACCAGAACCAGTCTGGCCCATCTCAGGAGAGGGTAGAAAAAGTGAAGGCTTCCAGGTTAGACTCAGGCGAGTTCCCTGAAAATGCTGTGGAGGGTTCTTACAAAGTCCTGCCCCCCTAGTGGGCCACCTAGTGACACTGGTAGTGTTAGAGGGTCACACATTAGTAGGACATCTTTCACTCCTAGAGGCCAGGTTACTAGGGTCCAGCCAGTTAGGGACAGGTCTCTCTCTGAAAATTCCCACATTTCCTCTGTGTCCAAATATTCCCAACCCTCCCACCCTGAGGATAACTTAATGGAAAGGGAACTCAAAACGCTGAGAATGGAAGAGACCAGACTGAAGCTTAAACAGCAGCAGCTGGCCTTAGACAGGGAATCCCTAGACATAGAGAGGGAAAGACAGAGATTGGAGTTAGTTCCCCATGGTGGCAGCAGTATTTCTGATAGCAATCCTGTTAGAGAGCAAGATTCCAGGAATCTGCATAAGATAGTCCCCCTTACTAGGAGGGGGGTGACATTAACAAGTGGTTTGCTGCACTTGAGAGGGCCTGTATGGTACAGTTGGTCCCTCAAAGGCAGTGGGCTGCTATCCTATGGCTATCTTTCACTGGAAAGGGGTACGGATAGGCTCCTTACTGTCAGAGAAAGTGATGCCAATAATTACAAAAGTTTTGAACGATGCACTCTTGGATGGATTTGGCTTAACCACTGAACAATACAGGATTAAGTTCAGAGACACCAGAAAAGAGTCCTCTCAAGACTGGACAGATTTTGTGGACTGTTCAGTGAAGGCCTTGGAAGGTTGGTTGCATGGCAGTAGAGTTTCTGACTATGAAAGCCTGTATACTCTTATTCTGAGAGAGCATATTCTTAACAATTGTGTGTCTGACTTGTTGCACCAATACCTAGTGGACTCTGATCTGACCTCTCCCCAAGAATTGGGAAAGAAGGCAGACAAATGGGTCAGAACAAGGGTGAACAGAAAAGTTCATATAGGGGGTGACAAGGATGGCAAGAAGAAGGATATGAAGTCTTCTGAGAAGGGTGGGGGCAAAAGTAAACACTCTGAGTCTTCATCAGGCCCACAAAAATCCTCTGGGGGTGGTGGGTCCAAATCCTCTTCAAACAATCAGAAAAAGCCTTGGTGTTATTTGTGTAAAGTCAAAGGCCATTGGGCAAGTGATTCCACTTGTCCAAAGAAAAACACCAAACCTCCCACTACCACAACCCCAACTGCAACCTCTAGTGCCCCTAGTAATAGCAGTGGTGGTGGGAAACCTACTACAAATAGCCAATCCAAGGGTGTAGCTGGGCTCACTATTGGCAATGTAATTGGGGTTGGTCTTGTTAGGGAGACCACAGAAGCTGTTTTAGTCTCTGATGGTGGCATTGACTTTGCCACCCTGGTTGCTTGTCCCCTTAATATGGATAAGTACAAGCAAATACCCATAATCAATGGTGTTGAGGTTGAGGCCTACAGGGACACAGGAGCCAGTGTAACTATGGTGATAGAAAAACTGGTCCACCCTGATCAAAACCTAAATGGTCAGCAGTACCAAGTGACTGATGCTCATACCAACACTCTTAGCCACGCCATGGCTTTTGTGAATCTCAACTGGGGGGGTTACTGGTCCAAAGAAAGTTGTGGTAGCCACTGAAGTACCTGTAGATTGCCTACTAGGGAATGATTTGGAAACATCAGCTTGGGCAGAAGTGGAGTTGGAGGCTCATGCAGCAATGCTGGGCATTCCTGGGCATATTTTTGCTTTGACAAGGGCTCAGGCCAAGAAGCAAAAAGGACAGGGAAACTTGGATCCTGGAACAATGGACCAAGTGCTCCCAAAAACTAGGGGTAGAAAGGGTAAATCCCTGCCCACTATCCCTCCCTTTACAGATGATTCCCCTTTTGAGGAAGAGGAATCCTCTCCCTGTGCAGAACCTACACCAGAGGAGCTGGCAGCAGACACTGCTAAGCTTTTGGGTGCAGGGGGGCCTGCCAGGGAAGGGCTGAGTGTGGCACAGCAAACCTGTCCCACATTAGAGGGTTTAAGACAGCAAGCTGTCAAACAGCAGAATGGAGATGTCAGTGATAGCCATAGGGTGTACTGGGAAAACAACCTCTTGTACACAGAGTCAAGGGACCCTAAACCTGGAGCTGCCAGGAGATTGGTCATTCCCTTGCAGTACAGAGAGTTTCGTCTCACCCTGGCACATGGCATTCCTTTGGCTGGGCATTTGGGCCAGATGAAAACTTGGGAAAGACTTTTCCCCTTGTTTCACTGGCCTCATATGTCAGAGGACACTAAAGAGTTTTGTCGCTCTTGTGTGACCTACCAAGCCAGTGTCAAAACTGGTGGCACTCCAAAGGCCCCTCTAATTCCACTTCCAGTGGTTGGGGTGCCCTTTGAAAGGGTAGGGGTTGACATAGTTGGCCCCCTTGACCCTCCAACAGCTTCATGCAATAGATTTATCTTGGTGGTAGTGGACCATGCCACAAGATACCCTGAAGCCATCCCCTTAAGGACCACTACAGCTCCTGCAGTGGCAAAGGCCCTCCTGGGAATCTTTTCCAGGGTGGGTTTTCCTAAGGAAGTGGTGTCAGACAGAGGTAGCAACTTCATGTCTGCATACCTAAAAGCAATGTGGAAGGAGTGTGGTGTAACCTACAAGTTCACCACCCCTTACCATCCACAAACAATTGGTCTGGTTGAGAGGTTTAATAAAACTCTCAAAGGTATGATAATGGGACTCCCTGAAAAACTCAGAAGGAGGTGGGATGTCCTGTTACCTTCTTGCTTACAGGGAGGTACCCTAGAAAGGAGTAGGCTTCAGCCCCTTTGAACTCCTCTTTGGGCACCCTGAAAGAGGTCCACTTGCTCTTGTGAAGGAGGGTTCGGAACAACCTTTAAAAGCTCCTAAACAGGACATAGTAGACTATGTACTTGGCCTAAGATCCAGAATGGCTGAGTATATGAAAAAGGCCAGTAAAAACCTTCAGTCCAGCTAGGAGCTGCAAAAGCAATGGCATGACCAGAAGGCTGTCCTGACTCAGTACCACCCATGACAGAAGGTGTGGGTATTGGAGCCTGTGGCCCCAAGAGCACTCCAGGACAAATGGAGTGGACCCCATCTAATTGTTGAAAAGAAGGGTGTGGTTACCTATTTGGTAGACCTGGGCACTGCCAGGAGTCCCCTTAGGGTGATTCATGTCAACCGCCTAAAACCCTACTATGACAGGGCTGATCTCACCCTGCTCATGGCAACAGATGAGGGACAGGAAGAAGAGAGTGACTCTCTCCCTGATCTCTTCTCCACCACTGAAGCTGATGACTTAGTGGAGGGAGTAGTCTTAGCAGATTGTCTGACTGCGGAACAGAAAGACAACTGCATCAATCTCTTAAGTCAGTGTTCAGACCTCTTTTCACTTATACCAGGTACCACATCCTGGTGTGAACATACAATTGACACTGGAGACAGCCTGCCTGTCAAAAGTAAAATTTATAGGCAGCCTGACCATGTCAGGGACTGCATTAAACATGAGGTGCAGAAAATGTTGGACTTAGGGGTGATTGAACCTTCTGAAAGCCCCTGGGCTAGCCCAGTTGTGCTTGTACCAAAACCTCACACCAAAGATGGAAAGAGGGAGTTGAGGTTTTGTGTAGATTACAGAGGGCTCAATCAGGTAACCAAAACTGATGCTCACCCTATACCCAGGGCAGAGGGGCTCACTGATACATTGGCTTCTGCCACGTATCTTAGCACTTTTGATCTAACTGCAGGGTATTGGCAGATTAGATTAGCAGAAGATGCTAAACCCAAGACTGCATTTTCTACCATTGAAGGGCACTACCAATTCACAGCAATGCCCTTTGGCTTGAAAAATGCACCTGCCACTTTTCAGAGGTTGAACACAGTCTTTCAAGGGTTGGAAGCTTTCAGTGCAGCATATCTAGATGATATTGCTGTCTTTAGCTCAACCTGGGATGATCACCTGGCCCACCTATGGAAAGGTTTGGAGGCCCTGCAAAAGGCAGGCCTCACTATCAAGGCCTCAAAGTGCCAGATAGGGCAGGGGAAAGTGGTTTATCTGGGCCACCTGGTTGGTGGAGAACAGATTGCACCACTACAGGGGAAAATCCAAACTATCATAGATTGGGTTCCCCCTACAACTCTGACCCAGGTGAGAGCCTTTTTAGGCCTCACAGGGTACTAAAGGAGATTCAATAAGAATTATGGCTCCATAGCAGCCCCTCTTAATGATCTCACTAGCAAGAAAATGCCTAAGAAGGTAGTGTGGACAGCCAGCTGTCAGAAAACTTTTGAGGAGCTCAAACAGGCCATGTGCTCTGCACCTGTCCTAAAAAGCCCTTGTTACTCCAAGAAATTCATTGTTCAAACTGATGCATCTGAATTAGGGGTAGGGGCTGTACTATCACAACTGAATTCTGAGGGCCAGGATCAACCAGTTGCTTTTATCAGCAGAAGGATGACCCCTAGAGAAAAGCTTTGGTCTGCCATAGAGAGGGAGGCCTTTGCTGTGGTCTGGGCACTGAAAAAGTTGAGACCATACCTGTTTGGTACTCACTTTATTGTTCAGACTGACCACAAACCTCTACTTTGGCTAAAAGAAATGAAAGGTGAAAACCCTAAATTGTTGAGGTGGTCCATATCCCTACAGGGAATGGACTATACAGTGGAACATAGACCTGGGAGTACCCACTCCAATGCAGATGGACTCTCCAGATATTTCCACTTAGACAATGAAGCCTCATCTGGGCAAGGTTAGCCTTATTGTCCTTCGTTTGGAGGGGGTGGTTGTGTAGGAAAGTACCATCTTGCCTGGCATGTTACCCCCATTTTCACTGTATGTATGTTTGTTTTTGCCTTTATGTCACTGGGATCCTGCTAGGCAGGACCCCAGTGCTCATAGTTTATGCCCTGTATGTGTTCCCTGTGTGGTGCCTAACTGTATCACTGCAGCTCTGCTAACCAGAACCTCAGTGTTTATGCTCTCTCTGCTTTCTAAAATTGTCACTGCAGGCTAGTGACAAATTTTACCAATTCTCATTGGCACACTGGTACACCCATATAATTCCCTTGTATATGGTACTTAGGTACCCAGGGTATTGGGGTTCCAGGAGATCCCTATGGGCTGCAGCAATTCTTTTGCCACCCATAGGGAGCTCAGACAATTCTTGCACAGGACTGCCACTGCAGCCTGAGTGAAATAACGTCCACGTTATTTCACAGCCATTTTTCACTGCACATAAGTAACTTATAAGTCACCTTTATGTCTAACCCTCACTTGGTGAAGGTTAGGTGCCAAGTTACTTAGTATGTGGGCACCCTGGCACTAGCCAAGGTGCCCCCACATTGTTCAGGGCAAATTCCCCGAACTTTGTGAGTGCGGGGACACCATTACACGCGTGCACTGCACGTAGGTCACTACCTATGTGTAGCGTCACAATGATAACACCGAACATGGCCATGTAACATGTCCAAGATCATGGAATTGTCACCCCAATACCATTCTGGTATTGGGGTGACAATTCCATGATCCCCGGGGCTCTAGCACAGAACCCGGTTACTGCCAAACTGCCTTTCCGGGGTTTCCACCACAGCTGCAGCTGCTGCCAACCCCTCAGACAGGATTCTGCCCTCCTGGGGTCTGGGAGAGCTCCAACTGCTAATAATAGACAAGATGTTAGAGTGTTGAAACTGTAAGGAATTTCATGGGTGTCAATATTTAAGCTCAATTGTGTGAGGTCAGCATATTGTTTTAATGCATCACAGGACATTACAAATATCTCAATAAGCTGTTCTATACAGAGGATGACTAGGAGAAGGGCAAGGATGGAGCCCTGGGAGGCTGCGTATAGAAAATCAAATGAGTCAGACATGCCACTTTCATTTTTGATACATTGGGATCTGTTGAAAAGATCCATTAAAGCACATTCTGTTGCTGAGTGTATAGAGGAATGAGCTGTGGTGAATGGTATTGAACACCTCCAATATGTAAAGACGAAAAACAACAACATCTTCCTTTATGAAAGACACTTGTATCATCGGCAATTTGAGCATAGCTGTTTCAGTACCCTGATTGGTTCTAAAACCCGGGTTTATCAGTTTCTTGTCTGGATTGAACTTTTCCAGTTGAATTTGAATACACCATTCCATAACCTTATCAAGAAACAGGAGTCCAGGTCTGGGTCTGTAGTTTTCAAGAAGATCAGGTTCAGCATTCAGCTTTGTAAGGAGGGGGCATTTGTACAATTTTAAGATCTTCTGGAAAAGAGGCCTTCTTCATAGTCGTGTTTAAAACCCCCAAAATCTTTTGGGATGAAGTGCTCGATGAGTTGTGTGGTTGGGAAGAGGGGTTCTGTTTCCGAAGCCTATTGTGAAGTTTAGTGTTTGTAATGGCTATCCTCAAGAATTTTTACCATACCCTGTCACTGCTCAGTCTCATTTCTCTTCTCAAGCCTAAACCTGGTGTATCATTAATGCACCTTCTCAGTGTGGTATTTTCAACCATTATTGCCCAGAAACATATCTGCAACAAGCGTATAATTGCTACCATGTTCATGTATGAGTACTCCAGTGCTTGCATATAGATTTCAATACAGCTGAACGGCTTTGTCCAGTTTCACATTCTTTGAACAATAATTAGTTCTCTGTCTACCTGTGTTATCAAAATTTATCTCCATTTTTCATCTCCCCCTTTAGCTCTCTGCTGGAAGTACACCTAAGCTACTCATCTCATGCCTCTAATTTTCGTAACGTGTCCTCTGTCACTTGTGGCAGATGTTTACTATTTTATTATCATCACATGCGCTTTTACGTGTTATTCTTAATTAATGGATTCTTTCTTGCAGTTATGGGGTGCTCCTTCTTCCTCTCAAATAATTCTTCTTGGATGATTTTCCAGCCTGTGGCCATTAGCATGCCAAAGACATGGCTGATCCTATCTCATCGCTGTATGCCTTCTTCTTCAGGACCAGGCTGGAGCTAGCATTCTTCAGGTTGGTGGAAGAGTCATACACACCTTCAAGCCACTTGCAGTGCACCAGCAATGTCTTTTTCTTAACAATAAACGCTGGAACTATCTCAAACACAGGTTGAAGGATTTACATTTGCTTCCAGCGTCTCATAAAATTGACTGCAAACGTGTGATTAGCCTCATGTCACTGAACAGGTACAAATAGTGTGCTATTAGTGCAATAATGGTTACTGATCTAGTAGATTTGATCCTTCTGGGAATATTCCCCCCTGTGGTCTCTTTTATAAGAGTGTTAAGCATCCTTTGCATAGATGGTATCAATTGGGACAAACATGGTGATGACATGCATCAAACCGGCCACGCTGACGGCTAACAGGAAAGCCAAAACATGAGAGATGATAGCGTTATAGATAAGGCTCTCAGTTTTAGTTTTTTACTGATGTTTACAGATAAATACAGACAGAAAACAATACGTTTCCTTTCTAAATTGATTTTTAAAAGTGGAAAAATACTTAAAATTGTGTTTCTTATAAGTAACTCTTCAACCTGTCTTTTATGAATTCCAGGACAACAGCTGAGCAGATAGACAGTATGGGGAGTTAAAAAACAGGTTGAGATTTCCCTAAATACAAGCATATGCTAACATATATTTGTAGTATCTTGCTGATATTTACTTTTGGGTGTAGCGTTTGCTATATTTGGCTACTTAATTTGGTAACACGTGACAAGCATCAGAGTATGAGCGAGACAGGAAGAAATGGTAAAAAACATAAATACCATAAAACCAGGAGCCTATACATCATCACCTGGGTTCTGAAAGTAAATCAGGGGTTTACCTCATGATGCCTCTCGCTAAAGCACTTACCCATAAGCAACATGCAGACCCTATTACACAAAGCTCCACACTGAATGGATTTTCAGTTTATGGGGTCTACATAGTCCACATTCACACTAGATAAAAAAGGAGTTGTTGGCAGGTGCCCCGGGCTCCTCAGGTACAGGAGACACCAGGGGTCATGTAGTCACTGCTCCTTTATAAGTCCACAATAAAACTGCCTGTTGGTAAGACAAAGTCTTCCGGGGTTTCTTTGTGCATTATTACCTAAGTGATCCTGCTCTGCCAATCTCACAAAGACTGTCACCAGCTACAGTTCTGACTAAGCAACAGTTTAAAGCACCAGCAAAAATGCTGGAAAAGATAGGCAGGGCTTTAGGTGGAGCGGGTCCTGCCAGGTCTCAAACCCGGCTGCAATTAAAAACTGACTTAGAAGAGGTCCCTACCAGACCCTCAAATTTACAGGCAATAGTTTCGCAAAAATGACTGTAAAAATTGTTAAGGTGATCCATGTTAGCAAGACAGTCCCTGTTTGAATTTCATAGTTTGCTTTGTCCTGCGTTCCATAACAGTATTTGGTTTTCCCAGGTGATCTGTTTCTGTCATTTTACTTGCAATTTATGACTCTTGTGTAGTGCATAGTGTGAACTGAGTTGCCTCTGTGTTTCTGGGTGTCAGCCAGTTTGTGGGTGTCTGATCATGATGAGGCAGGAGTGAGCTCCAGCATTGACGCTGAATCAGTGTGAATTTCTGCCCCTGTGCTGAATAAATGCTCATCCAAACCTTGGCCTCTGCAAAACGCACAACGAGATGGTCATATATATGTCATTTTGTGAATGTGAAGGACATATTAACAGCTGTTGAAATATTGACAGCACAAAAGGTAAAGAAAATGGTGTCTTTAGATGCCAGATAGTGCATAAGGACCTAACTTCTATTTCGGTCGACGGGTTACTCTGTCACAACGGATGAAATATAAATCCCATAGGAAATAATGGGATTTATGTTTCGGCGGACAGGATAGCTGTCACCACTGTGATGGAGTACTCCTTCCGCCAGGATCATAATCAGGCCTAAGTGTGAGAGGGGATATGTTAAAGGGGAGGTGATGCAAGGAAGTACATGCAGAAGGGCAAAGTGAAAAAAAACAGTGATGAAGAGGCAAAGATGTGCTGATGCACACAGCTAGTCACTTAGCCTGAGTTCCCCACAGGGACCTTAGGCATGGGTGATCCTGATAGGATGGAGGCCCCTCACACATGCTCCCAGAGCTCATCCGCAGTGAGACGCTTATTTGATAGCACCACTGGGACGATGAGAGAATCCCATGCATGCATTGCGGGGAACAGATGTGCCACAACCCAAAACGTAAAGGGCACTTAGACCCTCAGTGTGATTAGATATATGGTCTTTAAGACTTTGCATGACTGTGGGATTTTGTGTGTGTAAGGAAACCTACCAAAATACAGCTCCAGGAGCTTTTGGCAGAGTTTGAAAAGGCCAACCCCTCTGAGGGTGGCAACTCAGAGGAAGAGGATAGTGACTTAGAGGAAAATTCCCCCCTACCAATCCTATCTAGGGAGAACAGGGTCCCTCAAACCCTGACTCCAAAAATAATAGTCAGAGATGCTGGTTCCCTCACAGGAGAGACCAACACCTCTGAAATCACTGAGGATAGCCCCAGTGAAGAGGACATCCAGTTAGCCAGGATGGCCAAAAGATTGGCTTTGGAAAGACAGATCCTAGCCATAGAGAGGGAAAGACAAGAGATGGGCCTAGGACCCATCAATGGTGGCAGCAACATAAATAGGGTCAGAGATTCTCCTGACATGTTGAAAATCCCTAAAGGGATTGTAACTAAATATGAAGATGGTGATGACATCACCAAATGGTTCACAGCTTTTGAGAGGGCTTGTGTAACCAGAAAAGTGAACAGATCTCACTGGGGTGCTCTCCTTTGGGAAATGTTCACAGGAAAGTGTAGGGATAGACTCCTCACACTCTCTGGACAAGATGCAGAATCTTATGACCTCATGAAGGGTACCCTGATTGAGGGCTTTGGATTCTCCACTGAGGAGTATAGGATTAGATTCAGGGGGGCTCAAAAATCCTCGAGCCAGACCTGGGTTGACTTTGTAGACTACTCAGTGAAAACACTAGATGGTTGGATTCAAGGCAGTGGTGTAAGTAATTATGATGGGCTGTACAATTTATTTGTGAAAGAACACCTGTTAAGTAATTGTTTCAATGATAAACTGCATCAGCATCTGGTAGACCTAGGACCAATTTCTCCCCAAGAATTGGGAAAGAAGGCGGACCATTGGGTCAAGACAAGGGTGTCCAAGACTTCAACAGGGGGTGACCAAAAGAAAGGGGTCACAAAGACTCCCCAGGGGAAGGGTGATGAGACAACCAAAACTAAAAATAGTAAAGAGTCTTCTACAGGCCCCCAAAAACCTGCACAGGAGGGTGGGCCCAGAGCCTCTTCACAAAACAATGGGTACAAGGGTAAAAACTTTGATCCCAAAAAGGCCTGGTGTCATAGCTGTAAACAGCATGGACACCAAACTGGAGACAAGGCCTGTCCCAAGAAAGGTTCCACTCCAAACTCCCATCCAGGTAACACTGGTATGGCTAGTCTCCAAGTGGGATCAACAGTGTGCCCAGAGCAAATCAGGGTCCACACTGAAGCTACTCTAGTTTCTGAGGGTGGGGTGGATTTAGCCACACTAGCTGTCTGGCCGCCTAACATGCAAAAATACAGACAGCAACTCTTAATTAATGGGACTAGAATAGAGGGCCTGAGGGATACAGGTGCCAGTGTCACCATGGTGACAGAGAAACTGGTTTCCCCTGGCCAATACCTGACTGGAAAAACTTACACAGTCACCAACGCTGACAATCAGAGAAAAGTACATCCCATGGCAATGGTTACTTTAGAATGGGGAGGGGTCAATGGCCTGAAACAGGTGGTGGTCTCCTCAAATATCCCAGTGGACTGTCTGCTTGGAAATGACCTGGAGTCCTCAGCATGGGCTGAGGTAGAACTAAAAACCCATGCAGCAATGCTGGGTATCCCTGAACTGGTGTGTGTGAAAACAAGAGCACAATGCAAGGCACAGGGTGAACAAATAGAGCTGGAGTCTGGAAGAATGGCCCAGCCTACCAAGAGGAAAGGAAAGTCAGTTGGGAAACCAACTGCAACACAGCCAAAGAAAGGGAACCTCTCTTCTCAGGAAGAAGTTCTGCCCTCTGAGGGAACTGAGCCTTTGGAGCTTGAACCTTATCAGGTTGAGCTCTTAGGCCCAGGGGGACCCTCAAGGGAGGAGCTGTGTAAGGGACAAGAAACCTGTCCCTCTCTTGAAGGCCTTAGGCAGCAAGCTGCTGAAGAGTCCAAGGGCAAGAAAAATGGAACACATAGGGTCTATTGGGAAGATGGACTCCTGTACACTGAGGCCAGAGACCCCAAACCTGGTGCCACTAGGAGAGTGGTAGTGCCTCAGCTGTTCAGAGAGTTCATCCTAACATTGGCCCATGACATTCCCCTTGCTGGACATTTGGGACAAACCAAGACGTGGGAGAGGCTAGTCAACCACTTCTACTGGCCCAATATGTCCAACATGGTTAAGGAGTTTTGCCTCTCCTGCCCCACCTGTCAAGCCAGTGGTAAGACAGGTGGGCACCCAAAGGCCCCCCTCATTCCACTTCCAGTGGTGGGGGTTCCCTTTGAAAGAGTGGGTGTGGACATAGTTGGTCCACTAGAACCTCCCACAGCCTCAGGAAATATGTATATCCTGGTAGTAGTGGATCATGCTACCAGGTATCCTGAAGCTATTCCCCTTAGGTCGACTACTGCCCCTGCAGTAGCCAAGGCCCTCATTGGTATCTTTACCAGAGTGGGTTTCCCTAAGGAGGTGGTGTCTGACAGAGGTACCAACTTCATGTCAGCATACCTAAAGCACATGTGGAATGAGTGTGGAGTGACTTATAAATTCACTACACCATACCATCCCCAAACTAATGGCTTGGTTGAGAGATTCAACAAGACATTAAAAGGCATGATCATGGGGCTCCCAGAAAAGCTCAAAAGGAGATGGGATGTCCTCTTGCCATGTCTGCTTTTCGCTTACAGAGAGGTGCCACAGAAGGGAGTAGGATTCTCACCCTTTGAACTTCTGTTTGGTCATCCTGTAAGGGGACCACTTGCCCTTGTTAAAGAAGGCTGGGAGAGACCTCTCCATGAGCCTAAACAGGACATAGTGGACTATGTACTTGGCCTTCGCTCTAGAATGGCAGAGTACATGGAAAAGGCAACCAAAAACCTTGAGGCCAGCCAACAGCTCCAGAAGTTTTGGTATGACCAAAAGGCTGCACTGGTTGAGTTCCAACCAGGGCAGAAAGTCTGGGTTCTGGAGCCTGTGGCTCCCAGGGCACTCCAGGACAAATGGAGTGGCCCTTACCCAGTGCTAGAAAGGAAGAGTCAGGTCACCTACCTGGTGGACCTGGGCACAAGCAGGAGCCCCAAGAGGGTGATCCATGTGAACCGCCTTAAGCTCTTCCATGACAGGGCTGATGTGAATCTGTTGATGGTAACAGATGAGGATCAGGAAGCAGAGAGTGAACCTCTCCCTGACCTTCTGTCATCAGACCCAAAAGATGGCACAGTAGATGGAGTGATCTACTCAGACACCCTCTCTGGCCAACAGCAAGCTGATTGTAGGAGAGTCCTACAACAGTTTCCTGAACTCTTCTCCTTAACCCCTGGTCAGACCCACCTGTGTACCCATGATGTGGACACAGGAGACAGCATGCCTGTCAAGAACAAAATCTTTAGGCAGTCTGACCATGTTAAGGAAAGCATCAAGGTGGAAGTCCACAAGATGCTGGAATTGGGAGTAATTGAGCGCTCTGACAGCCCCTGGGCTAGCCCAGTGGTCTTAGTCCCCAAACCTCACACCAAAGATGGAAAGAAAGAGATGAGGTTTTGTGTGGACTACAGAGGGCTCAATTCTGTCACCAAGACAGATGCCCATCCAATTCCAAGAGCTGATGAGCTCATTGATAAATTAGGTGCTGCCAAATTTCTAAGTACCTTTGACTTGACAGCAGGGTACTGGCAAATAAAAATGGCACCTGGAGCAAAAGAAAAGACAGCATTCTCCACACCTGATGGGCATTATCAGTTTACTGTTATGCCCTTTGGTTTAAAGAATGCCCCTGCCACCTTCCAAAGGTTGGTGAATCAAGTCCTTGCTGGCTTGGAGTCCTGTAGCACAGCTTATCTTGATGATATTGCTGTCTTTAGCTCCACCTGGCAGGATCACCTGAGGAAGGTTTTGAAGGCTCTGCAATCTGCAGGCCTCTCTATCAAGGCATCCAAATGCCAGATAGGGCAGGGAACTGTGGTTTACTTGGGACACCTTGTAGGTGGAGGCCAAGTTCAGACTATTCTGGACTGGGTAGCTCCAAAAACCCAGACTCAAGTCAGGGCATTCCTTGGCTTGACTGGGTACTACAGGAGGTTTGTGAAGGGATATGGATCCATTGTGACAGCCCTCACTGAACTCACCTCCAAGAAAATGCCCAAGAAAGTAAACTGGACTGTGGAATGCCAACAGGCCTTTGACACCCTGAAACAGGCAATGTGCTCAGCACCAGTTCTCAAAGCTCCAGATTATTCTAAGCAGTTCATTGTGCAGACTGATGCCTCTGAACATGGGATAGGGGCAGTTTTGTCCCAAACAAATGATGATGGCCTTGACCAGCCTGTTGCTTTCATTAGCAGGAGGTTACTCCCCAGGGAGCAGCGTTGGAGTGCCATTGAGAGGGAGGCCTTTGCTGTGGTTTGGTCCCTGAAGAAGCTGAGACCATACCTCTTTGGGACTCACTTCCTAGTTCAAACTGACCACAGACCTCTCAAATGGCTGATGCAAATGAAAGGTGAAAATCCTAAACTGTTGAGGTGGTCCATCTCCCTACAGGGAATGGACTTTATAGTGGAACACAGACCTGGGACTGCCCATGCCAATGCAGATGGCCTTTCCAGGTTCTTCCACTTAGAAAATGAAGACTCTCTTGGGAAAGGTTAGTCTCATCCTCTTTCGTTTGGGGGGGGGTTGTGTAAGGAAATGCCTCCTTGGCATGGTTGCCCCCTGACTTTTTGCCTTTGCTGATGCTATGTTTACAATTGAAAGTGTGCTGAGGCCTGCTAACCAGGCCCCAGCACCAGTGTTCTTTCCCTAACCTGTACTTTTGTATCCACAATTGGCAGACCCTGGCATCCAGATAAGTCCCTTGTAACTGGTACTTCTAGTACCAAGGGCCCTGATGCCAAGGAAGGTCTCTAAGGGCTGCAGCATGTCTTATGCCACCCTGGAGACCTCTCACTCAGCACAGACACACTGCTTGCCAGCTTGTGTGTGCTAGTGAGGACAAAACGAGTAAGTCGACATGGCACTCCCCTCAGGGTGCCATGCCAGCCTCTCACTGCCTATGCAGTATAGGTAAGACACCCCTCTAGCAGGCCTTACAGCCCTAAGGCAGGGTGCACTATACCATAGGTGAGGGTACCAGTGCATGAGCATGGTACCCCTACAGTGTCTAAACAAAACCTTAGACATTGTAAGTGCAGGGTAGCCATAAGAGTATATGGTCTGGGAGTTTGTCAAACACGAACTCCACAGCACCATAATGGCTACACTGAAAACTGGGAAGTTTGGTATCAAACTTCTCAGCACAATAAATGCACACTGATGCCAGTGTACATTTTATTGAGAAATACACCACAGAGGGCACCTTAGAGGTGCCCCCTGAAACTTAACCGACCATCTGTGTAGGCTGACTAGTTTTAGCAGCCTGCCACAAACCGAGACATGTTGCTGGCCCCATGGGGAGAGTGCCTTTGTCACTCTGAGGCCAGTAACAAAGCCTGCACTGGGTGGAGATGCTAACACCTCTCCCAGGCAGGAATTGTCACACCTGGCGGTGAGCCTCAAAGGCTCACCTCCTTTGTGCCAACCCAGCAGGACACTCCAGCTAGTGGAGTTGCCCGCCCCCTCCGGCCAGGCCCCACTTTTGGCGGCAAGGCCGGAGAAAATAATGAGAAAAACAAGGAGGAGTCACTGGCCAGTCAGGACAGCCCCTAAGGTGTCCTGAGCTGAAGTGACTCTAACTTTTAGAAATCCTCCATCTTGCAGATGGAGGATTCCCCCAATAGGGTTAGGAATGTGACCCCCTCCCCTTGGGAGGAGGCACAAAGAGGGTGTACCCACCCTCAGGGCTAGTAGCCATTGGCTACTAACCCCCCAGACCTAAACACGCCCTTAAATTTAGTATTTAAGGGCTACCCTGAACCCTAGAAAATTAGATTCCTGAAACTACAAGAAGAAGGACTGCCTAGCTGAAAAACCCCTGCAGAGGAAGACCAGAAGACGACAACTGCCTTGGCTCCAGAAACTCACCGGCCTGTCTCCTGCCTTCCAAAGATCCTGCTCCAGCGACGCCTTCCAAAGGGACCAGCGACCTCGACATCCTCTGAGGACTGCCCCTGCTTCGAAAAGACAAGAAACTCCCGAGGACAGCGGACCTGCTCCAAGAAAAGCTGCAACTTTGTTTCCAGCAGCTTTAAAGAACCCTGCAAGCTCCCCGCAAGAAGCGTGAGACTTGCAACACTGCACCCGGCGACCCCGACTCGGCTGGTGGCGATCCAACTCCTCAGGAGGGACCCCAGGACTACTCTGATACTGTGAGTACCAAAACCTGTCCCCCCTGAGCCCCCACAGCGCCGCCTGCAGAGGGAATCCCGAGGCTTCCCCTGACCGCGACTCTTTGAACCTAAAGTCCCGACGCCTGGGAGAGACCCTGCACCCGCAGCCCCCAGGACCTGAAGGACCGGACTTTCACTGGAGAAGTGGCCCCCAGGAGTCCCTCTCCCTTACCCAAGTGGAGGTTTCCCCGAGGAATCCCCCCCTTGCCTGCCTGCAGCGCTGAAGAGATCCCGAGATCTCTCATAGACTAACATTGCGAACCCGACGCCTGTTCCTACACTGCACCCGGCCGCCCCCGCGCTGCTGAGGGTGACATTTCTGTGTGGACTTGTGTCCCCCCCGGTGCCCTACAAAACCCCCCTGGTCTGCCCTCCGAAGACGCGGGTACCTACCTGCAAGCAGACCGGAACCGGGGCACCCCCTTCTCTCCATTCTAGCCTATGTGTTTTGGGCACCACTTTGAACTCTGCACCTGACCGGCCCTGAGCTGCTGGTGTGGTGACTTTGGGGTTGCTCTGAACCCCCAACGGTGGGCTACCTTGGACCAAGAACTAAGCCCTGTAAGTGTCTTACTTACCTGGTTAACCTAACAAATACTTACCTCCCCTAGGAACTGTGAAAATTGCACTGTGTCCACTTTCAAAACAGCTATTTGTGAATAACTTGAAAAGTATACATGCAATTTTGATGATTGGAAGTTCCTAAAGTACTTACCTGCAATACCTTCCGAATGAGATATTACATGTAGAATTTGAACCTGTGGTTCTTAAAATAAACTAAGAAAATATATTTTTCTATAACAAAACCTATTGGCTGGATTTGTCTCTGAGTGTGTGTACCTCATTTATTGTCTATGTGTATGTACAACAAATGCTTAACACTACTCCTTGGATAAGCCTACTGCTCGACCACACTACCACAAAATAGAGCATTAGTATTATCTCTTTTTACCACTAGTTTACCTCTAAGGGGAACCCTTGGACTCTGTGCATGCTATTCCTTAGTTTGAAATAGCACATACAGAGCCAACTTCCTACAGTGTGTGTGTGTGTGTGAGAGAGAGAGACCCTGAACATTGTGTTTCAGCCCCAAAGCAGTGATCATTTCTATATATGAATATATATATATAGGTGTTCCATGAAGCAACCGTTAATGCTAGTTTCTGTATCTTGCAGTCTTGTTTGTATCCTATCACAACTTTCCTTGGTTTCTTTTTCGATCTTCTCCATTACAAGGGCAATAGGACCAATTCATAAAGGCATTTCAGAGTGTGTGATATAGCACTTCGGCAGCACTGTTTCACATACTTCTGAATGCAGTGGGCTTTCGTTATGTGATGCCAGGACTAATACTTGTCAGGTGTGTTTTAGTTACTACAGGTGCTGCCTGTTTCTCCATTCATTTCAGTTCGTAATTGTACATGGTACAGCTAGAAATCTCCGACAGCGCTACACTGCACCAAGTCTGGGTGATGTACACCTGAACTGATCGGGTAGGTCTAGGCTATACCTAGCCCCGACATACTGGCGACCGCCATTATCTCGGGCACCATACTACTTATTCTTAATTTTGGCTATGGTTCTGCAAATAACCCTTGGCATGCATTATATGCAAACTTTTATAAGCTGTCATTCTACGGATTCACGTGTGGTGTTACTATTTTCATTTTCACGCACAAGGGACCCTTAGTACCACACAATCCCATGCATGGTGCATAGTATCAACTTTATAAAGCACAGCACTGTTGATTTGCACGGCCTGCTGTCATGTCCATATATCTTTGATTGTGTTTTCTTAGAAGTACTTGTATCCATCTGTTTGCAGCCTTGAAAAAATGACTGTGTGACGAAACACGTGTTGGCTGTTGTTTATTGGACCTCATACGAGGTGTTACTGTTTGTACTGGGTGTACATGTATCATATGAAATGTACTCTCTATGAAGGACTAATTTCCAACTAGTTGAATATTATTGAACTATGCTGTTAAGAACATCTTTTGGATACAAATAAGCCAAGAAGACAAGAAAAAAGAATTAATATTTTGCTTCCGTTTCTACTGTGTACTTAAGAGTTTGTTTTATATACTATCATATATTTAGTGAATTACCTAACCTGCTATATACTTTTTGTGATTTAGTGCTGTGGTTCTTATCTAATTATCGACATGTTGTGTATCCTTGTGATACATACATTTTTTGTCTTTTGGTAGTAAGACAATTGGGCCACATTGCACCACCATATACTGTTCTTTGTTTACTTTCAGACACTTGTGAGAAGTGCACAGCTGTTACCATGAGTACCATTTCTTATTGATGCTCATATATTGTATAACCTTAACTGCCTTAAGGTGGTTCCATTTACTTTCACTATGAAAGGGCACTCCTAAATAAGTATGTGTAGTTACACATTTCAAACGTGCGTCTCCAGTATAAAAAGGGGGTACCCTGGTTCCGGGGCGTTCACAGACGATAGCATAAGATTTTGTTTTATAAGAAGAAAGACTCAGTGTATTCATAAAATCAACAAGTTTAACTAGGAGCTTTTGGAGATCCCTCCCTGTTCTTGCCATGAGGACGCAATCATCAGCAAACAATAATACAGGTTGCTGCCGAGCACCAATCTTAGGGGGGTCCACCACCGTCTCTAGTAAAACCTCCTCAAGGTCATTGAGATAAAAAGTAAAAAAAAAGGAGAGATAAACACACCCTTGTCTGACCCCCTTCCTAACCTGGAAAAATGAAGAACATTCTCCATTCAGCCCATATCTAACCATTGCTTCCACATCACTATGCAATTGTGCCAGCAGGTGCACAATCTTGGGGTTAGCCCCACTGGCCCCTCTCATCTTGTTCCATGACTGCCAATTCTGTGCTTGTGCCTACAGCACCCAGTTTCTCTTTCATCCCATTATTTGACTTCTTACACATGGCCTCTTTGGCGCTGCATGTTGGATCCACAGGAGGTGTCACAAACATAACATCTATGACACAGAGCTTGGTGGTGGCCACGGGCAAAGCTGTGAGCGTGTTCTGTAAGGCCCCCGGTACTGGGACCTTTCCACAGACATGTGAGCCATTAGATGCTTAGTAGCATCTAATAACATTGACTCTGATGTTCAACTTTATTGGTATCATGCACTTTCCATATGTAGAAATTGTGAAAAAATCCTCCCCGTCCTCACCTTCGGTTTCAGCACTTATCGGTTCTCCCCGATTTGTTGCATGCGTTTTATTTGGGTGCAAGCAAATTTATCATGCAACATCTCCAAAGTTTACAAAATCAAGCAGCCAGCGCCATCCCTTCTAGAACTGTGTCGTGCAGGGTGAGGCCCACGCCTTCTTGTCTGATCTGCTGCCCTCTTCTGCTCTGGCCGAACTACTGAGCTCTTAGGACCTAAACCATCTGGGCGTTCCCTGAATCACAAGTTCAGACCAGTGGCCGATCTATCCCCTCTCTACGTCCCATTCTTGGGAATGCTGCTCCGTTTGAATTGTGGTTAGCATCCCCCAAGACACCCTCATGGACATGGTACCAGAATATCCTCTGACATAAACATTGTGTCCTAAATCTCGATAAAAGAAGCATCTCCCTACCCAGATAATAATGGAAAATCTGCACTCAGTGGAAATATATGCATCTAAACTATATTTAGAACACAATATTCATGTCAGAGGATATTTCTGTAGAGGATCATTTGACGCAGAATCATTTTAGAAAGAAGCTGAAAACGTATCTGTTGAAACAGTCTCTGCCTACTGTAATCAGGCGTGACAAAACCCCAATAATATAGACCATAACATACCATATTTTGCATACCAAACATAACTAGGCATAGCATAGCACATCAAACATAACTAACCATAACATAGCACACCAGACATAACTAAGCATAACATAGCACACCAGACTAAACTAACCATATTGTACCATACCAAACATAACTAAACATAACATCACACACCAAACATAACTAAGCATAACATAACACACCAGACATAACTAAGTATAACATTGCCCACCATATATAATGAAGCATAACGTACCACACCAAACATAATTAGTCATAACATCACACACCAAATATAACTAAGCATACCATCACACGCCAAACATAACTAACCATAATGTGCCACACCAAACACAAGTAAGCATAACATCACACACCAAACATAACTAAGCACAATGTACCGCACCAAACATAACTAAGCATAACATCACACACCAAACATAACTAAGCATAGTATCACACACCAAACATAACTAACCATAATGTACCACACCAAGCATAACTAAGCATAACATCACGCAGCAAACATAACTAAGCATAATGTTATACACCAAACTTAACTAAGCACAACGTACCGCACCAAACATAACTAAGCATAACATGACACACCAAACATAACTAAGCATAATATCACACACCAAACATAACTAACCATAATGTACCACACCAAACACAACTAAGCATAACATCACACACCAAACATAACTAAGCATAATGTTACACACCAAACATAACTAAGCACAACGTACTGCACCAAACTTAACTACGCATAATATCACACACCAAACAAACTAAGCATAATATCACACATCAAACATAACTAACCATAATAAACCACACCAAACATAACTAAGCATAACATCACGCACCAAACATAACTAGGCATAACGTCACACACCCAACATAACTAAGCATAACAAGCCAGGGTGCCAGTAATGCTGAGAGCATCCCTGTCCTCTCTGCTTGTTACTGATGAGCTGATTTCAGATGCTGCAGAATGTCATCTGTATTTGTGACGGTTTAACTTGCTCACCTGGTTTTGAATAATACATTTTACTTAATTTATTCCAAGCATCTTTCTGTAGCAAGCTAATAAACATGCATCTTAATTTGGATGCAGGCTTTGTTTGAGTCTCTGTGTGCTTCACCTGTTCTTGCAGTTTCACTTGGAACCAAGATTAGCCACGTTATGAAACACCAAATTATTTGTGTCAGCAGTGACGTTGGTGTCTAGAGACGGTGACGTTAAGGCTTGCTGGAAAATCAGAGACAAGTAGTGAGGGCTGCAACATGCCTACTGAAAGGGAGGAACAGGAAGGAAAATGCATCACCAAGAAACAAGTGAGCCATGATGAGAAACGGAGAGGGACAAGGGGAGAAAGTGTGCCTAATTCAAACATCAATTAAATATAAGCATTTGCCAATCTAGAACATCAGAAACGACAAAAGAGCTTGTCCCGCATTACCAGATCTGGTGCAGGCGTGAGAGCGCACTACCAGCGTGTGGTAATGCTAAGATTTCACCCACAGCTACTGTGCACCTGTGAGGAGGTGCGCGTGCACTTAGATGATGCTGAGCCAAGGGAATATCCTGGCCCATCCTTTCCAGTGGGTTGTATGATGGAACGACGAAAGCCGGAACAACGCATACCTTAACAACACGGTTGGAACCACAATCTCTGCCCCATCCCCACTTACCTCACTGCGTCCTCTTCCGAACGCCGCATGGCTTTTTCTGTGCCTTAATAACGCATATGCGTAGTTCAGTACATGCGTGGTTAAGGTACAGAAGAAGCCATGAATTGTTCAGGCAAGCGTGGTTACGCTTGCTTTGAAAATGTCTGCGTCGTTCAGGACGCGTTGTTTAGGACGTTTCGCTTTCCAGTGCTCTGCTTCAGCCCAGGTAACCACATCAGTCTTCCAGCCAGATAATCTAGCGGCTTGAGGAGATTTCTAGGACACTGCCATTTTCTGTTTCTCAAGTAGAAAACCTAAACCTACATATTTACAACCAAAGCATTTCTTCCTTGACTTTGCCTCCACACTCAGCAAATATGTCTAAGCGAATTAGTTTATTAACAAGTGATAGGGCCGTAATCACCACCACAGCCTTAGACCATGGATCGATGATTACACCCTCTCCCTGACCCCCATCTGGGGTATCAGCCCGTTGCCCCAATGTAAGCCTTAATGAGGCATCTGGGGATAAGTATTTATGGTGCAAAAACATTGAACAGAACTCGTTTGAAAGAGGCATTTTCTGATACTTTTTTAGAATTGATCTGTTGATGGAACACATCCCGACTCCCTTGGACCAGCCACTGTCACCGCCCACCTGTCTTGCGGCCTTGACTAAGCAAACCACACCCAGAAACCACCAAGCGCTTCAGCCACATTCTGGTGCGTTTTGCGTATGGCACCAGTTTTGCATGAGCACATTGTGACATAACCCTCAACTGCTTAAAAAAATATACCCATCATACTGATTGTCTCAGTTGCCTACTGAAATCAATCACAATACCTCATCTGTGCTAAAATAAAGCTATCATTGTTGGGCATGTGTGACGTCATCATTCATGACTTAGGGCCAGATGTAGCAAGCCGTTTGCATGTCGCAAACTGCGAAAATCGCAGTTTGCGCCATGCAAACGGCCTCCCGCGATGCACATTCACAAATTGCGAGTCGGTATCGACTCGCAATTTGTGAATGCGACTCGCAAATAGGAAGGGGTTTTCCATTCCTATTTGCGACTCAGATTGCAATTCAGAATTGCTTTGTGACACCGAATGCGGTCGCAAAGCAACTCGCAGTTACCACCAGTGTCACACTGGTGGTAACTCATTCGCAAAAGGGAAGGGGTCCCCAGGGATTTGTGAATGTCGACAAAAATATTTTTTCAGAGCAGGCACTGGTCCTATGGACCACTGCCTACTCTGAAAAAACTAAACCAAATGGTTTCGGTATTTTTTTCATTTTGCAACTCGTTTTCCTTTAAGGAAAACGGGCTGCAAGATGAAAAAAAAAAAACTGCTTTATTTAAAAAGCAGTCACAGACATGGAGGTCTGCTGACTTCAGCAGGCCACCATCCCTGTGAGTGCAGGGACTCGCTATGGGGTCGCAAAATGCGACCCACCTCATGAATATTGATGAGGTGGGTCTTTGCGACCCCATAGCGAGTCGCAGAAGGTGTCTGAGACACCATTCTGCATATGCTTTTGGGATTCTGAAATTGCGAGTCGCACTGACTCGCAATTTCAGAATCGCAAAAGCATATCTTGCTACATCTGGCCCTCAGTCATCACACCAAAGAGCATATACTTATGTTTGGGTGTGTAATGTTATATGTCTGTTTGTACAACACACTGTTACTTGTTAGATTCTAGACGCTAAGAAAACAGAATGTGGGATATACTGTTTGATCATTACAGGAGGGAGCATTCTGACCTTCATCATACAGTCTTCTTTTCATATAGGCCTGTTTTCATAAAATATGGGGCATGGAAGGAAGATCATGTCCACTAGAATCAAAGAGGAATATTTACAAATACTTTGTGTCAGATTTGTGTTACTGTTTTTAACACAGCCCCTATGCACCTATGCAAAGTCTACTGGAGGGATTTACAATCCAATTGTAACCCAAAGTAACGCAAGGCAGCGCAATGCGCAATCCCATGCACCACCTATGAATTTTGACACAAATCCCTATCTACAAAGAATTGCTGGCAGGGATTTGCAATAGAAATCCTGCACCTTTCTGAAACAGGCCTTTTATTTCCCCTTGTTTTTAAATCTATGCAGGTGTGGTGCATTGTACAGCACACATGCACAGAGGAAAATATCTTAAAGCAAAGTTTTTGTACAGGAAGGGACCCCTATGCACCAGGATGCAGGGATGCCTGCGTTGGTACATTGCAGCCAGAAATGCATCATTGCAAAGAGAGAGCAGAAATGTGCCATTTCTTAGTATATATGGCGCACTTCTTCTCTCTTGCACTTATGCAGCAACTTTACTTGCTGTGCCGTGTTGCGTGAATTCTTTGAAAATCTGGCCTCATGTGGAAGATGGAGTATGCATTTTTCTTGAGAAAAGATGAGATTACGCAATTCAAGCTATTTTCTTCTCAATCTTCCCTAGAAATTTAAAGATAAAAAAGAAAGAATAAAAATAGGCAAATGGAGACATTGGGAAAGATTTAAAGGGGGAAATAGAGACAACGGGAGACTCAAACATAGTAAGATACTAAGGCACAGGGCAATCAGGACTGGGATTGTAGATAAACGGACTTTGTTAAGATGATAAATAGATACATAAATAGATATCAGGTAATATAACTTCATGCTGCTTCCTTTAGGGATATTTCCAGCAACTCCACAGACTGGCTTTCTAGCAGATCCAGCCCCTGCCTCCCAATGCTATCTAGCATGGACCTTCCCTTTCTCTAAAAGAGTATGCTGTCCCCTGCGTCAACTTCCTTGGGGAATGGTGATTAAGGAGGGTCAACTCCTTTTCCAAAAGCTTTCCAGTAATCTAGCTGCTTTGTTCTTGACATTTTCTTCTGTCTGGGAAGACAGTAGCTCCAAACAAAATTGAAAAACAAAGGCAGAAAACTGTATAGACACAAGGAGTCAAGGAGCTCAAAAAAGCTAAAAAAAAATTAAAAAATTGCTGAAAAATCCAAAGAGCCAGTTAATGTTAAAACAACCCAAGAACCACTTCACTTTAGTCAACTAACTATAACTTTCACCGATCATGATGTGTTTATGAGCCCTCATATTACATCACTCATAACATATGCACCCAACCCTCCATATGTGCTCATTCCCAACCCCAAATCACCTTTTGTTCTTTAAATGTTTATTTTGGGGACACTATACTTGCTAGTAAATTGAACAATGTTGTTCTATAAATCTAATGAGTGATGTAATCAATTATGTCATTTCATGTCACTAGTTTGACAAATCTTCATGAAACTTTCCAAAAAAGTTAATTCAGCTCAGCTGCTTCCCTGAAAGGTTCAATGTGATCTATCAAGTGAGAGCTAAAAAAAGGAGAGTCCCAAATCGCAACTTCCCCATGGAATTTCCATAAGGATTTTTGAACAGCGCTACAGTCCAAACAGCTGAACGGAATAAAACTAAATTTAGCAGAACATTAGATCTTTACCCAGAAAACCTGCTGTTTGTGATTTGGTATAAATCTATTCAGTAGTTTCTGAGGAATTAAGGTTTATAATTAGGACATTTCGGTCCTCAGGTTTCTTAAGGTAGACCAGCGGTGTAGGAAAGTACCCTCTTTCTTGGCATGGTTACTCCCATTTTCTGCATGTTGTCAGTGTGTTTGACTGTGTTCACTGGGATCCTGCTAACCAGGACCCCAGTGATTATGCTCTCTCCCTTCTAACTTGGTAACTTGTACAATTTTTCACCCCACATTTGGCGTACTGGTATCCCCATGTAAGCCCCTAGTATATGGTACATAGGTACCCAGGGCATTTAGGTACCAGGGGACCCGTATAGTATGCAGCATGTATTATGCCACCCATAAGTAGCCCATGCAAAGTATTTTGCAGGCCTGCCATTGCAGCCTGCATGAAAGGGTGCATGCACTCTTCGAGGTCTGGCCTCCGGAACTGCGACTGGACCCTCCAGGATCTGACAATCTGCCTCCAAGAAGAAGAACTCTTTTGCAACATTGTTTCCAGGGCTCCTGCCAGCAACTGCAACATTTCCACCGGCTATGTATCCACTGAGGACAGCGTCTCTTCAGTCTGCACTGGAAGAAAGAAGGAATCTCCCTTGGAGTAAAGGAGTCACTCCCCTGCATCCACAGGCACCTGCTGCAATGATAACCAGCTGCGTGGATCCCCTCTAATCCTGAGGTATGTGGATCTTGCATCACGGGTAGTGGTGCAGAGTAGTCCTCTCTGCCAGCTGTCCAACTTTGGTGGAGGTAAGCCCTTGCCTTCCTACGCAGGATAGTACCCCCGTGCACTGCGTCTCTTGCAGCTGCCAAGGTTTGTTTGCATCTCCTCCAAGGGATCTTCAGGCAACGTGTAGCTCCAGTCCCCAGTACTCCTTCATGCGACACACAGCCCTCTGCTTGGTTCGCCTGCGGCGTGGGATCCCTTTCTGTAGTGCTGTGTGGGCTCCTTCTGCAACTTCTGTGTCCCCATCCTGTGGGACTCCTGTGGGTGTGGACTCTGCTTCTGTGGGTCTTCTGTGTTGCTGAGGGTCCCCTGTGACTTCCCCTCCTGAGTTGAGTCCTCCTGGGCCTTGCTGTCCCCGTCAGCACCACTTTTCCCAAAACACGAGTTTGTCTTTGCCAAGGCTTGTTGGTGGAATTCCTGCACCAACACCCATCTTTCATGTTCACTCTAGCGTGGGACTGCTCCTCCTGGACTCTACTGTGACATTTGGACTTGGTCCCCTCTCTCCACAGGTCTTTGTCTCCAGTAATCCACTACTGGTTTCTTGCAGTCTTGTCTGGGTGACTTTTCTTCTTTTCCTTCCTTTTGGGTGGTTTGAGGAATTTCCAGTGATTTACTCATGCTTTCCTGGTTGCTGGGTGGGGGGGGGAGGTACTGTGTTACTTACCTCTATGGTTTTCTATTACTCCCAGCTCCCCTCTACACATTCCACTTACCTAGGTGGTAGTCCTTTGTTTGCATTCCATTTGTTTAGTATAGGGTTTGGGCTCCCCCAGGGTCACTATTAGTTATTGCTATTTGCACTGTTTTCTAACCTTTTGTATGCCTATTACTGTTTACTAGTGTATATAATTAGTGCATTACTTACCTCCTATTGGACTGTTGCCCTTCGAGTATTTTGTGGTATTGTGTTCCAAAAATAAAGTACTGTGTTTTTTGTACAACTGAGTGTTTTCTTTCATGTGTGTAAGTGCTGTGTGACTACAGTGGTTTTGCATGAGCTTTGCATGTCTCCTAGATAAGCCTTGGCTGCACATCCACTGCTATTTCTAGAGAGCCTGGCTTCTAGACACTGCCTACGCTTCACTAATAGGGGATACCTGGACCTGGTATAAGGTGTAAGTACCTTAGGTACCACCACACACCAGACCAGCTTCCTACAAGCGGGCACGCAACTTCAAATAATAGAGCAACCTTATTGGTTGAGAGGGTTTTTATCCCTGGCGGCCATCTCCCTTCTGGTTGAGTGAGAAGGCTCCTGCAAATCCTGCAGGAACTTGCTCTCTTATTGACTATCCACACCATGAGGGAAAATGTAGCGTCTGCTATTTCAGGACACGAGGAGGTGGTACCCGTGCCCTGAAAATTATAAGGGGTCAAAGTAAAGATACCTGACCCCCTGGGCCTTGAGGGGGTGCCCAGATCCCCCCAGGCCAAATGTAAAAACATTTTTTGGGATATCTCTCCTGCTGCCACAGGAGTTCCACAAGAGGACAGGAGCCACATGGACTCCCACAAGATTCCTGAAGGATTGGAAAAGCATAAAAAATACGGGTGGTGAGTGTCTGTAGTGGGTTAGACGCTTATGGGCAGTTGGCTCTGTAGCTAACCCATGCCACGCACAGCTGAAGGCCGTTAGCAGCGAGGTTTGGGTGCTCACATAGGTTAGGAGCAAGACTAGGCCACAGGCCAGACCGTCGCTCAAACCCATGCCAAGCACGGTGATGGGCATCTTACCTTACATTAAAAAAACACAGAAATTCACTGAAAAAACAGGCTAAAGTGAAACTATAGTTCTGAATTGTAAAAATAGCCATACTTTTCATTAAAAAAACTTTAGAAATTCAATGAAAAAACAAAGGTTAAAGGGCAAAGGGCATTATAGCTAGGTGAGTATTTCAGTGAAAACATAACGTTTTAAGCAACAAAAAAAACACTGAAATTCACCAGTTATAGTATTTCAAGTAATTATAACACGTGCCCTAAAGTAACAATAACTTGCACGCTTGCCATACACAGCTTATAGCCTCACATATTACATCACTCATGACATGTTCACCGTCTGCAGTGATAGCATCCCTAATAACATCTGAAATTACATCATTGATGACAACACTGCATGGAGGAGAAGCGAGTAATAGTTATCTTGCAGCCGATGGACTGTGTGCAGGGCCTGGAGATAGGTCAGGTCCCGCTGCCCACCGTCCCTCGCCACATGGCAAGGGGTTGGCCTCAAACAAATCGTAATATGATATTACTTATATATATAGTATATATATATATATAGATATATAGATATATATATATATATGTGTGTGTGTGTGTCCGGTCTCTCTGCAGCCCTGGGGACTGCCACCTCCCCAGGGCTAAATTTAAATAAGATAGAGGGTCCATTTCGGACCCCCAGTCCAGGGGATCACCACCTTGTCGGGCCTGTTTAGGTTGAAGGGGGGCCGAGCGGAGGTTTCATCTGTTTCCCTGCCCGGAGATTCAGGCAAGGAAACCAAGGAAACAATTGCTCTCACAGACAGGGAGATGCATGTTTAGCAGCTTCCTGTCTGTGACAGCAATGCCGGCTCCCACAGGAGGTGGGGAGCCGGCTGAGACCTTGGGGACCAACAGACATGACCAGGCTCTGGAGGCTGGGGTCCCCGGGGCCGAGATTGGCCTGGGGGGGGGGGTGCTGCATGGCGTACGACCCAAAAACTAAAATTAACTGTTTAGGCCAGGCCCCGGGGGATGGGGTCCCCAGGGCCGATATTGGCCCGGGGATGGGGGCCAGGTGCCCCCCCAAAAAATAAAATGTTTAAGCCAGGCCCCAGGGGATGGGGTCCTTGGGGCCAAGATTGGCTCATGGAGGGAAACCATGCGGCCCCACTCCGTAGAAAACAAAATATGTTAACGCCGGTGCCCCGGGGGATGAGGTCCCCGGGGCTGAAACCTGCCAGGGGAGGGAGGGGCGTTGCTCCGCTCCCCCCAAAAAAGTTTAGAAGCCGAGCCCTGGGGAATAGGGTTCTGGGGGTCAAAATCGACCGGGAGAGGGGGGCCACATGGACCTGCGGGCAACTCCCGCTGCGCATAGCCAAAGGCCATGTGCAGCGCACGGTTGAGTAGTAAGGGGCGTTGTCCTCAGGGATTGGCTGCAGGCCAGGCTGTGCAGACAACCCCACCACGCATGGCCAAAGGCCGCGCACAGCGCGAGGTTGGGTGGTTATAGGGGTTAGCTGCAGGCCCTGCCTCCAACCCCTGCTGCGCACAGCCAAAAGCTGTGTGCAGCACAGGATTGGCTGGTTATACCTGTGGTCAACGCCTGCCATGCAAGGCCTTTTGCCGGGTGCGGCACGGGTGTGGGTGGTTATAGGGGTAGGCTACAGGACCTGGACGCAGGCCAGGCCCTGTAGTCTACCCCTGCTGTGCACGGCTTTTGGCCTTGCACGGCGTAGGGTTGGGTGATTATAGTGGGTTGGCTGCAGGGCCTGGCTGCAGGCCAGGCCCTTTGGCTAACCGCCACTGCACACAGCCTTTGGCGGTGGTTGGATTAACGTATAGTAATGAAAATTACTTTACGTTAAAAAAAATATGTAGAAATTCACTGAAAAAATCAAAGGTTACAGGGACGTTATAGTTCGAAAATAGAATTTAAAAAACATAGAAATTCGCTTAAAAAACATTAAGGTTACAGGGACGTTATAATTAGGCTCACATTTTAGTTATAGGCCAACACCCTACAACCACCCAATCCCAAGCTTTGACCATGCATTGTGGGGGTTGGCAGCAGGGTCTGGCCTGCAGCCAGACCCTGCAGCCAACTTCACGCTGCGCACAGTCTTTGGCCATGCGCGGCAGGAGTTAGCAGTGGCCTGTCTCTGTGGGTGCGAGAATAGGTGTGAGAGGGTGTATCTCGGCATGAGAGTGGCTGTGAGAGTGTCTGTCCGGGTGTGAGAGCGGATATGTCAATGTCTTGGTGGGTCTGTGAGTGGATGCTTCAGTGCCTGTGTGGGTTTGTGAATGGGTGCGTGAGGGTTTCAGTGGGTCTTTGAGTGGGTGTGTGAGAGTCTGAGTGGGTCTGTGTGTGGGTGTGTGAGTGTCTGAGTAGGTCTGTGAGTGGGTGCATGATGATCTAAGTGGGGCTGTGAGAGGGTGATTGAGGGTCTAAGCGGGTCTACCAGTGGGTGCGGGAGTGCCTGAGTGGGTCTGTGAGTTGGTGCGTAAGGGTGTGAGTGGGAATGTGAGTAGGCGAAAGAGATTGAAAGAGAGAAATTGAGAGATAGAGTGAAAGAAAGAGAGTGAGAAGGAGAGAGATACAGAGTTTTTATGCTTTGATGAATGATATACTTAAAATGAGATATTTCTAGACAAATTGAAAAGAAAAATGTATTTGTCAATGAAAAAGAGTGAGGTCACCTTTCATTATGAAGTTTAAACATTTGAAGTTTAAAAGAAATTAAAGAAGGAAAATGACCACAGACACACCTGGAGCAGAACCCTAAACTTTCAGTGTGAGGGTCTGTGACCTTAATCTTTAGGTGACTCCTTACTATGATGCTTCCAGACATACCTATGACACTCAACCCACGCATGTGACTGGAAAGAAACGTGAATGTTCCATCACTAGGAAGGTTTAACAGTCAAAAGAACAAGTAAATAAACAAACACACTCTCAAGCGATACTAGGATTTGGACCTTGAGCCTACTGAGTGACAGCACAAGACCTTGACCATTAGGCCAGATGTGACTCTGTTCTTTAGTGGATTCTATTTGGTCTTATGGGGAATCAGAAGAAAGCTTAGCCTTCTGGCTTGCAGGCCTGGGCCCCGTCACCTAGTAACTTTTAACCTACTTAGCCTCCTCTATTTTAGCACATTTATTTAATTATATCTTCCAAGAAGGCTAATATGTTTATAGTTAGGAAGAGGTTTTGCTTTCACATTATCAGTGCCACTCTGTGAAGGCATCACTATCAGCGTCAAAGACAAGCGATATACGTAGGCATTCACATCATGTTCTTTCCCACTTAAGTGTGATGGGAACATAATGTACTTTTGGAGGGAATCGTTTATGTAGTTGCCATCCCAAGCATGCCTTCTAATCTATCGTTTGGGAAAATACCTGCGTCAGGGGTCCTACAAAATCTGCTGTAATTACATCTCACGCAGATAAAGTTATCAGAGGGATTCCTACCAGATGCCATCAATGCTCTATGCTACACGTCACCTTGATGCAGACCCAGCTTTTGCGTCCCCACAGAGTCTGATCTCGAGACCTCATTCCAAGGTAACAAGGGTTGGGGGGCTCTTCTAATGGACATGGTACTGGCAGATTAGGTTAAACACACCCAGCTCTCTCTAGCTTAAAGATTAGTTCATCATACTAGAGTGTTAGGGTCTGTTTTACATCTCATGTTATTGCAAGATGGTGTGGGTCTTTATATTCACAACTCTCGTTTTTATGATTCTGTTTCTTGCATTGTACATTATCCTAATCATTGCACTTCATGCAATTTACAGTAGACTGCAGTCTTGTTAATAAAACCTATTGAAAACTTTACTGCATCTCCTTCATTGCCTGTGTGTGAATGAGACTTGTTGCTCATGTGAGAAAAGGGTAATCTCTGTTTAACTGCGACTCCCCTGAGATGTCACACTCTTGAGTCCATGCGTAAAGGCTGCCACAAATCACCTTTTACTATTTGGGTTTTTGGTGAGGTACTGCTTGTGAGCCTAGAGGGTTGGGCCGGCAGTTGCAACTTGTTGTAGGATTGGCCTAGTTACCTACAAACAAAAGTACTGGCATCCCTAACCCAGCAGTCTTGTCTAGAGCACGAGTCCAACTAAGACAGTTACACTGAGCATCCAAATGTGACTATAACATTCTTATCAAACATCTTGCTAGTCTGACTGTTTGAAGTCATTGCATACAGAGACCATTGCAATAACAATCTCTCTCTCTCTTCTATCCCTTCCGGGGATGGAAGAGAGAGAGTGACAGAACTGCAGAGGGAGCCTCAAGGTCTCCGTGATCCTAGCTGGCTCCCCACATCCTGCGGGATCCGACATTGCTCCGACAAGCAGGGAGGTGCTTTAAATAGCAGCTCCCTGCTTCCAGGAGCAAAGTTCTCATATGTTTCCCTGCACGCATATGCAGGGAAACGGTTGAAAACTTCACTTTCTGCAAGTGAGAACTGTTTGACAGCTCTCACTTACAGAAAGTGAAATGCTTGCTCTGACTTGGCACGAGCTGTCAAAGCTCCCACTGAGTCATAGCAAACAGCTATGTCTCGGGGTTGGGCACCCCATGCACGTAGCATCACTGGCTTCTCGAGGGGGTCCCCCCTCCAAAGTGTATTTCCCCGGGGACGTGGTGGTCCTCGGGCCGGGATGGCCGAAACGCCCCCCCCCCTCTTTATTTTATGTTAGCCCTTGGGAGGTGGTGGTTCCCAGGGCTGCGGGGAGGGGGGATGAGCGGCACCCCAGTGCATTTCATTACTATTGTGCCCCGGGGAGGTGGCGGTCCCTGGGACTGCGGGGATGCCACGCGGCCCCCCTGCATATTACTGAAAGTTGGCCCCAGGGAGGTGGCGGTCCCTGAGGCACGGGTGGTCTGCTGGACACCCCCTCCTACTTTACCTAAAGCATTTTGCCCTGGGAAGGTGGTTGTCCCCCAGCACCAGAGCTAAGGGGTCAGGGTGTCCCTTCCCTGGCCACTTTTCTTTTTTTTAAACTTTTTTTTCTGGAACTCTGCTGAAGCTGAGTCTCAAGATGGCTGCCAACACTTCATGCTTGAATTGTTGGCAGCCAATCAGATATCAGCACGGGGACAGTTGGATTTGCGGCGGATCCATGTCCCTATATATCTATATTTTTTTAAACTATAATTTCTCCAAAACTATTGAAGGGATTTACACTAAATCACAAAAAGTGTGCTTTTTGGACCAAGACATAACTTTTTGCCAAATTTGATGTAATTCTGTTCAGTAGTTCGGGCTGTAGTCGTGTTCAGAAATTTGAGAAATCCTGTTGACTTACAATGAGAAAAAGTGTTTGGGACCCCACCATTTTCTCTGCCCCCACGTGATGGATCACCCTGAAACTTTCAACACAGCAGCTGAACCGACCAAATTATAGGTTTTGAAAATGTTGTGAATATTCAGCAAGCGGCGCCAAAGTTATTGGCAAAATAAAACACGCTCTGTCTATGGAAAAAAAAGGTCCTAACTATAACTACCTAGTGGGTTATACATATACATGTCTTCACATTAAATGCCACTCTGATCTCTGCTACACTTGAGCCCTCTCACATCCTCATTAGTTCCCTACAAGGGTGTTGATTTCCCATAAGGAATGTATAATCTGTATTGCACCCGGGGCTCTAGACAGGAAATCCACTCCTGCTGCCCCCTTTCATAGGGGCTTACAGCGGGACAACGTGTAAGAAACCTGCACAGAGGCCTTGAGCAACCTTAATGCTCTGTTACGTGTCCCCTGAATACACCCCTTGTGGGTTCCAGTGTGTTTGTGTACCACTTGAATTCCTCCACCATTGGGCCAACATTTCATTGTGCATTGTCTGTTTTATTCTCTCTCACACCTGTTGATGCGCTGGGCCCAGGAAGAATTTTCTCCCCTCTCCGGGTTCAACAAACACAAATGCGCAGGTGAGACCCCATCACTATTCTCACCTATAGAGGTCAACTGAATCTTTGGACTTGGCAAAGAGTGTAGTAGTCAGAATCAATCATTCACAAATCAATTACATTATATCATAAACAATTTTAAACACTATTAACAATTTAATACTAAATCAAACTTCAAACCAAATAAAGTTTCAGACCTTTATTACAATCCCAAAATCAATGTCACATATATGGTGCGTACAACTAAGTTATAATCATACATGAAAACCATAGGTTGTCTGAAACATCTGAAAAGATTTAACCTATTAAACATCAACACTGTCAAACACTCCAACAGAATAATATAAATTAAGAATAACACAATATGCACATTATAGTCAGATTTCAAAACAGATGATGGTGACATCAGTAAATCATCAAAGTACAGTTTAACATTCAATATCAGATTTCAGGTTTCAGAGCTGGGCCATTCCTATCACGAATTTAGACTTGCATGTGTGGGAACGGACTAACAAAAGCAAAAATGAAAGGACAAATAATTAAAAAACCATCTAAATAAGGCAACTGACTACAAAATGATGCTCGTGTAATTAACTATCTGGAAAGGAAACAAGAAACCACATTTATTTATACCTCTCCTCATGGGACAGCAGATAGTAGTGTTTCATGGGCAAGAGCGGTCACTTCTTCCGGCGTCAGTTGACAGCAGCATCAGGACAGCGCAGAAGACAGGCTACTGATAGGACAAATCAGCAGTTCATAATTAGTTGGCTATTTTAGTACTGAACCACAGAAGATAGGGCAGCTAAGACTAAGATGAGAAAACTCATCAGGAGACTTAAAGAAACAGAGTGTGACAGCAGACTCAAACAGGGTTCTGGACAGCTTCGAGGCAGGAGAAGAACTCCCTAGGACTGACCTCAACGAGAACTAACTCTCTATTTCCAAAGTTCCTCACTAATTGGAAATATGCATGATGCATCCATTGCTACTTCAGGTGGGCGCACTTCAGGCGACAGATTCAGCATGCAATGGCTGCAGATTGCACCATCGAATCTGCAACTATTCCAAATCTTCTCAGCAAAAGTGCATTGTCATCTGAATGATTTCACACAATTCCGAAAAAATATTACATCCGAGTATTTTGTTACTTCAGAGTTTTCTCTCACAAAAATAAACTTATTTCACATAAAAGTCATTAGTTTCCACAGCTAGAACAAATAATGCAACACTGTTAATTCTGAAACATGTTTCTTGCCTTCAATAGAATAGTACATTCGACATAACATTGACAGCCTAGGAAAAATAATTCAGGTCAGAGGGAACAGAATAAACAAGTGACTTTCCATTACTGCTGCAAAATGAATCTTTTCAGGCCTAATCAAGCTAAAAAGCCTTAATACACATAATACATTAAGAAAGCTATTGCATACCTTACAATTCATATAAGCAAAGCAAATTATTTAATTGTAAACATTATAACATGTTGCAGCAATTTTACATGTGCATTTATTTTTGTGTATGCATGTGACTCGCATTAATAACATTCATTTAATTTAGTATAAATATGATTAATTTGTATTCATTTAATATCTTCATTCTCAATCTACATCTTAATTAATAAGAACACTCTTAACATTAATTAACATTAGTACTTTATTTAATACGAATGCAAACGCACATGTTAAAACCTAATGTTTAATATGCATGGTAGGTATACTGATCACCATATTTCAAACCTGCACATTTTACAACTTGTGTTAGGCCTTTAAATGTAGGTTAATTCATCACCATATGCTTACTTCTGAGTCATCAATATATTCATAAAATATGATCTCTTTCACACCTTACTCTGACCTGTCTGCCCCTCCCTCCTAGCATCGTCTTCCCTGTAGCCTCCCCCTGTCCACCTCTGTGGCTGCACACGGTTCCCCTCCACCCTCTCAGGGTTGTATTTCCTGACCAGCAGGCCCTTCCCGGAAGTGTCCTCACCCTGTGCACTTTGGGCTGCTGTCACGTTATGTATATATATGTGTAGGTGTTCTCACCTCCAAGGTCAGTGGCAAGAATTTGCGAGGACACATTCCTATTTTTAACTGAGGCAACAGACAGACGGGCTGTCTGGGGGGAGCTTTACCGCGTCACTGAAGTCTTTACTGCTGGAGCACATTCTGCCCTGTGACCCGAGCGGACTGGCAGCAGCTGGAGACCCACACAGGGCTCACCCGGGTCCCAAGACCACCTAGGCCCAGGAGCGCCAGGAATACTTCATTCACTCCGTAGTGAACTTTTACCAGCCTCCCCCAGACACAGACCCCACCACCGACGACACCCCTGGAGCCAGATCCGCCGACCTTGACTGAACTGAAGTATTTCGTTTATTTTTATGGAGATGAGTAAAGTTAGACTCGAGGTCACAGGATGGGGTCCAGCGTGTTGGCCGCTGTGGGGGCGCTGCTGGGATTCTCAAAGCCACACCACCTGCAGGGCCTTCTCGCGGCCGTCCCATAGCGCTGCCTTCCCAGCAGAGGCTGTCCAGTAGCACACGTGGTGTCGGCTGAACAGCCATAACTGAGTGAAGGTGTCATACAAGACATTCATCTCAAGTTGGTAAATTAAGAACCATTACATTGAGTAATAGTAACAACTGATATTCACAGTGCTGAGAGGAGGCAAAAATGCAGTTCAAGCGCTTTATAATAAAGACATAATATTATTATTATTACTGCTTGCTAGAGCGAGGAAAGACAAACTGGCCACGGTTAACCAGTTGGCTAGGTGTGTTTTTGAAGTCTTTTCCTTGCGTTTATTGAAGGTTACTCCCCGTCCTTCAGGCAGGGAGTGGAGGCATGCAGGCTCCAGACTCCATCCTTTATGGACCATTTGAAGCTCGTTAGGCGGTTTTTTCGTGGGTGATTGGAGCCATTTCCTACTATAATCCAGGATTGTCCACTGTTAGTGGTTGAGGGACGGAACCACCATATAACATCAGGGCTACCACTAAGTAAATGATTCCCATTTACAGTAGTCGTATACAAACTCATCTGATGTGTGTATCCTGAATATCAGTCCCGCCCAAGGCTTCGTGGGCCAATGTTGGACACCCCTTCTCTGTCGCCCAGTCCTCCAGAAGTGGTAGAAACCTGTTGTATTGTGCAGCGTTCGCACGCATGTGCATGCTCTAGAGCAGTGGTTCCCAACCTGTAGGTCGGGGGACCCTCGGGGTCCGTGGAGCCTCCTCAGGCGGTGCGTGACTGCTTAGAAAATTAAATATTATTAAAGATTAGGCCCCTAGCTTTCAGTAATGACTCAGTGGGGGGTCCTCGGATTCCAATAATGATTCAGTGGGGGTCCCTGGATTCCAGTAATGATAAAGTGGAGGTCCACAGAAGTCAAAGGGTTGGGAACCATTGCTCTAGAGGAAGCATGAATGCAACATGCCCTCTAATTATTAAATATGTCAGGCACCATGATGGGTAGGTCTAACTTCAACTCGATTGCTGTAACAGTTTTAAATTAGTGTGAAAGTTTGGGAAGGTTGATTTTATTTACTAGCTGACAATACGCCAGGGGTGTCAGGGCACTTTATAAAGTATCTTTTGTTACATATTTAATTTAAAGGTTTCACAAAAGCACAAATTACCTGGACATGAGACAGAAAACAAACATCTACGCAATCTCTAACATATATACACAAGGGATAAGGAACATCCTAGCGGGTTGAGTTCTCTAACCAGAAATGGGGGCGGGGCAGCGAATAAGAGCCTCTTAAATCAATTGTGGCAGCTATGGCAGAATTTACAGTGTTTTGTCCAGGATTCGTATTCTGGGTAAGTTCATATCCAAGGAGAAATGCAGTTGCATAGTTTTTGCAGTGCTGCTCCCTGTGAAAAACTGGGAGACGGTTCAATTTTTCTGGAAGAATCATATGGCTGGCGTTGGAGGTTAGAAATACGTTTGTAAGAAGAGAAACTGCCTTTTAAGGGGTTGTGTTCATCCAGCTATTGAATAACAAATGAGAGGTTTCCAGAATGGCCAGCAAGCACGCACATGTCATACACTTAAATTCACAATGCATACCACTTTTGCTCATATATTTTAAGGCATGCTATATGGCCACGTTTATATTTATGGACCCAACATAAATATGTATGAACAATAATGTGCCATTTGGACCACGCTTACTAATAAACACATATTCACACATTTAGTACAACAGGGCAAAAGCTGAATTCCATGTTATTATCACAGTACATCTTAACTAACATGCGGAGAACAGCATCTAATGCCTCAGATGTTTTAGTGATGGCTTATATATTACATTCTAGGCATACTTGCAAGACCTATGTTCTGTGATTCCATCTCAACGCATGAACTCAATCCCTTGTGTGCTGACGGCGGTAAATAGTTGCCTTATAACTAGTCCACATGTGAGTACCACATGGAATAAACCATACATGCTGGTCCTCTGAGGATATGATGCTGTTTAACACCATTCTCGTGGAAGGGGGCATTATAGCCCACATGATGCTTCACCTCTTGTGGGATGTGGATTACATCCAGTGCTTGATTTGTAACAGAATAAGTGCCAGGGCCCAAAGCTCTGTTTAGAAGCCTGGGGCCAGGCTATCGAAGGTCTGGCTATATAGTCTTGAGTCCACATCATGCCTGTTTCATTCACCACCAGGCACACTCTGACTGTTGCAGGTGGGTTTTCACCCCTATTTTCTCTCTTTGTCATTCTTTGTCCGTCTTTTCCTTCCTCCTTCTTTTCACCTTTTCTGTTTTTGTGTTGTTGGACCACCCACAAGCCGTGTGGTTTTGCACTCGGCAGGACTCACCGCAGGGACTCGTACAGACACTGTGACCCAGATTTACTAACACTTTACATAAACTGCTTTGGACTTACCAACTGTTCAAAATTGAGTGGTGAGAGCCCCACTCAACTAATATTCACAAACCTTGTCAGGGTGAACCACAAAAGTCACTAAATAAACCTGAACTTAATCCTCCGCTAGCTTGGCACAAAGTAGTCAGGCTTAACTTAGAGGCAGCGTGGAAAGTATTTATACATCTCCCAGACAATATTTAGATGAAAACACAACACAAGAAGAATCCCAGACCAACTTAGGAAAATAGAGGATATTTTAATATATAAAATTACGACAAAATGACAAAAATCTAATCAGTAGAAGGATTTAAATTTTAAGGTGAAACTAGCGCCACCTGCGGGTATATGGTTGCACCGGACTGTGACAAATTTACCAAGATGGAACACTGGTTGGGTACAGGACCAGGTTCAGCCTTTGTGTCGGGTCTGTCGGACTTCCAGTCTGAAGCTGTGCGGTGCTGTAGTGCAAGGCTCCGCATCACTCTGCATCAGATCCGGTGAAGCTGCCGATCAGGAGCTGTGCCAGTGCTGCGTTGTGAGGCCCTGCATCATCCTGCGCTGTTCTGCATTGATCCAGTGAGGCATTGATTATAAGCTGGCACCCACAGAGACTGCAATTCGGCACAGACAACCACAGCACAACCCTAATTGCAGCAACCACACATGGATATATAGACTGGACATAGGTTGCCTGGACTGAATGCCAATAAGAGGACTACCCTCTACCTTTACTGCCACTTCCGAGACCGCAATCAGTTATAGATGACCTGCTCTACTCACTAATCCTTGATAGGAACGATCATAAGATGGTACCATAGCACCAGCTCAAAACAAGGTATCATTGAGCAGTTTCCATTCCTTTTACTTTCCACTTGGACCAACTATGAAACAAACCATTGATACAGAAATGTATTATTTACAAAGTATAGGCCACCCCCAGGGCTCCCTAAACCTGGATATCAGATCTCAGTGATCCTTATCTCTGGCCCTGTGAGCCACTTACGGGCAAACCATATATTGGCTGGCTAAATCTTTCATAAACTATTATTTTCTCAAATAAACATTTGTGTCTGGAATAGAAACTATGAACTTTATGGCATCCCTGAATATTGGAGATCAATTTTATGTGATATAGAATGTTGTGATAAACAGTACACAGTCTGCTCTATTCCTCCTGACCTGAACTTTCACTTGTGGGTATACGAGTATTGCCCACCCCTAGGGTAAGACATTACAATTAAATATTAGGCCAATTTAGAGGGTGTGGCCAAGCTACCAACCGTAATTGCAGCACGGCTCTGATGCGTCTGCGGAGGCTCCTCAATAAAGACGGGAGAGGACACCCAGGACCCTGTGACAGCCGGATGGTGACCACGGTGTAGTGAGGAGTGGGAGCGGGATCACGGGTGGGGGGCCATGATTGTGTGTTTGTGGGGCGCCACTGATATTGTGGCCTGTGCCCGTTGGTCTACGCTCCTAGGAGGCCCGAGGCGACAGGGGCCTCGTGAGAGCCTGAGGAGCTGAGCCGCCCGGCGGTGCGGGATCGCTGGGAATAGCCGATTGATGGATTCCTCCTCTAAAGACTGAAGCAGTGCCTAGTGGTGAGACGTGGGCCCCCCGGGACCCCAGCTCTAAGGGTAATTTTGGTGTCACAGATATCCAGCATATACCTCGGACATCGTCTGATCATTCCCCGGTGGAACTTACACTTTCTATACCGGTGGCCTGTGGCGCTATCACATTTTGGAGGTTCTCGGACATGGCGTTGTTTGATGCTCCGTTTTGCGCATCTCTGCGGGAGGCAGTGGTTGACTTTTTAAAATTGAATGAGGGCCCGGTTGGTACGTGGGCAGTGTCGTGGGATGCCTTTAAGAGGCATTTGCATCTCTACACACTCCAGTGTCCTGCATGATATACGTCTTGCACAGGTGAAGGCGCAGCTTGCTAATATTGACCGTGAACCGGTGGCTACCAACGTCGTCCGTCAACTCGGTGGTCGTAAGCTTTTGCTCAATGAGTTTAACGCTTTGGCAGAATAGGAGGTGCACTATATTGGCAAGTCTAAAAAGGCCCGCAGATATGAAGAGGGGGGCAGACCCGGGAGATTACTGGCCAGACTAATCCAGCCATCCTGCCCTGCATCCCATATATTGGAAATTAAATGGCCTGATGGCAGTATTGCTGTTGGCACCGCTGAGGTCCAAGTGAAACTTCTCAAATATTATTCCAAGCTTTGCACAGCGAAAACAGGCCCGTCAGGTCCTGCACTGCAAGACTATCTAGATGACATAGCTATGGTCTGGTTGACATCCGCCCAGCAACAATTCCTTAGTGAACCCTTCTCTGCTGAGGAGGTATCGCAGGCAATAGATTCACTGGCTGGGATGCGTGCCCCGGGGCTGGATGGGTTTACCAGGGCATTTTACAAGAAATATATTCTTAGCCCTCGCCTTATATCAGTGTATGCCGAGGCTCTAGAGGCCGGGGCTCTCCCTGAATCAACGAGAGAGGCGGTTATTACCCGTTTGCCGAAACCTGGTAAGGACCCTCTGGATTGTGGGTCTTATTGCCCCCTTTCCCTGATTAATTTAAACAATAAGATTCTGGCCAAAATGATCGCCATCCATCTCTCCCTCTTGTTGGATACGATTATCTTCCCCACTCAGTCCAGTTTTGTTCCACACTGTTCTACCTCCATCAATCTTCGCACTGTCCTTGCCGTGCTAAACAGAGTATCCCCTGAAGTTCTGGCGGCGGTTGCCTTGTTGGATGCCGAAAAGGCTTTCAATTCACTTGAGTGGCCCTTTTTACACACTGTCCTCAGTAAACTCGGGTTCCCCTGCGGCTATACCAAACTGATTTCCCTGTAGTATTTGCAGCCCACAGCAACCATGTGGCCTAACGGAGAGCTCTCCCCCTTCTCCCCATTACACCACAGAAGAGCCCCACAGAAGAGCCTCTAACAATCATGTGACTCTGGACACTGGCAGAAAAACACATTTGATTTAGGCAGGAAAATGCCAACTTTCTACAAGTGACTTTTTCAAAATAGTAATTAAAAATACAACCTTACCATTAAAGAGGGTTTTAAAGAACAAATAAAATGAGTGCAAGAAGAATCTTTCTAGCTACTCCACTACTGAATGTATCACTTACTATTTAATAAGATAAACCAGTTCTAGTCTACGGGAGTCTAGCCTTCCCACAGTGAAAAACTTTGGGTTTTTACATGTTACTGCCAGGACATGTAAAACATATGTACACATGCCTTATTTTTTAAGTAATAATAAATAAATGCACTCTGCAGTGTGAGCTGATAGGGCCTACCTTAGTGGTGACTTATAACTAATAAAAAATCAGGTTTAGGTCTACGAAAAGATTTATTTTGCCAGGTCGAGATGTTATTTTAAGACTGCACTCCAGCCTGCAGTGGCAGGCATAAGACATGTTTTATAGTGCTACTTTAGTGATTGCTGCAGCCCACTAGTAGCATTTAATTGACAGGCCCTAGGTACCAGTAGTACCATTTGCTAGGGACTTGTAAGTAAATTTAATGTACCAATCAAGAGTATACCAATTTTACCATGTTTGGAAGGGTGAGCACAAGCACTTTACCACTGGTGAGAAGGAGTGTGCAGAGTAACCATGCCAACAAAACCGTGCTCATCAAACATAGGTTAGTGAAGGCAAAATCTGGGGGAATACCGCACAAAAGATGGCCTTTTCCAACACCAACGTCAATTAGAATTTTGGCTAAAGTAGTGCTTTGTGCTACTTTGTGTCATGGGGCTAGCCATGCATGGTACATGGGTATTCTCACACAACCACTTATGGGTTTTTATACAAATCCTTATCTACTAACAACCCAAGGCAGCTATTTGCACCAAAATTGTAACCTTCTTTGAGGCAGGCATAACAGAGGAGAAATGTTTTATTTCTTCATACTTTTCAAACTTTGCATGTTTCTGGCTGGCATTGTGCAGCACACGAAGTGGGTAAAGTATTAAAGCATGGTTTTTGTACTAGGAAGGTCCTCTTCCAGTACAAAACCTATTGCTTGACATCAGTGCAGCAGCTTTGGTTGTTGTGCTGCATTGTGTCAAATTTTAGTAAATCTACCACTGAATCTGGTGCACTAAGCGTCCCAGCTCCCATTTACTGGCTTTGATGACCACATGTGGCGTCTAGAGCATGTCCTGTTTTAGCGTGAGTAGAGGCCCCGGGAGTTTGTTTTAACGAAGAAGGACAACTGGGGTGAAAGAGAAGGGAAGTCACATAATGGGCCTTGCCATCGCCACGGTAAGACAGTAAAATAGAGCCATGATTGGGCTGCAGATCCCCCTAACTCTCATGTCCCAGTGCCAATGCACCTGCTGCACAAATGGTACCTACTCCCTAGGGCTCCCTGTCTTCCGAACCTTAAATCAGCTTCCCCCTTGTTTTACCAGACGAGAACCCTCGCCAATTTATAAAAAATGATGGGGATCCTGTGGAGGTGAGACGACGAATCCAATTGATGTTTGAAAATCACATGTCCTATGGTTCTGGAGTAGCCCAAAAGGCTGAAAGTGAAGCAATTTCCATCTGTTTACGGAAATTATATTAAGAAGAATTAACATTTTAAATAAAAAGAATCAAGACTATCCCGACCAATTGACGAGAAGAGGAATGTCTACATTTGCATATCCATGTTTGTGTGGAACAGTGACGTAATACAAGTCAAGGTGGTTCGCCTGGCTGATTGCTGAGTAGAATATCTGGCGTAAAACGCCACTTTCACGTAAAATCAAGTTAAATGCGTAGACTGCATGAAAATAACACGTGATCAATGCCATTGTTTTCAATACTCTTCAGTTGGTTTGTTAGGTGTATCCCATTGAGTAAATATGTTCCTTATTAACAGACGCATTCACTCCACTTCTCCCGAATATCTTTCTGTGGTGACTACTCACTCAACAGATATTTGAAAGGATGATTGGCTAGCAGCAATCAGTGGTGACCCTCATAAGACAGCACCTGCACCACCTCCACCTCTCCCCCCAGCACCTGCAACAGAACCCCGCTCCGCTCCCACAGCTGGGGATCTAGCCTCTCAGATGTGTTCAGGCACCTTCAAAAAAAATGCAAGCTATTGGCTTGTGGAATGATTGCAGCCGGTGCATAGCCCGCGTTCCCCCCGCTGCACTACTGACGAAAAAAAAATATCAGTGTGGGGTGAGCGGATACTAAAATCACTGAAGTCAGTGCAGGGCAGCCTCGGTCTCCCACTCCTCTGGGCCTCTGTATCCTTCTGTGCGCTCCCCTCCTTCCATTCTAGAGCTAAAACCGTTCATGTCATCCCCACAGTGACCTCTCTAAATTGGGTATGTGTGAGAAATTGGGTTTTTGGTTGAGTGGGGTGGAAACCCTGCTCAAACAACTGCCACAATCTCTGTCAGGGTGGACCACTAAACTAACCTGTGCTTAACGCTCTAGTAGCTTGGCACAAAATCAGTCAGACTTAACTTAGAGGCAATGTGTAAAGTATTTATGCAGCACATAAACAGTAATAAAGTGAAAACACAACACAAGAAAAATCCAACATCAATTTAAAAAATAAAGTAAATTTGAATAAATTATTTGACACTAAAACAACAAGAATCCAATCAGTAAAACCAGAGTTTTCAATTTTTAATGTCTGAAGTGAAATCTAGTGCCTAAAAGATCAAAGGGCCAACCGCGGGCATCTAGTAGCACGAGTTATGGCCAACCGGGATGGAGCGTGGGTCAGATACAAGAAGTAGAATGGGACCATTCTGCGTTTGCCTTTGGACTTAGAAGAATTTGCACTGAAAAATGTCTGAGAAGGTAACGGGGCTGCAGGTGGTGTCCGAGGAGGAGGGGTCATCACGAGGGAGCCAGTGCACAAAAAATCTCCAGCGGTACAAAGCTGCGGGCTGGAGCCAACAAGGGTTCCACAACACAGAATGCTCCTTCTTGGGGGAGCCACTGAGTAGGATTTGTTGCTGCAGAGAAGAATATAGCAGGAGCTGCCATGAAGTCGGGCCGACCGGCGATGTACCTTGGGCAGATCGCCAAACATGTAGGTCCCAGTCTCCTCTTGGTTCTCGTAGCACTTTTTAATCACAAAATTTCTAAGTCCCAAGTTTTGGATTTTGGCTATCTTGGCACCTTTAGCACAACTTCCGAGGGTCCAGGACTGGATGGACACTACTTGGAGGGACAGGACTCGGTGTGGGTTCAGGATGGTTGGAGTGATTTCTGTCCCCGAGGCTTTGATCAGGGGGCCAATAAACTGGTCCTTGGAGTCACTCTGGTAGTCCTGGGTTCAAGCAGTGGAATAGGGCTCAAGCACCAGGGCAGGCCTCTGTGGGTTCAAGGCTGCCATTAGGCAGCAGAGCAGTCCTTCGAGAGTCTATCCACAGGTCCAGAAAGTGAACTGAAGTGTGAGTCTGTGTGTCCTATTTTATACTGGTGCCTTCTTTGAAGTAGGAGAAGTTTCTAGGAATTCCCTTTGAAAAGTGTTTGGAATTTCCAACCTTCTTGCCCTGGCGACAGGCACAATGGGCTAGTGTGCAGTTCTTTGTGTGAAGGGCGGGCACAGCCTATTGACTTGGAAGTGGGGCTCTGCCCCCCTCCACCCTATTCTGCCAATAATGTCCCATCCTGGCACACCTTATCCCTTTATTGTGAGGCTGTCTGGGAAGAATATAGTAAGAACAACTGCCATCTACACCCAATGATGTGACCCAGGAACAGACTGCAGGCACTAAATAGTTACGGCATAAAAATGACAACTTTCTAAAAGTGGCATTTTCACAATTGTGACATAAAATCCAAATTTACCATTAAAGAGGATTTTAAATTAGAATTTCTCAGACACCAAACATGACTTTCCCACCTGTTCCTAATCAAAAGTTAGCATTTATTAAAAGTAATAAGGTATCCCAATGTTGTTCCATGAGAGAGGTATGCCCCACTGTAGTGAAAACAAATCTGTGAGTTTTTCTCTACCAGGGCGTGTGAAACTTTAAAGTGCATGTCCAGCTTTCTAACTGCAATGTACAGTGCCCTATCTAGGGCCTACATTAGTGTGACTTCTATGTAATTAAAGAGGATTTTTTGCTTGACAAGCAGGTTATATTGCCAAGTCGAATTGTCAGATTAAAAATGCATAGAGGCTGCATTGCATACGTGAGACATGTTTTAAGGTGCTACTTATTTGGGTGGCACAATAAGTGCTGCAGGCCCAACAGTAGCATTTAATTTACAAGCTCTTAAATATATGGTTTACCACTTTACTAGTGACTTATGAGAAAATGAAATATGTCAATCAAGTGTAAGCCAATTTTACCATGTTTTAGGGAGTGAGCACAAGCACTTTAGCACTGGTTAGCAGTGGTAAAGTGCACAAAGTTCTATGGTCAACAAAAACAACTTCAGCACAAATAGGAGGTGTAGGAAGTTGGCTCTGTATATACTATCTCAAAGTAAGAGATAGTGTGCACAGAGTCCAAGGGTTTCCCTTAGAGGTAAGATAGTGGCAAAATTAGATAATTCTAATGCTCTATTTTGTGGTAGTGTGGTTGAGCAGTAGGCTTATCAGAGGGTAGTGTTAAGCATTTGTTGTACACACACAGGCAATAAATGAGGAACACACACTCAAATACGTAAGTCCAGGCCAATAGATTTTAAATAGAAAAATATATTTTCTTAATTTATTTTAGAACCACAAGATTAAAGATTTGAAGTAAATACATAAATTGCAAGGTACTCCACACAGGTAAGTAAGGAACTTTGAATTAGAGCAGTGACATACACAGTTTTAGTTAAAATGGCAATAAGCTATTTTAAAAGTGGACACAGTGCAAAAATCAACAGTTCCTGTGGGAGGTAAGTAAGGTTACGTTTCTGAGGTAAGTAAGACACTTACAAGTTCAGTTTCCTGGGCATAGCCAGCCCACCGTTGGGGGTTCAAGGCAACTCCTGCCCACCGTATTACGAGTTCTATAGGATAAAATGGACTCGTAATACGGCGGGTGGTATATCCGTCACATTTGGGACGGATTAACACCCTCCTCCAAAGTTGTAATCAGGCCCATTGGCACCTATGGAGAACAGGGGTGCTCCAGTTCCAGTCTGCCAACAGGTAAGTTGCGTCTTTGGAGGGCAGACCAGGGGGGTTTTGTAGAGCACTGGGGGACGGGGGGACACAAGTAGGCACACAAAACACACCCTCAGCGGCACAGGGGCGGCACAGGGGTGGCCGGGTGGAGTGTGCTTGGCAGGCGTCGAATTTTCAATAGGAATCAATGGAGGGATCCGGGGGTCACTCTAGCGGTGCGGGCAGGGCACAGCGGGGCTTCTCAGGGTCGCCTGATGGTCACTCCTGCACTGGAGTTCGGTTCCTGCTGGTCCTGGGGGCTGCGGGTGCAGTGCTTGGTCCAGGCGTCAGGTTCTTTGTTCCAGGCAGTCGCGGTCAGGGAGAGACTCTAGATCCTCTCTGTATGCATCGCTGTGGGGGTGCAGGGGTGTTGTCTCAGGTTACTCAGGTAGTTGCAGTCGCCTGGGAGTCCTGTCCGCTGAGTTAGTTCTCTGGAGCTCGAGTCTGGGGGGTCGGGTGCAGAGTGTGAAGTCTCATGCTTCCGGCGGGAAGAGTGAGTTCTTTAGAAGTTGCTAAAAAGTTGCAAAGTTGTTGCTGTTTTTTAACACTGCCGCTGTTCTCAGGAGTTTCTTGGTCCTTTGGGTTCAGGGCAGTCCTCTGAGGCTTCAGAGGTCGCTGGTCCATCTCGGATGCATCGCTGTGCAGGTTCTTTGAGCCTGGAGACAGGCCGTAGGGCTAGGGCCAAGTCAGTTGTTGTCTCCGTCGTCTCGGCAGGGCTTTCAGGTCAGCAGTCCTTCTTCTTTGTGTAGATTGCAGGACTCTGATTTCCTGGGTTCAGGGTCACCCTTAAATTCTGAATTTAGGGGGGTGTTTAGGTCGGGTCAGTAGCCAATGGCTCCTATCCTGAAGGGTGGCTACACCCTCATGTGCCGCCTCCCTGAGGGAAGGGGGGCACATCCCTTATCCTATTGGGGGAATCCTCCAAACTCAAGATGGAGGATTTCTAAAGGCAGGGGTCACCTCAGCTCAGGACACCTTAGGGGCTGTCCTGACTGGTGGGTGACTCCTCCTTGTTTTTCTCATTATCCTCTCCGGCCTTGTGGCCAAAAGTGGGGACAGTGGCAGGAGGGGCGGGCATCTCCACTAGCTGGGATGCCCTGAGGTGCTGTAACAAAAGGCATGAGCCTTTGAGGCTCACCGCCAGGTGTTACAGTTCCTGCGGGGGGAGGTGAGAGGCACCTCCACCTAGTGCAGACTTTGTTCCTGTCCTCAGAGAGCACAAAGGCTCTCACCCCAGGGTGACAGAAACTCGTCTCAGTGGCAGGCTGGCACAGACCAGTCAATCCTGCACTGAAGGATTGGGTAAAATGCAGGGGGCATCTTCTAAGATGCCCTCTGTGTGCATTTTGTAATAAATCAAACACTGGTATCAGTGTGGGTTTATTATTCTGAGAAGTTTGATACCAAACTTCCCAGTATTCAGTGGAGCCATTATGGAGCTGTGGAGTTCGTTTTGACAAACTACCGGACCATCTACTTAATATGGCTACACTGTACTTACAATGTCTAAGAATGGACTTAGATACTGTAGGGGCATATTGCTCATGCAGCTATGCCCTCACCTGTGGTATAGAGCCCCCTGCCTTAGGGCTGTAAGGCCTGCTAGAGGGGTGACTTACCCATGCCACAGACAGTATTTTGTGTGCATGGCATCCTGAGGGGGATGCCATGTCGACTTTGTCTTTTTCTCCCCACTAACGGACAAAGTCTGCAATGGCAGTGTGCATATGTTAGGTAAGGGGTCCCTTAGGGCGGCACAACACATGCTGCAGCCCTTAGGGACCTTCCCTGGTCACACGGCCGTTGGTACCACTGGTACCTTTTACAAGGGACTTATCTGTGTGCCAGGGGTGTGCCAATTGTGGAAACAATGGTACATTTTTAGTGAAAGAACACTGGTGCTGGGGCCTGGTTAGCAGGGTCCCAGCACACTTCTCAGTCAAGTCAGCATCAATATCAGATAAAAATTGGGGGTAACTGCAACAGGGAGCCATTTTCCTACAGCAGGAGAGAAGGCAAAAAGATTGGGAGTGACCCTGCAGAGATGGCTAAGCAAACAGTAGGTTTTAAACCTTCTATCAGGTCTTCAAGACTCTGCATATTTGGGCAACATTGTACCTCGCCAAATTTCTTCTGGCCTACCAGTTGACTAGGCACAGAGTGTTAGCGCCCCAAACCAGAGTTTCTCTGCCAGTGGAATGTAAATGGTCTAGGAACAATGCCTACACAATCCTTTGAGCTCTGTACTACTGCCCCGGAGACAGGCTTTGTGGATGGCTGGAAAGGGTTGAAATCCCATCTTTGGTCATTGGCATCCAGGCCAGCATTTCTGCAGAGTTAATAACACTTACCTTCTGGGGCAGCCTTATGATGTCAGTAAAGGAGGCAACAAAAGGGCACCAGATTGCAACAAATAGTTTCAAAACTGCCCTTGTCGCTAGGAGAGAAGGGTCACCAAAATGTGCATTATTACATTTTATTTGGGGTATTTGTAAATGACTTTTGACCACCCTAAGCTGGCTTTCAAGCACTTTGAGTGATAGATACACACAGGGAGTAGTGAGTTATAATGTCGTAAGTTCATTTACGAGAAATTATTGGTTGAGAACCAATAGATATTCCAGTAAGGATGGAGAGTGCTGGTAGGTACCTACTGTTGAGTGAATCTCTAAAAGATGATAAATCTTTGTGCATGAGCAACAGACCTAAAAGCCTGAGTGAAGAGGCCAGTGCCGGTCTTTGACTTCTGACCTAACAATCAAAAATGACAGTTTTGCCCGGGACTCTTAAGTTCATTGGCCTTCTGCTGTACAGAGCTCTAGAAGCTGTCCTGTTTTGCTGCTGATTGCCTTCCCTCCTGCTTCTCTAACATCTGCCCCCATTCCTTGCACCCAGATGAAACATGTTCTGAAGGAACCACCTGGCAGCATAAACCTAATAAATAAATACGTTTATGAATTAGAACATTCTAAAACAAAAAAGAACAGGCAGTGGAGTTGGAAATTGACTGGAGGGTTGAGTGTGATACCAACATGATAAAAGGTATATTTTGGAAGCATGGTTGGCAACCTTTTGCCTTTCCATGCATTCTTCCAGTGTAGTTAAAGCGCATTGTCTGCCAGGCAGTGCTTATTGTATTCCTTTGGCTGCAGGCAGACCCCAAAATAATTTTTATCATCAACATTTTTCCCAGTGGAACAAAGAAAAACAGAAAAGTGAGAAAGAAGGAGGAAGCGAAAGATAAAAAACAGCAACAAAGGAAGATTGTAAAAAGAACTTGGAAGAATGAGATAAAGAGAAAGGTGACGTTGAGTGGTCTAAGAAAGAGGCACAGGTGGAATATAGACTAGGCGGCCTTGGTATTCTGCAACCCTGGCATTTGGCAATGCAGGTGCTCGGCTACCTGTCATTAGTGCCTTCATATCACCCATTTGCCAGAATGGAGTAGTAGTTTGAAGCACACATCTGGCAGAAGTTGAACCTGTGTCTCCACAGCAAGAAGGGCATGTGGTTGAGGCAACCGAGAGGTGCCATCTTTGGAGATCTGCATGTTTACCTTACAGTGTCCAGGAGCGAAGAATGCGGGAAGCTTAAACAAGCAGCTGTCACCATAGGTTCTCTGGGTTTCTATGATAGTCAACGTCAATGCCACATTGAAATGGGTGACTAGAGGGTGCTCCTTGCCTGTCATCAGGACAGAAATTTCCCTGTGACATAAACAGCATCAAAAACATCTGTATGGCTAAGAGTTATTTCTACAAGTAGAATGACTTGCCCAGGAGTACTAAAAGCTATGGTGCCTCGTAACCCTCTTATGTAACATGTTCTTCAATTTTGTCATACCTTAGGGTTGTAGTCTGAGCTGCATGATCAGTTCTCAGTGTAAGTTCTTTATAGGACTACAAGCATAATTTACAAGGCCTTTGCACCACCGCTGCGTCATTTTGTTTTACGCAACGGTGGCACTAGCAGTGCACTACACTGCTCTATATTTACAAACTGACACATTGGGCCCAATGCGTCAGTATGTAAAGCCAGCGTCACTTTTTACCTGCACCAGGTATAATGGACGCAGGGTAGGCATTCCTGTGGAAAAAGCCTCGTAGAACTGATGCAGTCAAATTAACAACTTTTCACTGCGTCATTCTATGATTTCACTGCGTCAAATGTTTCAGGCCTGCTTGGAGCAGGTGTAAAATTGATGCATGGCTTTTTCCTATTTGACTCTGCTGCCATTGTTAGAGTTACATCAGTTTGTTCAACGTCTCACCTTCAACAATATGTCAGTTTAGCGCAAACAGATGCGTCAGAATTTCTGACACATCTGTGAAAAAGTGCCACATGAAGCTCTGTGCAGTAAATACAGCGCACCATGGTGTCATTGCGGCAGACGCAAGAAATCGGACGCATCAATGCGTCACATATTTGTAAATGAGGCCCTGAGTGTTTAAAGAAATCATAAAGGTGGGCAGTGGTAGCAAAGGAAGATTGCAGAAGAACATCCCGAGAAGAAAGAAGTACCTTTGGGTACTGTAAATGCTTCCCTTTGGGTTTATCAGTTCACATAACTGAGATGGTGTCTTGTGCCACTGAGTCATCTTTGGCTCCTTTATGTCTCACACTTTGGAACACTTTCCCATGATAAATCTAGTTATGATGTCTTCTGTTTATAGCTTAAGGCCTGTGTCTATTTACAGCTTTGTTCTGAGTGTATTTACAGTTTGTGTTTTTCTCAGCATCTCTGTAATCTGTTTAATGCAACATGGCATCTGTTTAGACTTATCCTACCACATGTTCCTGTGCTCTTTAATCTTCTGTATTTGACAGTGAGACCTTGATGCTTTCCATATATTTGAATATGTATTTTTGTTCCTCATGTATCTCACTATAGTAAACAGTTGAAAGGTGCTTGGAAGGAACAAACACAGCATATGGAAGACCAGAAAGAACGTCTGCCAAATTAGGTAGAACACTGGCCAACTTTACAAAATCCTCCCCCCTCCCCAAGAGACTGGAAACTAAGGGAACAATAGACTTTGCACACTTTGAAATCTTCTACCCTAAATCACAATGTAAAAAAAATTATGGAAGCCTTACATGTTTAGCTGCAAATGAGACACCTTCATTGTTCACATGCAATCAACATTAGAAGTGACATATAGACAATAAATCTGTCATTTCACACAGAAACTAAGTGGTAGGTCAGAGATCCTCAGCAGGTACCTACCAATAACAAGTCTGGAAGTATCCTGCAGGCTTCAATCTTTATGTTTGAGGAGAGTCCAACAACTGCTGGTTACAACTTAAGCATAAGTGGTGTAGATTGGAGTAGACCCGAGGCAGACTGGGATCCTGGAGACCTAGAAGTGCAGCTTTGGAAGAGCTAAAGTAAGGATTAAGGACTAGACTAACCCGTCCGCTGGAAGAAGTGACTCATCACAAAAAGTGACAAGCATTGGCAAAGCCAGAAGGTCTCACCTATGCAAGAGCTATAGGGCTTTGCCAATGTGTTTTAGCCATGTTGTACACCACTGTGGATGCAGCTCAGCATGGCTAACAGTTAGTGGCGTAGAGGAGAGTGGCATGGAGTGTCAGAATGAAATGGCGAAGAGTGGAGTAGAGTGTTGTAGAGTGGAGTGGCAGGGAGTGTTGTGTATTGGAGTGGCTTAATGGGGTCGCAAAGAGTGACATACACTGGATGGCACAGAGTAGATGGGACTGGTGCAGAAAACATTGGCGTAGAGTGTTGTAGAGTATAGTGGCATAGAGTGCACTGGCATTGAGTGCACTGGCATTGAATTCAACAGTGTACAAAGCAGCTTCGTAGAATGCAGTGGCATAGATTGGAGTGGTGCATAGTAGAGTACAGTGGCACAGAGTTCAGTGGTGTAAAGTGCAGTGGCACAGATTAGAGTGGATTAGAGTAAAGTGCGTAGAGTGGTGCAGAGTGGACTGGCGTAGAGTTGAGTGATGCAGAAGGCAGTGGTGCAGAGTAGAGTTGAGTGCACAGAGTGCAGTGGCATAGAATGCAGAGTAGAATTGAGTGGCATGGAGCGCAATGACGTAGAGTGGTGTGGAGTAGCATAGAGTGGTACAGAGTAGAGTATAGTGCTGTAGAGTGCAGTGGCATAGAGTGCAGTTGCGCAGAGTAGATCAGAGTGCTGTACAGTGGATTGGCATAGAGCGCAGGGGCATAGAGGTAAGTGTTACAGAGTAAATTGCTTTGGCGTAGAGTGTATTGACATAGTCTGCAGTTTCATAGGGTGCAGTAGCATAGAGTGCAGTGCCAAAGAGTGGAGTCGCATAGAGTGAAGTAGTGCAGATTAGAGTAGCGGAGACTTTAGTGGCAGAGAGTGCAGTGTTGCATAGTAGAGTATTGGAGTGCAATGGTGTAGAGTGGAGTAGAGTGACATAAACAGCAGTGGCATAGAGTGCAGTGATGCTGAGTACGGTGCCGTGGCATAGAGTGCACTTCTGTAGAGTGCATTGGCATACAGTTCTGTGGTTAAGAGTAGAGTGTAGCGGCATAGAGTGGAGTGGCGCAGAGTGGAGTAGAGTGGCATAGAGTGCAGTGGCATAGAGTAGATTGTTTCAGAGTAGAGTGAAGTGGTATAGACCACAGTGGTGCAGGCTACAGTGCAATTGAGTAGAGTGGCATGGAGTGTAAAGGCGTAAAGTGGTGTTGAGTGCAGTGGCATAAAGTGTAGTGGTGCAGAGTAGATTAGATTTGCGTACAGTGGATTGGCATGGAGCGCAGGGGTATAAAGGTAAGTGTTATAGAGTAAATTGCATTGGTGTAGAGTGTATTGGCACAGTGTGCAGTGGCATAGGGTGCAGTGGCATAGAGTGCAGTGTTGCAAAGTGGCGTAGAGTACAGTGGCATAGAGTGGAGCTGTGCAGAGTAGATTGGCGTGGCCTAGGCTGGCTTGGTGTAGAGTGCAGTGGCAAAAAGTGCAGAAGAATGCATGGGCATAGAGTAGAGTGGTACAGGGTAGAGTATAGAGGCGTAGCATGAAGCGGCACAGAGTGTTAGTGGCACAGAGTGGAGTGGTGCAGAGTAGAGTGCACTGGTGTGGAGTGGTGCAGAGTAGAGTGGAGTATTCATGGTATGGTAGCACACTTCCATTACACATAACACATTGTCAATTGAAATGACCATTACATTTGCACAGACATACTTAAGTCTGTACAATGCATATATGAAAATGTGTGGAAATTACATCACCTAGTATAATGATTTCTTTTGATCAAATTAAAGTTTTTGTTTCCAACAAACTTCAGATATAGCAAAAAATGTGCTTCATTTGTGTTCCTTATTCTGATATAATCTGAAATACTTACACAGTTAATTTAAATGTTGTTTTGTGCTAGAAAAAACTCTTTCCCCTAGTATCCAGCAAGATTGTCACATAAATCCTCTCAAATTGAAGTCAGAGAAAGAAAGGTTAACAAGCGCCCTCAGAAGACAGTGCCTAATATTTGAGCTTGGTTTTTGAATGCACAGCAAATGTGGCAAGATAAGAACAAGATTTAAGGGCCTTATTTAAAGTATCAGAAAGATACTGTAAATATAAAGCCAGCAAATGGAAAGCAATAAAATGTGAGTTACAAACCACAAAGCCAACGGCAAGCAACAGGCAGAATGTGTTCCTAGATCAGCTTTCTGAATGTACCCAAGATGCCTTTAGCAAACCACACAGCATCGCTGTATGGTAGGCTGCAAACTGAAAATGAGTTGATAATCTGGTAGGCGTGCCAAGTAGGCCACAGAAAACCTGGTCCCAGACCAGTGACCATGACTTAACTGGTGATGACCTCACCCAGCCATACATGTCAAGTATCACAAGTCATAGGATAATGATTTGGACAGCCAATACTGTTCTTCTTTGCCATTTGTTGTATTGGCAGCCCTTCTTCTATTTCACAAGTCATAATGGAAATAAAAGAAGGACGGTCGTTCTTCCTCTCGGATGGTGTGCAGGCTGCAGTAGACCATAAGTAGAGAAGGACAGGTATCTGGATAGGAAGGTAAGGCCCAACCCCCTTTCACACCCCGGCACTCTCAGCCTTCTGAAAAAATTATTGGGAACCTGCGCTTATTTATTTTTTTGACAACTTAAGCACACCAGGGTTTTTGTAGCTTACTAGTGTGTTTAAGATGTCTAGTTCCAGTTAATCACAAGCGGTTCATTTCAAAGTTAACTAATGAGATGAAACCACATTTGGCCACTGTAGACAAAGCAAACTCTTTAGAAAGTAGATTTTTGATAAATCTAGCTGGTGGTTGGTGGAGACTGCACTACAACCATATAGTTTGGGTGTAACCTCCAATCCAGCTGACCAGGCTGAGTTCCAGGCAGATGGTCTCAGTGGAAATACTCTGTCTCACACATTGGTATCATGTCCATGGCTTCCCCCTAGTTTCACCCTCCCACCCCCCAAGATCTCTGCACCAAGTAATTCCACTCCACAAAACTGGGTTGCATCCATTTTAGCATTATCATTTTTACATAAGGGTTCAAGTTTTCATTTTTCGAAAGAGATTAAAAAGCCTGAGCAAGCCAGTCTAACAGATGCCACTTCGGGTAGTTAAGTAGCCAGGTGGCATCTAATTCCCAAGTAAGCATGTTCTTAGTTGATCAAGACCCAAAAGCCATCACCTTCCTCTTTGTAAGATTTCTCTTTCTGGTTACCTCTGCAGAGCATTCAGGTCTCTTTATAGCCCTCTGAGTGCCAGGTTTAAAAGGACAGTCTCATCAACATGTATCAAAATAGTGATAAACTGATCTCTCCCTTTAGGAGCAAAATAACTAACTTTCGATAAGTGTGTCATGTAGATGGCATTGTCCATTCACGTGTGTGTTTAATTAGTTCAACTGAAGCATAACAAGACTACAACACCCAGAATGCATGACGCCATCTCACAAAGGCCTAGGACCTGAAAAGTGTATTTTGTGACCTGGAAGGAGGCAGTCTCTCTGTTTACTACAAGAGATCTCTTGTTAATGGAGCATGTTTAATACACATTGGGTCCGTTAGACCTGAGCTCTCTGTAAACTTGGCGGGAAATGACGGCTCAACATCAGCCTTCATCACTATCTGACCGATTTTGGGAAAGGGCTTTACCTTTCTACCAACAGAAAATTAATTTCAAATAATGGTGAGTTACGGCTCTTTATATAACCACAGCTTGCCAGCTGTGTGTTAAATTTTTAACAAATTACCTAGCAGTTGACATCAAAAGACCAAATTTACTCCCATTTTATAAACTGATTTGAATACCAACGTTTGCGGAAATATGAATTTCTGCCCAAATGGGTATTATGAGGCATGAAGCTCACAGGTGGCATTACCGCATTTAAAATTTAGGTAATAATGAGGGCAAATTCAACAGGTCAAACTCGGTGGAATTTTTAAGTGCATAAAATTCCGGGTTTTGGGAATAACGTGTGAAAAGTGCTTCGGCAACACCGATAATTGCATGTCATTCCCCATTCTATGAGTGAGTTTTACGGAACTATTTATAACATACATATAAATTCCAGGTGCCCACGCTCTGGGGTGAACTCAGTAGGCAAGTAAAAAAAATGCAACTAAATTAAACCACGACCTTTTAGTTGAAAATTACAAACCTTGGCATCGATACCGATTTTGCATGGATTAGGAAAATTAGGCGGTTTAAGGAAATCTAGTGATAAATGTTTTGCTTGCGTGATTTAAAAATGCCTATGTTGGTATGGTCATCAGTGGCGTGGCGACCATTGGTGCAGCAGGTGCAGTAGCACCGGGGCCATTGAACTCCCGATGACGGCTATATTTTACCACCTCTACAGCAGTGAAAGGGGCCACGTGCCTTGCTTGCACCAGAGCACGCTATGGATGGTTGCGTGGACCAAAAACCACAGTTGGCTTTTTCCTGTACAGGCTTCCATCATCTTGTTAAGCAGCAACCAAATGCCCTTTTATCATTTCCTGACAGAGCCTCCAATTATGGAGTATTTTTTAGCTCAGCCCTCCCCTTTTCCAGCTATTTTCTTGCGCTTGGCAGTGATGAGCGCTTGGCCCAGTTGAATTGTTTCACAACAGGAATGATTCTTGGAAACATTTCTGAAGGCTGTCTTTATTTTCCTTTTAGAAGTATTATTGAGATGTCAGGCTAGCTTGATTGCATTATAGAAAATAATTTTTATGGCTTCGTGTATTTTTTTAGTGAATTTCGCCTTCTGGCATCAACATGTTTCCTTTTTTTCCGACGTCGCCAGAATAATTCACTTTAGTCCACAGGGGACTGCGATGCAAAATGCTCACCTTATGCACTCACCTCTATATGGGAATATTAAAAAAGGCATGCCTTTATATTAATTCACTGGTGAAGAACCATAGGCGTGTGCCACAATAGTCCAGCGACACCGTCCCACTGTTCCCCAATGGGGTCTTCTGGGGGGGGGTGGTCAACCACGGGAGGTCTCCACCCCGGTGGGATTTGGGAATTGGTGCAGTCCGAGGACCCTTTGGGCTATTTTGGTCTTCTTAAGGTGGGCTGGGGTATATTTGCGGGCATTTTGTATGTGCAGCCACCATTTTGTTAACGGTAACCGGGCGGTGAGCCAGCAGGTTTTTTGTCGGTAGTCAGAGTGAAGTGATAGTTAGTTCATCTGGACTTTACAGTCAGTTAGGTAGTAGTTTATGGCGCTAGATAGTTAGAATAACAATGGAGCGTCCTACCTTTTTGTCAGCTGATAAGGTGGCCCAAGCAATGAGGTCCCCGGTGGAGGTGGGCTGCTTGGACCTAGTCGCCCATGGAGCAACAGATCGAGGCCACCCGGTGAGAAGTGCCTCTGAGGGTGTGGCAGCACTTTTTGGGCCTGTTTCCTGCCACACTCAGCTCGGGTCCAGGGTGCTGGATAAGTGGACGGGCCGATTCCGCATCTGAAGCGAAGACCGGTCCCATGGGGTAGAGCGGGCTGCAAATTGTTGTCTTGGGCTGCCAGTGGAAAGGGCAGCCTCCATGCCCCCAAAAATCCATTGTTTGGCGGCTCCTCTGTGCAGAATGGAGGCGTCGGCAGTTGAGGCGGTGTTTGGGTCCTTGCCGATAGCCAACGAGGCCTCACATATGCGGGTGAGGGGCAGCACGTCGCCCGATGCGCCTGCCTCCTCAAGCAAGGGCAGAGGAAGAGGTGGGTTGCATGCTCAGCTCAGAGCGAGCAGCCTGCCTTCTAGGTTGAATATGCAAACGTTTTTTTTAAACGTATTTTATTGGTTTTCAGTATAAAACAAACAATGCAATCCCTATGAAGGGGTTCCCCAATTCGACCATGATGTATCTTGTTGGATTCTTTTGATAATTAGGGGGTCATTACAACATTGGCGGTAAAAGCCGCTTACCGCCATGCAGAAGACCGCCAATACACTGCCGCGGCTGCGCAAATCCGCCACAGCTATTATGACCCACATCTCGGAATCCGCCGAAATTCAGACACCCACACAAGTCCGCCACACCAAAGGTCAGTGATAAACTGGCGAAAACAAAACCTCCACCGTCACGCCAACAGAAACACGCCCATGCTATTACGACCCACGAATCCACGCGGCGGTCTTTCAACCGCGGTATTCCATCGGCGGTACACACCGCCGCTCTCAAAATACACACACATCTCCAAAACACCGCCACATTGGACAATTCAAAATACACACACCTGATACACATACAAACAACACTCCCACACACCCAACACAATATAAAACACACACCCACATCACCCACAAACCCCTACGACCAAAAATCAGAGACGAAGGTGACAGAGAGAGAGCACAGCAATAGAGAACCCCACCACACAGAGGCACAAAACACCATCACCCACACAACATCCACGCACAAAATTCCACACACCACAACACATTACCACACTCATCACCACATACACCACCCCACACATCACCTACACCACCCAATGGCACGCCAAAGACAACCCAGGTTTTCCGAGGAGGAGCTCAGGGTCATGGTGGAGGAAATCGTACGGGTAGAGCCACAGCTATTTGGATCACAGGTGCAGCACGCCTCCATAGCCAGGAAGATGGAGCTATGGCGAAGAATCGTCGTCAGGGTAAACGCAGTGGGACAGCACCCAAGAAATCGGGAGGACATCAGGAAGAGGTGGAACGACCTACGGGGGAAGGTGCGTTCAGTGGTCTCCAGGCACAACATCGCGATTCACCGGACTGGCAGCGGACCCCCACCTCCTCCCCCACAACTAACAACATGGGAGGAGCAGGTCTTGACCATTATGCATCCTGAGGGCCTCGGAGGAGTCGGTGGAGGAATGGACACTGGTAAGTCAAATCTTAACTATCATATCCCCCACCCTACCTGCATGCTATCACACACCCCCACCCTCTCCCCTATCACTCCAGCTCCTCACTAATGTACTTATAACACAAACCACCCATCCCAACACCAAGCCCTGCATGACACAACTAAGCATGGACACACATCACTAAAGCATGCCCACTGCACATACCCATAACACCCCCCAACCATCATCACACAAGCCCCCACACAGGAATGCTTGCACTGGGGTACACGCACACCCACCCATTGCACACCATGACACACACACATGCAATAATCATGCTTTTATACCCCTGCAGGACCACTACGTAACGTCACCACACAGGAGGGTCCAGACTTGTCCACTCCACCCCCAGAAGAGGCCCACAGTGATGACAGCAGCTCTGGCCAACTGGATCCAGATGACCAGCCCGGACCATCGTGGGCCTCGGGACAGTCGGTTCCCCTCGCACAGGCACAGCCCAACACTGACCTTCCACCCTCTGGTAACAGCAGCACAGCACCCACCCAGTGGGCCCATACCTCCGTCCCCAGGACACGTCAATCAGCTGTGTGACCACCACTACAGGGAACCCAGGATAACCCACCACCCCAACAACAACAGGGACCTGGGGGCAGTGGCAGTGGGCACACGGTCCAGGGGACGGAGGCACAGGAACACAGGGGAACTTCGGAGGGCTGCCGTGCGACAGGGGGCTGACAGGCCAAGGGAACCCACTCTCCATGAGGCCCTCTCCTCCATCATAGGAGCATACCACCACTCCCAGGAGACAATGGCTACGGTCCTGGCCAAGTTTCAGGAGACCCAGCGCATGCAGGAGATACAGTATTTGGGGTTCAGGGAGGGGCTCAGAACCATCAGCACTGCCCTGGCCACCATCGTAGGGGTGCTGAAGGACATACAAAAGACCATGAGGGACACCGTGGCACTCCAAGGGGCCCCTGACACTAGCATGGATGATGGACTGCCCACCACCTCCGCCGGCGCTAGTGGACAGGACGCCCCGCCACAGGACCATCACACCAGCACCCCACCCCCTGCAGACGGAGAACCACCCCGCAAGCGGTCCCTGAGATCCAGGAACAGGACAGAGCAAGATGGCAAGACCCCCGCCAGGAAATGAGACCATCCTGATTGTCCTCCCACTGTCCCACTTTGTTACCCTGTCCAGATTGGAACTGCCCCAGCTCCACTTCCTATGCTCATATGGGCAATGCACCTGTGAGACTAATAGACTGGACTCTGCCATGGACATTCCTCAAACATCACCCATCACCATTTTGCCACCCCCTCCAATAATTAGCACTTCAATAAACACCCTTGAACCACAAAACAATCTGGAGTCAGTTTGTGATTTTGAAAATGTGTATTAGCTATGACAGTGACAAAATCCGTTCTCAATAGTAATGTCAACATACCTATGTCACACATCACAAGTTCATGAAGGATGCAAGCAGATGACACACGTTGGTAACCACACCTGTGAAACCGTAATGGAAATGTATCACTCAGTTAGCAGATACTACTTCAAATTGATAGACAGGATAGAGGTAGAAGTGTGAAAGTGAATGTATTAGTAAAAAAATTGTTCTCACCTGTGTGTCACTGGAAATATTGCTGTATGACAGAGTCCCTGTTATCAATGTCTTCTTTCTCTGCTTCCTCCTCATCACTGTCCACAGGCTCCACAGCTGCCACAACACAGTCATCTGGACCATCCTCCTGCTGAAAAGGCACCTGGCGTCGCAAAGCAAGATTGTGAAGCATCGAGCAGGCGATGATGATCTGGCACACCTTCCTTGGTGAGTAGAATAGGGAACCACCTGTCATATGGAGGCACCTGAACCTGACCTTCAGGACCCCGAAGGTGCGTTCGATCACCCTCCTAGTCCGCCCATGGGCCTTATTGTAGCGTTCCTCTGCCCTGGTCCTGGGATTCCTCACTGGGGTCAATAGCCAGGACAGGTTGGGGTAACCAGAGTCCCCTAATAGCCACACACGGTGCCTCTGGAGTTGACCCATCACATACGGGATGCTGCTATTCCGCAGGACGTAGGCGTCATGCACTAAGCCAGGGAACATAGCATTTACCTGCGAGATGTACTGGTCTGCCAAACATACCACTCTTCCGGTTCCTGTACACCTGTTCACTCCTGTGGGGGGTGGTCCAGAGCCACATGGGTCCCATCAGTGGCACCTATGATGTTAGGGATATGTCCCAGGGCATAGAAGTCACCTTTAACTGTTGCCAAATCCTCCACCTGAGGGAAAACGATGTAGCTCCTCACGTGTTTCAGCAGGGCAGACATCACTCTGGACAACACGTTGGAAAACATAGGCTGGGACATCCCTGATGCCATGGCCACTGTTGTCTGAAATGACCCACTTGCTAGGAAATGGAGCACTGATAGCACCTGCACTTGAGGGGGGATTCCTGTGGGATTGCGGATTTGTGACATCAGGTCTGGCTCCAACTGGGTACACAGTTCCTGGATTGTGGCACGGTCAAACCTGTAGGTGATGATTAAATGTCGTTCCTCCATTGTTAACAGGTCCACCAGCGGTCGGTACACCAGAGGATTCCGCCATCTCCTCACATGTCCCAGCTGACGGTGCCTAGGAAGGACAACAGCGACCACAGAGTCAACAAATTCTGACGTATGTACCCACAGCTACACAGGACACGACACTAAATACAATATCCTTCCTGTATGTGTGTTGAGTGTAGGCCTAGGTATGTGTGACGCAGTTGTAAATGAAGCCATGTGGGCCCCTGAAATGGCGGCTGCCTGACCTCTAAAGTGGGACAATGGGATGTGAGGTAACTGCGCTGGCGTTGTACACCGTCGCGGTAGGCGGTCAAAGACCGCGGCGCAATGCTGCATTCGTTAACATTGGACCTTTGGTATACATTGCCCCTGTGTCATCTATATGGGTAGATGACACTCATGGCCATGTAGGCCATATCCCAGGAATTGCATCAGTAGAGGCCAAGTGCACGGCGTAATGCAGTGGGCTGCTGTGTCTGTATTGTCCGCCAACGGTAGCGGTAAGCCATGCACTCAATATGTCTTTCTTCTGTTTCCCCACCCCTTTTTTGTGGTCTCCCTGTTCTGTTGCGCAACAGCATCATCAGGCGGAGGTACAGTGGCATCGGAGCACAAGGGGTCTGCGTCCCACATGGCCATGGAGGGCCACACCACGGACACAGAATACACCAGTGGGACGGAGGGTGAGGGCAGCTTCACGTCGGTCACAGGATCAGCAAACAGCGACACGGACTCGTTCTCCGATGGGAGCTCCCTTGTGGTGGCGGCAACATCTGTGCCCCCCACTTCTACAGGTACAGCCGCCACCCCCACTACCAGCACCGCCCTCCCAGCAGCCCCTCAGCCTTCGCTCCGTGCCCGCTCACACAGGAGGGTGGGCATCACCTTCGCCCCAGGCACCTCAGCCCCTGTCCCTGTCACCCCTGCTGCCCTCAGTGAGGAGGCCATTGACCTCCTCAGGTCACTCACTGTTGGGCAGTCTACCATTGTGAATGCCATCCATGGTGTAGAAAGGGAGTTGCAACACACTAATGCATTCCTGAAGGGCATTCATTCTGGTCAGGCTGCCCATCATCGAACCCTGCTATCTCTGGCCTCAGCACTGATGGCAGCCATTGTCCCTGTGTCTAGCCTCCCCCCTCCAACTTCCTCCACCCAGACCCAATCCCCTGTACCCCAGCCTATTCCAAGCACACCATCAGACCAGCCTGCACACACCTCAACCCACAAGGGCAGCTCAGGCAAACATAGGCACCACACATCCCACAGGCACTCACACAAGCATCACCCACATACAGACACAGCAACATCCACTGCCTCCACTGTGTCCCCCTCCTCGCTATCTCCCTCCTCCCTCCCAGTGTCGTCTACACTCTCACCTGCATGCACTACCACTACAGCCACTGGGACTCGCACCAGAACACCCAGCACCACACCCCGCTCACCTGCACTCACCACCCCCACTACCATTTACACGTCCCCTGTGTCCTCTCCCAGTGTGTCTGTGACGCCCCCTCCCAAAGTACACAAACGCGGACACCCACACACCCAACATCCATCCACCTCACGACAGCCTCCAGAACCTGCACCCAAATCATCTAAAGTTACACCTCCTACAACCACCTCCTCTTCCTCCACTCCCAGTCCCCCTCCAGCTACCCATCCCAGTGTTTGTCAGCAACTTTTCCTGAGCAACCTTGACCTCTGTTCCACAACCCCCACCCCTCCAATTCATAGGTCCTGTACTAGCACCTCAGCCAAAAAAAGTCCGGTACCAGTGGTGCGTGTTAGAGGTATGTGGAGTGCACCGGCCACCAGGGCAGCCAGTGTGACACGGAGCCACAGCACTGCAAGTCCACCCCCTGTAAAGCACCAGAAGTTGGACAGTGCCCGACGGGAGAGGGTGAAGACTCCTGCCAGCAAAGCCGCCCACAAGGGTCCCGGGGGGAGTGTAGAGTCAGCTGTGACCCCTCCCAAGGTGGTGAAGGGACAGAAGAAGTCTCCAAAGTCTGGGAAGAGCAGCACGGCGGAGAAGGCCGCCATCCTCCCCGCTGGCCAGGACGCCACCGCCAGCCCCATCGTCACTGGTCCGGAGACCACCGCCAGAGTCAGTGCCCTGGAGGGCAGCACTGTCATCACTGGTCCGGAGACCACCGCCAGAGTCAGTGCCCTGGAGGGCAGCACTGTCGTCACTGGTCCGGAGACCACCGCCAGAGTCAGTGCCCTGGAGGGCCCTGGCACCCACAGCCCCGCTGGACACTGAGGGACCGTCATGCCACACACCGCTGCACAGGTCACAGACAGCAAAGTCAAGCACCGCTGAACAGGGCAAGCACCGCTGAACAGGTCAGAAACGGCTAAGTCAAGCACCGCTGAACAGGGCAAAGACCGCCATGGCAAGCACCGCTGAACAGGGCAAGCACAGCTGAACAGGTCAGAAACGGCAAAGTCAAGCACCGCTGAACAGGGCAAAGACCACCATGACAAGCACCGCTGAACAGGGCAAGCACCGCTGAACAGGGCAAGCACCGCCATGGCAAGCACCACTGAACAGGGCAAGCAACGCTGAACAAGGCAAGCTCCGCTGAACATGGCAAGCACCGCTGAACAGGTCAGAAACGGCTAAGTCAAGCACCGCTGAACAGGGCATAGACCGCCATGGCAAGCACCGCTGAACAGGGCAAGCACCGCCATGGCAAGCACTGCTGAACAGGGCAAGCACCGCCATGGCAAGCATCGTTAGCCCATGTGCGGCTGGGACAGTGACAGAACTGGGACCGTCACGAGGAGCGTGATGCACTCTGGGCACCAGTCCCCCTCCAGAACCAGTGGAGAACTGTATCCACTACCTGAATCCTTCACAGGATGAAGCACTCTGGGCACCAGTCCCCCTCCAGGACCAGTGGAGAACTACATCCACTACCTGAATCCTTCACAGGATGAAGCACTCTTGGCACCAGTCCCCCTCCAGAACCAGTGGAGAACTGCATCCACTACCTGAATCCTTCACAGGATGAAGCACTCTGGGCACCAGTCCCCCTCCAGAACCAGTGGAGAACTGCATCCACTTGAGAGACTGTGGCTTTGCACTCCCCAGGATGTAACAGTGGGCAAACCACCCACTGTGGAGACTTGAGAGACTGTGGCTTTGCACTCCCCAGGATGTAACAGTGGGCAAACCACCCACTGTGGAGACTTGAGAGACTGTGGCTTTGCACTCCCCAGGATGTAACAGTGGGCAAACCACCCACTGTAGAGACTTGAGAGACTGTGGCTTTGCACTCCCCAGGATACATCAATGGGCATGGAGCCCCGTCGTGGATCTGGCTTTGCACTCATCCGGCTGAGGTGCCCCCCCTTCCCTTCCCCCTGAGGTGCCTGTTATATTACTATCTGATGCCCCTGCAGTGTTCTGTCCGTTTGTGGACAGGTATCTAGTGTGGGCCTCGCCCATGCATTTTGGACCCAGTGGTCCACAGACATTGAATTGTGCATACCTGCACTAGTAATCGTGATGTATATATTTGGAATGTGTATATATTTCTGTATATATGAGCTTACTGTATTTTTATTAATTACAATAGTTATACAGATTCCCTTTTGTCTTAGAATTCTTCTGGGGGGGTTGTGGGTTGTTACTGTGATGTTTGGATATGCATTAATGTGTGTGTTGTAGTGGGTGAGGTTCGGGGTGGGGGTAGGGGTGTTGCATTTGTGTCCCCCTGACTTTTGCCTCCCCCCTCCCCTATGTCTTAGGTGCAGTACTCACCGTTGTCTTCGGTGCCGCCGTTGCTGATGTTCGTAGAAGAGCAGGTAGACAAGCGCAGGGAGTATTTGGAGTTCGGGCTCCATGGTGCCCTCCTTCCTCGTGGCGTGTGTTAAGGTGAGCATTTTCCCATTGCAAAATCTGTTTCCGTCGTGTTTTTATCCACGGTGAATCCGCCCCGGAAAAGGTGGCGGATTGGCCTGTTGTAATAGTGTGGGCGGTACATTGTCTCCCGTCTGTCTGTTGGCGGTGACCGCCGCGCTGCTTGTCTGTACCGCTGTGGCGGTCGGAGTGTTAAAGTGGCTGTCTATGTTGGCGGTTTCCGCCACAGTCATAATTCCCTTTTTTTCTCCACCGGCCTGTTTGCGGTATTACCGCATCTTTAACACCGTCCGTCAGGGTTGTAATGACCCCCTAAGTGCCCATTAATTCAAGACTATTGTTGCCTTACATTCAACTTTCAGCATGATTGAATAACAGCATATGCATAAGTATTTACTGTAAATCTATTGGCCAAGTCTTATATAAGAGCATAGAAGCATCGCTAGACATCTCATTATTGTGGATCTCCCCTTTAAAGGATCAAACTCCCCCCCCTCCAACTCATGTGCCTAGCTGATTCGATGTGTCAGTGGTTTTCAAGTCCCTAGTGTTGCTCCTTGTGTCAGGAATCTGTGCCTACCGTCAGTCTGCTCTAATCTCCCAGGAAATGGCTGTATTTCTATTAGTCTGTTTTGGGAGTCGTCACTAGGTCTCCACTGTGTGTGTCAACTCAGGACGCTTAGAGAGGTACTATGTTTGCTGGTGGTCTTTCCCCCGGTGTTCCCAGTCACAAACCAAGGTGCTCCACGCCCGTGCCCTCTCTATTGGCCACTCGCCTCTCCGCGCTTCTCAGTGTCTTATTGCTTCCTCTGCCTTGGCACACTTCAGGACCTCTCTCCTCCATGTACTTTCTCAGGGGCCCAGGGTCACCTTCTACGTCATTGCAATTTCTCGTTTAGCTAAAACCAGGGCCTGATCTTGAAACTCGTTGGTGATTTTATGTTTGGCCTGTCAATGATAGCCCCCTAGTAGGCAATGTCTGGGATCATTAGTTATCTTCCACTCAATCGTGTCTGTGAATTGTTGTGTGATCTATCGCCAGTACTCACGCATTGTTGGGCAGTACAAAAACATGTGGATCAATTCGGCCCCTTCCTCCCCACATCTTGGACATCTAGCCTCTGCCGCCCGAAGTGTCTCCTGATCCTGCCTGGAGTCAGGTACGCTCTGTGCAAAATATATATATTGATCAGTTTGAATTGGGCGTTCCTAGCGGCTTGCGGAGTCCAAGCTAAGATTTCATCCCAGTCGGCGTCTGTGATAGGGGATCCTAAATCTGCTTCCCACTTCTGCTTAAGAGTTGTCAGCGGCTGGCATATCGTAGACCTAATTTTTCTATACAGGCAGGTCACGGTCTTATGAGTCCCAGTGGCACTCCCCAAATATTGAGTCACCACTGACGTGGATGGTTCTGTCCTCCCCACCTTCCAGTGCCTGACAGTCATCTCAGTGAGTGCCCTGTAGAGCAAGATGTGCCTCACAGGTATCTAATACCTTCACTCGGAAGTCTTTGAAGGGTAGCAGGGAGTCTGCTTCGTATAGGGTGCCCAAGGTGGTTGCTTCTGCTGCTTCCCATCCCAAGAGTCTCCCCCAATCCCCTCCATGTGGCAGTGTCAGCAGGCACCTCAGTGGTATTTCAGCTGCATTTGGCATAGCAAGTCGTGTTCTGCATAGATGCCGCTGCCAGCATTTGTGAATTACTTTTAACTCATTGGAGCTAGAGGCTGATGGGGGACTGAGATGAAAGACAACCCTGATCAGTGAATGCAGGTCGGGTGTGAAAGGGATAATCTCACGATCCAGCATCGTACGACTTGCTATCCATTTGGTCAGCCATTGTAATTGGCCTGCTAAATATTAAGCTTCGAAGTCAGGGGTGGCCATTCCTCCCTCTTCGAGTGGACGCTGTAGCACCGTGAGGCCAGTCGTCCTCCATAAAAATCCCATGACCATGGAGTTCAATTCTTTGAAGAAGGTGTTCGGGATCCATACCAGGAGAGTCGTGAAAAGGTACAACAGACAGGGCAGCACTATCATCTTCAGAAGTGCCACCCAGCCTGCCACTGAGAGTGGCAAGATAGCCCAGAAGCCCATGGCACCGTAAAGTCCTCTCAGAGCCCGTGCCACATTGCCCTCAAACAGGTCCCGGTCGCTGTGATAGATTTGAACTCCCAGATATGACAGACATCTCAACTCCCATTGTATGTCTCGAAGGTCTGGGGGAGCAGCCCTTCCTTCCATTGTCAGGAATAAGCTGGATTTTTGCCAATTCACTTTCAGCCCAGACATATCTCCAAATCTCTCTAATAAGACACTAGGGGGGTCATTCTGACCCTGGCGGCCGGTGGCCGCCAGGGCCACCGTCCACGGGAGCACCGCCAACAGGCTGGCGGTGCTCCCACGAGCATTCTGACCGCGGCGGTTCAGCCGCGGTCAGAAGCGGCAAGTCGGCGGGCTCCCGCCGACTTACCGCTGCTCGGGGGAATCCTTCATGGCGGCGGAGCGCGCTCCGCCGCCATGAGGATTCTGACAGCCCCTACCGCCATCCTGTTCATGGCGGGAAACCCGCCATGAACAGGATGGCGGTAGGGGGTGCCGCGGGGCCCCTGGGGGCCCCTGGGGGCCCCTGCCGTGCCCATGCCAATGGCATGGGCACGGCAGGGGCCCCCGTAAGAGGGCCCGCAAAGTATTTCAGTGTCTGCCATGCAGACACTGAAATACGCGACGGGTGCAACTGCACCCGTCGCACCCCTGCAACTACGCCGGCTCAATTCTGAGCCGGCGTCCTCGTTGCAGGGGCATTTCCTCTGGGCCGGCGGGCGCTCTCTTGGAGAGCGCCCGCCGGCCCAGAGGAAATGTTAGAATGGCCGCCGCGGTCTTGTGACCGCGGTGCGGTCATTTGGCGGCGGAACCTTGGCGGACGGCCTCCGCCGTCCGCCAAGGTTATAATCAGGCCCTAGCTCTCTGCAACTTGTCTCCTGCATCTTTCAAGAAGAGAAGGAGGTTGTCTGCGTATAGATCAATGTGGTGAGTCTGCCCTGCTAGTGTTATATCCTCGTAGGTGTTTCCCGTCCTGGCCATACAAGCTAATGATTCTATTGCCAATGCAAAAATGCAGGGGGGAGAGAGGACAACCCTGCCTAGTACCCCTTCCCACCCAGTAACTCTCTGAAACAGTGCTGCCTGTGAGAACCCTGGCTGTCGGGTCAGTATAAGGTAATCTCGTCCATGCGATGAACTGGTCCCCTAGCCCAAATTTGCAAGCACCTCATATAGATATTGCCATTCTAGGCTATCGAAAGCCTTTTTAAAGTCAATGGCAAATATCATCGCCCTTTGCTCCTCATAACCATCACTACAAAGTAGAGAAAAAAGGCGTTGTATGTTCATCGCTGTCTGACGTCCTGGTATAAAAACAGCCTGGTCCTTATGTATCAGGCTCGGCATGTGCCGCATGAGGCAAATCAGTAGAATTTTACTCAATACCTTATAATCAACTAATAGCATCGATAGAGGGCGACGTCCATGGGTGGTTTTCTCGATTTCAGCAAAGGAATGATCAGGGCTTCTCGGGCAGATGCAGGAAGAGTTCTACATACCCTAGCCTCTTGATAGACGGTCACCAGTCGCAGACCCAACTTTGAGATGTATGCCGAATAAAATTCTATCTGGAGTTCATCTGGACCAGGTGTTTTATTACATACCAAGCTGGCTATGGCAGCCCTCAGCTCTGCAATGGTAATCACCGCCCCCAGCTCTGTCACCTCCTGCTCCGATATAGTAGGGAGCGGGAGGTGCGATAAGAAGGTGCAGATCTCACCCTCCGTTGGGTGGACCTTACTCATGTATAGGTCGGCATTATGTTTATGTAATTCGCCATTGATTGCAGCCTGGGAGTAAATGCTATGCCCCATGGGTTGTGTTAGCTCAACTATAACGGACCCTCTATTCGCTGGGTTCGCTAACCATGCCATTAAGGAACTTACGCGATCCCCTTCCGCGTGAGTATGTGCTAGATAGGCCTTATAGTCATAACAGCGTAGCCGATCTATTGCTACTGCTGTTGCTTCTCGTGCAGTTAGGAGTGATGGATGTATTTCTGGGGCGTTTGGGCGTCTCTGCTCAAGCGTTCGCTGTTCCTGCTCAGCTTTCTCTATATCCCGAAACAGCGCCCAACAGTTCCCTCTAATGACTACCTTGAACGCGTCCCATTCTAGCAGTTTTTAATCTGTCGAGCCCCCATTAGTCTCAAAGTAAGCATCTATTGTCGTCCCAATAGTATGTTTAAAGTCCTCGTCTTCTAGTAGAGTCGGTTGGAGCTGCCATGTGGGGATCACTGCCGGTGTCCGAGACCATCCAAGCGTAAGGAGCAATGGATTATGGTCCGAGATTGTCCAGGTCAGGTATTCACCCAGGTGTGTCAGCTCATGTATCTCTGGTGTACATAGGAAGGTATCTAATCTTACATGTAAACCATGCATTGGTGAGTAAAAAGAATAGACTCTATGGTCTGTATGTTGGACGTGCCAGGTGTCGACCAGGCCCCAATTCTATTGCCAGGTGCAGTACGCATGGGCCGTTCTAATGACCAGTCATGAGGGCAAGGGGGGTGTGACCTGTCTAATGTCGTGTCTGCTATACAATTGAAGTCTCCCCCTATTAAGACCAGTCTCGTTAAGTGTGCAGCCAGCCGTTCTGAAACGGATGCTAGAAATCCCCCCGATCCGTATTGGGGCCGTAGATGCTGCCCAGTACTACCTCCCTCCCATCTAACTTTCCAACAATTATAATATAGCGACCGAGGGGGTCTATAATGGTAGCCGTGTGCTGGTATGTTACTCCAAGTTTGACCCATATGAAGGTCCCTCTGGGGAAGGCAGAGTAAGTGGTCTAATATACCTGGCCTCTCCACCACTTTTGAAGGGCACAGCCCTCGACGGCATCTAAATGTGTCTCCTGCAGATTCGCTGTTTGGACCCCCGCCTATTTAGGAAGGAAAATACCTTATGATGCTTAATCGTGGATCGTATCCCTCTAACATTCCACGTGAGGAATTTGAAATTTAGTGTGGTATCCATTAACAGTGTATCGGAGAACCCAGTAACTGGCGTTTAGGCCCCTTGCCCATCCTAAACATGCCCTACTCACATCTACACGATTATATGACTTATCTAGGCAACACAAAGTGGATTGATCTGTAATCAAACAACATTCTCCCCAACTCCTCTTCCCCAGCTCAAGAGACATAGGTGGTCATTACAACCCTGGCGGTCGGTGTTAAAGCGGCGGTAAAACCGCCAACAGGCTGGTGGAAACAAACTTGAATTACGACAAATAAACACAGCGGCGGTAACCGCCAACAGACAGGCGGAAGACAATGTACCACCCACATTATTACAAGCTACCAATCCGCCACCTTTTCCGGGGTGGATACACCGCGAACAAAAACACGGCGGAAACAGGACTTGGAAGGGAAAACGCTTACCTCTACACATCCCACGAGGAACCAGGACGCCATGGAACCGGAACTTCAGATTCTTCCAGCCTTTATCTTCCTGCTCCTCTACCAGGAGCACAAACGCCGGCGGCGAAGACCACAGTGAGTACTGCACCTACGACATAGGGGAGGGGGAGGGAAAAAACAGTGACACACACACACGCAACACGCAACACGCAACACTCCCACCCTCACCCACGACAACACACACACTAATACATCATGATACATCACAGTTACACCCCCCAGTCCCCCCTGGAAGAATGCAAGGACAAAAGGAAATGAGTTGAATGGTTGTAATATATACGAAGACAGTAATCAAAAATATATACATATATTAAGATATTCACACTATAAACAAATATATATACCAAGAATCCAAGTCCAAGGTATTCCACTATCATAGTCCATGGACCACTGTGCTCAAAAGGCATGGGCGAGGCCCACACTCAATACCTGAACAAGACGGAGAGAACACTGCTGGGGCATCAGATAGAAATAAAACAGGCACCTCAGGGGGAAGGGGGGGCACCTCAGCCGGATGAGTGCACGACGCCAAATCCACGAGGGGGCTCCATGCCCACTGTTCAATCCTGGGGAGTGCAAAGCCACAGTCTCTTAAGTTTCTACAGTGGGTGGTTTGCCCACTGCTATATCCTGTGGAGTGCAAAGCCACAGTCTCTCAAGTCTCTACAGTGGGTAGTTTGCCCACTGCTATATCCTGGGGAGTGCAAGGCCACAGTCTCTCAAGTCTCTACAGTGGGTGGTTTACCCACTGCTATATCCTGGGGAGTGCAAAGCCACAGTCTCTCAAGTGGATAACATTCTCCACTGGTTTCAGGAAGGGGCTTTGTGCCCAGAGTGCTTCATCCTGCCAAGGACTGTGTGAGTGGATGTGATACTCCACTGGTTCTGGAGGGGGCTTTGTGCCCAGAGTGCTTCATCCTGCCAAGGACAGAGGTAGTGGATGTGATACTCCACTGGTTCTGGAGGGGGCTTTGTGCCCAGAGTGCTTAATCCTGCCCGTGGCGGCCTCAGTAGCGTCGGAATCATTGGCGCTCACTGGCCTGCGGTGCTGCTGGCGGCAATGTCCTGGGCAGCGGGGCTGGTGGCAACAGTGTCCTGAGCAGCACCGGTGTCCTGGGCAGCGGGGCTGCTGGCGGCGGTGTCCTGGGCAGCGGTGCTGCTGGCGGCGGTGTCCTGGGCAGCGGTGCTTCTGGCGGCGGTGTCCTGGGCAGGGGGGCTAGTGGCGGCGGTGTCCTGGGCAGCGGTGCTGCTGGCGGCGGTGTCCTGGGCAGCGGGGCTGGTGGCAGTCTTGTCCGCCATGCAGATCTTCCCAGACTTGCTGGTTTTACTGTGCCCCTTCCCCACCTTGGATGGTGGTGCAGCTGTCTCTGCACCCCCCCCCCCCCCCCACTGTACCCCTGGTAGCGGCTTTGGTTGCTGATTTCTTTCCCCTCTCCCACCGGGCACTAGCAAACTTTTTATGCTTTACAGGTGGGGGACTGTCCGTGCTCTGGCTCCTTGCCACACTGGCTGCACTGCTGCCTGGCGCACTCCAGAAGCCGGTTACTGCTGGCACCACTGGTCCCGCAGATGTTGTGGCTGAGGTGCTGGGTTGGGATCTGGAGAGTCGGGCCCCAGGAGACTGAAGGGGCGGGGGAGGTAAGGGAAAGAAGTCAAGGTTGGACAGGAAAAGTTTTTTAGGAACACTGGGACGGGTAGATGGAGGGGGTTTGGGAGTGGAGGAAGAGGTAGTGGTTGTAGGAGGTGTACGTTTGGTGACTTTCGGTGAAGGTGCATGGGCTGGTGGCTGTCGTGAGGTGGATGGCTGTTGGGTGGGTGTGTGGCTGCGTTTGTGTACCTTGGCAGGTGGCCTCACAGACACACTGGGAGAGGATACAGGGGACGTGTAAATGGTAGTGGGGGTGGTGAGTGCACATGAGCGGGGTGTGCTGGTGGGTGTGCTGGTGCGGGACCTAGTGGCTGTAGTGGTAGTGCATGCAGGTGAGAGTGTAGACGACACTGGGAGGGAGGAGGGAGACGACGAGGAGGGGGGCACAGTGGAGGCAGTGGATGTTGCTATGTCTGTATGTGTGTGATGCTTGCGTGAGTGCCTATGGGATGTGTTTTGCTTATGTTTGCCAGAGCTTCCCTTGTGTGTTGAGGTGTGTACATGCTGGTCTGATGGTGTGCTTGGGATAGGCTGAGGTACAGGGGTTTGGGTCTGGGTGGGGGAAGTTGGAGGGGGAGGCTAGAGACAGGGACAATGGCTGCCATCAGTGCTGAGGCCAGAGTCTGAAAAGCTCGCTGATGGGCTGCCTGACCAGAGTGAATGCCCTCCAGGTATGCATTGGTTTGTTGCAACTTCCTCTCTACACCCTGGATGGCATTCAAAATGGTAGACTGCCCAACAGTGAGGGACCTGAGGTGGTCAATGCCCTTCTAACTGAGGGCGGCAGGGGTGACAGGGGCAGGGGCTGAGGTGCCTGGGGCGAAGGAGATGCCCACTCTCCTGGGTAAGCAGGCACGGGACACACGCAGAGGGGCTGCTGGGAGGGAAGTGCTGGTAGGGGGGGTGGCGGCTGTACCTGTAGATGCGGGGGGCACAGATGGGCCCACCACTGCAAGGGAGCTCCCATCAGAGGAGGAGTCCGTATCGCTGGTGTCAGCTCCTGTCCCCGCCGTGGAGCTCCCCTCGCCCTCCGTCCCACTGGTAAATTCAGACTCCGTAGTGTCGCCCTCCAGGGCCATGTGGGATGCAGCTCCCTCCTGCTCCGGTGCCACTGCTTCTCTGCCTGATGATGCTAATGCACACAAGAACAAGGAGACCACAAAAAGGGGGGGGGAGACAGAAGAAAGACATGTTGAGTGCATGCAATACCGCTACCGTTGGCGGACACTACAGACACAGAAGCCCCCTGCACTACGCCGCGCACTTGGAGTTCCCTATTCAATCCAAGGGACGTGGGTTACAAGACTATGCCCGATTGCTGCACACATGGATGTCACAGGAGCCTGACTAGGTGGAGTTGGCACTGTACACAGGTGGGGTGGGGTGCCACAGGGCCTGCCTTAAGAAGGGTCCTTGCCTACTAAACTCGCCATGGCCTAGGGGAACCCAAAGCCCACCTCCCCACCCAGACACCTACAATGCGCGCTGAATCAGCAGAATGAGTGTACTCACCCCCTTGTGGCTGCTGTGATGCCCTCAAGCGCCTATCCAACTCCGGATACGCCACCGCCAGGATCCTGAACATCAGGGGGGTCACTGTGCGATGGGCGCCCCTCCCACATTGGGAGGCCATCCCCAGCTGGGCCTCCGCCGTCTTCTTGCTCCAGCAGCGAATGTCCTCCCTTCTTTTCCGGCAGTGGGTGCTCCGTCTGTGGTAGACTCCCAGGGTCCGGACTTCCTTGGCGAATGCACGCCAAATGCCCTTCTTCTGGTGGGCGCTGACTTACAGGAATAGTACAGGAGAAAAAGATAAGTTATTACCGTCCGCACCGTCACAGTAATTGGCCCGCATCCCTACCCTTGCCATGACGCACATGCACTCACCGTCGTTTCATGCACGCCTCATTCTCACCCCCCCTATTTTTCATCCACACCACTCCACACAGGCATTGCCCATACAGCATGCTCACAGTGTACTTACCTGTTTGTCTGGAGGACCGTAGAGTAACGTGTACTGGGGGAGGACCCCATCCACAAGTTTCTCCAACTACTCCGTGCTGAAGGCAGGGGCCCTTCCCCAGACACACGAGCCATTGTCTCTTCCAGACTGAGGTCACAGCAGCACTTGCAGTGTAGGTCCTCTCCTGTCGAAGATCAGGTATCAAGTGATTGAACAGAGAGAAAATGTCGGTCACGTCCGCGGCGGTGTGTACCGTCACTGCCGGCGTACATCGTCATTGGCTCCTGGGACCCATAGGGTCCAATGTTAACCAATGCAGCATTGCGCCGCGGTCTTCGACCGCCTACCGCAACGGTGTACAACGTCAGCGCAGTTACCTCATATCCCATTGTCCCACTTTACAGGTCAGGCAGCTGCCATTTCATGGGCCCACATGCCATTATTTTGGACTGCGTCACACATATCTAGGCCTTGCCTAAACACTCATACAGGCATATGTTGATTTGCTAATATTTCAGAGTAAGCTGTGTTTACGTACCTCAGAGTTGGTTGACTCTCTGCTCGCTGTTCTCCTCCATAGGCACCGTCCGCTGGGGCATGTGAGAAGATGGCGGCATCCTCCGGTGTACAGACTGCTGATGGACCTGTCGACAATGGAGGAGCGACATGTGATCATCACCTACAGACTTGATCGTGCCACAATCCAGGAACTGTGTGCCCAGTTGGAGCCAAACCTGATGTCCGGTATCTGCCATCCCACAGGAATCCCCCCTCAAGTGCAGATGCTGTCAGTACTCCATTTCTTAGCAAGTGGGTCATTTCAAACTACAGTGGCCATTGCATCAGGGATGTCCCAGCCTATGTTTTCCAACGTGTTGTCCAGAGTGTTGTCTGCCCTGCTGAAACACATGCGGAGCTACATCGTTTTCCCTCAGGTGGAGGATTTGCCTACAGTGAAAGGTGATTTCTATGCCCTGGGACATATCCTCAACATCATAGGTGCCATTGATGGGACACATGTGGCCTTGCCCCCCCCCCCAGGAGTGAACAGGTGTACAGAACAGGAAGAGTTACCATTCTATGAATGTGTAGGTGGTGTGTTTGGCAGACCAGTACATCTCCCATGTGAATGCCAAATTCCCTGGCTCAGTGCATGATGCTTACATCTTGAGAAATAGCAGCATCCCTTATGTGATAGGGCAACTCCAGAGGCACCGTGTGTGGCTATTAGGTGAGGACATGGACCCAATACAGTGTGAATAGTTGTCTGGGTCTGAGGATGTCCCTATGAGTTAGTGTGTGTCTAACAGTTGTCCCTCGCCATTTGCAGGTGACTCTGGTTACCCCAACCTGTCATGGCTACTGACCCCACTGAGGAATCCCAGGACAAGGGCAGAGGAACGCTACAATGAGACCCATGGGCGAACTAGGAGGGTTATAGAGAGGACCTTTGGCCTCCTGAAGGCCAGGTTCCGGTGCCTCCATATAACAGGTGGTTCCCTATTCTACTCACCAAAGAAGGTGTGCCAGATCATCGTGGCCTGCTGTATGCTTCACAACTTGGCTTTGCGACGACAGGTGCCTTTTCTGCAGGAGGATGGTCTAGATGGAGGTGTTGTGGCAGCTGTGGAGCCTGTGGACAGTGAAGATGAGGAAGCAGAAGAAGAGGACATAGACAACAGGAACACCGTGATCCTGCAATACTTGCAGTGAGACACAGGTAAGAAGACAACACAGCCTGCTACATCTGATTTAATTCTACTACCTCTCATCTGTCTGTCATTTTCACCCAGTGTATGGTCACTGAGTTGTCACTTTCCCTTACGATTTCACAGATGTGGGTCCCACTGTGTGACATCTGCTTTGTTTCCGCATGGACTAGAGCTGTGTGACATAGGTATGTTGACATTACATTTGATATAGCATTTTGCCACTGTTATTGCAAATACACATTTTCGAAAGCACAGACTGACTCCAGATTGTTTTTTGATTTAAGGGTGTTTATTTAAGTGCTCAATAGTGGAAGGGGTTATAAAATGGTCAGGGGTGATAGTGGAGGAATGTCCATGGCAGAGTCCAGTCTATTAGTCTTACAGGTGCATTGTCCAAAGGGGCATAGGAAGTGGAGCTGGGGCAGTTTAAGTATGGACAGGGTGACAAAGTGGGACAGAAGGATGACAATCAGGGTGGTCTCATTTCATGGCGGGGGTCTTGGCATTGTTCTCTGTCTTTGTCCTGGATCTCAGGGACCGTTTGCGGGGTGGTTCTCCATCTGCAGGGGGTGGGGTGCTGGTGTGGTGGTCCTGTGGCGGTGCCTACTGTCCACTAGCGCCGGCGGAGGTGGTGGGCAGTTCATTGTCCAGGCTAGTGTCAGGGGCCCCTTGTTGTGCCACAGTGTCCCTCCTGGTGTTGACAAGTTCCTTCAGCACCCCTACAATGGCGCCCAGGGTGGAATTGATGGATTTGAGTTCCTCCCTGAAGCCCAAATACTATTCCTCCTGCAGCCGCTGGGTCTCCTGAAACTTGGCCAGTATCGTTGCCATCATCTCCTGGGAATGGTGGTAGGCTTCCATGATGTTGGAGAGGGCCTCTTGGAGAGTGGATTCCCTGGGCCTGTCCTCCCCCTGTCCCAAAGCAGCCCTCCCAGTTCCCCTGTGTTCCTGGACCTCTGTCCCCTGAACCATGTGCCCACTACCACTGCCCCCAGGTCCCTGGTGTTTTTGGGGTATTGGGTTAGCCTGGATTTCCTGTAGTGGTGGACACACTGCTGATTGACATGTCCTGGGGACCGAGGTATGGGCCCGCTGGGTGGGTGCTGCGCTGGTGTTTCCAGAGGGGGCAAGCTCTGTAGTGGCCTGTGCCAGTGTGAGGGGAACCGACTGTCCCGAGGTCCCAGATGGGCCGGGCTGGTCATCTAGATCCAGTTGGACAGAGCTGCTGTCATCACTGTGGGCCTCTTCTGTGGGTGGAGTGGACATATCTGGACCCTCCTGTCCCGTGACGTTGGGTAGGGGTCCTGCAGGGGTGTAAAGGCATGATTATTGCATCTGTGTGTGCCATGGTGTGCAATGGGTGGGTGATCGTGTACCCCAGTGCTTGCATTCCTGTGTAGGACCTTGTGTGATAATGGTTTAGGGGGGTGTATGGGTATGTGTAGTGGCCATGCATTGGTGATGGGTGTCCATGCTTTGGTGTTACATGCAGGGCTTGAGTTTGGGATGTGTGGTTTGTGATATTGGGACATACGTGAGGAGTTGGAGTGATGGGGGTGAGGGCGAGGGTGGGGGTATGTGATAGCATTCAGGTGGGTGGGGGATGTAATAGTTAAGATTTGACTTACCAGAGTCCATTCCTCCAGCTACTCCTGCGAGGCCCTCAGGATGCAGTATAGCCAAGACCTGCTCCTCCCATGTTGTTAGTTGTAGGGGAGGAGGTGGGGGTCCTCCGCCAGTCCTCTGAACCGCGAGGTGGTGTCTTGAGACCACGGAATGCACCTTCCCCCGTAGGTCGTTCCACCTCTTCCTGATCTCATCCCTAGTTCTTGGGTGCTGTCCCACTGCGTTGACCCTGTCCACGATTCTTCGCCATAGCTCCATCTTCTTAGCTATGGTGGTGTGCTGCACCTGTGATCCGAATAGCTGTGGTTCTACCCGGATGATTTCCTCCACCATGACCCTGAGCAACTCCTCAGAGAACCTGGATTGTCTTTGCAGTGCCATGGGGTGGTGTGGGTGATGTGTGAGGTGGTGTGTGTTGTGATGTGTGGGGTGATATTTAGAGGTGTGTTGTGTGAGATGCGTGGATGTTGTGTGAGTGATGGTGTGGAGTGCCTGTGGATGCTAGTTTGTAGATGGTGGTGTCTCTCTCTGGCCCTCAGTAGAAATTGTTGACGTAAGGGTTTGTGGGTGATGTGGGTGTGTGTTTATATTGTATTGGGTGTGTGGGAGTGGTGTGTGTATGTGTATCAGGTGTGTGTATTTCGAAATGTCCAATGTGGTAGTGTTTTGTAAATGTGTGTGTATCTCGAGCGCGACGGTGTGTACTGCCAATGGAATATTGCGGTTGAAAGACCGCTGCGTGGATTTGTGGGTCGTGATAGTTGGGCGTATTCCTGTTGGCGTGACAGTGGAGGTTTTGTTATCTGCAGTTTATCACTGACCTTTGGTGTGGCGGACTTGTGTGGGTGTCTGGATTTTGGCAGATTCCGAGCTGTGGGTCATAATGACCGTGGTGGAATTCCGCAGCGGTGTGTTAGCGGTCTTCTGCACGGCGGTAAGCGGCTTTTACCGTCAATGTTGTAATGACCCCCATAATGCCTTCGCCCAAACAGTCAAATAACCAAACTTCAATAACGTTCGTAACCACTAATGTGCAGGTCACGGTGTATATGGGGGTGGTGATTTTGTTGTTTAGCAGCAAGGCGCTCCGGGATTCCCCCGGCCCACCTCTCACCCCTCATCTCTTTGTCTGCTGTGTGTGAGGTTTCCAAGATCATGTGAGAGAGGCATTGGTGTTAATAGTAGTAAGGAAGTATGCATCTCTCTTCTCGCTGTCTATCCAGGGCCCACCCATAGATTAGTAGTTGGTGTTCCCGTTTGAGTTTTACCGTAATGTTCTGTCCTCCTTCTATACGAGTTTGTCAGCTGTGCCTGGGGTGACCACTGGTAGAACCACACTCGATTGGGTTGAGGTCGGGGTCTCGCTATCGGAGTCCATCTGTTCTGCCCCTCTCTGTTGGCTCAGGGGCATTGTGTCTCCTGTTGTCCCGCCCAACAATGCAACTGCCACCACCACCCTCTGTCGTTCCTCCTGCGGTTCTTCAGGAGTGGGCGGATCAATTCAGGATGATGGTTGTCTCCTATGCGATCTGGGTCGACGTTTTCTCTTTCTGTGTTTCAAAGTGGCACTCGGTCCAGGCCCGGCCCTGACTATAGCCAGGTCCATGCTTCTGCTGGCACAGTGAAGAATTCCACCCCTGTCTGGGTGACCACTCGGAGCCTAGCCGCAAAAAGCATAGAGTGAGGGATCTCTAGTTCTCTGAGCCTGTGTTTCGCAGAAGTAAATGCAGCCCTCCGCCACTGGACTTCTCTGGAGAAATCAGGAAATATTGATATTTTACTGTTTGCAATCTTCAGATCATTGTGCAGTCGAGCCTGATGAAATATGTGGTCTCGGTCTCTGAAATGAAGAAGTCGCACTATCATCGGTCTTGGGGAGTCCCCAGAGGGGGTGCTTTAATAGGTACTCCATGAGCTCTTTCTAGTGCGAAGAAGGATGAGAGTCCTTCCGGGGCTACCACTGTTTGAAGCCAGCCTTCCAGATACCCCACCATATCGGATCCTTCAGTTTTTTTGGGAAGGCCTATTATCCTAATGTTATTAGGCCTCGCTCTGTTCTCGGCATCCTCCACTCTATTCCAGTGCTTTTAGGCGGGTTTCCATGGCATTCAAATGGCTGTCAGTTTAGGACCAAGGCAGGGACCGCTTCTGCTAAATCCTGTTCCGTCGGGGTGACTCTCTCTGCTAATTGTTTGTGGTCATCTTGAAGGAGGCCTAGATCTATACTCAGCATGTCTATCTTGACCTCCTGCGCTGTTCGTGAAGCCGCAATGGCCTGGAGTACGTCTTGTAGCGACGGCGTGGTAGGCGTCATCTCCACTGTAGGGAGTGTGATTGGGTCCACCGCGTCCTTAGGTGGCCTGGGCCGCAAGGGCCCCCCACATCGCAGTCTCTCTTTTTGGGGGCTTTCCCCATTTGGTAATGTGCTGGGGAGTAGGTTCCTCCCCTGTTTTTTTTTTTTGTGTGGCAGACCTGCGCCCCCCAGGAGGACCCTGTGTGGTTTCTTACTTCTGGGGTCTGTCTAATCTGTAGGGCGGGCATCTTCTGGGTCTCTTGGGCTGGGCACATCAAGGCGGCAGCTGTCACAATGCATCCCAACTGCGTGCTGTAGGGCTCACCGCCAAGGAGCTCTGACATAGCCGTGGTCACCTGTGTCCCTTTTCCCCAGGGCCTCGTTAGAAACCCCGGGGGTGGCTCAGCCCACTGTGATTTGACAGGAGCTCCATCTTCCTCGCCCCGTTGACTCAGCCCTCTTCTCACCTCGGGGAGTTATTTACCTTCTGTTCCCCGATGGTAGTACACCTTGCCTCAGATGCGACGGTCTCGTCTGGGTAGATCTCCTGGTCCTGGCTCTTGCTTTGGAGCTGCACTGTGGTGATCTGTGCTGCCCTGAGGTGGTCTGTCTGCTTCCGCAGTGTGATCAGTGTCTGCCATGGGCCTCCCAGAGCTCTGTTACCCAGGTTTGTAGACTTGGTTCGTTGACTGTGTCTTCTGAGTAGTCTTCACTCCTACTCCTGTATTGTTGTGGGGGGGTGCTCCTCCCTGTGGCCCTGCAGTTGTGCACTGGCTATTTCTCCTCTGTGCCAGATCTCTTGCCCCCTTCCATGAGGTGCTGCTGCCTGCTATCTATATTGGCTTGCGTCGCCGCAGATGTAAAGTATGGATCTTACTTCATTTCCTTGCTCCCTTTGCTGTGCTGGTGTTGCGCCCGTCGCCTGGCACAGGGAGTAGGCCGGTCTGGCGCATTCACCTGTGGTCACGCATGGCTCTTGTTCGCCCCCGCCGACTGTTGGGGCTGCTCAAGGTGTCCTCGTCCTCATCCAGGCCCAGCGCACATCCCGCCTGATGTTTAGCGCTGGAGGCACACAGGGTACCAACCCTGGGGTTCTTCTGTCGCGGATCCCCCAGCAGCAGGGGACCCCTTGGCAGCCAGGGACAGTGTCGCCCGCGGGGGTCTGCTCGTCAGGTTGGGGCCCCGTCTTCCCAGGGCCCCACAGTCACCCCACCTCCTCACTGGCAAGGTCCTGGCAGCTGTGATCCGTCAGCGTTATCTCCAGCGCCTGCTTTTCTGTCTCTTCAAGGCCCCGTCTCCATCTGTCAGGAAGACCAGATCCTCAGGGCCTGCTCACGTTCCCAACATGTCCACCACTAGACAGCTCCAATAGATATACCACAGAGCCTGAGAGAGTCCAAGTGGGGGGAGAGGGGGATTAGGTATGGAACAGCTGGGAAGGAGACCTGTAGGAAGCAAGAGGTTAAACAACACAATGTCAAGATATAATCACATTGACTTTCAATAGACTATGGTTCTAAGAGTTCTTATACTGTAATCATGGATAACCTAAGACATTGCTATAACTAGACCTCAAGAAATCTAGGTACCTGGAAAAATCAAGAATGGGTTAATACAATGTTTCATATGAGCTTTTCAGGAAATATCACACACTGTCTAGAATACAAGAACCTTCTTCAATAATGTTTCAGAATAAACATTGCATTTTTACATGAGGACAAAGGCTATCTGAACATTCCCTGGAAACAACAGGAACTGTACTAGGAACTTAATATGCACAAAGAATGTCACACTTTGAATTAAGCATTTCAAAGAAATCAAAAAGCTCAGGATAAATGTGTGCACCTCTACAAACACGGCACACCAAATTTTTCAATGTCCTGAAATGATTGCGCACACTGCCGATCTAAAAGCCAATCATTTTATGCCAGGATTGAATCGCTCACACTGTTGCCGATTCGAAATACACGATGCAAATGTCAGGAAATGATCGTCCACACTGCCGATCCAAAAAAACAAGAGTTTTATGCCAGGGACTGAATCGCGCACATTGTTGCCGATTCGAAATACATGATGCAAATGTCAGGAAATGATCGCGCACACTGCTGATCCAAAAGCCAAGAGTTTTATGCCAGGGATTGAATCGTGCACATTGTTGCTGATTCGAAATACATGATGCAAATGTCAGGAAATGATCGCGCACACTGCTGATCCAAAAGCCAAGAGTTTTATGGCAAGGATTGAATCGCGCACACTGTTGCCGATTCGAAATACACGATGCAAATGTCAGGAAATAATCTCTCCCACTGCCGATCCAAAAGCCACAAGTTTTATGTCAGGGTTGAATCGCGCACACTGTTGCCGATTCAAACAAGAATATGCAGAGGCCATGAAATGATCACGCACACGGTTGCCGATCTGAATGCCAAGGGTTACATGTCAGAAATGAATCGCGCACTCTGCCGATTTGGACAAGAATATGCAAATGCCATGAAATGATCACGCACTCTGTTGCCGATCTGAATGCCAAGGGTTACATGTCAGAAATGAATCGCGCACTCTGCCGATTCGGAGAAGAATATGCAAATGCCATGAAATGATCGCACACACTGTTGCTGATCTGAATGCCGAGGGTTACATGTCAGAAATGAATCGCGCACTCTGCCGATTCGGACAAGACTATGCAAATGCCATGAAATCACACTCACGCACACAGAGAGTTTCACAACTAGGCCCAAAACTTGAATGTCTTTGAGAACGGGGGTCGGAGGCCCAGTCCGACCTCCGCCTTACCGCCCTGCTCAACGATCACCAATGTAATGAGGGCAGGCCTGGAATATCAAAGTAGGCCTCCAGAACAGGAGCTCAGGAAGTTGCTGCTGCTCTGCACCAGTACCTCTGAATAGTGAGCACGTGGAACTGGGCTGGCTCTCTTATATAGAGTCAAGCCCAGCCCACAAACCACACCCAGTCATGCTGCAGGGAAAGCTTCTAGAAGGTTCTAGAAAGAGACCACACCCTAACACACTCAGTAAGCCTGCAGCAATACCTTGCAAATGAACAATTATTGCAAACATCGTTAATAGTGTTTTTCAAGGTTAAACTCTGCAATGCAAAAGGTTAACATACTGCATATGAACACAATGCATGAATTATGCTCTTGCATAAAGACTGGGTTTTTGCATTTTTGTCGCCTGTAGAGCGTGCACTGTCCTGATGTTGACAGTACTCCCTTCTCCCAAACGTGCTCTAGGGCCTGGTTTGCCTGGGTTAAGACGATGAAAACGTCTCACTAGTCGTGGAGCATGAATGTCCGATGCGGAGACCCATGAGCTGCTTTCAGGACCGTAACCTTTCCAAGAGATCAGATACCACAGGTTACGACCTCTAAGTTTGGAATCCAACACCTGTTTAACTTAGTATTCCAATTCCCCCTGTACTATAACTGGAGCTGGTTGGGAGCGTACCTTCTGGACTGCTTTTTTCAGGAGGGAAGTATGGAACACCGGATGAATACGTAGTGACCGGGGCAACTGCAGTTTATAGGTCACTGGATTAATTTGCTGGAGGACAGTGTAAGGACCTATGAATATGGGATTAAACATGTGCTTTTTCTTGAAGTCAATATGTCTTGTAGAAAGCCACACTTTATCACCTGGTTGATACTAAGGTTCTTCACAATGTTTCTTGTCGTAGTTTTTTTTTTATTTTTGTTTAGCTTTTTCTAAATGCTGTTGAATCAGTTTCTGGGTTTGATGGAGTTGTTGAATAGTTTCCGACACAGCTGGTGTAAAAGAACTTTCTTGAGGAATTGTGATTGGCAAGGTATCAGAATGGTAGCCAAAATAGGCCAAAAAAGGGTGTGACACCAGTGGAGGTGTGAAACGAGTTATTGCAGGCAAGTTCAGCTAACCAGAGCATTGATGTCCAGGAATAAAGTTCTTTCTCAGCGTAAGCACGCAGGTATTGTTTCAATGTCTGATTCCGTGTCACAGTTTGGCCATCTGTTTGAGGATGATGGCTAGTAGATAGTGTGGATGTAACTTGAAGCGTTTTGCACCACGTTTTCCAGAAGTTAGAGGCAAATTGCGATCCTCAATCGGAATTAAACATTCTTGGCAGCCAGTGATAACGGACCCCTCTATTAAGAAGGATGGTTGCCAGTTCACTGGAGGTGGACAATTTCTTGCAGGCAATGAAATGTCCACATTTCGTGAGACTATCTACCACCACAAGGATTACTGAGTGCTGTTGAACAACTGGTAGACCTGTAATGAAGTCTAACAAGATGTGTTCCCAAGGTCGCAGTGGAATTGGGAGCGGATGCAACAAACCTTTCGGTTTTGAATGACTTGTATTGATGCAAGCACAGACTTCGCAGTTAGTGACCATTTTTTTTACGTCTTTTGTCAGAGTAGGCCACCAAAAGTAGCGTTGGATTAATTCAAGAGTTTTAGGAGTGCCTGGGTGACCTGCCGTAGGTATAACATGCAACCAATGAAATACTAACTTGCGAAGCTTGGTAGTGGGCACGAACAAACATGCGTCATGGAAAGGTAGTCCTTGCTTGATTGATCTTTTGGGATCTGCTTGAGCCCATGCCTGCCATTTTTCAATGGTGAAGGAATTACGGATGTCTTCAAAGAAGCCTTCGGTCCTTATGATACAGAGGACCTTGTCTGGAGCAATGATAGTTCTGGAAGGCTGGATTGTGGGTAACGTGGTAGACTCTTGGCGGGACAAGGCGTCTGCTTTGCGATTATCGTTACCAGGACGAAAAGTTACCACAAAATCAAACTCGGCAAAAAACAGCATCCAGCGTAATTGCCGAGGAGTCAAAAGTATAGCTGAACTCATGAACTGGAGATTGCGATGATCGGTGTATATTGTGATAGTGTACTTGGCACCTAACAAATGATGTCTCCGCTCTTTAAAGGCATCACGGATCGCCAGAAGCTCTTTCTCAGCAATGACCTATTTCCATTCAGCTTCGTTCAGTTTTCGAGACATGTAAGCTACAGGATGAAGTTGACCATTGTCTTTACTTCGTTGTGACAATACTGCACCAATTGCCTCATCTGAGGCATCTGCTTCAACTATGAATGGATGATCCACATCAGGGTGAGTCAAGACTGTGGCAGTGGAAAAATCTTCTTTCAAAGTTGAAAAGGCTCTGTCAGCTTCTGGAGACCACACACATTTTTCTTTCTTTCTCAATAACTTGGTGATTGGTGCCACTGTCTGAGAGAAATGGTTTATAAACCTGCAATAAAAGTTTGCAAAACCCAGGAAGCACTGTACATCTCGAACAGTCTTTGAAGTGGGCCAATCGGATACTGCTTGTACTTTTTTTCTGCCATGACCATACACTGAGGGGTAAGGATGACCCCTAAAAACTCAACTGTGGTAACATGAAATTCACACTTGGTTAGTTTGCAATATAGATGCTTTCGAAGAGCTGTGAGAATCTTCTTGAAATGTTGTACATGTTCGGCTTCATTGTCAGAGTAGATTAAAATATCATCAATATAGACTATTGCAAATATGTCTAGATACTCTGTAAGGACGTCATTCAGGAAAAATTGAAATGCTGCTGGAGCATTGCACAGTCCAAAGGGCATGACAGTGTATTCAAAGAGACCATATCTTATCTTGAACGCAGTTTTCCATTCGTCATCTTCTCTCATTCTGACTAAATGGTAAGCACCTCGTAAATCGAGCTTAGTGTAGATTTTAGCTTTTTTCATTTGATCCAACAAGACAGGAATCAGAGGCAAGGGTTATTTGTTCTTGACTGTGATCTTGTTCAAACCCCTATAGTCAATACAGGTTCGAAGATCCCCATTAGCCTTGGGGATAAAAAACAAACGAGAGGCTGCAGGAGACTTGGAAGGGCAGATGAAGCTATTCTGTAAAAATTTATCTAAGTACTTTCCTAAGTGTTGATTTTCATGTTCTGACAAGGCGTACACACGACAACTAGGGAGTATCGCACCAGGAGTTAGATTAATTTGACAGTCATAAGATCTATGAGGAGGCAAGGTTTCTGCTTCTCTTTCATCGAACACATCTTCCTAGGATGAATACTGCCAGGGGAACTTTACTTCTTTCTCCGCCGCAGGGGCTATGTGAGAGTTGCAATGTTTGACGACTCGAGACGTCTGGAGACATTTCTCATTACATAAGGCAGAAGAGAACACGACTTTCCGTTCTGCCCAGTTAATCTCAGGATTGTGATGAGTTAACTATGGTAAGCCAGGATAATTCCATACTGAGGAGCATGGATAACATCAAGGATGAGCTTCTCTTCATGTTTGGTTCTTTGATCTCCCCCATCACAGATCACCAACAAGGGGATAGTCTGAAGAGTTACTGGGCCTCCAGTCAAGAGTTTTCCGTATACTGCTTGTATTATTTCTGGAGTCTTCTTCTTGGTGCATGGGATCCCCCATGCGCGAACCAATTGGGCATCAACAAAGTTCCCGGTAGCCCCAGAATCTACTAGGGCGTTCTTGAAATAGTTATTTTTCTTTACTTGAATTTCAATGCCCAGCTTGAGATGCCTAGACTGTGAAGGGTCCATGGTGACACCCAAGAGCAACCCTTCTTTATATCTTGGGTGATCAAGTTTTCTAGCTCGACTTGAACATTGGCTGCAATTTTTTGGACAGGACCTTGTTTGCTCTTTGGTTTGATTGGACAATCTTTGGCGAAGTGATCTTTGCGCCCGCAATAAAGACATTCTCCGTTCTTTCTACGTAGGTCCTTTTCGTCTTTGATCAAAGGTCTCCCAATAGTTCCAATTTCCATGGGTTCCGGGGTTTTCTCTTTCTGAGTTCTTGATTCTCTATGATCGGGAACACGCCAGGAATATTTCTCAGTCTTTTTGCGTGTTCCCCGTTGTTCTGCAAGACGATGATCTAATCTCAAAACAAGGTTTATTAGATCTTGACAATCTGTAGGCTGAGGATCTATCTGAGCAAGAATGTCCTTTAACTCATCCTTGAGTCCTTTGTAGAACAAGGCCGCTTGCTTTTCTTCAGGCCAGGATGTCTCTGCTACCAGCCGATTAAAACTAGGTAAGTATGAAACTAGATCTTGGTTACCTTGTCTCAAGTCTAACAGTTCACGATCTGCTGACAATGTCACTGTCCTTCGATCAAACACTCGTTGAATCTCACAGACTAAATTTCTCCAATTGTAAAGCAGGGGACTGTCTTTACGCACAAGAGGGATTGCCCAGGTGGCTGAGTCCCCAGTCAGGTAAGATAACAAGAAGGCCACCCTGGATTGGGTATCAGGTAAAGTGTTTGGTCGACAGGTAAAATGTAATTCCACTTGAACCAAGAAAGATTGCGCTTTCAGGGGATCGCCTGAAAACTGTTCTGGAGGAGCCAGGGGGATAGCTGAGGGAACGTTGAGGGAAATGTTGGTAGGAGGATTACCTCCTAATGCTTGAAGAGGAGGACCAGGCCAAGCCACACCCAAAGAACTTTGTTCCTTCGTTTCTACTGTAGAAGCAGAATCTTAGATACCCATCTCAGGATACAAACAACCGTTAGCCAGCTCTTCCTGGTAGACAAAAAGGTTTATTTAGAAACAACAGATACATGTACATGGAGACCGAGCAGCATAAGTCAAGCTCGAACAGTCTGAATAAGGAAGTAATGCATGATCTTTTATAATATCAAACCACAAACAGAATCGAGCATTTCATTGGTCCTTGACATTGACGTATGATCATTTCTTCACTATTGCCAAAGGTGCTACAGTCAATTCTTCATAATGCACCATATATAGTAAATTGAAGCACAGACAAGGAAGTTACCTAATATGTCCTACCTGTCTAATATCACGTGATACATCTTATGACAGAACTGAGAACAGCACATACCCAAATGGTATCTTCAAGAAGGAAGACTGCTTCAGCTAGCATGCAATGACAATGATATTTCATGGTGGCTGTTCTAATGGCTAGCCTTGCAATATGATGCATTTCAGGCAATATCAGAAACATATCAGTAAGCATAGTTTTGTTAGTTGTACATTGTCCCACAAAGATAGACCCAATTGTCATTGTGTATCACAGGGCCCATTAGGCCCAAGTTGGTGAAAAACCAAATGCGATTCCACACTACCCTTTCCTGCAACTGACTCACTCTCTCAGCTAAGCTGGCTGCTATATCCTTAGATGACACTACCTCTGCTTGGAGCTGCGTGATAACTTTGACTAGCTCGTCCAATGTGGCCATGCTGAGAACATCGCAAACCAGGAGGATATTAAATTTGTGGGCTCACTATTCTGTCAGTGAGACCAGCTCCTCGGGCCTGCGCACGTTCCCAACATGTCCACCACTAGACAGCTCCAAAGCTCCAATAGATATACCACAGAGCCTGAGAGAGTCCATGTGGGGGGAAAAGGGGATTAGGTAGGGAACAACTGGGAAGGAGACCTGTAGGAAGCAGGAGGTTAAACAACACAATCTCAATATATAATCACATTGACTTTCAATAGACTATGGTTCTAAGAGTTCTTATACTGTAATCATGGATAACCTAAGAAATGACTATAACTAGACCTCAAGAAATCTAGGTACCTGGAACAATCAAGAATGGGTTAATACAATGTTTCATATGAGCTTTTCAGGAAATATCACATACTGTCTAGAATACAAGAACCTTCTTCAATAATGTTTCAGAATAAACACTGCATTTTTACATGAGGACAAAGACAAAGAACATTCCCCGGAAACAACAGGAACTGTACTAGGAACTTAATATGCACAAAGAATGTCTTACTTTGAATTAAGCGTTTCAAAGAAATCCAAAAGCTCAGGATAAATGTGTACACCTCAACAAACACGGCACACCAAAGTTTTCAATGTCATGAAATGATCGCACACACTGCCGATCTAAAAGCCAAGCGTTTTATGCCAGGGTTGAATAGCGCACACTGTTGCCATTTCGAAATACACGATGCAAATGTCAGGAAATGATCGCGCACACTGCAGATCCAAAAAAACAAGAGTTTTATGCCAGGGATTGAATCGCGTACATTGTTGCCGATTCGAAATACACAATGCAAATGTCAGGAAATGATCGCGCATACTGCCGATCCAAAAGCCAAGATTTTTATGCCAGGGATTGAATCGTGCACACTGCTGCCGATTCAAAATACACAATGCAAATGTCAAGAAATGATCGCGCACACTGCCGATCCAAAAGCCAAGAGTTTTATGCCAAGGATTGAATCGCGCACACTGTTGCCGATTCGAAATACACAATGCAAATGTCAGGAAATGATCGTGCACACTGCCGATCCAAAAGCCATGAGTTTTATCTCAGGGTTGAATCACGCACACTGTTGCCGATTCGAACAAGAATATGCAAAGGCAATGAAATGATCGCGCACACGGTTGCCGATCTGAATGCCAAGGGTTACATGTCAGAAATGAATTGCGCACTCTGCCAATTCGGACAAGAATATGCAAGTGTAGGAAAGTACCATCTTGCCTGGCATGTTACCCCCATATTTCACTGTATATATGTTGTTTTAGTCTATGTGTCACTGGGACCCTGGCAGACAGGGCCCCAGTGCTCATAAGTATGTGCCCTGTATGTGTTCCCTGTGTGATGACTAACTGTCTCACTGAGGCTCTGCTAACCAGAACCTCAGTGGTTATGCTCTCTCTGCTTTCCAAATTTGTCACTAGCAGGCTAGTGACCAATTTCACCAATTCACATTGGCATACTGGTACACCCATATAATTCCCTAGTATATGGTACTGAGGTACCCAGGGTATTGGGGTTCCAGGAGATCCCTATGGGCTGCAGCATTTCTTTTGCCACCCATAGGGAGATCTGACAATTCTTACACAGGCCTGCCAGTGCAGCCTGCGTGAAATAACGACGTTATTTCACAGCCATTTACCACTGCACTTAAGTAACTTATAAGACACCTATATGTCTAACCTTCACCTAGTGAAGGTTGGGTGCAAAGTTACTTAGTGTGTGGGCACCCTGGCACTAGCCAAGGTGCCCCCACATCGTTCAGGGCAAAATCCCTGGACTTTGTGAGTGTGGGGACACCATTACACGCGCGCACTGTACATACGTCACTACCTATGTACAGCGTCACAATGGTAACTCCGAACATGGCCATGTAATCATGGAATTGTCACTCCAGCATTGGGGAGACAATTCCATGACCCCCTGGGTCTCTAGCACAGAACCCGGGTACTGCCAAACTGCCTTTCCGGGGTCTCCACTGCAGCTGCTGCTGCTGCCAACCCCTCAGACAGGTTTCTGCCCTCCTGGGGTCCAGGCAGCCCTGGCCAAGGAAGGCAGAACAAAGAACTTCCTCTGAGAGAGGGTGTAACACCCTCTCCCTTTGGAAATAGGTGTGAAGGCTGGGGAGGAGTAGCCTCCTCCAGCCTCTGGAAATGCTTTGATGGGCACAGATGGTGCCCATCTCTGCATAAGCCAGTCCACACCGGTTCAGGGATCCCCCAGCCCTGCTCTGGTGCGAAACTGGACAAAGGAAAAGGGAGTGACCACTCCCCTGACCTGCACCTCACATGGGAGGTGCCCAGAGCTCCTCCAGTGTGTCCCAGACCTCTGCCATCTTGGAAACAGAGGTGTTTGTGGCACACTGGACTGCTCTGAGTGGCCAGTGCCAGCAGGTGACGTCAGAGGCTCCTTCTGATAGGCTCTTACCTCTCTTGGTAGCCAATCCTCCTTCCTAGGTAGCCAAACCTCCTTTTCTGGCTATTTAGGGTCTCTGCTTTGGGGATCTCTCCAGATAACGAATGCAAGAGCTCACCAGAGTTCCTCTGCATCTCCCTCTTCACCTTATGCCAAAGGATCGACCGCTGACTGCTCAGGACACCTGCAAAACCGCAACAAAGTAGCAAGACGACTACTAGCAACCTTGTATCGTTTCATCCTGCCGGCTTTCTCGACTGTTTCCAGGTGGTGCATGCTCTGGGGATAGCCTGCCTCCTCTCTGCACCAGGAGCTCTGAAGAAATCTCCCGTGGGTCGACGGAATCTTCCCCCTGCAACCGCAGGCAACAAAAGACTACATCACCGGTCCTCTGGGTCCCCTCTCAGCACGACGAGCGTGGTCCCTGGAACTCAGCAACTCTGTCCAAGTGACTCCCACAGTCCAGTGACTCTTCAGTCCAAGTTTGGTGGAGGTAAGTCCTTGCCTCCCCACGCTAGACTGCATTGCTGGGTACCGCATGATTTGCAGCTGCTCCGGCTCCTGTGCACTCTTCTAGGATTTCCTTCGTGCACAGCCAAGCCTGGGTCCCCGACACTCTAACCTGCAGTGCATAACCTTCTGAGTTGTCCTCCGGCGTCGTGGGACTCCCTTTTGTGACTTCGCGTGGACTCCGGTTCACTCTTCTTCCAAGTGCCTGTTCAGGTACTTCTGCGGGTGCTGCCTGCTTCTCTGAGGGCTCCCTGACTTGCTGGGCGCCCCCTCTTGTCATCCAAGGGGCAACATCCTGGTCCCTCCTGGGCCACAGCAGCATCCAAAAACCCTAACCGCGACCCTCGCAGCTAGCAAGGCTTGTTTGCGGTCTTTCTGCGTGGGAACACCTCTGCAAGCTTCTTCATGACGTGGGACATCCATCCTCCAAAAGGGAAGTTCCTAGTCCTCTTCGTTCTTGCAGAACACCAAGCTTCTTCCACCCAGTGGCAGCTTCCTTGCACCCTCAGCTGGCATTTCCGGGGCTCCTGCCCACTCTCGACACTGTCGCAACTCTTGGACTTGGTCCCTTTGTCTTACAGGTACTCAGGTCCGGAAATCCACTGTTGTTGCATTGCTGGTGTTTGTTCTTCCTGCAGAATTCCCCTATCACGACTTCTGTGCTCTCTGGGGGTTGTAGGTGCACTTTACACCTACCTTTCAGGGTCTTGGGGTGGGCTATTTTTCTAACCCTCACAGTTTTCTTACAGTCCCAGCAACCCTCTACAAGCTCACATAGGTTTGGGGTCCAATAGTGGTTCGCATTCCACTTTTGGAGTATATGGTTTGTGTTGCCCCTATACCTATGTGCTCCTATTGCAATCTATTGTAACTTTACACTGCTTGCATTACTTTTCTTGCTATAACCTGCATAATTTTGGTTTGTGTACATATATCTTGTGTATATATCTTATCCTCATACTGAGGGTACTCACTGAGATACTTTTGGCATATTGTCATAAAAATAAAGTACCTTTATTTTATTTTTATTTTTTAAAATCTGTTTATTAATCATTCTGCACACATAACAGTACATTTTGCTATTGATAATTTTGCAATCTGTTTACACACATGTATAAGCTTGTACAGCGCAATAGCGCAGTGAAGTGTAAAAAATACAACTTGAAACTGAACGACAAACAATAAAAGTCACAGCTAATCAACGCTAGTAACGCGGCTGGTGCTGGCTACACTGGTTAGAGGGTAGGGAGGAGAGAGGGTGATACAGCTACTGTGTGTGGGGGGCCCTGGGGTCATAATTGAGGTATGAGTTGTGGGGCAGGGAGGGGCGTGGAGTCATTCGAATAATGAGCAAGGCTAGACGTGGATTACAGAAGAGCATATTCGTAGGAGAAGCACCCTGAAATGTTACGTTGTTGCATTAATGAGTGATGGGGGGGGGCAACTGGGAGTAACGTGATATAAATATTGAACAGAAAAAATAAAAAATAAAAAATAAATCAATAATACATATACCGTTGCTAGTTTAGGGGGGGTATGTGTCATCTCTAGCTTCCATGGCTACCACAAAAGTGTCCCAGACTTCGGGTCCGTCTTGTAGAAGGCCTCTATGTTGTAGTAAGCGTGTCTGAGCTTCGGCTTGTGAGCGACTATGTAAGTCGCGAAGCCAAGCAGAATGGGATGGAACGTGTGGGGTCTTCCAGTGCGTAGCTATTAGGCGTTTAAAGACGACGAATGCTAGATCAATGAATCTTTGTGTATGTTTATTGCTTTTGGTTCGGTGACGTATGCCGAGTAAACAAGAGTCTGGAGTGGGCAACAGAGCATGGGATGAAATATCTACTGTGACATCAGTGACGCGGTGCCAAGCCGAGTTTATTGAGTGGCAGCTCCAGACCATGTGGTAAAAGTCTGCTGCAGGAGTAGCGCATCTGGGACATGTCGGGTTTGTGCTCGGGTATATTCTTTGGATGCGGGCCGGGGATAGATATGAATGGTGGATATAGTTGAATTGGGTATATCGCAGTCTGGAATTGCGGGATATTGACTTAATCATTGTGAGAGCCGCGATCCAAGTTTTTTGTGATAATGTTGAAGGGAGGACGGAATCTCAGCGTGCTTTAGCGAGAGTCAAGGGAGAGCAGATTCCATCTAGCAGTACTTTATATAGTTTAGATATGATGCCTTTAGTGTTACCCATAGTGAAGATAGTGGTAAGTAATTGGGACTCGGGTGGTACCTTGTTGCCAGAGTCCCAGAGGCTACTGAGTAGCCGTTTAATGGCGCTATATGTCAAAAAGGCTCCAGTGTGCATAACCCCAGCGGCCACTAGTTCCGCAAAGGTGCGCACAGCAGAGCTAGAGTGGCAATCGCCCACATTCAGTGTGCTTATGTCATGTGTATCATGGTGTGATGAGAGTATTTGGGTGCCCGGCAATTGAAGCAGAGGTAGCAGAGGAGAATAAGGCGGTGAAAGAGACTTGCTTTGAACGTATCTACGCCAGCAGAAACTAACTGCTTCCAACAATATGGGTTTTGGCGATAGGTTGTTAGAGCTGGATAAAAGTGAGGATAATATAGTTTGCGGGGCTATATATGCTTGCAGCATTATGCATTCGGTAGGAGGGGTTTCCCTGAGCCATGTGGTTAGCCACAGCAGCTGGGCAGCTGCATAATATAATTCAAAGTTAGGCATGCCCAGTCCTCCCGCTTCTTGCGGGTATTGTGTTATAGCTAACGCCACTCTACGTCTGTCTTTGCCCCAGAGCAGGTCAGTTAACAAGGAGTGCAGTTTACGAAAGAACGAACGTGGTAAACATAGTGGAAAGGCAGTGAAATACTATAATAATCTGGGGAGGATAATCATTTTGGCTATTGCTACTCGACCCATGGGGGATAGGGGAAGTGAACTCCAGAACGACAATGAGTTGCAGGTAGTGCTAAGTGCCCTGTCAATATTGCCCTCTTTCAGATCGGTAATGGAGTGATAAATTTGTATCCCGAGATATTTAAAGGTGGTGTGTGACCATGGCAGCTGATATTGCGGTAATTCCGTATGAAGGACGGTTGGTATGGGGGTAAGGGGGAAAATACTTGACTTGGACCAGTTGACACGTAGACCGGAGGCAAGGGCAAAGGAGTCAAGCATTAGTAACACCCCTGCCATAGAGGTGGAGTGATTACGCAGGTATATCAGGGCATCATCTGCGTATAAGGATATAATATGATGTGTGCTAGATTCGGAGATGCCCCATATGTGTGCATAGCTACGCAGCTGAATTGCTAATGGTTCCATGGCTATAGCGAATAATAAAGGGATAATGGACAACCCTGTCTGGTGCCTCTGCCTATAGGGAATGCTTCTGAGATAGCGCAACCATTTTTAACTCGAGCTGTAGGTTTGGAGTAGAGCGTTTTGATCCAACTAATGAACCCAGGGCCGTATCCAAACACTTTGAGTGTACGTAGAAGATAGTCCCAGCTCAACGTATCGAACGCTTTTTCAATGTCTAGGGAGAGGGCTACCGCTTCTGAATTTGTGTTGTTGTGTATTATGTGGATCAATTTTCTAATATTTAAAAAGGTGCTTCTCCCTGGAATAAAGCCAGATTGATCAGAGTGTATTAAGCTTGATAAGTAAGGGAGTAGTCTGTTTGCCAGTATTTTCCCCAATAATTTGCAGTCTGTGTTGAGGAGAGAAAGCGGTCTGTATGATTTGACGTCAAGAGGGTCCCGGCCCGCTTTTGGAAGGACAACTGTTAGGGCTTCACGCATGGAGTCCGGTAATTGTAATTTATTGCGCGCATCGTTGAATACCTCTATGAGTGGTTGTAGGAGGTGGGTAGCATGGGAGTTAAAATACTCTACCGGATGGCCATACTCCATGTGGCGTGGTGCGGGGGAGGTGTACAAAGGCGTTTGCGGACTGCGACTCGATAAGTGTCGCCGGAAGGCTCACCTTATATTTCCCTTCACTTTAACGCCCTTCCGCGTCCCTGTCTTCAATTTTCCTTCCTATCGCTACACCACTCCTGTGGTGAGGCACAGGCTGGTACCAGGCGGGACTTCGAGTTTGCAGAGTCTTTGGTGAAGATTCAGGCCCAGGTGCTGGGCTGCGGGACTGTTTCACAGCTGCTCCGAGGCCTTTACACTGGTGGGCCTCCACCAGGCCGGCAGCGACTTCCCCAGTCCTCGGGGCACAGCATGGCATCCAGCGCGCCCCCTCCCAGTGAGCAGGGGAGCCGGGCGCGAAGTCCTGCAGCCCCGCCTCGCGCGAGGGTCTTTAAGGAATTTAGCCTGCTCCAGCAGGCAGCTATGGGCGGGGCGCAGCGCCGTGGCGGGTCCGCTCCGCAGCAGCGCTGCCGCTCCGCAGAGCAAACAAGGGCACAGTGCCCGTCACCAGCGCCGCTCGCAGGGCCGGGGCTCCTGCTTCACGGCCTCTGGCTCAGGCGCGGGTCCGTCTCCCGACGCCAAGCCCCAGGAGGCGTCTCACTGCTCAGAGCGGCGAGCGCATGGGCCGCAGATGCGGCCGCGGAGTCAACAGCATGGCGGGCCGCTCAACGTTTAAACGGCGCCCGCGAGCTCCGGTGTGTGGACGCGGCCGCCAGATCGAGTCCCGGGCAGTTGGATGTGCGACGTCCGACACCTTCGGAAGAGGTGATGGCGCCGCAAACAGGATGTTTATAGGGCCAGGGATCGGAGCTGCAGTTTATGCTGCCGCTCCGGTCGCCATGTTGGCCACGCCCCCGACTAAAGTACCTTTATTTTTAGTATATCTGTGTATTGAGTTTTCTTATGATATTGTGCATATGACACCAGCAGTGGTATAGTAGGAGCTTTACATGTCTCCTAGTTCAGCCTGAGCTGCTTTGCCATAGCTACCTTCTATCAGCCTAAGCTGCTAGAAACACCTCTTCTACACTAATAAGGGATAACTGGACCTGGCACAAGGTGTAAGTACCTCTGGTACCCACCCTCCTACAGCAAGTGCCATGCAATGATCGCGCACACTGTTGCCGATCTGAATGCCAAGGGTTATATGTCAGACATAAATCGCGCACTCTGCCGATTCGGACAAGAATATGCAAGTGCCATGAAATGATCACGCACACTGTTGCCGATCTGAATGCCAAGGGTTACATGTCAGAAATTAATCGCGCACTCTACCGATTTGGAGAAGAATATGCAAATGCCATGAAATGATCGCGCTCACTGTTGCTGATCTGAATGCCTAGAGTTACATGTCAGAAATTAATCGCGCACTCTGCCGATTCGGACAAGACTATGCAAATGCCATTAAATCACATTCACGCACACAGAGAGTTTCACAACTAGGCCCAAAACTCTAATGTCTTTGAGAACGGGGGTCGGGGCCCTGCCCGACCTCCGCCTTACCGCCCTGCTCAAGGATCACCAATATAATGAGGGCAGGCCTGGAATATCAAAGTAGGCCTCTGGAACAGGAGCTCAGGAAGTTGCTGCTGCTCTGCACCGGGACCTCTGAATAGTGAGCACGTGGAGCTGGGCTGGCTCCCTTATATAGAGTCAAGCCCAGCCCACAAACCACACCCAGTCATGCTGCAGGGAAAGCTTCTAGAAGGTCCTAGAAAGGGACCACACCCTAACACACTCAGTAAGCCTGCAGCAATATCTTGCAAATGAACAGTTACTGCAAGCATCATTAATAGTGTTTTTCAAGGTTAAACTCTGCAATGCAAAAGGTTAACATACTGCATATAAACACAATGCATGAATTATGCTCTTGCATAAAGACTGGGTTTTTGCATTTTTGTCGCCGGTAGAGCACGCACTGTCCTGATGTTGACACCATCTCACTTCCTCAGCGGCAAGGCCCAGGTAACCGCCCAGTGCTCCAGGCGCTGCGGGCCGTTGGCGCTGTCCCCAGCACCCGTGTCACTGTCCCTCTGGGGCTCTGCCGACACTTCTCTTCCTCAGCGACAAGGTCCCAGGTGCAGCTCGTCGCTCCTATTGTCACGATCTGGCAGCGCTGCGTCTGGCTCCCGTCAGCGGCCTCCACCCATATGGATGGCCACCATCTTTGGTAGGTGCGCTCCGCGTTGCTAATGTCTGGTTCGGGGGGATTACAATGGTCGGTGCAACCGTTGGTTGGGCTCCTTGATAACTCGGGGGCTAGGAAAGGGCCCCCGAGTGTTTCCTCCATACAGGATGGTCTGTGAGGTTTTACGAGATGGCCACGGATCCCAGAGCTCTGGTGCCCTGACGTCTACTCCATTTGGTGCCTGGCCACAACCCCTATGCAAACGTTTGGAAAAAGTGGAGGGTTGTGCAATTGCATAGCGTTGAAACAAGCTAGGAGGTGACAGACAGTCTCCACTGAGTACAGGAGCGCTTGGGCATGCATATGGGAGCCAGGCCCCTGCAAGGATGGGAGAAGGGTGCAGTGAGCAAGAGTATGGAGGCCCTCAAATTTCCCTGCAGGAAGCAGCATGGATGGAGAGAGCAATGGGGCAGCTGGCAGCAATTTTAAGTACCAAGGAGCTGGTTCAGCACTGGCAGCTGGACGAATTAGATGGGCAGCAAGTAGATGTGGAGCAGGAGGGACGGTGGAGCTGGTACAGGGCAGAGGTTTAGCCCAGCTGCAATGGAGTGAGGCAGAGTCAGAGGAAGAAGGGTGAGTGGAGGAGCTTTTTCAGTTTTAGCCAAAACCTCCTAAGAGGGTGTATAGTAAGAGGGGTCTTGACACCACAATTCCAGGAATGGAAGGTAGAAGGTCAGAGCAGGTATTTTTGGGGACTCATCAGGTACCAGCACAGGGATTAGAGGGGCCAAGGGAGTGAGGAGGGCCTATACCCTGTAGTGGATCTGACCAGCACGCCGGCCAATTTTTGTTATATGCAGGTCAACACGACGCAGGAGATTCCTGACTTGGGGGTGCTTAGTACGGTTTCGTGGCCCCAAAGAGATGGAAAGGCGGGGCCCTGGGCGGCCAGATGGATATCGGCGAGGGACCGTAATACACCAGGGCCGCTTGAAGGAGAGTGGGGCTCACCCTCTGACGTTACGGCCAGCAGGGCAGGGGGAGCAGCAGGGGTTGCACTGTACGGCCTCTTCCTACTCCGGCGGAGAATGAGTACTGGAGCATCCAGGGGTGCCAGCCCAAGGTAGGCACATATGGTGACCTCACGGGCAGGCGAGTATGGCAAATTGGACACTACAGTGCTTGACTGTGATGAGGGAAGTCTGGAAGAAGGGGAATTGCGGGAGGTGCATGCAGAACAATACGAAAGGTACTGGTGGGAAGCAGGCACGGGGTGGGTGCGGGTTTTTCTCACTTAGCTGTGTGTTCTATGTTGCAGGCAGAGTATCTAGGTCAGCACGGGGAAGACAATCGACAGAGGCAGCCGGCAAGGCGGCAAGCTCAGGAGGGGGCACTGACCTTGGCACCAGGTAGGCCTACACACCGGATAAGGCAGCACTCACAAATGATTTCAGTGGCGGTGGAGGCAAAAGGTTAGCCTGAGTGTGGGGAGGCCTGCTTATTTAAAGGTGCTTACATGCAAGACATTAGAGTGGGAACGGAGGACATTGACAACATGCGAGGGCTGAGTGGGATGGACTCCTATGCCTATTGACATTTGCAAAGTGGCACACTGGCTGGACAGATATGACCGACGGGAAGACGCAAGGCTATTGTTGGACAGTTTTTCATAGGGTTTTAGGTTGGGTTATCTGGGTCCCAGAGTATAACGCTGGACAGACAACCTTAAATCGGTACATGCTAACAAACAAGTGGTGAGAGACAAGCTCATGAAAGAAGTACAGGAAGGATGCGTGTTGGGCTCCTTTCTGGATTGGCCACTTGAGAATTTGATCGTGTCTCCAATTGGAGTGGTCCCAAAAAAAGAGAAGGGCCAGTTCCGTTTAATCCAGCACCTGTAGTGGCCAGAAGGGAGCTCAGTGAACGATCACATTTTAATTGATCTCTGTATCATACTCAACAGTGGATGTCGTCACGGTGATGGTGGAGCAAGTCAGACAGGGGGCCCATGTGGCCAAGAGCGACATTAAGTCTTCTTTTCATTTGCTGCTGGTACACCCTGCCGATTTTGAGCTGCTGGGCATGCAATTTGAGAGTCAGTGGTACGAGGACAAAGCACTGCCAAAGGGCTATTCCATTTCTTGTGTATTATTTGAGTGCTTTGGTACCTTTCTTCAGTGGCTGTTAACGTATATTACTGGACACCGCCATACGAACCACAATTTGGATGAGTTTTTCATTGTGGGTTCCCCCAGGTCACTTGAATGTCAGCAGTTGCTGGCAAAATTCCAGGACATCAAGTCTGACTTAGGGGCCCCATTGGCACCCAAGAAAATGATAGGGCTGTCCACTGAGCAGGCCTTTTTAGGGATTGAAATAGACTTAGGGGGTCATTCCGACCCTGGCGGTTGACTACCGCCAGGGCCGGGGACCGCGGATGCACCGCCAACAGGCTGGCGGTGCATCCATGGGCATTCTGACCGCGGCGGTACAGCCGCGGTCAGAAACAGGAAACCGGCGGTGTCCCGCCGGTTTCCCGCTGCCCTAAGGAATCCTCCATGGCGGCGCATGGGGATTCCGACCCCCTTACCGCCAGCCTGGTTCTGGCGGTTTGACCGCCAGAACCTGGCTGGCAGTAACGGGTGTCGTGGGGCCCCCTAACAGGGCCCCACCAAGATTTTCAGTGTCTGCCAAGCAGACACTGAAAATCGCGACGGGTGCAACTGCACCCGTCGCACCCCTTCCACTCCGCCGGCTCCATTCGGAGCCGGCATCCACATGGAAGGGGGTTTCCCGCTGGGCTGGCGGGCGGCCTTCTGGCGGTCGCCCGCCAGCCCAGCGGGAAACTCAGAATTACCGTGGCGGTCTTTTGACCGCGCAGCGGTATTCTGACGGCGGGACTTTGGCGGGCGGCCTCCGCCGCCCGCCAAAGTCAGAATGACCCCCTTAGTTTCGATGATGGCCCGTTTGCCCCTGGTGAAAACATTAACGATGCAATTGTTGCTTGTCAACATGATTCACAAGCAGAAAGTCACGGTGAACGAAATTCAAATTCTTCTCAGGCATTTGAATTTTGCCTGCAGGGTGGTGAGAGCGGGAAGAACGTTTTGCAGGCTCATGGGTTTGGCGCTGTTGGGTCAACACTTGCCATATCATGTTAGATTGTCGACGGGTGTGAAAGAGGACTTAAGGATGTGGCCATTTTTCTTGGACACCTTTAATGGGACTCCATTGACTACTTGGTAGGAATGGCACTGGGATGCTCAAATCTTCTCAGGCACAGCAGGTGGACAAGGCTTCGGGATCGATTGGTGGGGCAAATGGTGCACAGAATAGTGGCCACAGGCATGGAAGCACGGAGGGCGCAGCATTGCCTTCCTTGAGTTGTTCCCCTTGGTAGTCACCTTGACGTTATGGGGAGCGCAACTGGCGCACAAAAAAGTTATTTTCAGAATAGATAACATGTCTGTTGTGAATGTGGTTAACTGACAATCTGCCAGAGACTCTCAAGTGCTCAAACTGTTGCAAGTTTTTGTGTTGGGCTGTTTAAAGCATGATATTGCCTTCAGAGCGCGGCATGTTCCGGGAGCAGAAGATGAAATTGCGGATGCTTTGTCTCATTCGCAGTGGAGGAGATTCCATGGTTTGGCCTCGGAGGAGGACCCTGCTGGAGCTCAGATGCCCCAGGAATGTGGAAAGTATGCAACAGCGGATGCTTCAACTGGTTCTGAGCTCGTTGGCGGCATCTACATATATGGCATATGCTCAATCATGGTCGGGGTTCTTGAATAGTGGAGCGTCTCACCAGTCCAGGGCCCAAGCACGAATGGAGGCTGTCGTGCACTACATCATGTTCCTTATCGATAAAGGGCAGTCGAGGATCACTATAACAGGAAATCTGGCAGGAATACCATTTATGGGCAAACTGTTCTGGGGGTATTCACCATCAGCAGGGGAAGTAGGCAGGAGAATACTGTAAAGCTGGGCCAGTGAACAGGGAGTGGGTGGTTGTTCTTCGTGGCTTTCAGGGTGTCAGAACTGCTGGGAGTAAAGGGGGGACAGAGCATTACATGGGGAGTAGTACATTTAAGGCAACGGGGAGTTCAGCTCCACTTGTGCAAATGAAAAACTGATCAAAAGATTAAGGGGAAAACAGTTGGGCTGCCAAGTTACCCCTGGGTGGCCATTTGTCCAGTGACTTTGGATTTACAAGTTGCAGGTTCTCATGGTGCATCGGAGATATCTGTGCACTATGCTGGGAGGGGAGTACCAACCTTTCAACTATTGGCGTTTTTGCACAAGGCTGTTAGTTCTATAGGGTTGGATGCTGGGGGTTTCAGTACTCACTCATTCAGGATTGGTATGACTACCGAAGCTAAGAAGCATGGCCGGAGTGATGACAGGATTATGAACCTGGGGAGATGGGCTTGAGTAACACAATGTTAAGAGGGGTGGGGCGGATTGTTGATAGGGTACAGCACCAATTTTTGTTTTTGTGTTTGACAGGTCTGATGCATGGCCCAGAAACAACGGGTGTGACCATATGGATCATGGGGCACTCATTTATTGGGAGTGCGAAGCAACAGGCTTAACGCACCAGTTTACGGATCATTTGGATTTTGATTGCTCCTTGTACCAAATACGGTGGCACGTGAAGGAGGGATGAGGTGGAAGGAACTTCTGTCTTGCTTGAATACATTGCTGAGAAGGGGAATATGTCCTGATATCCTTGTGTTACACGTGGGGGAGAATGACGTGGTTGGTTTGAAAAGTTTGGCTTTAATCAAACAAATAAAAAGAGATTTTAAGGAGATCAAAGCACATTTGTATGGCTACCTCGTGGTATGGACAGTTTTCATGGTGGAAAGGGACCTCGCGCCAAATAGATATTGAGAAGGCTTGGCATAAGCTTAATAAGGAGATGAAGGATTTTTTGCAGAGAAAAAATGATTACACACATTAAGCACACAGACATAAAATACAAGTATAAGGAGTTATTTAGGGACGACGGCGTCCACCTCTGTTTCATGGGCACGGAGATGTATCTACTGCAGGCTAACGTGAATTTGAAGTCTATATTGCACCTTGTGGGTGGCGGTTGGAGGGAAAGTTAGCTAGTTTTTTACATATCTTTGTTTCTGGATAGTGGCAGTCCAGGCTGGGAAGGGAGGGGTAGGTAGGATCATAGCCTGAAGAGGCAGGAAGTGAAAAGGTTGGTTTATATGTTATGTTTAGTAGAGGTTAGCAGGTATACACAATGGATAATTCATTCTTGAGTACAGAGAGCTCTGAGCAACATTGAGGAAGACAGGATCATGGTATTGCTGGGAGAGAGAGGGCATTTTAAGGGAGGGGTGTGGGGGATTTATGTTTTGTTACATGTATAGTGAGGTTTTAGATTTGTGAACCTAAGGCACAGGTTAAGTTATTGTTATGCACACCTATGTCAACAGAGCGGCTTTTTCCACACACACCTTGGAAGTGGTCATTGACGCCACCCGCTTCCCAATTGATACGTGTTCCCTTGCTTGAACAGTCCCTACAGCCCTATCACACCGTTCTCTGCAGATCAGGTTGCACCAGCGTCATCTCGTTTTTCAGTCAGAATGACACTTTGTCAGCTGATTTCTTCGTGGTTGCATCTCTGGCTGTTAGTCTCTGCTATTAATGCAGTAAGGTAAATTATATATGATTTCTGCTTTAGGTCTATGATAAAAAGGACTTGAAACCAATTGGTAAGATGATGTAAAGAAACTTTATCTTTGCACTCGGCCCTAATTCAAGATGGCGCCGGCGGCCGGTAAATTCCTAGCTCCAAACCCATGTATGCAATAGAGAGATCACATGAAGATGTTTATAGGAGGCTTGCCCGCTTGTCGCAATGGATCACACAGTGAACGTTTCTACAGCTTCTAGCCGCAATAGAAAGCACTTCAACGGGAACAGTGGGCCGCCACAACAGTAAATTTATGTCTGAAGATATATTGACGGACATTGGCTTGAAGGTATTTATTTAAGATTTTAAAGCTATTTTTCATATCTTCCCCATATAGATGTCACCAGGGATTACCTGGGCAGATGTGCAGGGGAAAAATTACAAATGTAGGAAATTACTGCACAACTCACAATATCAGGTGACTATTATATGTTGGAGAAAATGATTGAAAATGTACCTTAGCTATAAAAACCTACTCTGAAAATCTTTTTTTAGACCGATTATGGTACTCCCACTCTTTATAGGCCCTACGGCACTGAGGGGCTGGTACTGGCTTTATCAAAATAAATTCATAGATAAATAAATAAATAGACTATTCCAGCACCAGACGTATAAAACACTTCCCTTCCCAATAAACTCTGGCTGGTCCAGCCAGGCAGCAGGCTGCCTGCTTTAAAAGAGTCATGGCTGTAGAGACATAGCTGCATCAATAATTTATAGGAAGAGTTTAATAATATATAGAATTATGTGTATCATAATTAACAAGCTTCACCCAGGGGATACATGGTTGTCTACTGATTGTTTCTTTCTGTGTGTTAGGTGGTTTAATGTCTTGTAGGAGTGATCCCAGTACAGGGAGGAGTTGGATTATCTTGGATGAGAGTCAGTGTCCTTGCAAGCACCAGGTACTGCTGGAAGACTCCATGATTGAAAGTTTTTCTGGTGCAGATCTGTTGCAATCCTTCAACACTCAATGGCTTATACTAGCCTCCATGAAACTATTGTTTGGTGTGCTGTCGTTCAGTAAATCGGTCCGCGAGAGGGTCAAATTAGTGCAAGGAGGTGTCTTATTGGTGGGTTCTCTCCCACTGCACATAGTATGCACTCGCTGATTCCCACATAGGCCCATACTGTGTAATAAAAGGTACCTGCTTATCAGTAAACTTCGAATGGAGATGCATCACAGAAAGATCTAGCTCTTTGTTGGCTTGGGCAATAAAATGGCCCATTCTCCTCCTGTCCAATGTTATTATTTCTGCTTAGCGTCCCAAGTGTGCGTGATAGACGTAGATCGCAATTGTGTGTTATTGTATGGAAGGGGTACACTGAATCCCAGAAGGGGTTGTATATCACAGTATCAGGCTTGAAATATTGACCTGCACGTATTTCATGACTAGAGTAGTATCAAAATAACTGAATGAATAAATTATACTTATGAAGCGCAAACTGCTACCCCAACAAGTGGTGTACTGGGAAACAGTGAGTAGGACAAGGGATTTATGCACGTTTAAACAGCCAAGTCTTTTTTCCTGGAAGAAAAATAAGTCGGTAAAAGTCTAAGAGAAAGAAGAAGAGAAATTCAGATATTTGCTGTTTTATAAGAATATATCGACCTCTAAGATGTCTTTGGTTGACATTGGGAACCTATTGGAAGTTAGCACAAGAGGGACGAAGAGCACAAGCAGGCTTGTACATACAGACTTTTCTTCTAAGGTGGGGAGGGCTTTCAGGTTTTGTTGTTCTATAGGCGAATCACAAGACTATATAGGTGCATCTCTGTTGTAAAGGCAGCTAATGTAGGGTGGGAAGGAGATGACAGACAGCATCCTACAAGAAAGGTTGAACATCACTCTGTATGACTTGCAGCCTATTTAAGATTTAAGAGATAGGCGGAAGGACCAAGATGTAAAGGTTTTGTGTAGTCAAGACATGAAGTAAATAAAGAAAAGACTACTTTTTTTTAACTGACATAGGAAGATAGGGCAGAACTTTATAAACTGGCCACAACAAATCAAAACATTTAGCAACCTGAGAAGGGTAGACTGGAGTCGAATAGATCACCAAGGTTCTTAGTGCAAGAGTGAGGGGTGGGAATGGGTCCTAACTCTGAAGGCCGCCAGCTGGACCACCAGGTAGAGCACTGAAAGCCAAAGAGCACGATCTTTGTCTTATCAGAATTTATTTTCTGAAATGTGCTGTTCATCCACCCTGCAACTGCCAACATACAGGTGGGGAAGCAACTCTGTGTTTCGCCAAAGTATCATCTGAGTATCGTCAGCATAGGACATACTACAGACGCCATAAGATCTAATTGTAGCTGCTGGTGTGGCAATGTATATATTAAACAGAATACGACAGAGGGAAGATCCTTGTGGGACACCTCAAGGAAAGTTAAAATTGTTAGAATTAAACAGTGGTGAAGATACAAATTTAGAACGCTCAGTCAAAAAGATTCGAGCAATCCCAGAGCCAAACCACAGGCACCAAAGTTCACGAGACATTGAATGAGTACAGAATGAGAGACCGTGTTAAAGGTCGCAGAGAGCTCAAGTAGGACCAAATCAGGAGAGCTGCACTGGTACAAGAAGTTTCTAAGATCATCAACTACTGCTAAGAAGATGGTTGTTGTACTGTGAAGTAAATCAGATTAAGTCTCATCTAGGAGCTCGAGCTTCCAGATATATACACAGTTGAGGGTTAACATGTTTTTCCATTAATTTGGGGTGGAGCGGTAAGAAAGAGATAGGCCTAAAATTAGAGAGAACGCAGGGGTGTGTTGAGGATTGCTTGGTAAGAGGAATGTTAAAAGTATGCTTCTAACAAACAAGGACTTCTGCCCTGATGAGAGACCTGTTGCAAATATCTCGAAGATGAGTGGGGTTACCAGATCATCAGCAATAGCCAGTATCGGAGGAGGACAAGGATCCAATGGCGAACCAGATTCAATAGCAGATACCAAGGTATTTATCCTTCAATCAGTGCTTAATTTGTAAATAAAAAGGTGCCTCTGACCAAAGCTCGCCTCTGAAACACACTACTGCTGCAATTAAGTGTGTGAGCACAGAAAACTGAGGCTGCGTAATCCTGAAGCCATCTCGGACCGCTTTAATCCATTTACAGCCATTCCCTGCCCCTTCAGCTCATTCCTGCAGCTTTCTGCTTTTTTCTTTTGTTACGATTTTTCGTTTTTCTCTTCCACCCCCTTTCCTATATGTATCTTTTGCTCACAGTAAATGCTTGAGGCAGAAAATAAGACCCAGCCCTAAAAAATAAGTGCCGGTGCCCCGTACCGGAAGCCACTGGCTCAAATTAAACACTGCCTTCAAGAGTCCTCAATTCAAATTCAGGCAAAAATTGGTTTGGGATATAATAATCTCAGTAGGAGGAGCCACAGACTTGAGAGTAACAGTATCAAAACTAAACCAGATCGTATGGATTTGACTCTGAAAGAAATGTGCCAAAGTGTCACACAGTTCCTGACAGTGACTAATGGTATTAGAGCAAGCAATAGGAGAAGTAAGGACATTTAGGAAAAACTCCCCTACTTTGAGTTTTGGCACTCTCAATTAAAGACATAAAAATCAGCTCCAGAAATATGTACAAGCTTTTCAATAGGTTTCTTTATGTACTGGGCAGTAAGTTTTTCTCGATAGATATTCAAGAGTTTTACATTGGCTTTAAGCTTCTCTCAGATGATCTAAAAACCAGGGAGCAGATCGCTTTCTCCTGTTAGATTTAATCTATCAGATAGGAGCTATTTTATCAAGTGATCTAGAAATCCAGGTATTGCAAGCTAAAGCATCATGTTCCAAATGCCGAGGGAGATTGTAAAAAGTGGTGTTAAAGGCTGTAACTAAGATCTCTTGAGTCAAATTAAATATTGTTAATGTTAAGTGTAGATTTTCTATTATTATCTCCCCCTTTATGATTTTTTATGATATTTATGATATTTTGGAGTTTAGATTATGGTTAGAATATATCTGCTGGTTGATATTTAATTCTGGAAATAGTGATACACAGTATGAAAACCTGTCGAACACCGATGAATTATTCTCTGCACTTCCTAATCGCAACCCAGAATAAACTCAGCATCACACGGGCTCCATTCAGGACAATGTTTCCCTTCCTATCACTAGCATTTTAATAACAAAAGCTGTTTCGCAGCAGCATAACTAGGAGGATTTTTTTCATAAGGATAACATTCTCTACAATAACGAAAACGACAAAGAATTTGTAGCAACATATTGATCAGGGGGAGGTCTTACTGGGGCCAGCGCAGGGGCCTTTTTGGGTCAAGGCAGACTGTCTGATCTCACTTGAGAGGCGCAGAAGTTTCTTCAGTAACATGGTACCCAAATTAACAGAGTTGGCTCACCCTTCTGTAGACAATCCCAGAACTCTAAGTGATTTGTGTCACCCACTGGCAACTTTGGGTGGTGCCACAACACAACAGATCATGGATTCCATTGTGCCATACCACAAGCAAATTCAGAGGACACATATCAAGCAAAAAAAGCACCAGCGGGCTTGGTCTCCCATGACCACTCAGTGCTTTGTGTTTCCTCTCTTCCCTGCAGAGGAGGGATTGACTGCACACTTACATGATCATTGAAAAAAAGAGTTCCTCAGAAGTTAAGATGTTGTTGGTGTTGTAGACAGTTGCAGACTTTAGGACAGAGTTTTTCGGAATATCAGTCCAAATTAAAGAAATTGACTTTACTATTCGTATGGTGGTATGTACCCCTATCCTTCAAGCACTGAATTTGGGGATATTCAGGAAGAGATATGTAGAATATTTCAAGGAGCTACGTTCTTATTGAAGGAGCTACCTCGGGTAGTAGGCCTCTTGGTAGTGGCTTCTAGGTGGCAGTGATTTCACAGCACTATTATGAGGCAATCCCATTACAGAGCCCTGCAGTTGTCGTAAATCTTTTATCCCTGGAAGGATCTAACCTACTTCACGCATGTACCAGTCTCCTCAGATGCCAACCAATCTTTAGCAGCGGTTCCGTCACACCGAGGCAGCCCTAGAAGCAGAGCCATCTTCAGAAGGGCCCCACACATGATTAGGAGATCTGTGCCAGTGTATCCAACTTGAGTGTGAGGTGTGAAGATGCCTCAACTTGAGAGAAGTGGTTATTGAAAAACTCACTTTAGCTATCAACTGTTGGGTAGCTACTTCACACACAAGTGCCCTGCCAGGTCAGAGGTTTTGTACATAAACCAGATTAGCACAAGATCCAGAGCACTGGTGGAACTGGATATGGCACTATGTTTTTATCACAAGATGTCCTTTCAATAGTCAAAATATCTGTGATGTCTGTTGAACAAATTAGTGGACTGGAACTCCATGTATCTGAGGGACCGATATGACTGAATACTAGAATAGGAGGGCTTCTTGCCCCTGACAAGTCATAGGGGCTTATGCCCTGGGACTCATGTGTGTCTCCAGCCCTGCTCAGCTATCGCAGCTCTTTAGTTGGCATTCAGGTCCACAGGCTCATATTGCCTTTAAGCTGTTAGTTCCTGGGGAGGGTATGTTTTCCTCATGGGGGTCAGTTTGATGTTGATATCCCAGGCCAGGAGACAGAAGGTATCAACTGTCTTGATGTCCTCACAGTGATTGTGCACGGATGGATTCTAGCTCTGATGGGAAGTTCTTTGAATTCTTTAAGTTTTCTTCCTCAGAGTCATCTCCACCTCAGGGGGACCCGCGGGCAGTTCGCATCCACTTTTTGGGAAAGGTTCTATCCATTTGGTCACTTGGAGGATTTATGGGACTAAATGTGCCATTTTGAGATTAGCTATTTTTGCGCAGGTACATTAACTAGTGAATTTCATGTGCTTAGGTTTAGTACTATATAACTTACATCTTGACAGCATATGGTTTTATCCGGTAACATTCTATGATGGCTACTATCTCAACCCTAACTAAAGTGTGACATTCAAACGTTTTCATATGGCCTTTAGTAATGCAGCCCCCACACCCTACATGCAGAACGCATCAGGAATTCTGGTCCTCAAAACAGTAATTGACATAATTTTCTTACATTTTCTCATTTGCTGTTGACATAGGTCTAGTGGGTGACCATGCACTGTGACCTCAGGGCACTAGACCACCATTTCTTTAAATTGTCCGTAATAGTAAACCGTATTATTAGTCAGTGGGAGAGAGAGGGGATTCAGTCTTTTTGTAAGCTGTGGAGGGGATCCAGGTGGCTAAAACTAAAAAGAGGAACTATGAGGAATTTAGAGCTTACTCTCGGTACCTTGCACAGGCAGCAAAACGTTTTTGAGAAAACAGCATTTAATATATTCACAGCAGCCAAACATTATGACAGATAATAAGTAAATTATTTACAATTTCCATACGAATTTAGTTAAAAGGAGTACAATTTAATGTTCAAAATCATCAAAATTCAGATGTGGTTATCACCAGTTACAAAAACGTGTAAAACATGTCCTTACAAAACCATTACAAACCAAAAATTGGGACAAACCAAACATCTCCCTAGCACTCTCAGCGACTCATCGGTGATGAAGCAGGGAGAAGCTCACACTGGACAAGGGTAGGACTTGGGGAGTCATTTATAGTGTGGCCAGATGGGTGAACTGATGTAAATCAGGGGTTCCATAGCCTACCACACTTACAGTTCACTAGTCTCAACTAGAGCTGGTAAACCACTGATTGACTTATAGCGACTCATCCACCACAGGGCCTTTGACTTTCAGGCACTGGTGGACCCGCTCGGTTTAAGGTGGTCACCAATATACATAGGTTTCAAACTCAGGTAAAAGAAACAATGGCCTGCATGTGCTTGGAGTAAACATCCTGTCCATGAGTATCACTGACTAACTTGTTTTTTTCCACAAATAAACTCCTGCTTTGGGAATTTGTTGTGAAAAATAAAAAATAGATTAAGCAAGCGTGCAACATTGTGCCAGCTCAGCCCTAATCTCTGCCAAAAGTGCTTCCCCTGCACCGGGAGGGTGCACTTTCGACACAGAGATGCCCACCAGGCAGGTGGGAATCTATAACATGGTGGGCCAGGACCTAAGCCAATCCTGAGGGCTGGTGACCCACTCTCTGTACCTTAACTGACTCTATTTGTCACACTTGAGAACTTCTAAATCACTGATGGGAGGCATTTTTGCTAAGCAGGACTCCACAGGGCCTGGGGCAATGAATTTGGGGTTTCACTAAAGCCTCAAACTCAAATGCAAGAAAAATCTTCAAGCAAGATGGCCTTGAAGCTGTGGCCACCCAGGCTGCATAATAGTCAGTCTCACTGGTGCCTTTTTCGCTCTGGGCTGGACGGGGTTCCACAGATGCAAATATCTTGTTTTGTGGTCCTACTGGATGCTCAACCCTTGAGAAAAAAAGAGCTCTGAGCAGCGCAAACCAGGAGGTCTTGCTCGTCAAGGTGTTCACGTTGGTTATTTTGGCATTACAACTATTACAGTTATTCAGTTATCTTCTACAGTATAATCATGCACAGGGTTTGCACTCCTTGTTTCGCAGCATCCAACTTTTAATGCTACTTCTTAAGTGTTCAGGATTGTTGCTGTACCGCCATCTTTGTTTTGCCTCTTTGTCATGATTATGGCAAGTCTGGCAGGATGAAAGTGAATGGTCTGCAAATTCCTGGAGTGGGCCAACGTTATTAAGAGCTCAAAACATGGGATTTCCCCAAACTACTGGGTGTAATTGCCTCATCTGAAAATAAATGTTTAGATATATGCATTTTTTCTCTACCCTTTCCCTTCATCCTCCTCAAATCGTTCTTTCGCCTCCTTATGACCCCCCCACTACTCTTTCTCTTTCTATCCCTCTTTGTCTGAAACTTTCTATTTAGATCAAGGTTGCCCACGATTCTTTGCTTCCCTAAATCTTTATCTCCTTTCTGTCCTGCACATGTGTGGATGTTTGCCCTTGTCTCTGCTAGCCTGTGCTATAAACAAGCCTGTGCCCCCGCAGCACTCGCCGTGTTTTCCTGGTTTACCTTATTTAGTCAGCTCGTGTTAAGGTGGGTTATGGACCAATTAAGAGACTCATATGGAGTTGTTTACACACTTCCTTCCTGCATTCCATTGCAAGTTTCAGATCCCAGATGCTTCTCTGCGCTCGTGCCACGCAGATGACCACACATGCACTTTCCTCTTATGGTTAACCTTTGCCTGGGAGTGAAACCCATTCAGCATGGATTCGCCCATGCAATCTCATCTTTCCTGCAGCTTCCCAGCTGCCTTAAGGCTCTGCACACATACCACATTTGTGGTTGAAAAACCCCTTCCTCTACACCCCCACAACTTTTGAGGATGTTCCTGCCCCTTTCACATCATGATAAAACATGCATTCCTGAAATTGAGTGGAGTAAAGCTGAAACAATGTTTAGAATGGAAACCCACCTGCTAAAGTCTTGTAAATGACAATAAATGACAATAAGTCTGCAAGTTTGTAGGTGTTTACCAACTTCTACACATTTTCCCCTGTTGAAACACACACAAAGTAGAATGACGATCTTCCTTTTATAAACTTTTGTAGACAGTGTTCATTGCTTGCCTCTTTGATTTCTCAGACACCCTCTGACATAAATACCAAAGATGTTACCCTTGCGCTGTGTACAGTTCATGTATGTTAGAGTGGGGTCACAGCTCACATTGCCTCCAGTACAACTGAACGATCTGTCATGGCCACTGAGCTGCACACTGCAGTGGTACTAGCGTGTGGACAATTACACCAGCTGCATTAATCCGTAGGGACCACAGAAGCAACATCTCACCACTGCAGCTAGCCGGCCAACTGCAGTGGGCTGACATAGGACTACAAGTATCCTTGTACTTTCAGGCACATTTCCACCCGCAGAAAGCAGGTGGAAATATGCCAGAGAATGGGCCAGGCGTCAGGAAAAATGTGTGGATGAACACTGCTTTCATTGTGTCACTACCCATTCCAGATGTTGAAGTAAAGAATCATCCAGTACAGGTGTAGGAATGTTGACTATTATGGATTATACTGAATGTGGTACTACTGTATCTTGTTAGCAGGCCACTTGTGATTGCCCCCTAAATATCCTAATGTGTACTAACGGGGGAGGAACCTACAATGGACAAACACACTGGGTTATAACTAGAGGTGTGCACAGATAGGACTCAGAACTTCCCAAAGCAATAGGTAAATTCAATGTCTTTGTGCATTGTATTCTTACAGATAGTCACCTTGCATACTCCCTAGACAGGAGGCAGCAGAAGTGATTCTGTATCTGGACCCATGGCACAAACATGGATTGTACTTACATACACAAAACAAGCTCCTGTGGGTCCAGATGGAGCCATAGTGGAGATTCCAAAGAAAATAGCACCATACTGTCACAGTTAAGGCACATCAGACTACAGGTAACACACAACAAATGATGCTGCAGGAATTGCCTGCAGGAAGTTAGGAGGCACTCCCTGTACAAAGGAATACACTTATACACAGGTGAGGACAAAATAGTACACCTACCAGTCACTGAGAGCCGAATGAGTACAAGACAAGCAGAAGAGAGAACACTGCAATATGCAAACTAGCACAGATTGGCAGAGGAAAGCCAGTACTGGACTACAAGACAAAAGGGTGGTACAAGAACAAGGAATCAAGGAAAAACTGGAAATGACACAGGCACAAGGATGCTAGGAACCGTAGCAAGCAAGAGACTGGAACAACAAGTGAAATGGAGATTGCAAAAAAAACACAGAGAAAGGGCACATAAACAAGGAACAATACATAGGAGACTGAGGAGAAAATACAAGAGTTATGACAAACACAAATATAATAAGCAATGGGAAGTAATACCAGGAGCACAAGGAGCAAGCTAGGAGCAATTAGAAAGGGAGTAGGGGCTGTTCCTGAATGTAAACAAAAGGCAGAAAGGGGAGTACCCAGATCTGTAGCAAGCTGCACAGAAACTGGACACAGGCAATGACTGCAGCAAGGCAGGGACTGGTCAGGAAACTAGGCCACAAGAGTTTCTGTACACAGAGGTTCAAATATCAATGCATATGCAAGGAGCTTCAAGCAACAGCATCCTGTAATCATTTGCAGACAACAGTAAGCCTTCCTGGAGTCGCATTATGGGGCTGCACAAGCATGGTCACAGGTGTGCAATTCCCATCTCTCGAAAGCCCTGAAAGAGATAATCAGGTGCTGAGGAACAGCGGGACGTCTCCCATTTAAAGCACTACACGGTGGAACACAGGCCTCTGTAAATACTTGCAGTGCATTCTGGGACAGGTAGTCTATAGAAGCAAACATAAGTTTTCCAGTGTGTTCAAAAGAGAAATTGGAAGCAGACAGAAATCATACAGGGACTTTGGGTGAACGTGAGGGATGATTTCCAGATTGTAGTTAGTTCGTGTACCTAGTACAGCGCCCATAAAAGCAGTGTAATGGAATTGTCACAGTTACCCTTCAGCTTGGTGCACTGAGATGTCTTTCTGTAACTTGGCCATTTTCCTACCAGTGTCTGTGGAACCTTTGTACGACTCCAGCACTGGTGTGGTCCATGGACACTGTGCCTTGATATTATTAGTATAAATCCATCCTTAGGCTCCTCTGTTTCTCTGCAATGATTTGCTCATTTAGTTGTGGTTTTAAATACAACATATCACGTCTAAGAGCTGACAGTGCTTTATCATGTGTACAGACGTAATACAAGCATTGTTTATAGAAATGAATACAAGATTCCATGTACAGTTACAATGTCATGATATGGAAATAGGAGAACAGCCTCTTGTAGGACACCAGCAACAAATGAATGAACACGGGAACAGGTAACTGCAAGTGATGCATAAACCCTGAGACATAAATACCCAAGAGGGTATCCTTGCAGTGTATAGAGTTCATGTGTAAATACCCAAGAGGGTATCCTTGCAGTGTATAGAGTTCATGTGTAAATACCCAAGAGGGTATCCTTGCAGTGTATAGAGTTCATGTGTGTTCAAAATGGTCACATTTCACAGTGCCCACAAGTAAAACTTGTCTTATATGTGTCCAATTCTCAACTGCTGATTAAGAGACGCTTTCAGCAAATAATGCGGTGTTGAGGATGAGCTCCTGACAGAACATGCCCGCAGAGTGACCCAACCATTACTAGTAGAGTTGCCTTGGAAGGACCTAGCTGGATGTTCTGATCTCTGCCCTGACCTCAGAAATGGCAGTTCCATTACACAACTCTAGCCCAACCTGTTATTGGTCGAGGTAGGTTGATTGAGCAGGTTAATTCTATCCAATGGGACTTTTTTGTGAAATTCAAATTAGCTTGGGTTAGTCTCTGTCAAGTGTCATGTTATGAGAATGACCAAGGGAGATTTTGAGTAGCCCGCCAGGGGCACTGGCCATGGCATCAGCTTTTTAACATGTCGGACGACCTGAAAAACCTCTTCTAAAGTTGCCATTTTGTGCACAAAAAAGGCGATTTTGTCCAGTAAATCCGTTCAAGATACCCCCCATGTCAGCTTTGGTGGATGTGAGAGTACCCAGCCTTTCTCTGGGCTGCAGACAACCTGGAATGAAATCTTGCTTCTGATCAAACCACTTCTTATTTGTGACCACAACCATCCTTGATGGGATTGTAGCATATCGCGCATCTGTCTCATGTAATGAAAACAAACTTCAGTTGCTTCAGGTTTTCAACACTATTGGGACATAACAGGAGCTGTAAAACCAAACATCTCAGCATGTGTCACCATGATGACAGGGTTAGTGGACAGCTACAGACCTGCAAAGTCACATGGTGCCCCTGCAGCTCACATGATATCGGTCCCCTTTACACGGTCACCTGTTGAGGAGGCGATATCACACGGGGACAGGGAAAACTAGCTGGAAACCACTACACAGTCAATTGTCTGCTCATCTTTGAAGCCTTTGAACAACCGATGTCTAATAACGGCACCAACGTCAGCAAGGTGTTTTGTAGGAGAGGGGTTTGGTAGTTTGGGAGGGAAAGAATAGCCTCTTGGGTAGTTCTCTGCACAAGACCCCACTTGCTTCAAGGCCCGCCCCCTTTTTCACATGGTGAAATTTCGTTTTTAAGCTGGCAGGTCTACATCCCAGTGGAGCTTGCCCTTTTATAGCTCTTAGAAGACCTGTTTATGGAATACGTCTTCAGTGTAGAGGTACCTAAAAAACTGCCTTTTAAGTCTGATATCCTGAGAATTTGCTTAGTAGCGAAGAAGCAGGGGAGTGTGTATCTAGGGAGTAATTTATCTCACATATGCATATGTGTGTTCCTTGCGGGTGAAAGATGTGAGCAGTCCCTGCTTCATGGACCATACTTTCTTAACTAAATGCTAAATTTGTATCGATAAGTGCTGAGGCACTTGTTATTCAGACACAATTGTTGTTTAGACAGTAGTTGTTCAGTACTTAGTTGTAGAGACTTTTTAGTTGTTTAGCAGTAGTGGTTTCGGCTATAGTTGTTTAGGACCTAGTTGTTCTGTCACATATTCATTTCTTATCTCAGTGTAAACTCACCATACAGTTGCTGTAACAAATGATGTTTCTTCAGAATATCTAAATGCCTCAGATTCTCTGGGATATTGGTGGTTTTCTGACATTCCTGGAACTGAAGCATAAACAGTATTGATGTAATTAGTATTGCTTGGGTTTTTCATGTTCCTCACTCTCTTCACTAGCAAAACAACTACCTAACACTTTGTGGGTACACATTCCCTGGTTTTGCTGTGCATTTCAGATTGCTTCTTCAATTGAAAAGTTATCAAGCATTCATCAGGTTTATATAGGTTGCATCAGGACCAATTAATCCCTTTCCTAAGTTCCTAAACTCATATCAGTACCTTAAATGCACAACATATATATGATATAATATCAAGGGCCTGATTACGACCTCAGCGGAGGGGATTACTCCATCCCAAATGTGACGGATAGCCCGTCCACCATGTTACACAAGGTAGGATATAATGGATTTTGTAATACAGCGGGCGGGATATCTGTCACATTTAGGATGGAGTAATCCCCTCTGCCAAGGTCGTAATCAGGCCCCAAGTCTTTAAAGATAACAAGGATCCTTTCTATCTCCTCGTGTGGCCTCAAATTCAACTGCGTAATAGACTTGGAAGTTTATACTCCTGTAAGTTGTCTCTAAAACAGTACTTTAAACTACTCGTTTGTTCCTACGATATGACTTAGGGGGTTATTACAACTTTGGAGGAGGTGTTAATCCGTCCCAAAAGTGACGGTAAAGTGACGGATATACCACGAGCCGTATTACGAGTCCATTAAATCCTATGGAACTCGTAATACGGCTGGTGGTATATCTGTCACTTTACAGTCACTTTTGGGACGGATTAACACCTCCTCCAAAGTTGTAATAACCCCCTTAATTTCTTAGAATACTTCTTTATATTCAACTTTGACTTCTCCCACGCTGAACTGATGGAGCTTGGACCTGTGCGAGTGGCGAGTGGCATAAGAGCGATGCCTAAGGCAGGTCCACACTGAGGTGAATGCGGAGAGGGACCTGGAGCTGTGGGTGATAAGTTAGAAGGTCTGATGGGCAAGGAACCACCTGCTTGCTACATCCTCTGAGCACTCAGTGGTCGCAGGCTCAGCTGCACCCTCGGAGACCACTCAGGCAGGTTCCCCGGACAGCTGAATGATGTGTATGTATGTGTAGTTGTGTGGGCTTGTGAGTGTGTGTATGTGTGAGGGAGCAAATGTGTGCACATATGTATATGTTCATGGGCATGGGGTGTGTGTATACATTTACAAGAGATGCTGCTTCTGCATGCAAGATGAGGCTAGGCAGTCTCATAGGGCTGGGCTCTGATTATCCTTGGGTCATCTACTTTCCACCTCCACTTCGCCGTCCTTACGCAAAGGGGCGACTCAATCCCCCTCTCCCTGGATCTTACACATTAATCGTCACTGCCCCCCTCTCACCGATGGAGGCCCCGGGAAGGACAAACACATGCTGGTTAGCTGCTGCATTACTGTTAGTTGTTGATTCATTGTTTGACCTTCGACCTCAGTTGTTGGACTACCGTATTGTATGTTCCATTCTCACTGGCGGCTGTACTGGATTGTATTGCTATGTCTTCTGTGATACCAACAGAGATGACATCCTGTTACGTCATATGCTGTGCGACTGCTGACTAAAAAACAAGTTAAAATTTTTTTGACTTCCAATCACACATTCAAAAAGAAACCAACAATTTCCAAGATTTTCACAAAATCCGGTAAAAAGGTCCTGGCTTTGGTAACACAGAATCTCAAATGCATAGCAAGGATGGTGTGGGCCGTACAGTAGCTTATCCCCGGTATCTTCATGATGGCCACCGTCATTCCCAAGCACCATAGGAGTTCTGTGTTCTCACGGGAAGTATAGTTTCTGATTTTTGCACTCAGCACAAATGCGTAGTACCCCTTCCAGAAATGCAAAGCCTTTTGGCAAGTGGGTGCAACTGGCTGAGCTCTTCACGGCACTTGTGAATTCGGAGTGTAAGACAGAGCGGTCTGCAAACACAGGAAGGTGAACGTTTACCACAAATCATGACAACTACCTGAAAGAAAGACCAGAAGCCTTAGTACTTACATTATGGTGTAGGCCCAGAGACCCAATGTAAAAAACATCAAAAGAAAACAGATTAAAACAAAAACAACAGACACATAGAAAGGAAGAGTGGCAGTTAACGTATCAAACTGTTAAATCAGGCAACGTGAAAATTTGAGCAATTTCCAGAAGCTGGTCTCTGGTTTATAAAGTTTCCTTGAAGTGTGGGTCTGAGGAGAGCTGGGCAGTCTCTTTGACAACTTTGTATGATGGCTCAGAGGTAAAGGTATTACTGACCAAATTTCCTGTTTACAGTGTGATTCTTCATATTGTCCTAATCTCCAACAAAACGAGAATCAATGTAGGCTTGCAATCCAGTCATGTGCCTGACCCAGATAGAATTAACTCAGACACTGTAGATCCTAATCCTGAATGGTGGATATTCCAAATTAAATCTATCTTTGCTCAGATAATTTAAAGACGTGAGATATCAGTTCCATGGAGGTGTGCTGTCGCAAATCCCTTCTATAAGCAAGGTTAATCATCTTGTAGGTCTTTCACGGTATTAACCTTTTTACCATAATCTCTGTTAAACTTCAGCTAATGCATCTTGAAGATTGGCTAGATCATGATTGGACTTTCCCTAGATAACTCTCTGGGTTTAGGCCAGATCTCGTCCCGTTGTGTCTGTTTCATGGGTTCATTACAGTTCTGGGCAATTTCCTATTAGGAAATCGCTATTTGGGAAATGCAAAACGAAGGATGGCTATGGGCAAAAAGCCCCCCGAAATGCATCCCAAAAACAGTGGTGCACATGTAGAGCACATATATGCCGAAGGGGCATGTGTGTGTTCTATTGCACTTTAAAAAAAGCATTTTAGGGTGATTTTTTAAAATTGCACATGGTTACCATTGACTTGAAGTCGATGGTAATTGCATTTCCTATCTGCTCAATTAATATTTAGGATATCCTTTGTACATCTGAATAGGAATTGCAAATAAGTAATCCCTATTTCCAATTTCTTATTCAGAGGATCACAAATTGTGATTTCTACTGTGTAGAAAGCACAATTTGAGATTCCCTAGAGGGCTTTGCACATCTGAAAAGCCTTTTTTGTGTTTTTTAATAGCCAAAAATAGCGATTCAGACTGTTAAGAAATGCAAAATAGCTTTGTACATCTGGTCTGTAACCTCTGCTTCCAGTGGGCGAGAGCACTTTGACAACTCTCGCCTGCTGGAAGCAGAGTGTTTGCTCGGACTTGGTGGAAGCTGTCAAATCCCACCAAGTCAGAGCAAACAGCTGTGACCTGAGGATGCGTATCCTGGGACATAGCAGGAACCGGCCCTGGGGGATGGCGGTCCCCAGAGACATTATTGCCTCCAGAAGGGGCGCGCTCAGACCTCCTCTAATGTTTAAATAGCCCTGGGACATGCTGGACCCTGGGGCACGGAGGGCGCCCAGCTCCCATGTATTTCTCTGTCATTGCCGGTAAGGTGGGGGTCCCCAGGGCACAAGCACTAGGAGGGGGACCAGTGCGCCCCCTCCTCTTTCAAGCCCCCAGGGGCCTGGCCCACCCTTAACTGATTAAATTGCCACAGGGAGGCGGCAGTACCCTGGGCTGCGGTGGGGCCGCTTGTGCCCCCCACATTCATTTCACATTTAGCCCCGGGGAAGTGGTGGTCCCCGGGCTAAGGGAAGGCCTCTCCCATTTGAAAGTAATGTTTTGCCCTGGGGAGGAGGTGGTCCCCAGGGCAGGGGGTCCATGATAGATCCCCTTCATTAGTTAACTTCAGCCCCAGGGAGGTGGCAGTCCCAGGGGCTGTGGGGGTGTCGTGCGACCCCCCCCTTAATTGATGAAATTGCCCCACCAGGGTTGCAGGAGGGGGTGCACAGGCCCCCCACATTCATTTCAAATTTAGCCCCAGGGAGGTGGCAGTCCCTGTGGCTGTGGGGGAGGCCCATTGTAAGGACCTCCCCCATTTGAAATTAATGTTTTGCCCTAGGGACGTGGCAGTCCCCGGGGCTAATACAAGCCCTTGGAGGGGGCCCTGTGCGCCCCCTCCTCTTCCAGTCCCCCAGTGCCACCGGGGACCGCCTTTTTTTTTAAATGTCGGGAAAATCTGCAGATCCGGATCTGCAGATTTTTCTGAGATTGAAAAAAAAATGTTTTCTACCCTGGCCCCTTTTCTTCTTTTTCACTTTTTTTCTGGGACTCGGCTGAAGCTGATTTTCAAGATGGCTGCCAACCCTTCCTAGTTGAAGTGTTGTCAGCCAATCAGATATCAGGAAGTGGATGGTTGAATCTGCGGAGGATCCGCATCCCTAGATATCTATATTTTCTGACCTTCAATATCTCCAAAACTATCAAAAAGATTTATAGCAAATCACAAAAAACACTCTTTCTGGATCAAGAGCAAGCTTTCTGCCAAATTTGGTGTAATTCCGTCAAGCAGTGAGGGCTGTAGTCATGTTCAAAATCCCTACGGGGAAATGAATGGGTGAAATGTGTTTTGCCCCCCACTTTCCTCGGCCCCCCATTTGACGGATCACCCTAAAACTTTCAAGACAGCAGCTGAAATGACCAAAGTACAAGTTTAGAAAAATTTCATAAAGATTCCTCAAGCAGTGCCAAAGTTATTGGCAAAACAAAAAACACTCTTCCTATGGAAACTAGATCCTGACTATAACCACCCACTGGCGACAGCCAGTAGTTTCTATATATATAGTTAGTTCTGGGACACCTTTTTTCTAACATTGCTCCAATAGAGTGTCATCCACAAGTTGGAATATCCCACAAAACAACATGCAGAAAATGGGGCAGTGGACCAGCCCTCTTCAGCCATTGGCTCCGTTGGCAGTGTAAGTCATGTTTTGGATAGCCAATGACTCTTTATAGTGTCAGAAGTATTAGTAATGGTGTTTTGCTTGTTTGCTTCTCTTTGCACCCCTGAAAATGGTGAGCACCAGCAAGATAAGTAGACCATCAGCAGTCTCCATGACACTGCAAAGCACAAGGACCCTCCATGGATCTGTAGCATGCTGCACAGGCAGTAGGAAGGGAGCAGCGTGGTGCCCAATGGAGCAAAGGGAGCAAGTAGTAAAATGTATCACAATCTGTATTCGTGCAGCATCTGAAGCAAACTCCAGCTCTAAGCGCCTTGAGAGCAGAGGTGTAACGGTGGCCCCTGCAGGCCTTGTGGAGCAATGAGAGGGCCAAGACTCCAGGGTCCCCTAAACATTCAAGGGGGCTACATTCAGCCCAAGTATAATTCATATTTGTGAGATACAGGAGTTTCAGGGGTGGCTCGTCACATTCTTCAGGGGTCCCCATCAATTTGCACCACACCACTGCATCGGGCTGTACTTTTCTTACTACTACCAGGATGTGGCCTGGCAGCCTGAGCTAGGCCCCCATATTGGTGCAAAGCCCCTCAATTTGCCCCATTCTGACTCAGTCCTCTTTCACCGCTCCTGAAGGGGAGTGTTGGGCAGATGTCCATCAGGACTGCTGCCATGCCGCGTGGCGTTACCTGCACCAGTGAGAGGTGAGCGCTTCAGTTAGTGCTGAGAAGCGCTCCTGTCTAGGCACTGTCTCCTAGTGTGGGTCTTTCACAGTAAAGGTGGGTGCTTTCCCTGGCTCCATCTTCTGTCCATCCTTAGGCTGGGTAATTGCAGCATGTCTTTGAGCCACTTACAAAAAACAACAGAACCCCATCTCAGCCCAGACCTACTGCCTTTGAAAAAAGACTGCGTCAATCCAGTTGTGATTTGCACACGTTACTTAAGGTGTCTGCAGCAGACAGTCAAGCCCCTGAGAAATACTGCTAGTACCATTGCATTTAACATCATGCATCAGTAGACGGAGGCTCCAAGGACCTCCCACTGGTGCACTTTGCCTTTCTCCTGCTTCTCAGGAAGCCGCCAGTATTATTCCTAGGGCTGCTTCATGCTAAACATGAATTTTAACATCAACCAGTGGCCAGATTTACTTGAAGGACACCTGATTATACTAAAAAAAGTATGTTAGCACTCCCATGCAGCACAATCAACCACAGCCAGGTCAAACATGACACACAGCAGCCACCATCCGCCTTCTTCAGGAGCATAAATTGTCATCTCTTCGCAACAACAAAATACCCTCAGATTGGACAACCAGGAAATTTTAACGATTTTGGGTGGTCTGGGCGAAACGTATTTTGGGGGTCCCTGTTCAGAACAGTTTTAAATTTATGATCCAGTTTCACATCTTTCATGATTTCTTTTGCCAGGTCAGTGACCTTGCACAGGCACACTCATACAAATTCTAAATACCTTTACATTTAATATTCAGGGATAGTGACGTGTTTTCAACATTGTAACAGAGCAGCATCTAACTAATATTATTGCAAATAATCTCTGTGGCACCCTCCCTTTTTCCGTATGTGAGGTCCTGTTTTGATCTAAAAAAAAACTTTTTTATGGATGTTGAATGAAGTATAAACACATTTCTCTACAAAATGTCTGTAATTGACTCTCACACATCACTGACATAAAAAATTAATTATAGGAAAGCTGCTATTTAATACTGTCTATTTAGGAATTATTCAAGATCATCAGGGCAAGACTCTCTGCAGAGCCCACTGTGTCCATGCATTAAAGCGTCTCTGCAGAGTAGCACTGACAGCGTTGCTGCATTGTTTCTACCCTGGACTGACGTGTTGTTTCAAACCAGATCCAGTGTTTAATAAACACCGGATAGTGGCAGGGTCTCTTTTCCCACATCTTTTTTCGTATTTGTTCACAGTGCATCAAGATTTGAGATATGTTTTTACTCTACTTAGGGCTAGGCAGAATAGAGCTGATCATTTATTTGGATCCTTTGAGCACTGAGCCCATTTGGTCAATCTCAAACCTTAGGAGGGAGTCACTGGCTCTAGCACAACTTGCTACTTGCCCAATAATAGCCACAACCAGAAACAAGTCAGGCGTTCTGCCATTTCGGCAATCTTGATTTGCTGCATTGAAGCCAATCAGATTACCTGACCTGGCTCTTGTGAAAGAGCAAAATATGAAATACACGATAGTCTACTTAGTGTAGAAGGAGGCACAGAAGAATCCTGCAACATCTCACCTTCGTCCAACCCTAATCTCAATGACAGACTAAAAATCTTTCTGATGGAGAGTGGAGATATAAAGGAACACCAAAGACTTCACAGAACCCTAGAAACTGCCAAAATATAACAGCAAAGCTTCATCAGTGTCAAGCAAAAACAAATGCAGGCCAAAGTGTACCTCTTCAGCATCTCCAGATGGAGTTAGTTGTCCAAAGAAATTAAACAAAACCTATTTCTTGTATTAAAACTCATCTATGGGTTGATCCACTACTCACAACACCAATACTTAAAATAATTTTAAACAGGGAGAAAGTCACACTAGCCCTTTTGTCCATAAAGAAGTTCCATCAATCCCTAAATTTCGAAATACGCTGTCCTTTTTTGAGAGTGGTTGTGGTGCAGTGGTGTTTTCAGGTGTTGGGTTGCGGTGCAGGAGTTACTTGCGGTTGGAGGTGGCCTGCCTAAAGCAGCTGTAGGTGGCGACTGAAAGACCAGTCTTGCCAAACGCAAGATTTAGAAGGTCTCAGAACTTGATTGGCACCATCACCTCCCTCGGACTCGGGCTGTGGGGTGCGGGTGCAGAGGTCCTTCAAAGTGTCGGGTGGCGGTGATTAGAGCCTCCTCTGTATCTTGGTGCTGCAGTAGACGGTCAAAACAGGACAGCTGTGCCACTCTTGACGTGGGTCTCACTGTCCCTAAAGTCCCTCAACGTACAGGTCGGTTTTCCTCAGCGTTAGTGTCCGGACTGGACACAACATGCCTTTACTGCTGCAACTGCTCTCCTACTCAAGGTATTGGTACTCAGGCGCTTAGCTTGGTCAGTAATATTGGGTGGGATGTGAGCTTCAGATTTTCAGACAATCAGGCTACGACAAGCAGGGTGCATGGAAAGGGCCTAGCAGCAGTGGAAACGAGAGGAATGTGGATTGGTAGGAATACTGAGTGAGGGATAACACAATCATTTATTAACAATATTTTTGGTGACTTTAAAAACTGAGAGAGAGACAGTGTGTGTTGCGTTTTTGTCTGAATGTATCTAAAAACTCCTGGTGAAATCTGACAGACATCTCAGCATACCCACTGAAAGCATCTGTACCCAACTATTTATTAGAAAATGTGTTTATGAGGGGGGTGTAGCACCCCCCCCGAAGTTACTCTCCTGTTGGTACTGTGGGGCTCCTGGAGTGGTCAGCTTCTCAAAACGCGCTGGAGGGACAGGGCTGACCTCCTAGAGCCTCAGTGTCCTCTTCCTGGTATCTTGCTCCCTCTGTGGACCCGATGGTCAGCAACACGGCGGACGGACAGCTGCTTGCTGTGCCTGCAGATGCAGGGGAGTAGTTCCTCTACTCCAAGGGAGATCTCTCACTGTTGTTTATGTGCTGGGCAGACCTCCAAGGGTTTTGGGGAAGTTGTCCAGCTCTTGGTGAAGTTGGTCCAGCGACTGCCGATGTACAAGCAGCCTGGCGGGGTTTTGTGTCAATCTTTGGTGCAGGTCTTCAGTTATTGCTCTCTTCGGTCCGAATTCTTTTCTTCCTCATTTCCCAGTCATCAAAGTCTTCAGTTGATCTGTTTTCCTGGTGTCGGGGGGCACTCTAAATACTTTAAATACTCAATTTAGGAGTGTTAAGGGGTGTGAGGGGTAGTAGCCAATGGGCTACTTACCCTCAGGGTCACTACACCACCTACATGACCACTTCCTGTGGGGAGTGGGTATCACCCTGTCCCAGAATTCCTAATTCCACCACACACAAGATGGTGGGATTCACTTTTTTGTGTACACTTCGGGATGCCCATCTTAGGGGTGTGCTCAGCCTGTAAGTGTGATACGCCTCCTAGCACAACTAATTTTCCCACCTGTCCTGGTGCCAAATGGGCATCAGGGCAGGGAGTTGCCTCTCCCAGGTCTGGGGAAAGCTAGGGGTCACCTTTCAAACGTGGCAGGGACTTTGAAGTCCCTGGTTTTGGTTTGCAGATTTACTAGCTATCCTGTTAGCAAAGGTGACAACACCACCTGCCAGACCAGACATTGTTTCTGACCTCAAAGAGCAGGGTCTCTCACCTCCAGAGGGTCAGAAACTCATCTGTGGTGGCAGGCTGGTCGATGCCAGTCAGCCAGCGTACCAGAAGACTAGTAGCTTCTGGGGGCACCTTTAAGGTGCCCTCTTGGTGAATGTCTTAATAAATCCAATACTTGCATCAGTATGGCTTTATTAAGAGTAGGTGTTTAATATCAAACACCACTATTTTTAGTGCAGCCGTCATGTAGCTGGGTCACTCAGGATGACCAGTGTCCAGTACACGTTTTAAAATCGTTACCCAGTCACTTGTAAAATCTAGCAGTAGAAGAGACATCACAGGGGTATATCTGCTCATGCAGACACACCCTCACATTTGTTATAATACCCCCTGCCTCAGGGCTCTTAAGGCCTGCTGAAGGAATGACACATATGAGGCTTGCAGTGAGTTTGGCATGGCACAAAATGAGTGTTGTGTTTTCACTCAGGACTTGCACCCCAACACAGTCTGTGATGGCGGGTTATGTGCAATTTGAGTATGAGTACCTTAGGGTGGCATAAGTTATGATGCAGCCCTTAGAGCCCCCATGCCCAAGGTACCAGGGGTACCATTTATAGGGAGTTACAAGGCTGCTAAGGTCCAGTGCCAATTGTGAATCAATCAGACAAACTTTGTTTAAAGGAAAGAGCACTGGCACAAAGATCTGATTAGCAGGCCCCAGTGCACTGCCAGAGTTGAAAAACAGCATCCAGTAGTTCTAAAGGGGGGCAAAGAGGGGGAATATCCGCAAAGTCCAGTTTCATACATGAAATAATAGCATCTCAGATTTCGTCACATAATTTAGCTTTTCTCGCTTTATAATTTTGTCAGCCTGCCACAAAATGTGGCCTTCCACTGGCCCTGCTCAGATAAGATAAGCTCCACCTACTTCAGCATATCATACTTAAGATACTTTTTATGTAAATTCCCTCTTTGTGCACCTCTGTGCGGGAAGCAGCCTAAACTACGACTCCTTAACAACGAGGGTCATTATCCACGAAAGCAGAACAGCGCTTTCGTGAACAACGACCCTGTTTTCCTCTGACTTAACCACGCATGTCCGGAACAACGAACATGTGTGATTAAGGCAGAGGAAAACAGACTCCGGATTGGAGAGGAAGCGGTCAGGTAAGTGGGGCTGGGGTAGGGTTGGGTGGTAGTTTTAGCGGCAGGGGTGGGGGTAGTTTTAGTTTTTAAGGGTGGGGTTTGGGGTGGGGGGTCGGGTAGTTTTTGTTTTTCAGGGTTGGAGGTGGGGGGTCGGGGTAAGTTTAGGTTTTAATGGCGGGTGGGGGGTCGTGGGAGTTTTAGGGGCAGGGGGTTGGGGTAGTTTTTGTTTTTAGGGGTGGGGGATCCAGGTAGTTTTAGGTTTTAGGGGCAGGGGTGGGGGGGCTCACAGTAATTTTAGAGGCAGGGGTGGGGTAGTTTTAGGGGCGGGTTGGGGTCGGGGTAGTTTTAGGTTTTAGGGGTGGGGTGGGAGGGTCGCGGTTGTTTTAGGGGCAGGGGTGGGGGGTTGGGGTAATTTTAGGTTTTAGAGGTGGGGGGTCAGGGTAGTTATAGGTTTTAGGGCTGGGGTGGGGGGGTCGCAGCAGTTTTTGGGGCGGGGTGGGTGGTTGGGGTAGTTTTAGGTTTTAGGGGCAAAGGTGGGGGTCGGGGTAGTTTTTGGGGTGAGGGAGAGGTGTTGGGGTAGTTTTAGGGGCAGAGGTGGGGGTCAGTGTAGTTTTAGGTGTTAGGGGTGGGGGTGGAGGGGTTGCAGTAGTTTTAGGGGCAGGGGTGGGGGGTTGGGGTAATTATAGGTTTTAGGGGTGGGGTGGGGGGTCGGGGTTGTTTTAGGTTTTAGGGGCGGGGGTCGCAGTAATTTTACGGGCGGGGTGGGGGGTCAGGGTAGTTATAGGTTTTAGGGGTGGGGTGGGGGTTGCAGTAGTTTTAGGGGCGGGGTGGGGGTTGGGGTAGTTTTAGGTTTATGGGGCAGGGGTGGGGGTCGGGGTAGTTTTTGGGGCGGGGAGAGGCGTTGGGGTAGTTTTATGGGCAGAGGTGGGGGTCAGTGTAGTTTTAGGGGTGGGGGTGGAGGGGTTGCGGTAGTTTTAAGGGCAGGGGGGCGGGGTTGGGGTAATTATAGGTTTTAGGGTGGGGTGGGGGTCGGGGTAGTTTTAGGGGCGGGTGGGGGCTCGCAATAGTTTTAGGGGCAGGGTTGGGGTACTTTTAGGTTTTAGGGGCAGGGGTGGGGGTGGGGGTCGGGTGGTTGGCAGGGAGGGGTGTTGGGGTACTTTTAGGGGCAGGGTGGGGCGTTGGGGTAGTTTAAGTTTTAGGGGTGGGGTGGGGGTTGCAGTAGTTTTAGGTTTTAGGGGCAGGGTGGGGCGTTGTGGTAGTTTTAGGGGCGGGGTGGGGTAGTTTTAGGTTTTAGGGGCAGGGGTGGGGGTCGGGTGGTTTTTGGGGCAGGGAGGGGCGTTGGGGTAGTTTTAGGGGCGGGGTGGGGCATTGGGGTAGTTTAAGTTTTAGGGGTCGGGTGGGGCGTCCTGGTAGTTTTAGGGGCGGGGTGGGGGGTTGGGGTAGTTTTAGGTTTTAGGGGCGGGGTGGGGTATCGGGGTAGTTTTAGGTTTTAAGAGTGGGGTGGGGGGTCGCAGTAGTTTTAGGGGCGGGGTTGGGGTAGCTTTAGGTTTTAGGGGCAAGGGTGGAGGGTCAGGGTAGTTTTTGGGGAAGAGGTGGGGCGTTGGGGTAGTTTTAGGGGCGAGGGTGGGGGATTGCGGTAGTTTTAAATTTTAGGGGTGGGGTGGGGGTCGCAGTAGTTTTAGGGGCGGGGTGGGGGTTTGGGGTAGTTTTTGGGGCAGGGTGGGGGGTTAGGGTAGTTTTAGGGGCGTGGGTGGGGGGTTGGGGTAGTTTAAGTTTTAGGGGTGGGGGGCCGTGGTAGTTTTAGGGATGGGGTGGGGGGTTGCGGTAGTTTTAGGGGCGGGGTGGGGGATCAGGGTAGTTTTAGGTTTTAGGGGTGGGGTGGGGGTCACTGTAGTTTTAGGGGTGGGGTGGGGGGTTTTAGGTTTTAGGGGTGGTGTGGGGGGTCGCAGAAGTTTAGGGGCAGGGATAGGAGGTTGGAGTAGTTTAGGTTTTAGGGCAGGTGGTGGCTCGCGGTAGTTTTAGGGGTGGGTGTGGAGGGTCGGGGTAGTTTTAGGTTTTAGGGGCAGGGTGGGGGTTCATGGTAGTTTTAGGTGCGGGGTGGGTGTCAAGGGGGTCGCATGCTGGAACCACGCATGCCGTTCCACGCATGCCTTTACAACGAAAAATCGTGGTTAAGGCATTAGTGGTAACATTGCGGTCGTTGTTCCGACCGCATTGTTAAGGCATGCGTGGTTCCAGCATGAGTTGTTCCAACTTATATTCCCTCTGTGCACTTTTCTTCTGTACACTGCTCCTTTATGCACCAAGGTGCAACTCTCCATGTGCCGTACAAAATACCCGTCTTCCCAAGCAGCTGTGCAGGATGAACCCAGCAGCACGACAATTAGACATTGGCTCTCTGTCCGAATATTCTGATACAAGTTTGGCTACACCTTTTACACTGATCATTGTGAGGTGAGCTAATGGACTGATTTTCTGTGCAAATGTTCTGACTCAGACATGGATATCACTGAACAACCTATCAGAGAAAGAGCAGAAGTGACGTCACAATCCTTTGATTCCCCAATGACATCAGAGGGTTGACCTCATCTCCTAATGTTAGCCTTTCAGCAGCCTCCAGTGTGCAGAGGAGGTTTTGGAGAAGGGCAAGGAGAGAAGATATGGACAGTAAACATGGCTCCTGTTTAGTTTCTTGGTGCCTCCTGAGACCAGGGGTAGCAAAGACCATGGCAGAGATAAGAAAGGACAGGTCAAAGGTTGCAGCTCCTTCCATGGAAAAATTCATAAATTTGGTGTTTGTGACTTGGTGGCAAGTCACAAGTGGTAAGAGTTACTCAGGCCTGTGTGCCCTGTCCACGCCTGGAACTGAAGAGGGGTCTGGGGCATGCAGTGCAAAGCAACATCCTAGCAGGCATAGCTTTGATGGCATTTAGACACATATGTTAACACATTTATACACTCAAAGCGTCCAACATCTCAACTTATACCTGAATGATACTGGTGTAAGTGCTGATTGAAGGGGGGAAAGTGCATGCAAATTCACCATTTGTGCAAGGAAATGTATGTGAGGTTTTAAAATATAGGCAAAAAAGCAAACAAGAATTCTTCTTGAAGCTTCAATTTTTCACTAACTTTTCTACCCCATATCTAGGCTAAGTGAAACAGTTGCACCCAAAATGCATAACCTTGCATGGGTAAGTTAGACGTTCCTCCCCCAAAAACATGCTGGATTTCAGAAGGTGACAGCAATAAAGATGCCTTTAATTTTTGTTTTTTTCTTTTCACATTTGCTGTGTGTTTGAAGATGGGGTTTTATTCTTTTACAGCATGATTGGCATTCACTTTTCTTTCTCTTACTGCAAAGTGAGAGGATTTTGTAAAGTGAACTGTCTGCAAATGAAGTATGCAAATATTTCAGAATATGTCACCACTTAGGAAAGCACAAATGAAGCATTTTTTTGTAATCCTGAAGTATGATGGAAACAAAGATTTGAATGTGATCAAATCAGTGCACTTGGTGATGCGCAAATGAAATATTTGCTCAAATCTGATTGCCACACATTATTGTGTGTCCTCAATATAGTTTTATCAGTAACTCTGCACGGCTGAGCAAACTGAGTGGCCACTTCAATGGAATCAGTGCTGCTTGTAAATGACAGTGTGCTACCACACCATGTTTTAGTAATATATTTGTGACAAGGTGTTAGGATTTTCACAATCCTTACGACTTCAGCAATGTAACATTGATGGCGGTACACCCCCACTTTGAAAACTGTTCTAGCACCACGGGGGCTAAACGAACCCCTTCCACAGAGCCATCCTTCATCCTTCATGTCCCTACGCAGCAAGTCAGGAAGAAGCTCACAGACGTGCGCTGTTTTCAAATGACATTGCGCTACCATGCTATAGTGATATGTTTAAGACTGTGCTCGAAAATGCACCGCCGGCTACATACCACAAACTTACAACTCTCCTTCTGAAAGGGCGTGACTCATTTGCTACACTTGGTCTTTGTGTGACCCTGGGATTTTGTACAGGTCTAATGACGTCAGCGATGTAACATTAACAGCAGCGCCCCACTCTGGAAATTGTTCCAGCACCACTGATTGAGAGGTCGCTGTAGAGCACAGCTGCCACCATACATCCTGTGCCCGATTCACAAAGGTAAACTTAGACCTGAAGTCTAACTTTAGACATGAAGACTAAGTTAGACCTGAAGTCTTAGTTAGATCTGAAGTCTACACTTTGACTTCAGGTCTAACGTAGACTTCAGGTCTAAAGTTAGACTTCTGGTCCAAGTTTACCTTTGTAAATCCGGTCCTGAATGTATGGTGGTAGCTGTGTGTCATTGTTAGAACTGAAGTCTAAACTTAGACCTCAGATCTAAAGTTAGACTTCAGGTCTAACGAAGTCTAAAGTTAGACTTCAGGTATAAAGTTAGACTTGAAGTCTAAAGTTACTTTTGTGAATCAGGCCCACAATATAACATTGCCCATGTGTAGACAACTGTGAGACCAGCTGGGGGTTTGCAAGCTGGTAGGCAGTGCGTTGAGAGTTTCTTACCCTATACTCTGAACTTTTTGTCTTCAAACCTATTATAATTAAAAATATATATATATCAGGAATTTTTAGTAAAAGTGCAGAGAGCAAGAAGGTATGTCTCAAATTTCTGTCTTACAATTTTGGTTTCATGGTTGGTAAAAGCCTGCTACTTTAGGTAGAGAGCTTCAAAAGTTGATTCCTTATGGAGGAGGGGCCAGCGCGAAGATTGTTATTCAGATGGCGCGCCATCACATTTTTCCAAACCAAATGAAGCCCTGACTGGTGCATTCTGAACAGGTTGAGGCCCACTGGCGAAACCAGGTCATGATCGTACAGTTGTAATAGACGAGGAAGATTTGTAGCTCTGCTATTCAGTTCTAAATCTAACTATGTGTGTGCATACTCCAGGCAGACCGAGGTCTATGGCTTTCTTTACGATTGGGGCACATAGTATTTTAGCAGGGTTCGGAACACTGTAGACCAGAATTTAAACAAGCATTTGCAATTCAATGGGTCTCGCGTTTGCTCGAGTTAGAGCTATTAGAGTTTTCAACTCCAAACCGGACTTTTCTTGCCACATAAACCGAAAAGTAAAACAGTTTACATAAGGAAGCCGATGGCTGCCATATGCGCGAAGCAGACACACAAAAGGAAACAGAGGTTACAAAGTGTAATTATCCATGTAACCGGTAAAAGTGCAATTATCCATATGATAGGGTTGATGTCATTGAAAGTGCTGGATTACTGCCCAGCAAGATCGTACTGCCTACGAAATAAAAAGAAAAAGTGTGTGAAAGAAATAAATTGTTGGGCATTGGGGATTGTCACTCAGCTACTAAAATTAGCAAAACAAGTCCACATGTGATGGTGGTATGCACATTGCAAAGATTCTTAGAGGCAACTTGGGTATGTTAGAGACAAACGTCTTTCCAAAAAAAACATGAATTCTATTTTTACAATGGACACTATTTGTGCATACTCATAGTTCTAGAGGCTAAGGGAATCTTTTTTGCCAGTACATAGCTATTGCTATTAATAGTGAGATAACAATCCCAATTGTCTTTTGCACAAAGATTTGTAATTATAGTTATTTCATAATATTTTTATGGTGATTTGTATGGTGATGTGTATTGTGTATTTTTATAGTGTTTTAATCGACAAATTGTTTATTTTTACAACATTCATATTCACAACTTGCCTACCTGTATTGTATGGCCTTGGGGGAGTTCTGGATTTGATTTTTAATATCATGATGGGTTTGATTATATCGATTTTCTCAAAGTTTTTTTGTTTCCTTTTTAGAAATGTAAGAATTTTGCTAGTATGCTTTTATGGTATTGTTTTGCCGAAATAAAGCTGAAACTGGACTGAAAAAAGAAAAAGTAGTCCAGAAACCATACGGAAAACATTGAGCCTCCTATGTTTTCAGTACTTGGCCGGTGCACTCCAGGAGGGCTAAACACCAAAAAAGGCATGACGGATGCCTTTCACTAATGAAATCAAGCGAATTTTAAAAGAGAAGCCAACGAACCAACCAAACTGATGGGCGTAGTTAAAAGCCCATAGCGAGATTACACTAGGGATAGATCGCTTTACGCGCTCAACCCTAAAATTGAATAATTCAGGGTGAGAATACCAATTGCTGTCTATTGTCCCCTTGCTGTAGTTCAACAGTTCACTCTCTCTTCTGCATCCAACATTTTATTCAGAGGAATAGCACCTACTTTGGAGTTTCAAGTCACTAAGAAACATGGCAGGTTTTCGGGGACGAGGCAAGACTGGATAGATGTTTAGGGAGCTGAGCCATGTGGAATCGAGAACAAATTGAGACTATACTAAGGTTGGTACGTAAGTCCACATCATCCATCCAAAGCATTCTGAGAGTGATAGTACTCATCCTTATCAATTGAACCTGTTCGAGCAAAGTTCTTGATTACGTTAAACTGAAGACGGAAAAACAGGACTTCAGTAGCTGGTGTCGGTGCCCACATGGAGCTGTTTGGTAACTGTACATATAAGAGCATTCATTGTTATCCCTTGAAAGAACTGCACCTGGATTTTCAGTATGCCAGGCAAAATCAGATTTTACCTCTGGGGTGCTCCCCATATGCAAAAACTCAAATTTTTGCTGCTAATTGGTGGAGCCACTATGCGGCAACCTAATGCTGCATTACCCCATGCTAGAGAAGCACCTTAACCATTGCCAGAAACGCAAAAGGAGGTTGATGTCGCTCCAGAGAAACTATTCTGAGAGGGAGTGAGGGCAGTTTTACATGCAGAGGTAAAGTTAATAATGGAGGCGGGACGCGTGATTTCATCCCCTATAATTAGGGGGATTGTTGCTGCTGGTAGCTAGAGATTTAGAGGGCCTGAATAATACGCTATTCTTAAGTACAGATGAAGAAAAGGCCTAAATACAGCCTGTTCACCACATGCACTCACCCCTGCCTGGATCTGCAGATTCCAGTGGCTTCTATCTTCAGAAACAAATCAATCATTCTTGTAGCAGGTGGTCCCCACAAAGGAATATGCGCATTAGAGACCTGCTTTCCTGTCATGAGAGGGAGGGGAGGTGCCGGGGTGGCTGCCTCCTGCTGTGGCCTCAGCATGGACACCGATACTCTCTGCTGTCAACATATTAGTGTTGGCGAATTGGTCGTGTCCCATGAATAGATTTTTTGTAGAGAAGCATTTGAGTTTGTTGTGGCAAAAGCTGTCGGGGTGTTGCAATGTGTGGGTGCTACATTACCGAGTGCGTCACCCTAGCTCCATATTGCACAATATAATATAATTTTCATTTCAGGCCTGTGAAATGCCAACAAATAACATTGCGCATCAGTTTAAAATACCACTGACAGCCTACGCAGTAGACAAATTCCAACAGCCCCAACAAAATACTGTTTATATAATGCTGCTTAAAGTCTGCAGGTTTCCAAACATCCTGTTTCTTTCCACAAGAAGCACATGGCCTTCTGATAGCGATGCATTGAGGCCGGAGGTCGGTGCCATGTGCCGGTCCTCACAGTTTAAAGGCACCAAAAGAACGATTTTTTTTAAAAGTAAGGTTTAACTTTGTACTTGATTGCACTTCGGAAATTGTTTGGGGCACCCCAGTTTCGCCAGTAGTTTATTACTATTGTGTGAGTGTAAATTTTATTACAAGACCGGAGGCTCATATTATGCAGTCTTTTCTTGCTTTAATTTTAACAGCAGCCAAGTAGAAACTACAGTTCCCAGTGAAAAAACAAACTACAAAAGTGACATCATAAAGGAACAACCAATAGGATATCGAACACCAGTACTAATATCTTAACTGCGAGCAACAAGCCCTCTTTTCTTGATGCGAAACTAAAGAGGAGAAGTAACAAACAAAATGACATAAAAAATAGAAACCAATGTCACAATGTCCATGAAACAATCCCGAAGATGGCAAGTGTAGAGCGAAGCCTGGGAAGAGTGCACGCTGATGGCAGAATCCAATGCTGGTAAAAGTTGTCCATGTAAATCATGAAGAGCCAACGCTGGAAGAGGGAGTTGGCACTGAAATAAAGATACAGGGCGGGTTAGAAACAGTGGCGGGATAATACTCGCCTCCGTGTCTTTAATAAAATCTAGCCTTTCAGACACCAAGGCTAGGAAAATCTCAATTTTATTACAAGACCGGAGGCTCATATTATGCATGTTCAAAGCATAGCAATAACTGAATCTGAAACATGAGAAATTGGCTTACAATAAAAAGTTCTAAAAGTACTTTCATTAGACCAATCTGCAGACTTGAGAATATCCTGTAAAGAGGATCCTGCCCAGAAAGCGCGAGAGGCCATAGCTCCTCTAGCAGAATGGGCACCAAAAAACTCCACATCGATCCCAGCTAGGGACATGATCCATTTGCCCCAGCGAGCCAGAGTAGGAGAAGAAACAGGGTTGTGGGGTTTCTGAAAGGAAATAAGTAATTGGGAGGCAGAGGATGATCTCAAATCTGCAGTACGAGTCACATAGCTTTTCAAACAATTTCCAACACACAAATTGGGTTGAGAGGGAAAAAACGGATAATTGACACAAGCTAAATTAGTTTTAGTACGTCTCTTGATCTGAAAAGAAACACCAAGTGGAGAGAAGAAAAAGGAAGTAACATCTAATGCCTTAACATCTGAAACACGTTTGAGAGAGACTAGACACAAAAGCATGGTCAATTTAGCAGAAAGCTGTTTGAGAGAGAGTAAATCATTATCTGGCCAAGTTGTAAGAAATTTTAATACCAAATTAACGTCCCACATAACATTATACTTAGGAGATGATGTCACTTTTGTAGTTTGTTTTTTCACTGGGAACTGTAGTTTCTACTTGGCTGCTGTTAAAATTAAAGCAAGAAAAGACTGCATAATTCTCGCCTCCGTGTCTTTAATAAAATCTAGCCTTTCAGACACCAAGGCTAGGAAAATCTCAATTGCTGAACCCTGCTGTGTGTGTGTTTTTTAGGCTTGCATTTCATTTTGTTGTCTTTCCGGCCCTTTCTCCACATTTAGTCGTATTTTCACTTTTTAAACGAATCAGTGTGTCCCTGGAAACACGCTCCTCTGCCTGAGCCCGCCTCTCTGCTTTACCTCTTCCTGCCCTGGGATTGGTCTATGTTTGCCAGGCTGCTGTTTGGCGACACTCCTTCCCAGGCTCCTCCTCTTTTATCTTCTCAGAAGACGTCTAGGTGAAGGGAAGCAGGTTAAAGGCATATATGCTGACAAGCTGTGGTCCATTTGTATGGGTAGCGATAGACCACAAGTGGGACAACACCTCACCTGGGTAGGCCCAATACATCTGCTGCTCTTAGACTACTCCAGCTCAAGGAGGTACCACCCCAGTGCTTAATTTGTAAATAAAAACGTGCCGGTGCTCAAAGCCTTCCTCTTAAACACGCGGCTGCTTCAATTAAATGTGGGAACACGAATACTGAGGCGGCCTAAATTTGAAGCCATCTCGGGCCTTTTCAATCTATATAAAGCCTCTCCCTGCCCCTTCAGCTCACTCTAGCGGCTTTCTACTTTCTCCTTTTGTGACGCTTTTTCGTTTTTCACTTCCTCAGTCTTTCCCATATGTGTCTTTTGCTCGCAGCAAATGCTTGAGGCAGAAGAATAAGCCCCAGCCCTCAAAAATAAGTGCTGGTGCTCAGCACCGGAAACAACAAGCACCAAGCACAAATTAAGGACTGTACCACCCTTGGGTGGACCCATACATCTACTCCTGTAGGGGTACATCTATCCCCTCGGGTATCAGTGTAGCACACCAGACTGGGTCAGTTCACCTCCTACTGTAGGTACATAACTCTCACCAGACACCTAGCCTGTCACCATACAGGCTGCTATAGGTACACAACCGATCCCCCATGTATCGACACATCACACCTGGATGGGCCCATACACATACCACTGTAGGTACAAATCTGTCATCAAATGCTTAGCGAGGATAGAGGAGGCTTCTCCGACTGCGTTGGTGCTCGAAGGTCTGTGTGTCCCACTTTTAGGCAGCAATAAAAATATCGAGACAACTCTTGTGATTAATGTTCCTGCTAGAGAGAAAGCGATGAAGTCTTGTCTAGTGGCAGTTTTGACTCGTCATAAGGTAGAGCAGAGGGTTAATATTTCTGCTGCAAAGAACAGATCTGTATTTTATGTGGATAACTCAGTGAATTAGTAAAGCCAGTCTTTACCAACACTTTTAAACAAAAAAAATGCATGCAAGAGAGGGGCATGGAAAAATGAAGGGCACTTTTTCCGGGTGAAAGTGATGGAATAAAAGGACGAGGTATTGGAGGCACCAAAAAAGACTGTTGCACCAGACGCCACCAGGGCTGAAGCCAACCCTACCCTGACCATCAGAGGGAAAAGGAGCAACATCTCTTGCACAATCATTTAAAGTACTCCATACCTGTTTGCATTTTCCTTCCATATGAATTATGAGAATGATGGTCGTGTGTGTGTGTGTGTTTGTGTGCGCACTGGTGTTCTCATGGCCTATATTCAAATATTGTTATGTCTTTCTCCAAGTTTGCATGCAGTCTCAAAAAGCCTCTTCAATGTTCCTAAAAACCCTGCATGAAAACTAACTTTGACATAAAACATCTAATTCGCAACTCCTTTTTTTCTGAATGACTCTTTCCTTCTTTTTCATTCTCTGCATGCCTCCTCTCTCTGAGCACAGCCTACTCTAAGTCGTGTGTATGTTCGCCTTAATCCCTATTATTGTGTGTCTGCAATTTGCCAACATCTCAATTCAAAGATTGCAACGTGTCCTCTAACAGTCGTAGCCCTTAAACCTAACAATACATAATCTCTTGTAGCTCATGTATTATTACCGCCGACCAATACATGAGTTCCCCCTCTCCCACTAAGGATCTCACATTTAAGTAGTATTAATTTAATCTACCATATAGAAACTTAAATGCACAGTATGGTTTCTTTAAAAGCACAAGAATAATCCCCATAACCAACAATAATTATTTTTTTTTAAACTACTAACCCTGGGTATCGGAGCAGCATGCTGTCCTGCATAAAGTGCTACAATACCTCCTCATGAATAGTAAGTGCTATATAAATGCAATTACAGTAAAGTACAATACAATATATAACTCTTCTGTCGCATACTAATACTAATTCTATAACACTGCAGTCGGCAGTCAATTCTAGTTCATACAGACTTCATAATAATTTTGTTATACTGCTTGACACACTCACGCTCACTTAAGACAGATCTGTTGTAGGTCATGCCCATCACCCATTAATGTTTTACTGTGTCAGTCCAAGCAATAAACCACGCATGACCAAGGGAACAGGCATTGAATAACAAGAGGTCTGCCACATGCTGCTGGCCAACAGAAGACTTTAATTTAGTCCACCATTGCTAATTGAGCTACATACTATTTCTGCTTCTAGACATCTCGCAATGACACTCAGATATAGGGTGATAGTAACATGTCCATGCCAGCAGGTCTCTGGTCCATGTCTCATTCCATCCTATGCCTGCCCAGAACTATAAACTTTAAACAAGATATCTCAGAATGGACAACCAAGTTTGGTAACCACCTCAGTTGACCATGGAAATAAGAGATACCATAAAGGGGCCTGCAAAGCTGCCAACTTACTGAAAACCATAAACTACACGCCTGTCTCTCACACTTCTTCATCCATCATTCTGCTAAGCGCTGCGTCCCATAACACGATAACTGCGCCTTGGTTGTCATCATACATGAATGAAAACACTTCCCACATCGGATCAAAACAAAGACAGCATCCTTCCAACCACACCCTACTCAGTGTAGTCTGCTACCCATGTAGGTAAGTCCTTTAATGCCTCGCATAGGGGTAGTAAGTGCTATACAAATGTATTAATAGAATGCAATACAATACTGCAAATAAATTCATGTACCACAGACACAAATTTGTTTACGTGACATATCAGTGCCTCTGACACTTTAAATACCACAGGCACAATTTCATTAACTTGCTTCAGTAATTACCACCAATAAATTCAAATACCACCAGCACAGATCTGCATACGTAATATGGACAACACCTCTCACAAATTCAAATACCTCTGATGCAAATCTGCTTACATGATACAGTCAATACCACTGACAAATTTACAAATTGTTGAAAAAAAATGATTATGTGATGCAGTGGTGTAAGTGAAGCCGTGAACTGAAGGTACATACACCAATACTGCAACTGCACTAGTAGTTTTGCTAGTGAATCATATCCAGAGTGTGCTATCACTTCCTAGCACAGAGTGAGAAATCTGGGGCTTTCAGGCACAGTTTACTTTGTGAGCTATATTAAACCTCCACTTGTGTCCAACACTTATCCAAAAAGAGCTAAGAAAATGTCATTAGCATCAGTGGTGTAGCAAGAGGGCTATGGGTTCTAAGGCAACCATGAAAAACAGCTCCCGATTCCTTTGCTGAAAAGTAAAAAACATTCAAAGTTTGGGTGCACAAGGCCCCTCACAGCCTCGGGCCCTGGCACCACTATACCAGCTGCACTGTTGTTAGCTGTGGCTCGAATACAATATTAACATAAGAACTTCAAATATGGAGCTTGTGAGTCTCTAGCTTCTTGTCCTTAGTGCATATAATGGTGCACCGTTGTGGGTGAGGTTTGCCCTCAATGGGTGACTGCGTGAGGAAAGGTGGTTTGTTGCTGATTGGAGAATCTCTCCCTCCCCTAAGGATTCAGCTGCTCCAGGGCACTTTGTTGAAAAGCGCTGTGTGATGTAATAGGTTCTCATGAACTGTCCTACCACCACGATGATGCCTTGAGCTTTGTCTCTGCATCATGTAGAGACTTATTTGCATGGATCTTTCTGCTTTTTGGCTTTTTCTCTGGCCACCACAGTGTAATGTTGAGATTTTCATGCAAAACTGTGATAGATATTTGCCAAATTCCCTTATTTGACAAGCTCAACGTTTGTCCTTTTGTCTCATCTGGGATCTTGTGGATCTTGTGAACACCTGTGGTGTTCTATATCTAAGCAATGATGTAGCACAGTTCTGTTTCTGTGTCATAATGCAGAACACTAGTATCTACGTAGTAGTGTAGACCATTAGAATGTGGGGTTGGTTACTAAGGGAGATTGTTGCAGTTGATCCAAGGTGTTGATGTGGATGGGGGCTCTCCTACGGATGTACTAAATAAAGAAGATCATCTATTCTCTCTCTCCTGATGATCTGTTTTCTTGTCCTGTTGTCTGAGCTATATCTTACATTTGGTGACAATTGTGGAAGTAACCCCACTTATTCGTCTGAAGCTGTCCCACAGAGAGAGACCCCAACACTTGCTCAACTAGAGTCGATCCTAAGAAACTGATGTAGGTCACAAGAAGAATTTTAGGACACCCTTGCCTTGCGTCCATGTTACATGGAGAGGTGCGCCAAATAACTGGTGAGCCATCTTTACCCTGAGATCTACCGCATCTGTGGGAGCCTGCCACATACTGAGCACCGCATACTGGATCGCAGCTAATACTTCAGCGCATGTTTGTCTTGTATTTTTTATTAGTTCCTACTTGTCTCCCAACGTTATCGGGCTCGCACTTGCCCAATGGAGTTCCTAGCAAGAGGCTTGCGTGTTCCTGAAGAGTTTACTTATGGGAGGCTGTTGAGCTTGTGGGAAGCCATTGGGTGCACTTACGTCACCGGAGGGGATTTATCGCTAGGTCAATTCATCATGCCGGTGGAGTTCACTCACGAGAAGCTGTTGGCTAGAAAGAGGATGTTGGGTGTAGTTATGTCACTGGAGGACATTGGGCGCACTGGAGATTCATCACTGCATCACCCTTTGTCACAATTCCACCACCATTGAATTGAGCTGAGACACACACGGTGACTGGAGGGTGTCTGAGGTGATGCACTCACCTTCATGTGCGCGGTGATGCACTCACCTTATTAACATAATAGCAACATTTCAAGCGGAGAAGTGGAGACGCCAGTCATTGAAGGGCACATTGGTATTACATTTAAATATTATTTTTGGTTGTCATTCTAGCGTGTCTGTGGTGAAATGCTCACCTTTGAAGGGCACGGTCATACGCTCACCTGAGGATCAGTGAAGTGACATTTACTAACAGCAACATCTGCTGGAGCAGTACATCACAGAGTTATGCAGATTAGCATCCACGTGTAATTTTGGAGGGTCCCTGGAGGAAAAGTTGAGGGACCAACTAATGTTGGGTTGTGTTTTAGATAAAACTATCGCTGTTGCCAAAATGCATGAACGCTCAAAAGCTTGTGTAGGAACCATACGTAAAGATGTTTCCACAGATAAAAATGATAATGGGTCTGTGAAAGTGGTTCAGAATAATAGTTCAACAAAGAACAAGTCAAGTACAGATATAAAACCTTCTTCCTCAAAAATATCATAAGGCAAATGTAATCATTATGGTAATTCTGAACATGTTGCCAATTTCAAAGATTGTCCTGGCTAGAAGGTAATATGTAATAATCGGCCATTTCTCAAAATGCTGCAGGTCATCTAAAAATATTTAAAAAATAAGAGAGGTTAATCTTAATGACAAAAGTGTGGATGAGGTCAATATCCTTCAAAGTAAAGAATTTTCCAGTGAAGGTCCATTTGCTGTAGTTATGATCAATGATGCACCTGTAAAAATGTTGTGTGATTCAGGAGCTAAAATAACTTTAATACGAAAAATCGTTTGTGAACAACATCTGTTGAACAAAGTTGAAATATTAAAACCTAACATAAAGCCAAAAGGGTATCGGGGTGAACCTAATGACTTGTTGGGGTATTTCTGGGGCACAATTTAATTTGGAGGAAGGATTATTCCAGGAATGTGTACTTTTCCATGAGAGGTGATGGTTTCACCAAAGAGATTTACATGTTTATTTGGACTCCAACGAATGTCCCTCTATTTGCCTGAAGGATATGCCACCAGTTAGATCACTGTCTGGCAGGAGTGAAAGTTGGATTAAGGAATTTCCTAAGGTATTCCTCAACAAGCTAGGCTGTCTGAAGATCTCATAAAACTTAAACATAACTGAAGAGGAAATCAATGTGTGTTTGATAACTGAAAGGCTGATTTCTGGGGAAGATTGGAGAGAGAATTTGAGGATTGATAGTATATAGCGGGGAGTGTTGACAATGATGTCTAATGGTTGGTGTGAGAAGAAAGATTGTGAGGATTAAATAAAAGGCACGTCAGAGGTGATTTGACTGGGGTGAATAGTCTACTGATGCGAGGCAGCAAATTGATTCCTCCGTACAATCTAAGGGAAAGGCTATTAAGCAACGCTCATATGGGCATAGCTAAAACTAAGGGAAGGCTAAGAGAAGCGTATTGGTGGCCTGCTATGGATATGAGCATAGAGAGAGAATTCAGAAATTGAGTGGAATGCTCATGTAGTGATACCGTTTTGAAGTGTAGAACTCATCCAATGGCAGTGAGAGCAAGCCAGTGCTCATTGGTCAGATATTGCTGTGGACATTTTAGGCCCAGTGAGGTTAAGATCTCATGAGCGGTATGTGTTGGTATGTCTAGACATGTTTTCACACTGGCCTGAAATCAAAGTTGTGTATTCTGTCGAATCCAGTGTTGTCACTGAATTTGTGGAGGAACTATTTGCGAGAGAGGGTTTACTCTTGGACAACGGTGTACAATTCACTTCAGACATTGTGGAAGAATTTTTGAGAGCTAGAGTAATAAAACATAAAAAGGCTGCTCTGTATCACCCTGAGAGCACCGGAGTTGTTGAGCGGTTTGTGAAAATATTGAAGGAAACATTACAGCAAGCTGTAGCGTCTGGTTTGGATTAGGAGATGGCAATGAGGAAAAAGGTGTGTGAAGATCAATTTACTCTGCATTCTTCAACAGGTGTGACTACATTTCAGTTGTTAAAGAAAAGGGGGGGCTAATACAGAGTTGATACCCACGTGGGTTACTGGCAAAAGAAGAGTAGTAGATGACAATGTAGGAAGTATTGAAGGCTGGAGAGAGAGAGAAAGAGAAAAAATGGAGAAAAAGAAAAAATGGTATGATGAGAGAAAATCTGTAGAGAGTACTGTTGTGCATGTCGGAGACTGGGTAAAAATCAGGTCTCCCAGGAAGGATAGGAAGAATTCAAAATTCAGTCAACCATTCACGGTCATTAAACTGTTTATGAATGGGGTGAATACCAGTGATCACATAGGATGGAACTTAAATAAAATAGCAAAATGTACTATTATTATTACTATTATCATTATTATTATTATTATTATTATAATTATTATTATTATTGTTGTTGTTATTATTTTTTTGGTGCTATTTTATTGTAATTGTTTTTATTATTATTGTTATTATTATTGTTGTTATTTTATTGTTTTTATTATGATTATTATTATTATTATTATTTAAAAATTCATGCCCCAGTCAGGCATTTTGGTAGAATAGAGCCGAAGACAAGATAAGGAGGATTACCAGGGCAAGTGACTTTTTATGGCCTCAAGTAAGAGGAAGTGTTTTTAATGTGTGAAAGGGGGCTATACTAAGTGGCTGTACCCCCAGATCTAGAGTGTCTAGTGCCTGGTATAGGGAACAACTGTTGAGAATCGGAATGCAGAGTTCTGGTAGGACTTTAACCAGAAAAACAATGTGAAGAAGACGCGAAGACGATTTCCAAGATGATTTCTTTAATCGGATAAAGGTACATAAGCGGCAGCAACCGCGATCACAGCCGCTCGCCCGACCTCCCGTTGCTCCAACCGCCACCCACATTCCATCCATCCCGTCACCACACCGCCACGCGCATTCTCTACTCGACATTCTAATACCACACACAAGAGAGAAGAGGTTAATTTTCTGTCCTAAAGAAACCTCTGTGCAGAAGGCAGAGGGTTTTAAATAGACTTTGTTTCACCAGGAACCAGTGTAGCTAGGCTTTGGAGTGGGTAACAGAGTCAACTTTTCTTAATTTATGCTTACTTTGGCAGTCTCAAACCTTAGGTCAGCATGATCCCTCTCTTTGATATATACCAATTTGCCCAAATGTGTAAGGAAATACAATATACTATCAAAAGCATGGGCAAGGGACTGTAGTGAATCCGATACAAACGATCCAACAAGGATGTAGTAGAATGAAAAGTAGATTTATTGTCCAGTATGCACACCCACGACACGACGCGTCCGGCCAGTTCGGATCCGAGCAGCCGACTGCCTCCTGTCAGGAATCCTCACTGTCCGCCTGTGCAGTGCTTGGAATAATACAATCATAATGGTCACACCTGAACAGAACATCATAAACATTTGAATAATGCACTATTACGTCAAATTCCCCCTTATAAAATAAAAAGAAAAAAAATACTATGCATTGCAATTAATTAATACAACAATCCAAAGACAATATCATCTAAAACTTTTGAGAGTACGAAACCATTGAACCTTTTGGGCATTCTTCTGATGCGGGTGCCCACTGAACTCATTCCTGACCTGTCTATGGTTTAATCAACACACTTCTGCAAAATTACATCAGCACACATCAGATGTCCATCTGCATTGTTACCTGTATCAACACGAGCACTTATAGGTGATAACGTGTCCCGCCTTAAACAATGAATTAGTCTGGGACTCGTTTTAGGCCAATGAATCTTTTGACCCTGATTGAAGACACCTTAGGACGAGACAATTAATCAACATAACAGTCAATAGATCAATAACATCATCAATACTCTCTATAACAAATCGATTCAATTTGGATAATGACATAAGTAGGAATCAAATCACACTAAGACCTTTCAGTCATGAAAAGCCACACAATATTTTGTAAGATTGATGATATTTATTCCCTATTGATTACACTCTACTAGCAAGTTTATTAGTCTCAAAACCAGAAAACACCTCAACACAGTTATAATATGACAACTCGAAAAAGATTTCATCAAAGCAAAAATTATCAACATTAGAACAAAGCACAACGTCAACATGGGTTATTCTCAGCAGAGTATCCTTAGCGCATTATTCAACAAAGCATTGATTCAGTCATTTGTCTATTTGCGTCCGTTTCAGTGAACTCCTTAACTAACCTCGAATCAGCATTAGCATGTCGGGCTTCATGCAAAACAATTTAACGAAACAAATTTAGAAAACATCTAACTATGGTCTCTATCAAAAGAAGCAGTTGGTACCTAGAAAGAAAAGGCAAACAGATAATTACAATTTCATCATCATATATTTACCCTCCGTAATGAGTCAGCATACAGAGTCAGTCTTCGTTCTCAGGACATCAGTTGATTCGCCATCAGCCAGGAAACACAGCAAAGTTCAGCAAGACGGGCAATAAGGAACACTTCCCTCATAAGGAGGAATAGTATGAATCGGGCAAGGCAGAATAAGGATGGTTCAAAGAGATAAACCGCAAAGTCTTTAAGACAGAGTGACAAACTGTCTAGGTAATAGCAAAGGCACGTAATGGCTAGGGCAAAGGAATGGCATATATTGGCTATAGAAAATGGCTCGGAATGGCTGCTTTCTGCTTGTGTCAAACGATTATATCAAACTTGTTGTACAGTCCCCTAATTTCCAATTGGGCAAGTTTTGGTGCGCCATTATCTCCATCCAATAGTCCAACGGTCACCCCATTAGAACTTTCCACTTTTGACAGTTCTCACGCAGCTCATTGGTTCCTGGGTTTGACGCCTCCAACGGGTAGAATGACAGGTGAGGAATAAGTGACATTTGTTACTCAAGTCAGTATTCCTATTGTCTTCCCTAGTCTAAATGACCTTGTACCTGTTGCGAATTACACTGTTGCGCTCCACAAGAATATCTCCTTGAGCAAATTGGGTTCTCATGAGAAAATTTACTACGGTTACACACATCTTGTAGTCTTCTGGAAAAGTACGGCTACATGTCCTTCAGCAAGTCAGCACATTGCACGTTAGAAAAACACATTTAATATGAAACCAGACAGCTAGGCCCCTTTAATACATTTTCTATGGGGCATCATCATGCATTCATTCGTAAACATTTTATGTTCATTTTGATTATAAAACTACACTCCAACATAGGTTGTAACCAATGTACCATGATGGCAATAATGGTGTCCGCACATCTCTGCCTCTCAGCAATGAAAAAGGAGTCAGGTCTGTAGTACAATATGGAGATGTATTATACGCCCATACTTTTTGAATAACAAATGCACCCACATCCAACCCAGAAGCTAAAGCAGTCTGCACACCCTCCTTGATGACTCTATTACCACGCTCAACCAGGCCATTAGAGGAAGGTGAATACAGAGCTACTTTGAGTTGCTTCATGTACATGCTAGCCAAAAATGTCTTCATGCGGTCAGACACAAAATGTGTGCCATTGTCTTGTAACCACAATTTTAGGTTCACCTTCTAAAACAAAATCATGTTCTAAAAATTTAACAACAGTTTCAGTGTCTGGTGACTCTACAAATGCATGGTACATATATTTTGAAAAGTAATCAATGAGGAGTATCACAAACCTCATGTCACTTGGTAATAGTGCATAAGGACCTGAGAAATCTAAACCCACCTTTTCCTGAGCACTCTCCAGAAAAGGAGTTAAGTGTGAAGGTGTATTTATGCTCCTCCAGTGTTTGTTGTATAACAGACACTGTGGGCATTTGTCAATTAGATGCTTAACCTGACTGTCCAAAGCGGGCCACCAGTAGTGCTGCTTAATTTTTATGCACGTTTTGGTGGATCCTAAATGTGCGGGAGATATTATGATATTTCTTAATTTTCTCATAACGATCACCCATTAGAATTATTCCACCACAGATAATTCTCCTCCATCTGGCCAACCATGCCTTATATATTCAATAACCTTTCCCCAGAAGCTGCCTTCAGTGTATGCACTAGTCCAACTTTGTTAACTTACAGACAGACAGACAGACAGACAGATACTCAGCCACTGCATCTACTCATGCCACACACTCTACATCATCTGACAAAATCCTCATCATCGAGAGCCATACGGGATAGGCAGTCTGTGCAAACATCCTTTCCACCCGGAATGTGTTTGATGATGAAACTGTACTCTTATGATTTAGAAACCAGTCTGGTGAGCCTGGCGGACATATTGTTGTGAATGCAGTTAGTAAAAATCTGCACAAGTGGTTTTTGATCAGTATACAACTCAAATTTGGTACCCCGTATATATGTCATGAATTTAAGTACAGCCCATACATATGCTGGAGCTTCCCGCTCTATGGTGCTATGCTGACATTCTTATGGTCTTAATGGTCTGTATGCAAAGGCAACTGCCTTTTTTGGCTTAATACAGCCCCTAACTCACAATTGTTGGCAACAACAGTGATTATAGATGGTTGCTTCTCACAGAATGCACTTAACGCTTGAACTGTCACAATTACATTTTTTAAATTCTCAAAAGCTTTCTCTAGTTCATCCTGCCACATTATTTGCTGCCCTTTCCTGATTAACACTCTCATGGACTCAACTGCCTTTGAATAACCTGGAACAAAGCGTGCATAGTATTCAGCAAGCCCAGAAACGATCACAAAGCATCTTTGTCCACAGGTGGTTTTGCATCCTTGATTGCATTAATTAGTGATATTTTACGTTTTACGTCATTCTTTGTTACAATATGCCCAAGATACTCAAGTTCATTAGTGGCAAACATACACTTAACTAATCTTGTTGTCATACCATGCTGCATCAAAATTGATAAAACCTTTCTCAATATTTTGTTATGCTACTCCAAGTTTTTAGCAAAAATTAAGATGTCATCTTGGTACGTCTGCACACTAGCGATGTTCCCAAACAAATTATCCATAAGTTTTAGGAACACGCTGGCAGCAGACGCCAGACCAAAGGGCAATATGAGGAATTTGTACGCCCCATAAGGGGTCACAAATGTTGTTAACTCCTTACTCAAAGCAACCTGGTGATAAATGGACGTTAGATTAATTTTAGAAAACCATGATGCTCCTCCCAAACTGGCTAACAGATCCTGGATTTTAGGGAGTGGGTGGCAGTCCACTGTAATGGTTTTATTGAGGACACGCAAGTCAGCGCATAATCTGGCCTCTCCAGATTTTTTACGTGACACCACAATGGGTGCCACCGACTGAGAAGAATCCGTAGACTGAATGATGCCTTGAGATAATAATTCATCAAAAGTTTTCTTTAGTTTCTCCCTTATACTCAAAGGCACTGGGCATATTGTGAGCTATAGGCTTTGATGTTCAAACCCTTTCACTTTACCCATGTGTGTACCAAATAGTGGCTTGAAATCAATCAATATATCATCAACTGTTTCTTGTGTGTCCCCCACAAATTAAACTGGAACATCACCAACTGCTACAGGGTTGTCAGAACCTGGGATTAGGCACAAACCCATTTTGGCAAGATCTTGCCATCTGATAGTATTTCTGATCTTTACGGCCACATAGACCTTAGTGTGCTTTTCTCTGCCTAGACAGACAATATTGGCTTAAAAATAGCAAAGCATATCAATATCCTTCTCACCAAACTTTAGAATTGACATCTGTGGGAGACGAAATGCAATTAGTGCCTCAATTTTCGTTAAATGTAGTATCTTTCAAAAGTGTAATGGGTGATCCAGAATCATGACTATTAATGAGACATCATTTACCACGCTTGGGTTGATCAGTACACTCTAGTGTGAGAACAACATTGCTTAAAGATTCTACACAAGAAACAACATCCATATCCATAATACTGATTTTCATAGGTTGTTTAGGACTCCTACACACACTTTGAGAGTGACCCTTTTTTTGCATGAGAAACATCTCTTGCTGACAGCAGGACATCCGGCAAAATTGCTGAAGTGATTTTTTGAGCCACATCTGTAACAGGAACCATACATTTTTTTCCCGTGCTTCTGAATGGCTTCCCTTTTGTGTCAACAACACATACAGACTCTGAAGGATCATCATTGGGAATTACCACTTTGCACCAGTTTCTGAATGACTCAGTTCTGAATTCATCATTTTGGATGAAATGAGCGAACGTTTGAGGCTTTTGGCTACGTCAATAACTTCATTCAAAGTTGGATTCCTGCAACTCAAGAGTCTCTCTTGAACTTTCTTCAAATAAAAATTGAACACAAATCGGTCATGAATGTATGCGTCAATATTGGGAACTCAGAAGTAGTAGCTAACACCGTAAGGGCTGATATATATTCCTCTACATTCTCCACTGGTTGTTGTTTGCACTTACGGAAGCTATGGCGTTCTAGCAGGAGGTTGGGTTCATCTGAGAATTGTTTCCGCAGCCTGGCCATAGTCTTCGTGTACACATTCCATTGACTATCTCCAGACGGTGCTGGTATGGGTGGTAAGCTTTCAAAAACTTGTTGAGCTACTTAACCTAGACTACCAAACAGTAAGGCATATTTGCGAGCAGGAGTGTAACCATTGCCATCTATAGCAACAAGGTGGTTTTCAAATAATCTAAACCACTGGGTCCATTTTATGAGTGGGTTCCCAGGTTCATCAAGAAAAGGAGGTGGCTGCATAATTTGCTGTGGAGTAGCCATGACAGATTAGGAAATATTTGGGCTCTGACCACCAATACAGTACAACTAATCAGCATAAGGTGCCAACTGCGTCTCAAGATTATGGAAATAAACAAATAATAGAGTTCAAAGAACTTTGAGTCATAAAGGTGACTGAAATGTACCATAACTGTGCAGCGATTTCCACTTAAATATAATGGATGAATGATCCAAAATACGACGCAAAATGGCCATTAGAGGGACGCTATCTAAAGTAAAGTAGTTGTAAACAGCCAAACAGTGGTTTCAGCTGCAAAAGGCCAACACGTGTTTCACGAAATGTATTGATTTGTCCGGGCCATCAAGTACTGTTGTCATTCACTTCCAAACTTCAGATGAGTGTAATCCTGTATTCCCTTGATTTCCCCTATATTTTGAGCTTCAAAATACTAACTGGCACAGTGCCATTTCAGGGTCAGTGTTCTCAGCCAGGTGACCAAGACAGATGGCATCTGAACTGGCAGCTCTGGTTACGTTGCTGTGAGAGTGGATCTGCAGGCCCAGTGTTGCCCATCATTGGCAAGGCCTCCTATTTCAGCCAAACACCTCCAATTGAAGCTATCCCCTCTCCAGAGAACATGTAAAACATCAGATCTTTCTCATACTGTCTCTTTCAGAAATACACAATTTTGGATCTTTGGTCTCTTATTTTAAGGAAACGACTGAAAGCTTTTCTGATTCTGTATTACATCGTGTAGCTGTCCTGCTCAGTGCCAAGAATACTCTGGGATTACAAGCTCTTAAACACCATGCTATGAGGTGAGAATAACTACTGTGTTGAGAGTTGACCTGCAAAGCAAATGCTCAACTACCTAAAACAACAGCACAACACATTCTTAACAACCCACATTACACAACTGAACCCATCAACGTCTACTTCACGTGATATTCCTCAAAATCCCATCCCATGTATTTCTTCCAACAGCCCGCACACCACAAACATCCACCACAATATTGACCCATAGCTGCATAACAGATGTGCGCCTGTGCAGAAGGGCCTGGAGGTCTGCCTGCAACCACATGGTATTCCCAAGGCCTCCAGCGCAGTGGATAACATTTGTCACCAATGGGTGAGCATGGCAAATGTGTTGCCACCCAAACCCCAATGTCATCAGTGAGTGTCTGGATGAAAGGTGATGCCGGGGCGCTCGTGATCTGGAGGCTGTAGTCCAGCTCCTTCCACTGCCACATAAAACCAGCGCAGTTGTACAGCACCTTCCCCAGATGTTGTGGTAAATACAACCAGTGCTTAATTTGTGCTTGTTGTTTCCGGTGCCGAGCACCGGCACTTATTCTTCAGGGCCGGGGCTTATTCTTCTGCATCAAGCATTTGCTGCAACCAAAAGACACACATGGGAAAGACGGATGAAGAGAAAATCGAAAAAGTGTCACAAAGGGAGAAAGTAGAAAGCTGCAAATGGGAGCTGAAAGGGCAGGGAGTGGCTGCATATGGATTGAAGAGGCCCGAGATGGCTTTAGGATTACGCTGCCTTAGTATTCCGTGTTCGCACATTTAATTGCAGTAGTTGTGTGTTTAAGAGGAGGGATTTGGGCACCGGCACCTTTTTATTTACAAATTAAGCACTAGATACAACCATCATGCAAGTGAGACACACATTCACACAGATGCTTGTTCCCCATCGTTAGAATTCCAGTTTATATGCTGTTTTGCGTACTCGATGTGGCTTTATGCTGTCCTAGGATGCTACTGCTTTGATCTGTTGTGTTGTGCATGATGGCACAATGTCCATCCACAGTCCCTATGTACTGGCTACAACTTTGTTGATACAATTTACCATCTCTGTCATCAATAAATCAATCAATCAATCAGGATTTATAAAGCACCACTAATCACCTGATAGGGTATCCAGGCACCTTCAGGTCCGGGAGGCTTATTCAAACAGCTAGGTCTTGCGGGCCATTCAGAATTCCAGAAGTGAGGTGATGGTCCTGAGGTGCGTGGGGCGGCTGTTCCAGGTTTTTGCTGCGATGTGAGAGAAGGAGCGTAGTCTGGGAGACGGTTGGTGGAAGTTCAGGCGGTGGTTTATGTACGCGGATGAGGCGTGCGGCGATTCCTATGTGTAGAGGGGTGTAGAGGGGCCTTGCTGTAGTCTAGTACTTCCGGTATTTCAGACCATAAACCATTCCTAAAATATTTTTCTGGCATTGCATAGGAAAGAGATTTTTTTATTTTTTTTATTTGAAGATTTGAGCTGGAAGCATAAGCCAGACAGCCCTCGTGCCCCATCTCTGAGGTGCTCTGAATACAGTCAGTGCAATGCTACAGTCAGTGCAATGCAGTGGACACGCAGTAGCACTGTTTAATTTAATTTCATGCTAGGGTAGGTAAAAACCTGTTTGTGAAGAAGGCAAGACCTCATTTTGTTAGGACTGTGAGCCGGACAGCGAAAGACTTGAGTATGGTAATTCCTGCAAGAATTATGAGAGGTTTGAGAGAGAGAAACTTAGCACCTTTGCCATCACTTAGTCATTAGAGCCACCGTGTTTCTACCGACGAAAACCCATTGCAGACCATTGTTTTCTAGCGTTACTCCAGTTGGTTCAGTGGAAATCAAGCAACAGTGCAAATCCCAGCATGCATAGCGTTGGCAAAGGAAAGCCCAAGACTGGATGATGGCGTCCCTGTGACGTGTGTCTTCTGGTAACCCTAGAAAGAACTAAATATAACGCATCTACTTTGCTCTGTGTAAAAGGCCCCATGGTATAAGAGTGAAAATAAAATTAAAGGGTTTGAGCAGGTCGGGCAGGGAAGCATGGGGGGGGGGGGGGTGATCACGAAAGATGAAGGAGCCACAGCAAAATGACAAACATATGAGATGTTACGTCACTGCTTTTACATGGAATTTTCCATCCCTAAAAACCGTGAAGGCGCTTAAATTTCACCCAGACCTAAGCACAGCCGAGGTGGGGTTTTTTTAGATTTTTTTAAACTGAACAGGCGAAGAGCGCAGCGTCAACAGGAAATAAAAAGCGAATGAAACGAGAGCCGGTGACTGCACGGATTGCAAGCGGTTTACATGAAACTTGGCTCAGCGGCGCTATTCCTCGCAGCTGTTCATAATTATGTTTTAGGGTTATTTTTGATCAGATTGTTTTGGGGAGGCAGTTAAATGAAAGCTTTTCATATTGTAAACCATAATGCGTGGAGATATCAGAGGCTGGGATTGGAATATTTCATGGAAACCTTCCTTCACATTCTTCCCAACAAGCCTTGGCGGGCACACGGGGCAACGCAGATGTACCTAGTGCCAAGAAGACCTACCGGTTTATGCAGTGCTTGAAGTGAAAAAATAGAAGTGCAGGTACCTTGTACTAGAGTACCTTCTTGTTTCTGGAAAGTCCTGGTACTCTCCTTGTCAAAATAAAAAAGTGCTGGTACTCAGCACCGGACAGTACCGGCCCATTTAAAGCATGGATACTTTACCTCGTGATAGGGTGACCAGATATTGAGAAGCAAAAATGGGGCAGGCCAGATTTAAAAGTTGGACAAAAGGGGGTGGGGGTGTGTGTGTGTGTCTGTCTGTCTGTCTGTGTGTGACACACACATTGTGTGGCAGTTTTCTTTCAAACTCTGTTTTTTGAACTCTTCATTTACCTTTGTCTCAAAAACTGGGACATGTATTTCAAACGGAGAGACTGTTTGCGATGCTGGGACAGTCCTCCGGAAACTCGAGAGAAATCAGGATGTCTGGTCACCATACCTCGCGAGGTCTGGCGTGAGCGGTGAGTGAAAGATGTACGTACTCCAAAGCCTCGTGTGCTCTGTCTGAAAGTACTGGTAAGACTGGATGTACCTCATTCCAAAGTATGCACATGGGTGTATGAGTTCACTGTACCTGCCCTCTTTCAAAGTCCATGTACAGCTCTGCCGGCTCTATCTTAGAGTACTAATACAGCTGCACGTGCTCCAATCCAGAGTACTAATGGGACTGCATGTACGCCTTCCCAGAGTACTAATCAGCTTGCATGCACGCCTTCCCAGAGTACTAATTAGGTTGTAAGTGCTTATTCCATGAGACCTAGTAAGGTTGCACGTCCTTCTTCCCAGAATACTAATTGGGCTGCACATGCTCCATTCCATGGTACTAATAAGGCTGTAAGTGCTCCATTCTAAAATGCTAATAAGGAGGCATGCCCTCCTTCCCACAGTACTAGACTGCATGCACCACTTTTCAGAGTCCTAATGAGGTTGTGTGTGCTTCTTCCAAGAGTACTCTCAAGGCTCCAGGTGCTCCATTGCAGAGTACTGCGGAGTATATATCTGCCCCATTCCAAAGAACAAGTATGACTATATTTGCTAAATTCCAGGCTATTTATACTGTATATGGTCAATTCTAAAGTATAAGTAAAGCTCTACCAGCTGCCTTCCAGCGTACTAATGAGCCTGCATGTGCCTCTCCTCAGAGTACTAATGAGCCTGCATGTGCATCTTCTCTGAGTACTAATGAGCCTGCATGTGCCTCTCCTCAGAGTACTAATGAGCCTGCATGTGCATCTTCTCTGAGTACTAATGAGGCTACATGTGGGTCTTCTCAAAGTATTAACGAGCCTGCATGTGCGTCTTGTCAGAGTACTAATGAGGTACATGTGCATCTTCTCAAAGTACTAATGAGGCTGCATGTTCCTCTTCTCAGACTACTAATTAGGTTGCATGTGCGTCTTCTCAGAGTACTAATGAGGTTTAATGTGTCTCTTCTCAGAGTACTGAGGTTACATGTGCCTTCCTCAGAGTACTAATAAGGGTGCACGTGCCTCTTCTCACAGTACTGAGGTTGCCTATGCTTATTCTCGTGCTGCATGTACTCATTCCGTGAGTACGAATAAGTGTGCCTACACGCTTTCCCAGAGTATTAATTTGGGAGTATGTGCCCCATTCCATATCACTAACTGGTCTGTTTGCACTCCATACTAAAATATTAATGAGGTTGCATGTCCTCCTTTCCAGAGTACTAATTAGACTGTACCTACTTCATTTCAGAGTACCACATAGGTTGCACGTGCTCCGTTCCTTAATACCAATTAGGCTGCATGCACCCTTACCCAGAAAACAAATGAGGTTGTGTATTTCTTCCGATAGGACTGCATGTTCTCCATTACAGAATACTAATCCGTGTATATTTTCCACGTTCCAGATTAAAAGTGTAACTATATCTGCTGGATCCCGGACCTCTGAATCTGTACTTGGCCCATTCTAAAGTACAGGTAAAGCTCTATCAGTGCTGTCTCAGTGTAATAATCAGGCTGCACCTTTTCCTTTCCAGAGTACTAATTAAGCTGCATACCCAACTTCTCAGTGTACAATTAAAGTTGTATGTGTTTCTTCTCAAAGTACTTATTAGCTAGCATGTGCTCCATTTAGTAGTACTAATTAGGCTGCTTGTACTTCATTACAGAATAATAATTGAACTGCATGTGCTCCTTTCTAGAGTACTCATTAGTCAGCCTATGCGTCTTCCCAGAGCTCTGATAGGGCTACACATGCCCAATGCAAGAGTACTAATGAACATGTATGTTCTACTTTATGAATTACTAATTTGTTCGAATGGCTTCTTCCGAGGGTTCTAATATGACTGCATGTGCCCCATCCCAGGATACTAATGAATGCATACATGCTCATATCCAACATACTGATAATGTAAGTGATTTCTCCCTACCTTATGTCCCCTGTTGGGCGCGGGCTCCTCAGCGGCTCCGCTCCCTTGCGAGCAGCCGCTCTTGACCTGACACGCTTGAATCTTGGGATATGACGGCGTCCCTGGGGTGGGTGGGACATTTTTGTTCAATGCGTGCGTCGGCTTGATGGAGTCCATGCAAAGTATTCTGAGATGATTCTTATTCTGCATGCTGGTGTCTCATAACGCCACATGCGGGACAGTTTAGAAAATGCTGGTGCCCTTTTAAACACATATTCAGGTATTTCAATATAATTGTGCCATGTATTGCCCGGTAATCTGAACACAGGAATATATTTGTATTCTTTTGTCTTCATAATGGTTTTTTTCCTATAATTTATTTCCAACCCAAGAGGTCTCAGCCACTTCATGGAATTGCCATTTCTTGTTCTCCACTAATTAAGGGAGAGCCCAGTGAGTCCAGATTGCCTCACAGTTGTGCTTGTTTGATTGCTCGTTCACTGAATTCGTCGAATTCATGCCTTCTGTAGTTTATTTTTCCTTGTTTCTCCAGCTCTTCGCTGTTCTTTGGCCTGATAATTGGAAGGTTTTTCTGGTCTCCAGTTTTTCCCTTCCCATTGGTATTATGTTCTGGAGCAGTACTAGACATTCAGCTGATTTCTGGCATTTGGGTTTGTTTTAAGAGATAGCAGGCCATTCCTATGCACCTAGAAGACTCTACTACCAAAGCCAGGAAGACCTCCTCTTGACAGATGAGGCTGCATGTGGCCCTCTCCAGAGTACTGATAATGTAAATTTGTTCCTTTTTAGAGTCCTAATTAGGCTGCATGTACTCAGTTCAGGAGTACTAATCAGGCTGCTAGTCCTCAATCACAGAGTACTCATTAGACAGCATGTGTTTCTTCACGGAGTTCTAACAGGGCTGCACATTCTCCATCACAGAGTACAAATGGGTATATATTTGTTTCTTTCTGATTTACTCATAAGCCTGCACATGAAGCTTCCCAGAGAACCAGTATAATTGCATCTGCTCCATCCCAGACTGCTAGTAATGCTGCATGTGTTCCCTCCCAGAGTATTAAAAGGAGGTACCTGGTCCATGGTAGAGTGCTCATAAGGATGCGTGTGCTCCTTTCCAGAGTACTGTCCGCCTTCTCAGAGTTCTGAGAAGACTGCATGTCCTTCATCCTGGAGTACTAATTTGGATGCGTTAATAAGGCTACACGTGTTATATCCCATAGTACTCATGTGGCTATGCGTGGGCTATATGTAGAACAACGGTGGATAGCAAGGGTATGTTAGCATTACTACTGCCAGGTCTGCAGCTTCCAACACAGTTCATCACCATTCTCCCATGGAGATCTAAGAGATGTGCACTGATGGAGCCATACTGGACGAGGCCACTTCTTAACTTATTGACAGATCACACATCGTCTATGCACCTCCACGCACCGCCCCACTTTACAGCATCAAAGCACACGTAACTCGGTGATCGATCATTTCTCAACGTATACCTCAGTCCATTTCTTGAACTAATCAAGCATATCAACCTCAGATGCTACAGCTTCACGCATGACACTGAGATCATCCTGAAACTGGAAAATCCAAGCAATTTTAATAATTAAAAAAATGGTCGTCTCTGAGCCGCTGACCAGTGGATGCTAACAAGTCATCTCAAACGCACTGTATCAAAAACAGAGATCCTCTGACAGCCTGGCCTAAGGACTGGGTTATCCCCAATATCCTCAACTGAAGTGGGGAACCTGGGCGTTATCATTGCGTTGGAGCTCTCATAGCATCGCAAGTAAACCAAGTGACAGAAATTGCATCTCACACCATATGGATGTTGCATATGCCTTTTACGCAGCAGATCCAGCTGACAGCAACTTCTCTTCTCATATCACTCCTTGATTTTGCAAAGGGCCTGTAGTATGGAATGTCACTTAAAAAAAATAATTTATCATTTACTAACTACAAACATTGATAACATGACCAGCACAACATTCACCCCGTGCCCCAATTACCGACCTAGTCCCTCCCCGTCAATCCCCATCTGTTCATCTGTATCAGTTTATTATGGTCCAGTGAAGATTGATCCTTCTAGTTGTCTCTCATATGGGTCCCATCATCACCATATCTTTTCAAATTATGGAATGTCAATTTGGACTATTCGTCGGGTACAAAGAATTCATAATGCTGCAGCAAGACACCCCCTAGTATAAATCGAGGGGATTAAACCCCGCCAACATTAGGAGCACCTCAGTGGCTTCCAGTTGTCAGAACATCTCTTTTCACAGTCCCATCGATAACACACAAGGCGCTCAATGACAAGGGTCCAGACTTCATACAAATAAAGCTTAAAAGATCTTCTCAGGAAAGAACACTGCGAACCAGGCTGGCAGCTCTTCACCCTTCAAGATGGTAAACTCCGCAACTCACTTCCTGCAAAATTAAGAGCCATTGAAAACCACCTGGAATTTACAAGCATGATTAGGACTGGACCAAAACTGAACATTTATCCATAGCAATGGATAAAGAACGATAATGCTGCTAGTGTACACTTTGGGTCTGATTTAAGAGCCCCTAGCACCATCCTAACGACACATTATCGTCATTTTTTTAAAGCTAATGTGGCAATAGAGGGCCAAAAACGCCGTGCCATAATTACAAAGTGGCACACTGTATGCATTGTGCCACTTTGTAACCCTTTGCGCTACATTATCCCTGCGCTAGGCATAATGTATGCAAAGGGGAGGGGGGTGAAAAAACGGCCCAAGGAAATTTAAGAGATTTTAGATTTTAGATCTTAGATTTCCTTGCGCCATTTTTTTCGGCACTTTCAACACCTGCTGAGAGTAGGCGTTAAAAGAGGGCATGCCATTGAATACACTGGGCCCCTATGTACTCTGCAGGAGTAGTGCCAAAATGTTGGCACTACTCCTGCAGAGTACATCCATAGCATCAAAAATAATGACACTATTGCCCCTTACCCTGCACCACGGTGCGCCGTATTCTGAATATGGAGCACACATGGTGACGGTAGGGGGGCACTTAGGGGCACAAGGAAAGTGGCGCCTCACTGGGTGCAGTGCCACTTTCCTTAAATCTGGGCCTTTGTTTTACAGTTCATAAGGTACATACCTCAGTTGCACAGTAAATATTAAATGTGCTGGAAATGCACAATGGCAGTGTCTATTATTGTACTGAAATTCAATTGAACGTTTTACACAGTGCTTAATTTGTAAAAGAATGAGTGCCGGTGCCTAAAGCTCTGCTCAGAAGTCTGCGGCTGGCGCTATTAAATGTCAGTGCACCGAATATCTAGGTGCTATTAAATGTCAGTGCACTGAATACCTACGTGCTATTAAATGTCAGTGCACTGAATACCTAGGTGCTATTAAATGTCAGTGCACTGAATACCAAGGCTGTGCAGTCTCGGGGCCACCTCATGCCTCTTTAATCCACTACCAGACACTCCTGGCCCATTTAACTCACTTTAGCAGGTTTCTGCTTTCTGCCTTTTCCGTCCTTCACTTCCTCCTTCTGTCCCCTTTGTGTGTTTTTCTCTCTCTAGCTTTTGGGTAATGTCTGACGAGGAACAATAAGTGCCAGTTCCAAAAATAAGTGCCGTGGCCCCCATCGTCAACCACCTTCTCAAATTAAGCACTGCTTTTTCATAATCTAGCACACTGGTAACCTGTGAACTATACTTCTCATGCCTTGTTTACAGGCATGACCCTTGCATGTTCAATTGCATGACTTCAGACACAAGTGCCAGCCTGACTATTGGCCTTTGCACCTGTATGATCACATGAACGACCACTTTTTCGATAGCACCCACTGGAGTGACCACCAGCATGACATAATGACAGACTGCATAATCTTTCCAAAACATCTACATGGCACCGCTCGCCAACATCGTTCAATCACACAACCTCAACATCTACTCCTACGCCAATGACACCCAGCTGATCCTCTCACTCACCAAGGACCCCGCCACCACCAAAATCAACCTCCACGACGGAACAAAGGCCATCGCCAACTGGATGGAGGGCAGCCGCCTGAAACTGAACTCGGACAAGACGGAGATCCTCATCCTCAGCTCCAACCCTTCCGCCTGGGACGACTCCTGGTGGCCGGCCACTCTAGGAACCACACCGACGCCCACCAACCACGCACGCAACCTAGGATTCATCCTGGACTCATCGCTCACCATGACCCAGAAAGTGAACGCTGTCTCATCTTCCTGCTTCAACACCCTCCGCATGCTCCGCAAGATCTTCAGGTGGATCCCCACCGAAACCAGAAGGACAGTCACCCAGGCCCTCGTCAGAAGCAGACTGGACTACGACAACGCTCTCTACGCTGAAACTAGGGCCAAGCTCCAGAAAAGACTGCAACGTGTACAGAACGCCTCCGCACGCCTCATCCTCGACATCCCACGCCGCAACCACATCTCAGCCCACCTGAGAGACCTACACTGGCTCCCCGTCAAAAAGAGGATCACCTTGCAGCTCCTCATCCACGCCCACAAAGCTCTCCAAAACGCCGGCCCTGCTTACCTCAACGAGCGACTCACCTTCTACACTCCCAACCGTCAGCTCCGCTCACCTCGTCCTCGCCACCGTTCCTCGCATCCACCGAACTACAGCCAGTGGAAGATCATTCTCCCACCTCGCCGCCAAGACCTGGAACTCCCTCCCCTCCACCTACGACAGACCCAGGATCTGCTGACCTTCAGGAAATGCCTCAAGACCTGGCTATTCGAACAGTAAGATCTCCCCTCCCCCCTCCCACACCCACCAGCGCCTTGAGACCCTCGCGGGTGAGTTGCGCGCTCTACAAATGAATGATTGATTGATTGCACAGAAGACCTAACTGACATGCTCACCTAGTGCACTCAGTGATAGTATAATATTGTTTTATTTTTCAGCTGCTGGCTCTTGGCCAGGGGGGCGATGCTCCTTCGCCATTGCAAAGGAGCAGCCACTGACAGTGTAGTAAAGATGAGAGCTCAGTGCAATCTCAAAGGTAGCTGAAGACACCCAAACATTATCCCTGTAAAATAAGATTGGCCTTTGGAACCCATGTTATTTCTTTCATAGTGCCATAACAAGCACTACAATTGTGATTCTTGTAGTAACATGTACAACATGAAAGTACTCCAAATAGAATCATATTGAAACATAATCATGTAATTTAGTGAAGTTTGGTAAACTCTTAGGTGCCAGCTTAATTGACTGAAAGGAAGGCATACTCCTTTGAAAAGAAAGATTCTAAATATAAAATTATTTATTGTACAGACAATAGTGTTTTCAATGCTGACGCAGTACTGTTAGTGTGCAAAGGGTCAAGAACAAAAGCACACTTTTGCAGGATACCATGTATTGAAGCCCAAAGTTCATTCATGAAAATCAAGGTGTCCAAAAGATCATTACCAATTACAGGGAAAAAGTGTCCAACAAAGCCCTTGATAGTAAGATCAGAAGGCACATGATAATCATTCCCTGTAATGTTGGAAGAATGTCAACGTTTTGGACCTCTATGTTCCCCTGTGCTCAGTTCCCTATTCATGACACCATCCTCAGGACTTTAGTGACCGATTACAGAAAATGGCCGACACAGGACACAGTCCAAAGTCAATGTGCCTCAAAGACTTTAATAAAAAACACATATGTCTGACGTATGTCTCCAAGTAGAGCTACAGAAGCTAAACCAATTTGTGTATATCTAGAAGCTAACTGAAGCAAGCTTCAGCAACAGGGTTATTGAAGGATGCTCAGGCTATTCAAACTGTATCCCCTGCAGAATAACATTGGGCCTTAGAACCCATGGTATTTCTTTTATAGTGCCATACCATATAGACATTACAATTGTGCTTCTGGTGGTAACATGGCGACAGAAAATGCTAGGAACTTTGGGCCTCATTAGCAGTATGGCGGTCCGAGGACCGCCACACTCGCGTTGACGGTCAGAGCGCCGCACTCCAGGTGGTCCGACTGCCCAATTACAACTTTGTGGCCGGACCCACCTCTAAAGACTGCCGTCTCCGCTAGGATCATAGCTCCCGACAGGGTGATGGCGGTCAGGCTTGTAACTAGCCGTGGCGGTGTTGAACGTAGCACGCCTGGCTGATTACAACCCCACTTTCCGCTAGCCTTTTCATGGTGGGGACCCTGTCATGAAAAGCAGGTGGAAAGCTAGTGCCGGGGGCCACAGGTGGGTCCCTGCACTGCCCATGCCCGGAGCATGGCCTCCTGCCCAGCACCGTCAGGATGCGCAGAAAGTGTGCATTCTGAGGGTGCTGGAGTGCTAGGATATTGGCATCAGCTTCCTTAAAGGAGCTGAGGCCAGTATCCTAGTACTGTTCCCGCCGGTCGACCCCGCTGGAGGGTGTATTACAATGTTCCTGCCAGTCAGCTGAGCAGGAACATTGTAATATGCTTGGGGGACGTAACCACCATGGCAGTGACATCCTCCCCGTGAGTTTGGCAGTCCCGTGGTGGGACCACCAAACTTCTAATGAGCACCTTTGTTTTTTATATTGGTACTAATTTTCAGGGCCTCAGTCTCCTATATGTGAATAAAATAACTTCTTTAACATTTTTAACCCTACTAACCCTACCCTACATCTACATTAACTGTTAAACAATATTTATTCTTAATTCTAATTTTAACCATCTTCTTTTGATGTAAGTTAAATGTTTTTTATTTATTATACATCTTCTAAACCTAAACTTTAAATATTTTATTTAATGTTTAAATACTTTGTTTTTATTATCTTTACATTTATCGTAATGCCATTTTTAAACTTAATTCAAAATGTATTTTATTTATTTTAAATTGAGTATTTTCTTAATTCAGTTCCTAAACCTAACCCCAACCCTAAGCCACTGATTCTTTTTAATTTATTTATTTTACTTTATTAAACGTCCTTGTATTTCCCCTTACATTTAAGATAATATATAGTAAAAGAAAAGGTATTTTATGAAAATTAAAAGCTAAATATACAAATAAATATATCTGGGGTTAGGCCAGCAATTTATCTTTTTTATTATTTTGCAATGACTCGCACCCTTGTTAGCCCTACTTTTAATTTAATTTAATTAATTTAAATTACAATAAAAATAAAATATATGAATAATAAATCCCAATGGGGAACCCTGGCAAATTCCACACTGAATCTCTGTATTCTTTTTATCTTCATTTTATTAAACAATGTAATTAATTAATGAAACTTACCCCAAATTTAATTTTTTTGACTTGCCTTTTATGATGTAATGGTCAGCAAGGAAACGGTCAGTGATGTAGTGGTTAGGGATCTAGTTGCTCTCATGATGTAACAGAGTCAATGAAGAGGCTGGGTGGTACTTGACTGCTTTTAGATTAAAAGAAAAAATTGATAATGCAATACCAGGCATTCAGTCTAGCCATAACGTTATTGACGGAACACTCTTTAGACCTCATTGACAGGTATGCCCAAAATGCATACTGCAACACTACTTTTTTATCTAAAAAGAAGATTCCAGGCCGAGCTCGCGGACTAACTTAGGCAAAGAACAATTCAAGCCCTTCCCCAGCCTACCTATTTCCTTTTAATTTTCCTAGCATGAGACCCCTCTAAGGCATAGTGTGTCCTAGACACCATATCAGTTTATCACATTAGCACTATATTAGTATGAAGGTATGACCCTGCACAATTGCTTTTTAGGCACGGGCTAGCAGAAAGTTGGACATTTGCTTACAGCAAATTTGAATTTAAGACATGTTTTATAATCAATGCCTGAATATGGTGAGTGTTACATTTGCAGCATATTGTTTGTCTAGTACTTACTCTCAGAAGGTAGCTATTCAGCAAGAGGAAAGCTGCTGTTGTAGTTCCTCTTTGGTTTTAAATTCCTCTGAAATAAGTTTCCAGGAGCAAAGAATGCACTTATTCATGTACAGATTGCATATGTGTAAACAACTCACACTATCTAGCATGAGCAAATATTGTATTGCATGCTTTCCCATAGATGAATGTTTGCACACACTTACTAGCAAATCATTGAAAATTCATCCATTTTAATATTTACACATCTAAGAAAGGTCTTTGTTTTGGGCAAATGTTTTAGTTTGTGTAGATCAGGTTCCTTTGTAGTATGTGTGTGTGCTAAAATGTGTGGTTCTTACCTTTGTATTCTATACAGCTCTGACAAAAATAGTACACAATATATCATAAATTATAACATACAATGTTTTATGAAGTCCAACAATACATTCATATTCTAATTAATTTTTAATCTTTGCTACACTTATTCCAGACTATTTTAAATTATTGTATGCACAGATCCCTTAACAGTTATTCTGGTGAAAGCAATAGACATTCAAATTACACGGGACAAGAATCTTATACCCCCGGGGTCGCACAAGACTTCTGACCAATCTGTATCAGAGCTATTTGCCATAAGCATGTGAGCAAGAAAAAGCAGGACATTATGTTCAATAAAGAAACACTATGAAAAGGCTATAATAAGAAAATTAAATCCAACAGAACATACCTTCCTGATGAAGGAGATTCAAAACTCCGAAACGCATTGATCATACAAAGATAAAGTGTATTTTTCAAAAATAAGAAGCTATGAATATTTTCAAAGTGCATTGAATTGAGCTACAAAATGATTAAAACAAAGAATAAATATATTATATATTATATATACACACAATTGAAGTTTCACTCAATCTTTGGGTGGCAGTCCTGCGCCATCCCTGGGAGATAAGATTCATATGCGCTATAATATGAATGTATGTTTCATGGAGTTACAGTAGTTACATAGATTGTGCGAGGATGCCTCCAATTTCTCACATTTTACCGGTATTGGTTCTTCTAGTATATGGATTATGTGGCTCCTTGGCACTGGGTAAAAATTTAGAAAAGGAGGAATTGGAAAACGATGTAGTTGCTGAAGATTCCGAAATGTATTTTGAGGCTTGATGCCTTTTTTCTAGAAGCAAAAGTGATGGGAAAGTGATGCAGCTGGGCCAAGCAAGAAGAAAGCAGATTTTCTAGTGAGGAAAAAAACAAATCGAGCGATAGAGGCAATATGACGCAAACATTGAAACTGCACCAAATACGTTTTTTGATTTAGGGTTTTGCAATTGCAATGTATAAAATTCAAGGAAATTGCTTAGATCCAGCTTGTTATTTTCTGTAGCAAGCTAAAGCGTGGGAAAGAGAGGTGGACAGTTTAGTAGGCAATGGAAGCACCCAATGCATACATCTGCCGTACCTCTCCTTTTGGGGAGGCAGCAACACTCACTCCAAAGGAGATCACACCACAGTTGAGATGTGAAGGGGCTGCATTCTAAATGATGGAGACCAAAGCACTTCTTATGCAGAACAGCTAATGTCAATAATCCTCATATGAGAAATACGTCAACTCCCTATTGAGCAACCGGGACCCACTTGACTGTCTCAAGCAGTAAAGACATTCAGAGACAGTTTGCACTTGCAGTTAAAACTAATACATGAAATGCCCTGTGACAAAGGGGTTTATTTAAGTCCTGTGAAAAAGGGGTTTATTTATGGGTAAATAATACACAGTAGAGATGAACACGAAATAGAGATAAACACACTAAACAGAGATACATGGAAAGATCTATGTCAGTAAATGGCAATACGTAAACATTACAAATACACATAGAAAAGCCTGACAATGTATGTGCCACAGGACCAAACTTTGACAGATTTGTAGCTTCTTAGACCTACAGGGTAGATTTTAGTTTGACATTGAGCCCTATGGCCGATGTTACCCTATAGGGAGATTCAGCTGTACTCAAATCTGTTCAGAGGTATCTGGTTTCAGAATACTATAGTCATTGGGATTTTGTTTCATAGATTGGAATGTGCCCAGAATCAATCTCCTACAAAACCCAAAGATGCCCGAAGGCACCTGAAAGAACAAACCCCCAATAGCAATGTAGTGTTCACCCTTCCTAACAAGTAAAATAATTCTTCCTTGGGTCTCTTTGGTGATGTCCAATAGGCAAGGGGTCTGATGAGCAGGGCCCAGGGGAAGTGGATGCAGTCACTGGAATCTGAGTCCAGTGAGTTCCTGAGAGAAGTGGAAGAGCCTGTATCTGGACCTACCAGGTGCTGCAAGAAAATTCTGATGATTGATGGCTGTGAAATCCACAGGTCTGGGGCACCCACAACAGGGAAGCCCAGAGACAAGTGTACTACTGGTAGTTCAAACCATGGGGGATCCAAACTGCTATATTTATGAAACACCTATGGAAAGAAGATTCCAATTGTATTGGAATCGGACTCACCTCCGCCAGCCTATAGTTTGGTACTCCAGGCCAGGGGTCTATTCAGAATTTTTTGTGACCTCCAAGTAAAGATAAAGATAAAGAGCATATTGTGGCATGAGGCTTTTCTTGATGGTTGAAGGTAGTGGAGCGTTATCTGAACCCTGAAGGTGATGAAGCTCACATTGATCCTGGAAGTGTGAGCCAATGGCACACCATCCCAGGCCATATGATTTATTGAAACCTCAATTGACTGCTTTAGGGCACCCTAAAACATTGAGAGTTTCAGGGAAGAAGTAGGATCACCCTTCTTGATGAATGGATGCAATGGAACTTCACCTGGACCAGATGTTCTTGTGCTTCTTTTCCTAGGTAACTGGCTGTGATATGCTCTTGTCTCCAGAGCAGTCAAGTTCCATCGGGCTGACCCACACAGGTCCTTCCATTCAACTGTGCTTTAGTGGGTATTGATGGAGCAGGTGCCTTACACCTACCAAGAGTAGGTCACCTGCCATGTATTTGTGCAGGAATGTCTTTCTGCAGCTCCAACAAGGAATCTTCCAAGGATATTCTGTACGTAATGCTGGGCAGATTGAGTAAGGAGAGTGGCAACACTGCTACGGATCCACTCCTGGATCTTATCTCTGTCTCTCCTGGGCTGATACACAGAAACCCCTTGATTGTTAAGTGCCCAAAAGTTGATTAAAGAACAGGCTGTAGCGTCCAGAAATTATAAGCATCTGGTACCCAAGGTAAGATGCTTTCAGGCAGCTGGGGGTCTTCAAAATGTAAAAGTTGAAAAGCTCCCCCAGTTATGCAGGAACATCTTCCAGGTGCTGCTGGACATATTTAGTGGGCTCCCTGTATTATTAACCACAATGAGACCAGTTTGAGTTGGAGGACATGTGATGTTTCATATCCCATGTGGGGAGATAACCACAAATAGAGGATTTTGGGGGCCGGGGTTATTTTCAGTGGGAGCGTTGCAACTTCAACAGGACAGGTCTCAATGGTGGGTGCAGAGCTTTAAAGAATGGGCTTGGTTACTGCCCCACCTCACAAAACTCCTTTAGTTTTGTGGAGGAAAAAAAGGGAACAGGAGATATTCCGAACAGCAGCCCCACCAAAAAACAAAACACACACACCCACCTTTTACATCCATGTCAAAAACATGATAAAGGCCAAAGGATCCCAGTAAAGGGAAAATCTACAGACCATTTCCAGGGAGAGGCTGGTAGGAAGATGTGAGGCCTGTGTCCCTGACAAGGGATTATGCTGCCACCACTGTCAGTCTCTCATAACTTGGGAGTAGAGGACAGTAAAAGGGAGCACTTCCGATGGTCATTCAAGATCAGAACCCAGCTCTTAAGTTAGTAAACCGAAAGAACCTCCTTACATGACTGTCGAGCTCATTGAGGGAAAACACAAGGTTAGAGCAGTTTCCCAAAAGCCATGCAGAGGCCTTTCATCCCACAGCAGGTGAGGTGTCTAACTGGCATTTCTCTTACCTAGGCATCATCCTTGGTGGCATCTTCGTCTTGTTTGGATAGTTATCCCAATGATGTTCAAATGAATGATTGAAAAAACAGGAGAGGCTCAATGTGGCATCTATCAGGGCACTGCTGATTTATTGTTTTGTGTCATACAATCCAAACAATTGGCATCTGATAGCATCTGGACTGAAATAACTCAAATGATCTTAATTAGGTGCACACCTCAAGAAGGACATCAAAGATGAACTGGTCTAGACTGTTCGACCATTCACCATCCTTTTTACCAGGAGTGGTTTGTAAGGTTCTATAGATCAAATAACATCTCATTGAATGAAGATATGAGAAATATAAAAGTTGTTTACTCATAATGACTGGTCCTAAGGGAGGTATTCCCTAGCTATTTAGGAAAACCCTATACAAATTGGGAGCGCACAGTCTAATTGTTTGAGGAGGTCAAGCACCGAAGATGAAGAAACGACCTCTGTTTCTACTGTGGAGTCCAGGAGCATTCGGGCCGCTGTCTCCAATGAGCCTCTTGAGAACTTGTGAAATGTGAGTGCTCACGTTCTGTGCAAAAGAAAGTTCAAGGCATAACATGGTTGTCTTAGATGGACAACTCTGCATATACCAGAATTGACCATCATTATTTGGTTATGTTCCTCTTAAAAATATGGATGTTGTTGCAGGCAAAATGTGAAAATCTGTACTATATCTTCTCATTTTTAGTTCTTCTTAGACGTATGTTGATATGACTTGGGAAAATAAGAAACAACTTTGTCTTGTTACAAAAATAGTAGCCAGTGTGTACAGATTTGACACAACACAACTTGTTCCGGGGGAATGAAAAGAACAATGCATTATATGTTTGTTTTGGAGAGCACAAAGAAACAGTTTGATTCATGCTAAATCTATGCTCAATAAACCAGTAATTTTGACATATTCTTGCCGACTCACCATTTCCTTTCCTTTAATTGATGAGTTCACAGTATTGCCATATTCACAGTTCTTGTCACCCACAGTCATGAGGCGTCTGAAGAGATCCAAGGCACAATACATAGAGGAAAAGACAGGAACTGCTGCAAACCTCTCCATGGATCCTGATAGATAAAAAGTCTTTATCCTCGTCTTTGAAAAAGCAGATATTCCACTGTCTCCACTTGAAATATTGATTGCCCCACTGTGCATGTGGCAACTATTTCTTTTGGTCATAAATAGTTCTTGCCTAAGGAAGAAAAGGACAGGCTAATTGAAAAGCTTCACAACCGCGGGATAGTGCTTATTTTTCACTAATTTTTTTTTATTAAAAATAAGTTCTAATTAGCTGCAGTAACTGCCATGGAATAAATAAAATAAAGATGAAAGATCTCTGGCTTAAAATGGATAAGTGATATACAGGAGTCAGTAACGAGGCTTTCTGTCTTCAGTAGGTTAATGACTATTTGCGCCATGTCAGGTAAGGACATAAATAGAGGCTGTCCTCTTGTATACTGTTAATGCATTATGTTTATTATGTTATCACCTTTGGGAGAAGTAATGCTCTGGCAGTGTTCCAGAGAGTCATTGATTTCTTACTTGCTAACATCTTGAACCAGGAATTGCTAATATATCTTGATAGTAGATGGATGTTCTTTTTACCGTTCTGAGACCCAGGCAATGCACATAACTGTACAGAGTCCTCTTCGATGGCATTATTTATCTTGTAAACCAGAAAATTTTGAATTTGAGAAGGAAGACATTGAGTAAGTCAGTTTCCATCTGACATTGTGTATGTCCAAGCACCCTTGGGCCCTGCTGTTTTTGAGTGGTCGTCACTACATTGGTCAGAGGCCTACAGCCTTTCGTAGGTGTTAGTTGGGACTTTTAACTAAGTTGACTAACCCATCCACCCCTGTGATATTTGGATGACCTACTGGTGACAGGTTTGAATTCCAATTGACCCAAGCAGAATTTGATAATAAACACTTGTTATCTGTCAGTACTATGGAAAGGCCTTTTTGGGGTGAAAAAGACGCCTGTTACTTTTTTTGCCAAATTTCCCTCACCCATACATCTCTGATTATGTTCATCTGACTAGCAATATAGCAATTCACCTAGACAAAGAACAACCCTTGTGTGGTTCCAAGTGGGTTACCCAAGCATACGACGCATGCCAGTAATTAAAATGTAGATGTTTGTCTGCAGCTCTACGGAGACGTCTGCATCAAAACCAAAAACCTGTAGTGGAAATAGATGCAAATGATATTTTGGTTGTTGTCACCCTGTTATAGAAATAAGGCAATACGAATTTGAGCACCCAGTATCTTACCTTTCCTCCAATAAGACATAATCAGAAAGAACTGCTCAATTATCGAGAGAGAACCACTGCCCGTGAAGCATGGGTGAATAGATTGGGGACTTGGTTGCTTGGGTCTACACAACCGTAAGAAAAAAATAGCAAATCATTTCAATCTGCAGATTTTATGGGATATACAATCCAAAAGTAGCAGACATGATGGAGGAGTGAGATTGCATCATTGGGCCCTGTCTGGTTCTAAAAACATCATCATAGATGCATTGTCTAAAAAATATTCTATCATAAACAAAGTAGTGGGACAGGCAATCACACCACCGAGTAAATTGATATTTTATGTTGTATTAGATGTGAAACAACTTACCCAAAGATAAGACAAGATAAGATAAGATAAGATAAGATAAGATAAGATAAAGATGTCTGTTGTAATCAACACTGGCTTTACAAGAAGATGTTCTAGAGCAGTCTCTCAACTCTTCTGTCCCTGTCACCGTGGTGTAAAGACCACTCTGGATCTGATTGTGTGATCTTTCTGGAGTCCACAGAGAGTTGACGGATGTAGTGTTATTAAATGTGAGCTGTGGCTGAGCCCCCACAAGGCCAAACAAAATGTGACCAGAGAAGGTAAACTCTTTCTGTGAGGAATTCCGAGCCCACTCTTGGTAACTCGCTTCAAGCTGCAAGACCGTCCTCAGAGAAGATACGGCTGCTATGTTTGCGAGAACTGTCCTGACACTACAGTGAGGAACGAAAAAACGTAAAGGATGCAAAGTATGTTAGTTAAAATAGCAACTAGCTTAAAAAAGAATCTGTCAAAAAAGAATGAAATCAGATGTAGGGACCAAAGTTTATAAAGGAACCAGAATATGAAATATGAAAGCTCGAACACTATCGAAAGGAAGGTGTTCAGTGTTATATTATGGGAAATGTAAAAAAAAAAAAGTGAAAAATAACACTGTCCTCAATGGAATTTACCACGCCCTATGCAAACTCTGTCTCTGTTTACCTCGATCGGCACACCCTCTTCTGTCTTAGTTTTTGCATTTTTTTCACGAGGGTTGAAATAAATTAATTTGTATTCTGGGACTCCTGTCCATAACCCCAGGTCAGGGAAGTCATACAGTGAATACGGTAAAACTCTGAGTTATCCAGCGTGTTAAAAAGGGTTAAAAAAATATTTTGATATTCCACAACCCCGACTTCTGGAAATGTATGTACCTGCTTTTATTTAGCAAATATGTAATATACTTCATACCACTAAAATAAATGTACGTTATAAAATTCTCACAATGCCAGAATATCTACACAAAATTGATACTCTACATATTTGATAAATAGAAGGCTTTACATAAAGCAAACAGACGTGTGAAAAATCAAAACTTTTTTTTACATTAATGGTGCTGTGTTGGGCGCGCTGAATAATTCAGTTCGCTAGTGCACTTATTAGCTGGAGGACAATGGCATCAAAGTGTGTGAATGGGCTGCAATCTCAAACAGAAGTGCTGGTGCCTTTGAAATGCACTTCAGCTGAGCTCAGGCAGTGGAAAATATAAATACTAGAGACTATGAATTCACCAGTGATTTTTCAGCCCAGGTTATCCATATGCATGAATTTATTTAGCACTTTCCTATCAAAAGTTACTGATTCAATGCCAGACTACCTTTCATATAGTAGGCAAGGGTGGAGGAGCACTAGCTCGTGCTGTGTTCAGCGTGATGGTTGGGGGTGGGGCTGAATCCTGCAATTGCAGGATGACTGCTGCACCTCTCAGTGCGCATGTCCGGCTGGCTGTCTGTCTTGCTAGGGCCAGCCCAACATGTGCACGTAGACCCAGCAATCCCAGGGCTGTCAGTCGTGGGATTTGTGGCACAGGCCCCAGCCTCAAAATGAGCACCAGGTTAGCCTGCTCCCACCAATCCTGGAGCTGATCTCATGCTGATAACAGCGTGAGAGCAGCTCCAGGATTGGTTGGATTGGTGTTCCACTGAGTAGAAAGGAAGTTCTTCAATTCATGCTTGTGGACACCGGGGGAAAAGTGCCACACCGGGAGAGCTGCATATATGGTGAGTTTGGTGTCATCGTGCCCCAGCATATTTTAGTCCTGCGAGCTGCCACTGGTAGTAGGTGATGTGTCCTGCAACAGAGATGCTAGAAACTCATGCAATCTGTTGTAACATGTTATGCCTTACATGCATTTGGGGCAATTTATTCTACGCACCTCCTTCCCATGTTTGTACTAAGGGCAGCTGTGCATAGGGGCCTTATAAAAGTGGCAGATACTGTAGCTTTAAAAATAAAGAAAATCCTTTTAAACACAGCTTAGTGAGTAGGTGAACCGGCTAATGCCACTGCATAGGTCACAACCGGGCATCTGGTGTAAAAACTGATAGAACACAGACCCGCAGAACATTGGGTCTACTTACATGCAGGACATGTGATGCTTAGTTTGTGAACACAATACCTTCTTGCTTCAAAAGCCATTCAGATTACTGTGTTCAATATCGGCTACCCTTGAACCCAGGCCTACAATGACACCAATTTTGTATGTGATCTAACTGCTTCTGAGAGCTAAGAGATGTCTATACTAACCATAGCTACACATTATTAAATGGCCTGTTTTTTACCTTCCATAAAGGACCCAGGTTCCTCTTACGAATTCTGTTCGTCTCACTGTCCACAAAACTCATTCCAGATGCGGGTGTCACACCCAGTGGTAGAACAGAAAGAACAAACCAAATATTAGAGAAATAAAGGAGCACTTTCAGCAATGCCATAAAAAAACTGGAAAGGTTATTTGCCCATCACTGAGCTGATTTGTAGCAATACTGTACTCAGCCCAACCAAGATGTCTTAATTTGTTCATAGCCGGGGCTCACATCCTAGTGGGCTTTTTATCACTACTAGCAGCTCGGATATATCACACAGCTGCAGAATTCTAAGCTCCTTACAGAAACAACGTGATAGTCACTTAAAACACGAGTGTCTAAAGAATGTGTGAGCTATAGTGAATGGCATGGTGCTCTTGAACATTCTTTTGCAGTTGGTGACCAATGATGGCGCTTTGCCTGCAAACCTACATATCCATTTCTTATATCCTTTTCATTGTTTACTACTTGAGAGATGCATTGCTCCTAAAACTTGCTGTTCGTACTCTCCTAGTTGTGCCACTCTGCCTCCTGCACCAGTGATAATCTATGGATACCTGGAATTTAAACTTACTCATACGTGTGACTCCTGAGGATTTCCATGAACGGCTTCAGTTTCTGTTTGGTTGGAAGGGGTTAGGCAGACAGTGTCTGCTCTTGAGAATCTGTTTAAGCTGTCATTGCCCCCTTTTATGTTTAAGTGTTCCCTTGCTCCTCTAGTGATCAGTCTGTTGTCGTGAGGTTAAAAGTACAATTGGTTCTGAAGGACCATGGTACCCAGTGAACGGGTGGAATAACCCTCTTCTGCATTCTGTAGTTTGTGTAGAATGTATGATGGAACAACAAATGCTGGAACCACGCATGCCTAAACAACAGAGTCGGAACAACGACTGCGTTGTTACCACGAATGCCTTTAGCACGCATGTCTTTACAACGATTTTTCATTGTAAAGGGATGTGTGGGACGGCATGCATAGTTCCAGCACGCAACCCCCCACCTGCCCTAACGCCCAGAAGTACCCCACCCCTAAAACTAAACCTACCGACACCAGCCCCTAAATCTAAACAACCCCGACTCCCCACCCCGCCCCTAAAGCTAAAACTACCCCGACACCCGACCCCGCCCCTAAAAACTAAAACTACCCCGACCTCCCACCCCTGCCCCTAAAAACGAAAACTACCCTGATCCCCCACCTCCGCCCCTAAAACTAAAACAACCCCGACCCTACTCCTGCCCATAAAAACTAAAGCAACCCCGACCCCCCAAAAACTAGGACAACCCCGTCCCACCACCCCTGCCCCCTAAAACGAAAACTACCCCGACCCCCACCCTTAAAACTAAAACTACCCCAAGCCCCCACCCCTAAAAACTAAAACAACCCCGACCCTCTACCCCTAAAACTACCCTGACCCCCCACCCCGCCCCTAAAACTAAAACAACCCCCACCCCTAAAAACCAAACTACCCTCAAACCTGCCCCACTTACCTGACCGCGTCCTCTCCCGATGCTGACTCCCTTTTTCTGTGCCTTAACCACGCATGTGGGTTGTTCAGCACATGCGTGGTTAAGGCACAGAAAAACGAAGTCGTTCACGCAAGCGTGGTTCCGTTTGCGTTGTTCACAACTTCATTGTTCCGGAGTCGTGCTTCTGGGTGTTTCCCGTTTGTGTGTTTTGATACATTGTTCTCTTGTGTTCTGATGACCATCACAGAATGGAAAAGGAAGAGGGCTTTCGCGGATTGGGAAAAGTTTCCAGACAAAAAGCTGTTCTTGAAAGGTGATGCTCTGTCTGTAGTGATAACTGTTACCTTTTACTTGCTGTTTTGTCATCATAAACTCTTAAGTTATGATTATGGCTCATTGTTTTTTTATTTTTACTGTTTTCATAGCTAAATACAGACAGAAAACAATGTGTTTTCCCAATGTATTTATTTTCAAAAGCAGAAAAAAAAAGAAAATTGTGCTTCTTGTGAATGACTCTCCATGCTGTCCTTCAAGAATTCTAGGCCAATAGCTGAGCAGATACACAGCACAGGAGTTGAAAAACAGGATGAAATTTCCTAAAATGCAGGCACATTGTTAGAAATGGGGTTTCTGGTTGGCTAGGATATGCACCTAAGCCAGGCAGAACCCACCCACTCTAGTCAGGGTGAGGGAGTTACACGTCCAAGATAACCCCTGTTCACCCCCTTGGTAGCTTGGCACGAGCAGTCAGGCTTAACCCGGAGGCAATGTGTAAAGAGTCTGCACAACACGTGACGCAATAAATACACCACAAAGGGAACACAACACCAAGTTACCAAGTTGTGTTTTGTACACAACATCATTAGACCAAACATAACATGTCAGTAATACCCTGCTACTCAAGCAGTTGTCAGAATGTTACATAATACTGTTACTCTGCAGAAATCAGTAGTACTCACACATAACATTCAGGTTACTTATTATTCTGCAACATAAGCAGTAGTCACGAGATCATTACTATAAAAATGCACTTGTCATAAAAAATATCATAAATACCCATACCAGGAACATTAGAAAACATATGGCAAGTCATGAAAACATATTAGCACATCATGCCCTTAAAAGGAACATTGGAAAATGTATTACACATCATAAAAAAACAAGTTAGCATACAAGTCCCAGCATGCCCCTACAAGAACATCCGAAAAGAATATGTCCAGAAAGAGTATGTGTCTTTAATGATGAGGGCACCTCTAGTGCCAGGAGGTAAAACAAGGAGGTCTCGGCGCTCCTCGGCGCCAAACGGGAGCAGCTCTGATGATTGGACGTTGGGGGGCGACATGCACCCCCTTCGTTTTTATATAGGGACCCCTTCTGGGTCCACGCCCGAACTAGGGTGACCACAGTCTCTGCTGGCCCTCCCGGGGGGAACAGAGCAAGAGAAAACAACCAGGAAGGGGGCCCAGCGGTGCCAGGGGGCCTCCAATGAGGCTTCCGCCCCACCTGTGAGTCCTCCTTACTTTGTGGGGGCTCGATAACAACAGTGGCCCCCTGGCACACCAGGGAAAGGGTCCAGCAGGCACGTGGAGCTTCCGATGAGGCTTCCCTCCCGGCTGCGGACCGTCAATGGCATGGAGGGAGGCTGGTGACAAAAGACCTCCAATGAGGGCTTGACCCTGGGAGGCAGCTGCGCCGCCCTAGCTGAGAAGCCCACACCCAGCGGACCACACTGTTGACCTTGGCTCATAAGCAGATGTAAGCTGGTGCCCCGGGAGCGCTCCTCGGGTCGTGCTTTGCCCCGGGGGCACTTCACGAAGCGCACTGCCAACGCACTCAGATATGCATGAACGCCCCGGGTCGCGGCAGTGATTTCGGGACTCCATGTAATGGAGGAAGTGCGTTCCAGGCGCTTTCAAGAATAGAACCACTGGGGCCCTTAAGGCGCTAGGTAAACCTAGTAGAGCGCTCACCAGGCGCTATGCTTAATCAAAAGTGGAAGAGCTTCTCCAGGCGCTTTCGAGGGCAATACGATGAGCGCTCACCAGGCGCTATTCCCCATAAGAGAAAAAGCAAGCTGGCGGTTGCAGGGGTCAGGGGCCACAGCACCCAGCCCCTGGGGGATACAAGGATGGAGCACAGGGCAGCAGGGCCCAGCAGCAGGCCAGCACAAAGGGTTGCAGACAGTGGCAGTTCCTCCAAGTTACCTAACAAGTCACAGTTCAGCACAAGATGGTTCCTGGTGAGTCCCTCCAGCAACAGTCTGTGTCCAGTTCCAAGCATGTTTCTTGTTCCCAAGTGTTCCTCAATTGCGGGGAAAATCCCTTGTACTTATACTCAGTTTTGCAGTGGATTAACAAAGAAGGGGAGAGGAGGTTCCAACCAGTTTCAACTGGTTCTGGGAGTGCCCCCTCTCGCCTCCAGCACAGGTGTCAAACCTCAGTTGGGGGTAAACTAGCCCTTTGTGTGAGGCCAGGGCACAGCCTTTACAGATGCATGAGTGCCTCTCCCTTCTCTCAGCCCAGGAAGACCATTCAGTATGCAGATGCACCTCTGTAACACTTCCACGCTCCCTGAGTACAGGCTGTCTGAAAAGTATGCACAAAGCTCCGCTGTCATTCTACCCAGACGTGGATTGGAGTCAAGCTGCAAAACACCAGTCATAAGCACAGATAAATGCACACTTTCTAGAAGTGGCATTTCTATAATGATAATAAGAAATCCACCTACACCAGTAAGCAGCATTTCTCACTACCATTACAACCATACCAGTCATGCCTACATTACCCCTCATAAATCAGACAATACCCCCTAGGCATAATGCATGGCATTTCCAATACAATCCTATGAGAAGGCAGCACTCACAGCAGTGAGAAACCAAATAGGCTGTTTGTCACTACCAGGACAGGCCACATTACTAGGTACATTTCCTGCCTTATACATATATAGCACCCTACCCAAAGGGCTAGCTAGGACCTACCCTAGGGGTGACTTATATGTAGTGCCCTGTAGTAAAAGGGCAGTTCTGGCCCTGGCAAGTAGAGTTAGATGCCAGGTCCCTGTGGCAGCAAACTGCGCATGCAGATCCTGCGCTAGCAGGCCTGAGACAGGTTTGAAAGGCTACTTCAGTGGGTGGCGCAAGCAGTGCTGCAGGCCCACTAGTAGCATTTAATTTACAGGCCCTGGGTGTAGGGATGCCATTGTACAAGCAACTTACAGGTACATTAAATGTGCCAATTACGCATAAGTCAATCTTACCAAGTTTACAAGGGAGATCACATGCACTTCAGCACTGATTAGCAGTGATAAGGTGACTAGAGTCATAACGTCAGCCAAAAAAATGGTCAGAAAAATTGGGAAGAGCAGGCAAAAAGTTTGGGGAATGACCCTGTAGGAAGGGCCAGGTCCAGCACACGTTAACATATATTTGTACATCATGCTGTTTACATGTAGATACTATTCGGCTACTTAATTCGCTAATACGCTTCAAACATCATAGTATTGAGTGCATATTTATCAGGTAAATAAATGTGAAAATATACCATTTTACAACTCAATTTACTCTCAAAACACAAAATAAATATGGATAAATACCAACAAGATGGCAACAAAATTAATATGGATAAATAAAGACAGAAATGTTCAAAAAATAAATACCATGAAACCGGGAGCCCTTGTTATGATCAATAATTAACTATTATGGTGTTTTACAGTGTAGGGGTTCTGTACACTGGGCAGTTGTTGAGCCCCGTATTGCGCCCTGCTTTTTGTTGGTCCTCCGTGATGTAATAAAGGATCGCAATTGGTTCCATCTCTGCCAAGCTTGCAGTTCCCACACTCTGTTTAGAGATGCGTAGAAAAAAAAAACACGCATCTAGTCATTTATTTTATTCAGAAAACAATTTCCAGAGTGGGTGCTTTAATCATGGCGTCCACTCAGCAATCCTTCAGTCGTGAAAGAAACTGCCACAGCTGTAGCTGACTTTGCATCACAGAAAACTTCAACAGGTACGCGAGGTTCTCGAACTAAGGTACCAATAGCCTAGTCCGCCCTGACCAACCAGCAGACCACCAACAAGACCATCGGTATTCACTTCAGTCTCTTTGTTGTATTGATATTATTTCATCACAAAAAAAACATGGGTTTTATGGAGTGTGGTCAAGTTCCACTGGAAAAGCTTTTTGTGTGTAGGTGTTCCCTATAGACACCAGGTTGTTCGATGGAAGTTGAGATGGCACGCCATGTAAGTCTACTTGGGAGATCTAGTTCGTGCTAACAACAACAACAATCTTTAGCTCCTGGTCAGGTGCAAATAAACTAGGTGGACTGGGGTGAGCTATTGAACATTACACATTCTTACTCTCACTCTTTCCCTCCCTGGTTCGCAGACTGTCAGGCTGAAATAATAGTCACTGTCTTCTGATGGCAAGACAGAGGGCCCTTGACTGTGTGCATCACTCCTTTCACTGATGCTGGTGGAGAGGGATCACTGGTACCTTCTGCATCTCCTGCCATGACTTTATAGATTACAAAACCTTTCTGTTACTCATTCACTGAGTATGAAAGCTCTCCTGAGCATATATGCTATTGTGAATCCCTCATCCCCCAAACTTAGTTTTATGGTTTGGAGAACTATGCGTGCGGGGGTCCCAACACCACAGCTGGCTCACAAGTGCTTTCACACCCAATGAATGAGCAGCAGAAAGTTGCACCTTTCTCATTGGTGTCTGCCACACTGCATGTCACAATGTCAGTGTTTGCTTCTGCAAACCCACATTCAGGCCCCTAGAGATATTAGAATGTGAGATATGCTTATGCATGCCCTTTCCCCTCACCTGACCTCTTGGAATGTTGCTTTACTCCCAGTCCCCTCTCCTTTCCTCTCTGTGGTCCTGACCTGTTTCCTTCTCTCCCCACAAATGGTATGCATTCTATTCTCCTCAGGAGAGGCCACCTGTCAGCTGTGACTGACTGGACCCCGGTGATGGTTGTGCTAACAATAAATAATACATCTTCACTTCAGGAGGCTTTCCTGTTCTCCTAACATAACTCCTTGAGGGGGTTCCTTTGAGGCTTCTACGTCTACCTTTAAACTCTGCGGCCCACAGCCCTCCTCATTTAACACAGAAGAGCTTGAGAAGTTTAACAAACCCTGGTCCACACCATGTCTGACTCTGACCCCAGGATGTGTTCTGTTTGCAGTGAGTGGGAGTTATGGAGCAGAACATCTGGTACAAGTATGAGGCAAAAACACTAAATACAGTGGAGTGCCAACATGTGCAAGCTGGAAGCGGGACCCACACGAGAGGATTAGTGCGGTCTCACTGGGGAAGATCTCCTGCAGTGTCTAGACTAAAGACGTGCTGTTCTCCCGTCTTGATTTACACCAGGTTTCACGTGGTGGAAATTAGCACTGCAAAAACCCCAAGGATGCTTGGATTTTGTGAATGTTGTAATTCCAACCAGTGGCGTCTCTAGATGTGATTTTTAGGGGGGGGACACAAGGGACCACTGATAAAATTGGCAGAATCACCTACAACGAGCACGTGTTTACATACAGACACGCACACACACACACTCCTGTTCTCTTCAAACCACTTTGGTCTCTTTTTTGACATTTACACTATTTTACTCCTCATATCTTTCTGAAACGTTCAATCTGTATGTCTGACACCTCATCTCGTTCCTCTTCAGTACCTTCGTTTCACTTTCTCATCCATGCACTTCCGCGCATCTCCTTCGCTTCGCCAATCTCCACGTACACACAAAGCATCCTGTACATACTATATTTTCTTTAACTTTCACCCTGTCAATATTTCCATAGTGTCTACCTCCTTCACATACTTTCACATATAATCACAGTTATTACTGACACACCTAACCATTGTTCTGTGTGCTCTGCAGAGAGGCCAAGGATTGGATGAGCATGTATTCTGAAGCCCTTTCTGACCCACTGTGGGAAATTTGCACTGCATTCGGCAAGAGATCCACAACTCTCAACTGTGGCGCACCCGCAATCTGAACTCACACAGCAACATAGGAGTGACTCTTTTCACACTACACGCTATAAGTGAGTAATATGTTGCATGAACTACAGTAACATACCATCCTGAAAAAAAGCAAATACTCTTAAGAAATGTAAGAGGAAATTAAATGTGAAATGTGAAGAGGAAATTTATTTTTTTCTGGCTACAGCTGGTGCTTGTTTCTGGTCCAGCGAAGACCTGGCCTGGCAGTTCGGGCTGAACTGTTACCCTGGGGATCAGGGTCAGGACTGATTTTCATATGGCTGGGTCCAAACTGGGGTGGCATGGTGAGCAAAAGAATTGATGGATTGAAAATAGATTTGTGACTAGGGGTTAATGTTTGGTTCTTCATTTCGTCCATCATTTGTGTTTGTTTGCTTTTGTTGCCATAAGTGCGCCAGGTATGCCCAGACATGGGTCCCGGGCTCACTGTGCCACTGGATTCAAGCTAGCCAGGATGCTTGTTTCCGGTCCAGGGAGGACCTGGCCTGGCATTTCGGGTTGGACTGTTCCCAGGGGCGTAGGAGACAATACATTTCTTGGGGGGATAGGGACAGCCTTGGGGACTTTTAATCTACCCTATACAAATCGCTTGTTGTTTACGAACTGCAGGCTCTGATACATATACACAATCATATATATTGGAAGTGAAATAGGGAGAAAGGAAGGCATGTTTTCACAGTCTGAAAGTATCTTTTATTGTTATTTACATTCCCAAAGTAATTAGTTCAAATGTGAAAATAACATGTTGATTAACCTTGCATCTTCATGCACTAAGCAAATCAAGGTAGGAGGGTAAAAAGGAAGAACATACCCTTTGCGCCCCACACCCATCATGCCCCTCGCCTCATGCCAATTGGCACCGCACTGGAGATATCAAAAGCGATTAGGTACAACAGCTGTAAACTGTGCTCGGAAACCATAGTTCTAATAACACTTCTACTCCTGTGTGTGATCTTGGGAAGCTCAGCTCCACATCAGTCATAACTAGAAGCATTTCAACTGAAGACGCTCTTGGAGTTACAGGCTATATAAACATGGATTCTCTAATCTCTGTATAAACCTCAGTCACTAATTTCTTTAGAAACGGCTGTTTGTGATGCACCAAGTCACAGCATGTAAAGAAAAGACATTCACTGATTTTAAAGAAAAGACATCAGAAAATGACTATGATAGGGTTATTACAGTCGAGTTCTGACATTACAATGCCTTCTGCCAGAGCTAGCAGCCATGGTAAAAGGCAGATCATGTCACAGAGCATAATTAATGCAGCTGTTTAAAGCAAAAAATTGAATGTTGCTTTTCTTTCTTCTGCTCTACTTTAATAGCTTGGAATGATAGAAGCTATGCACTAAGGTTTTAAGTGGTTTGTGGGAGAGTTGGTGGTGTGACCATTTATTATATGGGTTAAAATACCCCCTTTGTACATAAGGATATTGCAAGTCACCTTAAAGTTCATACCTTATGAACAAGCATTGGCAAAGCCAATAGGTCTCGCCCATGCAAGTTCTATTGCCTTTGCCAATGTGTTTTAGCCATGCTGTACACTAGTGAGACTACTATTCAGCATGGCTCAAAGTTAATGGCATAAAGGAGAATGATGTGTCATCGACTGGTGTGGCGTAGTATCATGGAGTAAGTAGAGTGTCCTAGAAGGGAGCAGTAAACTAACTTTAAAGGAACAGGGGTCCCTTGAAAAAAATGCAACACCACTCCCATAAACAATGATATTAAAGTAGTATGCAAATGGAATGTTTCATGCATTTATTCAATCAAAATATTAAAGATCAAATGTAGTGGGAAAACATCAACAGGGGAAATCGAGAAAGACTGGTATTCTGGCATTACACAAGTAATCTGGATGACCCAATGTCACCAATTACAAGAAAAATGTAAAAAGTAACATATATAGTACAGTGGTTTGGAGGAGGCTGGCCTGGTTTGTAATGGGTACCTATGGTACTTACACCTTATAGCACGTCCAGTTATCCCTTATTAGTGAAATGTAGGCAGTGTCTAGATGCCAGGCTCTCTAGGGGTGGCTGTAGCCAAGGCTTATCTAGGAGACATGCAAAGCTCATGCAATACCACTGTGGTCACACAGTACTCACACACATGAAAGAAAATACTCATTGTTACAAAAATAAAGGTACTTTATTTTAGTGACATAAATGCCAAAAATACCATAGAGACTATACTCCCTTAGGAGGTAAGTAATACACCAATTATATACACTAGTATGCAGCAATAGCAATAAAACAGTGCAATTAGTGAAAATCACAATGGTTAGAAATGGGCCTAGGGGAAACACAAACCATGTACTAAGAAAGTGGAATACGAATGTCGGTTTCCCACCTAGGCAAGTGTGGTGTGTAGAGGGGCGCTGGGAGTATTAGAAAACACCAAAGGTAAGTGATAGAACCCACCTCAGAGCCCAGGAAAGCAGGAGTAAAGCACAGTAACTTTCCTAGAACACACAAGAACACGAGAAAGAAGATAATGCAAGAACCAGAAGAGACTTCAAGACACAAAGGGTGGATTCCTGGACCTAAAGACCTGTGGAAGAATGCGACTAAGTCCAAGAAGCACAGAAGAGCCCAGGGAGAACAGGAGCCCATGCTAACCCGAATCAAGGTGCAAAAGAAGAACCACTGGTGAAGAACAACAGTCAGTACTGCAACTAAGAAGATTGATGCGGGTTCGTGGTTGGTGCAGATGATATACCACACCGGATGGATGGTTGCAGTCTGGTTTGCATCGCTGGATTCCACCAACAAGCCTTGGCACAAGCAAAGCTCATGGTTAGCGGAAAATGGCACTGCCCGGGACCAGGAGGGACCTGGTGGACTCTACCCAGGAGGAGGAGGAGGAGGAGGAGGAGGGGGCTCTCAGCAACTCAGAGAGCCCACAGAATACCAGCCAGTGCACACAGGAGTCCCCCAGCATGGGGACAAAGGAGTTGCAAAAGGAGGCTCATGCAGCACAAAAACAAAGGATCCCATGCCGCCAGAGAACCACTCAGGAAGCTGTGCATCTCAGGAAGGAGTGCTGGGGGCCAGAGCTACATTGTGCACAAAGAATTTCATAGAAGGATGCCACACGTATTGGCAACTGAAAAACACGTGGTGCACGGGGTACTGTCTTGAGTGAGAAGGAAAGCTCTTACCTCCACCAAAGTTGGACAGTAGGACATCAGGGCCATCTGGACCACTTCAGTCTACCACCCGTGATGCAGGATCCATGCAACTCGTCAGGAGAGGGGACCCATGCAAATGGTCATCGTTGCAGAGAGGTGCCTGCTGAAGCAGGGGAGTGACTCCCTCACTTCAAGGGAGATTCGTTCATTCTTCTGGTGCAGACTGAAGACAGGCTGTCCTCTGAGGATGCACCACCGGGAAACAGATGCATTTGCCTGCAAGAGCTGAAGATACAATGTTGCAGAAGTCGCCTTTGCTTCGTTGTTGCAGTTTGTGGAGTTCCTGGAGGGTCCAGATGCAGTTTCTTCGGTGAGAAGGTGAAGTAAAGGATGCAGAGGATTCCTGCTGGAGTCTTGCAATCTGAATCTGAAGAACCTCCCAAAGGAAAGACCCTAAATAGCCCTGAAAGGGGGATTGGTCAGCTAAACAGGTAAGCACCTATCAGGGGACGGCTCTGACCCCACCTGCTGGCACTGGCTACTCAGATGCTCCCAGAGTTCGCTGCCAACTTGGAATCCAAGATGGCAAAACCCAGGGACCCTCTGGAAGAGCTCTGAGCACCACACCTGGGGTGGTGATGGACAGGGGAGTGGTCACTCCCCCTTCCTTTGTCCAGTTTCGTGCCAGAGCAGGGACTGGGGGTACCTGAACCGGTGTAGACTGGATTATGTAAGGAGTGCACCAAATGTGCCCTTCAAAGCATTTCCAGTGGCCTGGGGAAGGAAGCTACCCCTTATAAACCTATTTCCAAAGGGAGAGGGTGTAACACCCCTCTCCCAAAGGAAATCCTTTGTTCTGCCTTCCTGGGCTTGAGCTTATCAAGCAGCAGGAAGGCAGAAACCTGTCTGAGAGGTGGCAGCAGCTGGGGCTGCCTGGAAAACCTCAGAAGGCTGGAATGGCAATACTGGGGGTCCTCTAATGAGCCCTCAGAGTGCATGAAATCATACAACCAATTCTTGCAAAAGCCTTGGGGTATGATTCCAACATGTTTGATACCAAACATACCTATGTTCGGAGTTACCATTATGTAGCTGGGAATAGGGCGTGACCTATTTCCAGTACATGTGTAAAATGGCATCCCTGCACTCCTGAAGTCTGGGAACATGGTCCTGGAGGTCGTGGGGGCACCTCTGCTAGTGCAGGGGTGTCCTCACACACAGGTACTCTGCACCATGCCCTCAGGGCTGGAGGGCCTGCTATAGGGGTGACTTATAAGTGACCTGGTGCAGTGTAACTGGCAGTGAAAGGGTGCATGCACCTTTTCACGCAGGCTGCAATGGCAGTCCTGCAGAAGCCTTTGCATGGGCTCCCTATGGGTGGCAAAAAAAATGCTGCAGCACATAGGGATCTCCTGGAACCCCAATGCTCTGGGTACCTAAGTACCATATACTAGGGACTTATAAGGGGGCACCAGTATGCCAATCTTGGGTGAAATACTGGGTTACCAGTATGCAACGACCATAATTTAAGTGAGAGAGCATAACTACTGGGGTCCTGATTAGCAGGATCCCAGTAGACACACTCAAACACACTGGCAAACAGCCCAAATGTGGGGGTAACCAAGCTAGAAAGAGGCTACTTTCTTACAAGGTTAGCATCCACAATAATGATTTACAAGCTTTTTTACACCCACTTTTACATCAATGACTCAAATAGTGAATCAAGAAGTCATTAGCTCATAGTACCTATGCTTATGCCAACTTATGTACAATATCATAAATTCAAGTCAAGGTACTTTGGCCGATGATATTTCGATCCCCTAGACAAGTATCAGGATCATCCTAAGCCTTCGTTAAGCTTGAGTTAAAAGGGTTACAGAGTGCTTGTAACCAAAACGGCGAAGATAAATCTGACTCACGTCTCATATGAGTGACAAGGCAATCAATGGAGATCTGAATCTCATTTAAAGTGCCAATGCCATAAAGTAGTAGTAGAGTGGAGTAGTGTCACTGTGCAATAGAGTGTCAGAGAGTGGAGTGGCAGAGTGTCATAGAGTGCAGAGGCATAAATAAGAGTGAACTGGAGTGGAGTGAAGTAAAGTAACGTGAGCTAGCATAGAGAAAGTTGGGTAGAGTGTTGTTGAGCATAGTACATTGTTGTATAGTGGAGTGGCATAGAGGGTTGTGCAGTGGCGTTGAGTAGAATATCGTAGATTGAAGTGGCATAGAGTGGTGTGGAGTGGCATAGAGTGGAGTAAAGTGGAATGGAGTGGCGTATAGGGAGTTGTGTAGGGAGTTACAGAGTGGAGAAAGTGTTACAGTTTAATGGAATAGAGTGTCAGAGTCTAGTATCATGGAGTATAATGTCAGAGTGAAGTGTCATAGAGTGGAGTTGGGTGGTCTAGAGTGAAGTGGCATAGAGTAAAGTAGATTGGTGTAGAGTGTAGTGGTGTAGAGTGCATTGACGAAGATTGCACTGGTTTAGCGTACAGTGCAGTAGCGTAGAGTGGTGAAGAATAGAGGGGAGCAGAGTGGAGTGGCACAGCATAGATTGCAGTGGTTCAGAGTGATGTGTCATAGAGTGATGCGGTGCATGGTAGAGTGTAGTGGTGCAAGGTAGAGTAGACTGGTGTAGAGTGTAGTGGTGGAGTGCAGTGATGTGGAGTAGAGTGGCATAGAGTGTAGTGGCATATAGTACATTGGTGTAGTGCAGTAGAGTGGCATATAGTTGAGCGGTGCAGAGTAGAGTGCTGTGGTGCAGAGTAGAGAGGAGTATAGTTCAGTGGCAGAGTGCAGTGTTGCAGAGTAGAGTGTCATAAAGGGCAGTGGTGTAGAGTAGAGTGGCATAGAATGCATTGGTGTAGAGTGCAGTGACGTAGAGTGATGCAGAGTAGAGAAGAGTGGCTTAGAATACAGTGGTGCATAGTAGAATAGAGTGGCATAGAGTAGATTGCTGCAGATTACAGTATAGTGGTGAAGAGTAGATTGTTGCAGAGTGGAGCATAGTGATGTCGAGTACAGTAGCATAGAGTGGTGCAGAGCAGATTGGAGTGGTGCAGGGTACATTGGAGTGGTACAGTAGCATAGAGTGGAGTTGCGTAGATTGCAGTGGCATAGAGGAGATGATTTCAAAGTAGAGTGAAGTGCCTACAATGGAGTGGTGTAGAGTAGAGTAGAGTGCTGTGGTGCAGAAAAGAGTGCAGTGGGACAGAGTACAGTGGCATTGAATGCAGTGGTGCAGAGTAGAATGGCGTGGAGTTCAGTGGCAGAAAGTGCAATGTTGCAGATTAGAGGGTCTCAGAGTACAGTGGTGTATTGTAGAGTGGCATAGGGTGAAGTCGCCTAGAGTGCTGTGGGGCAGAGTACAGTGGCATTGAAAGCAGTGGCATAGAGTGCTGTGGTGCAGAGTAGATTGGCATGGAGTGCAGTGGCATAGAGTGCATTGGTTTTGAGTAAAGTGGTGAAGAGTGCACTGGCAGAGTGCAGGGGTGTAGTGAACAATGGTTAGAGTAGAATAGCATAGTTTGCAGTGGCGTAGTGTAGAGTGCTGCAGAGTAGAGTGGTGTAGAGTGGAGTGGTACAGCATAGATTGCAGTGGCGTAGAGTAGCACAGAATGGAGAAAAGTGGTGCAGGGTACAGTGGCATAGGGTAGATTGTTTCAGAGTACAGTGAAGAAAAGACAGAGAAAAGATAATATACTTCAATATGCTGAAGTATCTAACGATAACAACAACATAAATAATAACGATAGGCATAAGGGCCCAAAATGAAATATGGCTTCTCCCTGTTAGCCACGCTATAATCAAGCCCTTCATTACCTAGATAACAAAACATTAAACATAAATCATAGAAAAATATACCCTTCTAATAGCTAAATTGTTGTGTTAAAAGGTCAAATCTGGGCCCAATCTCGACTTCACTGTTTCACCAACTGGTGTGATCTTGGGCAAAAACAAATATTGTGTTTCACAGAGTCTCCTTTCTAGCCTGCGGGCACCAGGCTGAGTGGGACTCTGTTTCCTCTATAGATCTTCCGCATTGTCCTGCAGCTCCTCTTAAAAGCCTCCTGCAGTGCTCCTATTCAAGGCGGCAGGTGATGCAGACAGTAATCATCCATAACTCTTTCTCCTCCTCGTGCCTTTTGTTCTTATGAGCACCCTTAATGCCCACAGCTGTGAACAGGACAAACAAAAGGGCAGAGGGTGCAGGGGGCCTCCTGACTCACCTTCATTCTGTTACCATCAGATTGGAGGATGGTCGGTACAGTGCTATTATAAGTAGCGCTTTTGTGCCCCAATGGCCCTCTGAATAATAGATGTAAAAGGGGAAATGATTTTGTCCCCTTGTCCCCCCCACCTTCGTCCCCCGTGTCCCCCACCCTCCAAAATCTGGGGGGATACATCCCCCGCGTCCCCCACACTTCCTACGCCCATGACTGTTCCCATGGGGAACAGGGTCAAGACTGATTTGCATATGGCTGGGTCCAAACTGGGGTGGCATGGTGAGCAAAAGAATTGTTGGATTAAACCCAGATCTGTGATGGGGGGTGAATGTTTGATTGGTTCTGCATTTCATCCATCATTTGTGTTTGTTTGCAGCTGGTGGTGGGGCAGAAATGATTAACAGGAAATTTACAGGGGGGAGAACTTTTAACTCGGTAAGCTTTAAGATTGCAAACAGTTGGGAAAGGGTGGGAGCAAACCACCACCTGGAAAAGGGAATGTGGATGGCCACGACGCACGTAGGGCGTCTCTAAGGTGGACAGCATCCTAGTATCGCTCCCCCGCCGGGTAGATATGAGCTCGAGGGGCCTCCGTACTGGGAGGGTGGGCCACCTCGCGTTTATGGCCCCCCCAAGGTGTGAGGAAGGAGGAGTGAGGCTGGAAGGCCTCTTAAGGGGCAACTGGACAACGAGCTGTAAGATGCGAAGTACGCAGGTGCAGAGAGCACCACATGGAACAGCTCTAGCTTTCTCAGGATGGGTGTCGGCCTTATTCATAAACTCATCTCCGACACCGGGATCGCCCGTAAGCTAACCCTACCTGTGTATTATAAATAAACTTGCGACATGTTATACCCACAAAACATTGTCCTGGCATTTATTATGCTGCATGCATGAGATTGTGATAAAACGCCAGGGGTACTCAACACTAAGGGCTGGGGGTAGCAGCGATAAGGACGGGACCACCACCTGGAAAAGGCGAAAGGATGTGACCACCACAGCTTGCAGCCCAAGCTCAGCTGTTTGCCTCCAAGACATGGACAAGTTAGAATGGTTAGAATCGGCAGTGGTCATCTCTGAAGGATGGACCAACACCAGCAGAGATCCCCCACATCACCTGGCCGTTTAATGAATGGTAACAGGAACGTGTGAATTTATAAATGCATTTTATTTTTTTATCACGTCTTCACTGCAGGCGCTCTGTTTTTGCTTTAAATAATTGAACTAAAAACAGTGGCTATTAAATTCCATCAAGTGGCTCTATTTAGATGTGTTTGAGGTTACTGGGGTTCAAAGCCGAGTGGCCCGATCGGCTGGGTTGGGCCTACATTAATCAACATATTTAAAGTTTTTACTCTGGCCAACGAGGGACGTAGAGTACACCTTTTAAGGGGGTCCGAGTGACATGTTACCACGGTAAGATGTAAGTGAGGCTACCAAGCTCAGGGCGGTGAGGGGCCGCTGGCACGCGCACAGTCAGACGTGGGTTCGGATGGGACGCTGGCGGAGTTTTCAAACTCTCCGCCTCTTCCGGGGGGGGGGCGTGCATCTGAAAGGGGGCGGGGTGGAGCGGTGCCCTTTGCTTCAGGGGTCGACGCGGGCCTCCGTGTTTGTTGGCTCGTGCATGGTGCACCTAGCGTCTGCAGCTGTCGGGCCTGGGTGTAGTGACCAGTTTGGTCCTCTGTTAGCTTTCCTGTGCGGGCGCTTCGAAGCCATTCTGGAAACCGGGCAGCAACCCCCCCCCCCCCCCAGGGGTGTTCCACCCGACGCCGCAGGTTTTCCTTCACGTGGGCGGATTACAGCTTTGTCCTGCTGAAGCCTTCTGTGAGCCCTTGGCATCCGGCCAGGGCACCCCCTTGCTGCCGGGCTCCGCGGGGCTGGGGAGGGGCAGCCCCCCTCCAGTTATACTGATCCCCGAAGAAGGCAGCAGTAGCGTAACGAAACTTACGGGGGGGGGGCTGCAAAGTTCCTGTAGGGGCTCCCCTTCCTCTAGACTCGCTGAGGGGCCTGCCCCCGTGCAGAGTGTACTGTGTTGGAGGGGGGGGGGGGGGGGGGGGGGGGGGGGGTTGGAGCTCATCCCCCCCGCACTGTGGGGACCTTTGTTACGCCACTGCAAGCCAGCTTAAGAAAAGCCAGCGTGCAGGAAAAGACTGGCAAAAACGTGGGTAATCTATATGGTCAGAGGGTTGGACTCGAGTACCAAAGGCAGCCCTGGCAAGCGAGCTCACACCAGTCAGTGCCCCCCAGCAAGCTCTTCATTTCCATGATCTTACTAGCCATTCACTCAATCTCCAGCCCCCCCTCTCACATTTCCCCAACTCTCCCCCTCTTTCCGTCTCTGAAAGCCTCCCCACGCCTGCCGCAATTATCGCTATGCAGCCGGGGAGAGCAGAGACACCAGGAGCTGCCCTGGGTCCCAGCCGGCCTCCAGTGCCCCTGCGACCGGGGAAATGCCCGGTGGAGTAAAAGGGCTGTCCGTTCAAAATGCAGTAGGGCGGGAGAAGTAATATGTGTAGATATTTTTATAAAACTTTTAGAAAAGATGCAACTGTGGCTATTGGGCATCGCACCCCGTGGAGGAACTGGAAACCAAAATCAACGCGGGAGGTTGTTGTGGTGACAGATTTGGAAATTCTATAGGCATACATAGATACAAAGAAACTTTTAAAAACGATTGTTGCAAAATTAAAGCACAGTTTTTCAAATATATTCAGAATGATGTTATGGCAGTCCGGAAAGTAGATCCCTACGCTGCAGTCCACAGTAGAGATGTTATATTGCACATACCACCGGTCCAGCCAGGTCAAGTGCCACTTGCTTCACCATAGAAACTTGTTATTCTCCCATTAGATTCAGCACCAGTTACATTTGCAGACTTTTTCTGTAGAGGTCTTCCAACTACACTTCTGTCCATTCTAAGCGCTGTAAATAACAGGCGCTACAGTTAACCGCTTCAGTGGTGCTGTATTTCTCAAAAGACAGAAGATTGAGTTGGCATTGCCAAGAATCCAACTGGTGACTGGCACATTACCAAACAGCATATCACTAACTCACCCTAGGGTTGCCGCTGAATGGAGAGCAGTTGTGGCACTCTTAACTCACACCTGATGATAAAACGATTATCACACAGTGAATAGTAAGGTGAGGTGGAAATCTGAGTGGGTGCCCTACATGTGTGGAGACTGCACTGTTTTAGTGCACTGAAAGTTTTGCAACTTTTCCAGGATAGGTAAGGCATCCTCAGATATCTTTGTTTCCGCTGTTGGGGAGGGCTGGTGGGCCATTCAGGCAGTGTTGGCGCTCCAAAGCTTTCCTCCTCTCCTCAGACCTGCCCCTTGCAAAACAAAACCTCCACCTTCCCGTAGAATTACACCATAGACATGATTTCAAGGTTGACATGGCTGGAGCATGTCAGCGGCAAACATAACTACCATGGTTCTGTGCTTCATTACAATCTGTAATCATTGGGTGAGTCTTCATCCAGGAGACAGTGGATCGTCAACAACTTCAGACACAACATGACTCCCTAAGTCAACTCTGTCACTTCCTCATGGTTCCAGACCCTGAAGATGCTGATGAAGATTTTCAAGTGGTTCCTTACCAACACCTGGAAAACCACCACCCGCTCCGTCCTTATTGGCAAGCTGTAGTATGGGACCTCTTTTATGCCAGGATCAACAAGCAACTCATCTGGAGGCTGAAGACTATTCAGAACTTACCAGCCAGAATCACTCTCAGCCTCCCTCGCCACACACATCATACCTCACCTCAATACCCATACACTAAGAAAGCACAATTCACACTCCTCACCCACACCTTCAAGGCACTACATAACTTTGGCCCTGCATACGTCAATAATTGCATCTGCTGTCACAAACCTTTCAGACATCTCCTCTCGATCAGGCTTCTATTGGCACATATCCCACACATACAGAAAACCATATTCAGTGGTCACACTTTTTCCTACACCTCTCCTAAAGGTTGGAATGATCTGCAGTTACACATCAGAGCTCCCTCCTCACTTCTGATGTTCTGCAAGAAGCTGAAGATCTGGTTCTTTGAATTGCTTCCCGCATGGCTAGACTCTCACCTGCATAATGCCAAGTTTCCCTCCCAGGTGATAGTGCACTTTACAAATCAGCATGACATGAGGGTCCGCTCAGCTAGAATTTTTGTGGTTATTAAAATGTGTGCCTTTGAGTCACATAACATTATATATCCGTTTCCTTGCAATTGCGCTGTGTAGCCCCTCAGTCTGATCTTGCATTCCATGGGGCCTATTCACAAACTACATTTTGTAGTATGTATAGTTGTACTATTGTTGTATTACTGGCATACCTATGGTCAGTGACCTCCACCTCTCCTATCCTTTCTGTGTGGAGATCTGTACACACAGTGATCTATGTTTTGTTAGTAAATTTACACACCATATTCACACTTAGACATTTACAAATGGATTATGTGTTAATAGCATTTACACAATGCACCCTCACACCATTCACAACCCACTGATGCTCACATCACACACTCACGCAGATACATGCACATGGTTAGAGCAGATATGCATAAAAGGTGCCCAGTTTTGATAGATTATTGAAAAGAAATAAGCTTTGGGACAGGACCTGTGTCCCCGCCTCCTCTTTGCTATTATTTCTCATATGTTTGTCTTAGTTAAACAAAATAGGCCTGATTTAAGAAAAGTGGTGCTGCACGTAGTGCAGCACCAATGTTCTTGCGCCCCCTAACGCCACCATATGTGCACCATATCTAGGATATGGCGTGCCATGGTGGTAGTTAGGGAACTAGCATCAGAATTTTTTATGCTAGTTCAGAGCTTTGCAGGATTAGCTTTAAAAATGTTGACGCTAATCCTGCAAAACCCATTGAGCCCCATTGTAAACAATGGTGTGCCTCCTTTGAGCAGGCTTTAAAAGTGCCAAAAAAAATGACGCAGAGAAATCTCTTAGATTTCTTTGCTCCATTTTTTCGGCCCCCCTAACGGAGTAATGCCTCCTTTGCATACATTATGCCTGGCGGATGCATAATGTAGCACAAAGGGTTACAAAGTGTCGCAATGAGTGCCTTGTGCCACTTTGTAAATTTGGTCCAGCAATTTTGGCCTTGTTAGGCCACATTAACATTAAAAAAAAAATGATGCTGATGTGGCTCAAGGAGGCGCTAGGGCCTCTTAAATCTGCACCCTAGTGTTTTAAAATATACAATTATGCTTATTTCTAAACCCTGTGTTTTTTAGCACAAATAAATTGGACGGACACCCAATGCTTCATTTTTCGTGTTTCGTCTCTTAAATGTATCTTGTTTTGCAAACATTATTGTGGAGGGTAGGCGGTGGTAAGCCAATCTATTCTACCCCCCATAGAAACATTTAATATTTTTCAGAAAAACATTGATCCATGTGTTTTTTAACCATTGCGGTCCTTTTTCTAAAGATTCTCTGAGGACATCACCGAACTCCATGTTACGTATTAGAATCGTTTTTGTCAAAATGTATTTATTTCTTTATTTGTAGTTTTATAAAGTAGAAACCTGGCCTCACAACGGTCTCGTAGAGTTGTACATGAAGATAACGGAGATAGTAATATATGACATCCAGACAAAACAATAAACTGAAATAAAGTGAGGCAACTGTAGTAGATAAAATAACAGAAAGAAATGCAGGAAAAGAAAACACGGATACAACACTAAAAGTTGATTAACTGTAGAGTTATGTCCCATAACATTTTAGATGTTTATAAAGCAAACTGTGACTCCAGAATAAACCTCCCACTCTCCATAAGCCCTACAAGGCATGCCTTGGCTCTCAATGGATGCGATGATCAAGTCAATGTCTTCTGTACTGTTCACAAAGCGTTCTGATGCAAAGTCCAAGAACACACCAGCTAGAAATCTAGCTTTTAAAAACAGACCAGATCACTAGGAGTCTATGCATGGGGATGCCATGAACTTAAACCTGAGAGTTGAATTTCACAATGAGACGCAAGCCACGCCGTTCCCACCAGAATCAGACTATTCTGTCAAATCAACATTGCCTACAATAGAAGCAAGTAAATAAGGCTTAGACCTTCCAGACTAGGATCCCCTGGTGTTCTCTTAGGATTTAGATGAATACCTAGCGACGATGAAGGTCTAAATATTTGTATGCGTATCGGTTAGAATCCTAGGACATCTGGTCACTGCATATTCTAAGGTCTCACTTTTTGCTGTCCCAGATCACCCGGACAGCTGCAACTGTATAGTCTGCATAGCAGTGCATAAAATGTGCCACAAGGACTTTATTGTGTTTAATCCTGTAAAGAAGCTGATGGGAAAGTGTTTTACCTGTATCTCTGACTGCTTGTGTCTCAAATTTGTGATACATTAAGTGAAACCCTGAAAACATTTTACGTTTTTTGGTCGGCACTGACATTGGCCTGAGGCAGTTGCAAGGGAAGCTGTTGTAGTTCTTTTTATGCACTTTTGCTTCTCCCATCCTCCCTGTGAGATCAGGAGCAACCTATGTCTTCCTTAAATGTCGTTTCTATTTCACATCCGGGGCAGATGAAGAGGTAGTTGTTTATGTGAAAAATAACTAATCTTATGAGCTCTATAGTCATAAAAAAAAAAAGCTCTATCTTGCTTGTGGTTATGGGAATCATACTGCTTGTGATATTCCCGAGGCAGAAAGTATATGTGAGCACACCACTGGATAGGATGCTCTGCATGACTGCATTCCTTTGGTAACCAAAGAATATATCATCAGTGTGTCCATTGTGGAAGGCCTTCCATAGCTGAACTAGAAGCGAGATTGTAATTAACTGTTCGAGACTATGAATATTCCATTTTTTGGACACTTCTTTCTGTCAAAGTGTATCACGATACCCAAATCACAGTGATAATTTCACCAAAATGTGCACATGTTGCACTTTGGTCTTCATAAGTCCGTCAAACATATGACAACAGAACTAACCTGTTCAGTAGTTTGATTATGAAAAGTAACTAACAGACACATTAGCCCTGTAAAGAACACTATCTAAGAAGTAGAACGTGGCACTGCATAGTTTGGTCAATGTTGTGTGGATCTGCAGTGTGAATTGCCAAATGTATCCAAAATGTAACAGTGCAAGAGCCAAATAAATTGGCAAACTGGATGGGGTATTTCAAGAGCAGGGATGAGTGCGGTCCACAGAATCCCACATTCAGCCAGTCTGAGGATGGCTGGGTGTAGACCACACCACTAAACCTCTCTCAGCCGATCAGTCGTGTGTTTTGGCCAATAGGCTCGCATCTCAGACCAGAGAATGGTTGGGTCCTCCACAGGCCCCCAGAGCATAGAATACAACTGATTAGTTCTACGGGTTGCTCCTTGGCTGCTCCTGTGGATCCATGTGTTTATACTATAGACCAGTGGTTCCCAACCTGTGGTCCGAGGACCCCTGTGGGTCCGTGAAGCCTCCTCAAGGGGTCCATGACTGCCTAGAAAATTAAATAATATTAACAGATTAATAAAGTTGAAAAGGATTGTGAAATTGGAGGGTAAACATTAAATTAGAATCCACAGATTTATTTTTGGGAGGAGTGTAGGTGCATCAAACAGACTATAGTATGGACGACGTGTGGCTACAATTGTATTTAGAAAAGCTCCAACCTTCCTATCAAAATTGCATTTTTTATTTTATTTGTTTGCAAATTAAATAAAATGTGTTATAATTTTTCTGTGCGATTGATGGAATGCAGGCCAAATCATCAACAATGTTTAGGCCTGGGCACCCGGCTTCCAGTAATGACTCAGTGAGGGGTCCCCGGATTCCATTAATGATTCAGTGGGGGTCTCCAGGTTCCAGTAATGATGAAGTGTGGGTCTAAAGACGTCAAAAGGCTGGGAATCATTGCTATAGACAGTTGAAGCATGTGTCCCCCAGAGAAGCACCAATCAACTCTGTCTTTTCCTCCGCTCCTTACTCGGAGTACTATCCCTCTGTAATACAGGCCACTCTAAAGATTGTACATGTTTGCAAGCTTGTCTGACTGTTTATCCTCACACTTTTCTTACATGGGTAAGCGCAGCATCAACACACGTCAAGCAGTCTCTAATATGCTTGCAGGACATGAAAACGCATATAAAGGCCATCCTTACTCTATCCATCCGTACACGAGCTCTAATACCTAAGCGCCCTATCGCTCACTCCTTTTCGCTTCATCTCCATCCCTGGTGGATAGAAAACAACACAATAAGAGCACATAAAATCGAAACATTACATCCGCAATACAAATAAACATCCTTCCATGCAGAGCATGACCGTGAAGTAGTACACTACCAGTCCGCAAATGCAATTGATGCCTTGTCTGCAGTATTCAACTAAAATATAAATCAAAACTGAAAAACAAAACAAAAAAGAGCTCTCCAACCCCAGCGCCGGAAACGACGACATCACGCCCTCACAAGACCTCTGCGACTCACTCGCCTCGTTCTTTCACCGCAAGATAGCCGACATACACAACAGCTTCGGCGCACAGACCACGCACCCAACCACCAAACCAACGCCCCCCAACACCACCCTCTGCGCCTGGACCCCGGTCAGCACCGAAGACACTATCCACACGATGAACACCATCCATTCCGGATCTCCGACCGACCCATGCCCCCACCACGTCTTCAACAAGGCCGACTGCATCATCACACCCCATCTCCGGGACATCATTAATGCTCCTTCAACACCGCCACCTTCCCGTAGAGCTGGAAGCATGCCGAACTCAGCGCCCTCCTGAAGAAACCCGCAGCCGACCCCACCGACCTCAAGAACTACCGCCCCATCTCGCTCCTCCCGTTCCCTGCCAAAGTCATCGAGAAGACCGTCAACAGACAGCTAGCCGCCTTCCTCGAGACTAACGGATCCCTCGACCACTCGCAGTCCGGCTTCCGTGCCAACCACAGCACCGAGACCGCCCTCATCGCAGCCACTGACGACATCCGAGCCCTGCTCGACAACGGGGAAACAGCGGCACTCATCCTCCTGGACCTCTCCGCAGCGTTCAACACTATCTGCCACCACACCCTTGTGCAACGCCTCAGCAACATCGGAATCCAAGAGAAGGCACTAGAGTGGATCATCTCGTTCCTCACCGGAAGAACCCAGAGAGTCCGCCTCCCCGTTCAGTTCCGAGGCCACCAAAGTCATCTGCGGCGTACCGCAAGGATCGTCACTCAGCCCCACCCTATTCAACGTCTACATGAGCCCCCTCGCAGCCATCACACGCCAACACAACCTCAACATCATCTCCTACGCCGACGACACCCAGCTGATCCTCTCCCTCACCAACGACTCAGCCACCGCCAGAACCAATCTGCACGAAGGGATGAAAGACGTAGCCGAGTGGATGATGAATAGCCGCCTGAAGCTGAACGCAGACAAGACGGAAGTCCTCATCCTGGGATCATCACCCTCTGCCTGGGACGACTCCTGGTGGCCCCCTGCACTGGGCAGCGCACCCAAACCAACGGACCACGCACGCAACCTGGGCTTCATCCTGGACTCCTCCCTCTCGATGACCAGACAAGTCAACGCTGTTTCATCATCATGCTTCAACATCCTACTCATGCTCCGAAAGATCTTCCGATGGATCCCCACCGAAACCAGGAAGACGGTCACCCAGGCACTCGTCACCAGTCGACTGGACTACGGAAACACCCTTTACACCGGAACCACGGCCAAACTACAGAAAAGACTCCAACGCATCCAGAACGCCTCCGCACGCCTCATCCTCAACATCCCTCGACACAGCCACATCTCCGGACAACTGAGAGACCTGCACTGGCTCCCCGTCAGCAAGAGAATCACGTTCCGTCTTCTCACCCACGCACACAAGGCCCTCCACGACCTGGGCCCCAGGTACCTCAACAACCGCCTGACCTTCTACACTCCCACCTGCCAGCTACGATCGATCAGCCGCGCCCTCGCCGCCGTTCCACGCATCAGGAAAGCCACCGCGGAGGAAGATCCTTCTCCTACCTGGCAGCCAAGACTTGGAACTCCCTCCCCATCCACCTCCGTCTGACCCAAGACCACCTCTCCTTCAGGAAGCAACTCAAGACCTGGCTGTTCGAGCAGTATCGGTCCCCCCCTCCCCCAGCGCCTTGAGACCCTCCGGGTGAGTAGCGCGCTTTACAAATGACTGATTGATTGATTGATTGTATTCCTTACTGCGAATAAAGCACTGTTCTGCCCCTCAAGACTAGGGTTTTGTTTTTATAAATAAATGTAATTTGTTTTTAAATTTATACATAACAGAGAACGATATGTAGATCAAGTGCCGTGCACATTTTACACATCAATGCAAAGTAGCAATGAGTATAGAAGTGAATATCAGGCGTTGACCAACTACATTAAGGTCAGGGGTGGCTCTGCCGCTAAGGCGGAGGAGCATCGCCCGCTACTTTCAAGCAGAAGGGAAAGGAAAAATAAAATTATAATAGTGAAGCATTATTATCATTTTATTTTTCCTGGGTTGGGGTGGGGCAGGGCTGGGCTGGAGGGGGAGTTTTATGTGCACAATAAGTGCACATGTCTGTTTGGCTGGACGTGTTCGGCTGGCCAAACAGACATGCGCATTTTCCATTTCTCCAGCCTTCTGTATTGAACAACCAGGAGGAAAAAGTGCACAGGCCTTCACTCCCTCTGTGAGCACCGAAGCAGGGCTCTCACACCAAACACGACACTGGTTAAGGCAGTCGGGAAGGTTGTGTTTTTTTAATGTGATGGATTAAAACTGAACCCACCCATGGTCCCCACAGTTTGTTGTGTTTCTCAGGGCAGCCCCTCTCGGGGCAGCCCCTTGCTTTGACCACATCTTCATGGTAAGAATAGTAGTCCATGCCGGGTATTGACTCGTCTACTGGCAGCATCTGCTGAACTTTCCAGTGTCAGGCCATATCTCGCCTGGCAATGAGAAGCAACCAAGCCAATTAACGTGATGGGACCCGCGTGCCTCCCCCTTCTCCTATGTCTAGATGTGCAATTTTGGGATTTATATCTAGGAGGCTGCCCAGGATCTCCGACAGGATACAGTGAATGTATGACCAGTATTTTCAGAACGCTGGGCATTGCCATGCCATATTCATGAAGTCACCAACTACCCAGCCAAAAGTAGAGTTTCTTGCTTTGGTTTCTTATTCCATACACTGTGTTTTAGTCCTTGCATTCACCATTTTAAGGTAGATTGGTTTGCCACAGTAGCTTCATGGGAACGGATGCACCATATAAAAGCCCAAGTAGAGCTAACCCTGGAAGAGGTCCAGCTCTGGTCTTTAGGTCGGATCATCCCTGCCTCCGAACTTAGTGATTAATTTGTAAAAAAAAAAAAAAAAAACATAAGTGCCAGTGCCCTCCTCAGGAGGCCACCACAGGTTTCACCACTCATTGCCCCTGCCAGCATTGCCAATGACATCACTACTAACCATCACACGACTACAAGTCTGACAGTTCAGACTGTTTGAGGTCCCAAACCTATAAGAATGGCTTAGGCAGCAGGTAATGTTTTCAGTGTACAATGAATAAATAAACAAGTGTTGTTCTGCTCATCTTTAAATTACGCAAACAACTCCACCAGGTGGCAGCTGTCATAAGTGCTGGTGTTGACAATTAAGTGTGGGTGCCAAGCACCGGCTCAAATTAAGCACTGAACCACCAGTCATTTACCTTCATAAGGCGGGCCGCATCTCACGGCGGCCATCTTGCTTCATACATGGACTAAACACATTTGTCAAAGGGGAGGCTGAGACACTGGCCAACTCAGAAATTGACGGATCTGTGCACGCATTGAAATCTAGACACTACGAAGAATGCCGTAAAGGCTGGGTTTTTGTTATATAAATTTCCAAAATAATTTAAGATAGGGAATACATAGCTAGACATCTACGTATGTAAACCTAACCAGGATGACACGCTAACCTCAAAAATTTGGAGGCCGTGCAACACAAAGAATGCTCTTTGCTCGACAATGTTTATGAAAAGACTCCTGAAAAAAACACCTCCTTTAGCTTGGCAGAAAATGCAATGATGGGGGCGTTGAAGAGATGGTTGGAGAGCGGCCGGGGGTGAGATGGAAAGATCTGTGACAGACTGAAATAGATTAACTGGCTGTATAATATGTACAGCACAAAATCTATATTTAATGCAGGAAAGGATCATTTTTTTCAGAGAAGCTTTTATTTTACAGCTGGCACCCAGACACTTGGTCCTTTCGTCTCATTCAATTTTTTTTCCGTACATTAAGAATTTCAGGGTGAACAGCAACCCCCTGAGTATTTGCATGACGATTCCCTTTAAAAACGCAATCTTCTAATGGAGCCGAACATGTCTGAGTCATAAATTAAACTCTGTGTGCGGGGAATTAGCGAGGTGGCTTCACAGAGCAGGGTGACAGCTGTTCTCTCGGGTTCAGTTCAGAGGCCTCCTTTGTGTGAAATTTAGACAAAAAAACACGAAAACAAAATCAATAGGTCAAGGAATGCATTTCCAGCCCATTTTAAAGGCCTTTTTCAATTAAAAGAGGGCGTGCCCTACGCCTTAGAAGCAAGCTGGGGCATGTGGGCAGTTCAGTGCGCTCGTGCCTCACTTCCAATCACTCATTCACTGAGCCACCTCTCTATTCTCAATGTCAAATGCGATCATTCGCTCCTGCGTTACTCCGCAGCAGCCCCTACAGGCCAAACATGTGTAGTTCACTTCAATGTCGCAGGGTTTGTGGAATTCTAGAGGCAGTTTTAGCAAAACTTTGCGCCGATGCTAAGTCACAAAAAGTGACGCAAACAAGCACAGTGTTGATAAAGTATTTACTTTCCGCAGCAAAACTTTACTTTTGGGTGGGGAAGTACCCCTAAAAGTGTCACACCTAGCACTTTGCATCAAGCGGGTGGGCGCCTCGTGCTGGACCGGACTGGGAAATTAAGCCAGCCCTGGCAAAAATTATACATTCAGTCCTAATTTGAACCACGTGAGTGCCCCCCTGACTCATTGCACACAGGCACAATATTAGCTGACTGGATTTTTACCAGCGCCACCGGTATTTTGATGTCCCGCCGGTGCAAAAATACGCAAAATCACATGAAGTCTGTACTTTCAGCCTTTATCTGTACATATGTCAAACAGCAAATATAAATTAAAAGTACTCTTACATATGTTCTAGGACGCCATGACTGAAATTTAAAGTAAACAGAGGCAGAAAGGCCATGTTACAAATTAATTCACAAAGGTTTGATTACAGCCCTATTTGGGACCATGTCAAGGCCTTTGCAGATTCTTTAAACCAATGGTCCCCAAACTTTTGACTTCTGTGGACCCCACTTTATCATTACTGGAGCCCTGGGACCCTCACTGAATCATTATTGGAATCAGGGTACCCCCCCCACTACTGAAAGCTGGGGACCTAATCTGTTAATATTATTTCATTTTCTAAGCAGTTGTGGACCCCCTGAGGAGGCTTCGCGGACCCCAGGGGTCCCTGGACCAAAGGTTGGGAACCACTGCTTTACACAACTCCGGTATTTAGGTAGAGTACGGACCTGGGAGTTAAAAAACAAAGCCTCGTTAACCAGTTTACAAAGGCATGTAAATGGTCTTTTAAAGATCTGTGAAAAACTTGGGTGAGGCCGAGATTAGATGGCAAACGCTGAACAGCCGAGTCCACAGCAGCTCAAGAACTGTATGTCCTGGAAGCTGCAGCAGAATCTAAAACCATTTTAACCCTATGGGCAGTGGCGGCCGGCAGCTTAAGGAGGGAAGGAGGCGGGCCGGAAGCACACACACACACATACACACACACTCATTCTTTCAGACACGCGTGCATGCACGCACATCCATTAACAACACTCATACCATTCAAACATGCACGCACGCACCAAACATTCATTTTAAAACATCACACGCACTCATTCTTTCACACACACACGCACCTTAGGTCAGCCAAAGAGGGAAGGCAGCAGTCCCAGCCTCGTCACAGAGTGGGATGGGGTCAGTGAGACTGCTGACCCCACCCCACTCTGTGACGAAGTGTCACTGATTGACACTCGCCCTGGGCGCTTCAGGGCTTAAACCTGAAGCTCCCAGGTCGAGTGTCAATGGGTGACGCTTTCCTCGTCACCCAGGGGAGGGCCTCGAGGCATCTTTGCTGAGCCGAGGAGGTCACGCCAATAGGAGCTGTGACCTCCTCAGCCCAGCAAAGTTCAGCTTAGGCAGCCAGGAGTCTGCGCAAATCGTGCATGGCTCACTCCTGGCTGTCTGAGCTGAAAATGAAGAGTGTGTCAGGCTGGCCTTTGTTCAGCCTGCCAGACACTCTTCATAAGGGGCAAAAGGTGGGGGCGGGGCGTGGCCCCTCCACCCTAAAGGACGGGCCGCCACTGCCTATGGGTGTTGCGTGCAGCGTGACATGCACCAACATTCCTGGAGGCCGAAACCAGCCTCCATGTGTCAAAACCGGGCTCCTAGGGCTCCAGCCTCCAGGGGGACTGCCCGCTTGCCTGGCTGGCCAGTCTGGCAATGCAGGCCTCCTGGGTCTCCATCCTCCAGGGCAATTGCCCGCTTGCCTGGCTAGCCAGTCTTGCCATGGTCTCATGGGTGGTACACAGGTGTTTCCGTGCTACTAGCCATGGTTTTTAACGCAAAGGCTTATCTACTAACAATCATAGACAGGACTTTGCACCAAAATATAGTGCCTCCTCGGGGCGGGCGCTAACTAGATGAAATGTTTTTATTTCACCTAACTTTTCACACATTGCAAGTGAGCTGCCCTTTAAAGCAAACATACAATATGTGCCAAGTATAGTATTTTGTACTGGAAGGCGTGCCTTCTAGTACAAAACATGTAGGCTGACATCATTGACCCATTTTTGCACTGTAGTGTATATGTGTGTGCACTGAGGGTTGCCTGACAGAGCTCCAGCGCCGGGGAAGAGAGCAGAGGTACCATATCTTTGAAGATTTGAGGTTCTCCTGTTTTCTCCTCTGAACGCAAGACAGCCCAGCAGTTTTGATTCCTGCTTTGAACTATGAATTAGTGAAGCTCCTTCTTACTATCTGCAGAAATACTGTGCCAGGAAAAGTGGTATTCAATACAAGTGACAGGAATGTTTACTATTCAGGGGCTCCCAGGGGTGCTTTATGTTTAGGGGTTCCAAATCATATCATAGACCAAGAAAGTGAACACTGAGTTAGTTCGGGTGTTACTGAGAACTTCAAGGTGAAACACCCCCCTTTGTTTTTACCTACCCATTTACAATTGTATGTTGTGTAAGAATTTGGCCTCAGGGTACCTTTTGAGGACACTCCTTTATTCCTCACTAAATATACATAAAAGAGACACGTAGCATCCTGCCCCCCCGCCCCTCCATCTCCACTTCTTCAGGGCTTCCCTCCCTTCTGCTAAAATGCAGTAAATAAAAAAGATTGATGGTTAATTCACAAAGACAGTTATGTGCTTGAGGAACAGTACTCCTCTGGTAATACTCCACATACACAAACATGCCATGCACAAAGGTACATGTGTCCTATCCCTCATGTGCAGACATAGATCACTTCTGTGCAAATGTGGCCAGAGGGAGTAGCTGGAAATTGGGAAATATCTACTAGAAAGTGTGAGGAGGAAAGTGGAAATTAAGGTGGGGCACTGGGAAAGAAATGCAAATAGGAAAACATACCTATGAAAGGGTGAGTCAGTTTCAATTCACAATTTCTATACCTCCATATACTCCAGCAAGACTAGAGTCCAAACAGGCTCAAAACTACTGCAGCTCAGCCTGCAGTAAGTCACACACATGGCCACTGCAAGAGAATCACATAGAAGTGTTAGAAGTAAGGAATACCACAGCTCGAAAAAAGTGTTGACTAACTTTATAGATAACAGGCATTGATCCAAGTCATACTGTCAAAATGGAAATATAACAGGTGTAAATACTTAAAAAAATTACAACCATGTATATTTTTAATAAGTTATAACATTGCACATATCTCAATACTCTTCAATCACAACTATACAAACGCTCAGACACATCACAACACATGGCATGCCACAAAACAACCCAACACCTGAAAATAACATGTCATTGCCCAATACTATATAAAACAACCTTAACTGTGAAATCCCCAGTAATCATCTGACATACATTTTTCCACCTGCATACACAATATCCCCCCCATTAGTTGCATACAGGAAATTACACTGCATATGCATAGATAACACCTACATGCCTTACAGGGCCTTCACTTCGAGGAGGACTGCAACTTTGTGGGAAAAGGAAATATACAGGAGCGACAAAGAATGAAGATGGGGCTCGTTGGAGCAACCCACTCTTCATCACTTCACTACATGGACATCATTTAACAAAAGTTTAGAGACCGAGGGCTCCTTTACAAAAACACTACCACGATGAAGGGGGTCTCTAGCTGGGATCCGAACTCCTGCATGATGTATCTGGGCCTTAAATACAGAATAATTTGTGTATACCAGCAAAGAGTGTTGCATGGTTTAAGAAAGTGTTTTGAACAAATATGTTTTTTGTAGGATAATGACTAAGAACAGTATCTTTCTATTCATAAAGAGATTGTACAAACAATCCGTGTTATAAAACACTTTGAAATCTGTAGAGAAGAAGCAGTGTGTTGTGTTTTGTAATATTTGCAATCAAAACTGTTTTTTGAGCTGGGACTGCAGCAACCCGTGTCTCTCCCCCAAAATGGCCCCTTTATTCTGTAATGATGTAGAAAAGCAGCACTTTCTAAACGTTTTAGAATCATGACTCAATCTTTAGAATGACAAACTTTCACAACCCACTTAGGCCAATATTTTATTTTTTTAGCGCCGCATTTACGCCGCTTGTTGATGCAAAAACTACGCAAACTTACAAAATACAATTGTATTTTGCAAGTTTGCGCCGCTTTTGCGTTAAAAAATGACACAAATGCGGCGCTAAAAAAGTATAAATATAGGCCTTAGTTTTTAAGGAGACAAGGTGGGCGAATTGTTAATGTAACTAAATCATTGTGTGGTAGCGCACTATTATATACAGACATTACATTTTGCATTGAAATGAGCACTAAATTTGCACAGGCATACTGTTTTACTGATAATACTGTATTGCACCAAATGATAATTTGTGAAAGTGAGGTTTCAGTGAATATTTATCATTTGGGCAGCACCAAGTATCTTTATTTGTTTTGACCCTATTAAAATATTTGAAAACACACTTCAGAATTACAAACGTTTGCTTTCCTAACTGCTGAATGTCTATAATTTATTTACATGTATTTACCCTTTGTTTGTTTTACAAAAAAAAAATGAAATTACACCCCACAGCCTTTCCTTTCACCCTTCCTGAACCCCAGCAAGATTGTACCAAAATTCACTTTACTTTTCTTTCTCTGACTGCAAAGTGAGAGGAGCTTGTAAACACCAAACCCAATGCTAAAAAATAGACAGCAATTTGTTAGACGATAGTGCATGGCATTTGACCTTTGTCTTGGAAGTGCAGCAAAAGTGACATGATAAATGCAGAATTTAAGGGCATTTTTATTCTTTCCTTGGAGTTTCGGCGACCCACCAACAATTGGTGCACGGTCCACCACTGGCACGACCCACCACTGAGTGATGACTCGCAGTTTGGGAAACAGTGGTAAAGAATAAGTAGCTCTATGATGTCAGACAAGTGGCAGGAACCAGTGGACTCCAAAGAGTATCTGTTGGGGAGATTTCATCTTTACAGGGCCTGAGGTCATTTCTGCCACCTCTCCGGTATGTAACTTGCACTGCCCCGTTAGCTGAACACGGTACACCTGATGTGCGCCACACCGCTCTAGCACAGAACCATTGATTGTTACTATAAAGAAGGAGGCCACTGGAGGGTGCTGTGTTCAATAGTGCAGGTGGGGGACTGTTATGAGAACTTCTTTTCTTTGCCCTTGCGAGCATCCTGCCACTGTGCACACATGCAGCTTCTATAGATTGTGCATGGGAGACAGTTGCGGCAATTGTTGGATGGGCCTCTAACTACTGCTTCTCTCCATCTATAAAAACAATTCATTGCAGTCTTCATCATCACACCTATGACCAGGGTAGGATGAACCTGCGGTGTGAATTGTTGCCCTCTCATGGCATGCCACTAGCAGTACAAAGTGGGTAACAGGGGAGCACGTCTTTTTGGGTGTTTTTGCCTCTGGCTGAGGATTCATTGTCAACAGCCTCACTGGCCTTCCTGGCCTTTATTCATTGCTGGAATGGATATTTTAGTCCCATGACTTCTATGACTATTCGCAGCGCTTCATGTAAGCTTATGTGCTTGTGGTGGGGAATGCTTTTCTTTAAAAAAAAAAAACTGTGATTGCGTTGCATTATTTTGGCATGTCAGAAGATTTGACATGCATGGTCATGTTGGCTATCATTAGATAACCTGTGAGGTGAAGAGAAGTGGCGGGAAATTCTATTTTATTCACTGGTGCTCCAAGCCTCAATTCAGTATTCATTAGAGCTCGATTTAATTTCGTCGGCCATTTTGTGTTTCCATTGAATGAAGTTCTAGTCCAGTGGTTCTCAATCTGTGGTCCACGGCCCCCAGGGGTCCGTAACACATTCCCAGGGGGTCCACACGCCTGGGCCACCAGGAAGGCACTTCTCCAGCTGGGGCCTCTTGACAGAAACATGCGTATTTTTATATTTATTACTTCCTTTGAGCAGCAGTTTTAAAAACACTGCAAAGTTCCTTGTCCATCCAGCAGTTTTTGGGCAAAAATGAAAGCGTCAAGATAACTGTGGTGATTTATGTACTTGCTAGAGAGAGATGGAAGTTTTGTCTAGTGGCAGGTTTGACTCATCTAAGGTAGCGCAGATGGTTAATATGCCTGCTGCAAAGAATGTGTATCATGCAAAGAACAGTATTTAATGTGCATAGCACACTGGGTTACTGCTTTTGTCAGAGATTCTTCTGCTACTGTGCAGTTCATACGTTATAATTGTAATCTATCACAGTGAGCTATGTATTTTATGTGAAAAAGCTTTCTCAAATCCTATGTACCAAAAAAAAAAAAAAGAAATTGCTTGGGAAATGTAGAATCTGCCATGAGGATTCGGCTTTCCTAAATAAAACCAAACAATAAAAAGTTAGTCGCCAAGATGCAGCGCCAACCTTCCCTTAAACTTTTCAATTTTTGCATATTTTTTCATTATAAAAAAATTATATCTTTAGGAAGTCGAGTTTTTGTTTTGTGTGTACTTGTTTCTGTATTTTTTGCGAATTACTGTTTTAATGTTTGAAATTTGAAATGGTACAAATTGCTTCGGGGTCCCGGGCTTCCAGTAGTGATTCAGTAGGGGTCCTCAGGAGTCAAAAGTTTGGGAACCACTGTTCTAGTCTATTAACAGTGCACCAAACCACAATCCCATGTCAGCTCTGTCAGCAGCCTTGATTTAATCATGGCCGCCATTTTGTGTTTCCTTCTAACACAGTGACACTCCCTTTATTGTCTTATCTCTTCAGTTGATGTATTCTGCAACGCACACGCAAAACAATGCCCTACCAGCACTCAAGTATTTACTATGCAATATGCACACACTATTGTTTAACACAATTTCTTTAGCACTAATTTCATTCTTTCTTAGTAAGTGCATACAGTATTATTGTGTGGAGTGAATTTTCAATTTTCATGAAATCAACTGCGATGTGCATGTGATAGCGCCTTCTACCTTTGTGGGATGGAAGGGTGAACATACGGCTTGGAAGGCTTGCTCTGTTTGTGAATTGTGATCTTTATTTAATGTTCTCAAAACAATACAGGATAGTACTGCAGAAAAGTTATTCCATTTCTTTTAGGCTGTGTATATTAATCCTCTGCAGTTTCTGGCAATAGGGCTCCCCATAGGGTGGTAATCTTCTTTTCTTTTTTTTTCTCACACTCAAGGGGTACCCGGAGACAGCAGCCACCAGCATTCTCAAGAAAAGGAGATACAACACAGTAGGTATAGGTTAATACCAGTTTCACAACCACCACCTTATCTCCCATGCCATTGGGGTATAGTGGGTTGGACAACTGGGGTGGACTGTGCCCAAAACCATGGGTGAGCTCCAATGAGAAGATAGAACCTTGGTGATAAAATTTAAAAAAACGAAGGGCGGCAAAAAAACAACAAAAAATAAAGAGGCTACAGAAGCAGGCAATTAATTCTTTTGGGTGCACTTATTATAGCTGTTCGTCAATATTCCCTGCACTATATTTTGTGTAGCTCATATGCGGCCGCCCATTCACCGCATCAGCCACAACTCTCCTGAATTGTGGCGGTCACTGGTGCGTTGACTGGCGGCATCCACCACTCCTCGAACCACCACTCCTTGTCATCGTCGTTGGCGTTTCCTTCTGCTTCCATGCCTTGACCGCTGCTCTGGGGCACCCCTCTCTCTTTCTCGTCAACGCTATGCAGTGCTTTTCCATCTTGCAAGCTTGAGCGGGGCTCCTCTAAAGGTTTCATCCCGGGCCCCTGCCAACATCTCCCTTCTGATGCCGCCACGCTTCCTGGCGTTCCACGTCTATTTATTTCCCCTCCAGCCAATAAGAACCATCTTCCATTCTTTTAGCTTTTGTCAGCCCCTCAAGTAAAAGTAAGTCCTTTGTTAATTTTGTTGGCCAGACGCGAGTCACTTTGCCAATGTCACAATTATTGTCCTTTCTCTCTTCCAGGTGTTCTGGATGGTGAAGTGGAGGAGAGTGGCAGGATGCGGACTCCGCGGACACTTCAGGTAAGGAGGGGGTTAGGGAGGGGGTTTCGTCACAACCTTACAAATGGATGCACAGCAATCAGAGATGTGTACACAACCATTATTGAAATACATTTGATAAAGCACTTTTGGTTTCTCATACAATTTTGGGGTATGATAACTGTTGTGTGTGATGAAAGGATCAATTCTCTCAAATGTGTAAGAGCAAAGTCAAGTAAGTAATATTAATGGTTGACTTAATAAGGCATGCCGAAGAAACAAAGACATTTTGGCATTGTCAAAATCACCAAATTGAAAGTGTGGTACAATCTAGTTTTCCTATACCTGTTATTGGATAGAACAGTATTTGAAAACAAATGGTAAAATATAAAAGAGTCTGGTATAATACCCAGTGGTTATCAAAACAATAGTATCATACTAGATAGATATTTCTGAGCTAAGATATCTCTACATGGGAGGAACAGATTTTGTGAAGATTATGTAATTCAAGATGATGACATTATTGGTAGGTACCATTTAAGACCCTTGAATATTAAAGTTGATCCTTGCGCAGACCCCCAGATTTCTGTAGAAAAAGTTCTTGTTAATTCAATGCAGAGTGTTATAAACATATATGAGGATGGTTGCCATGAAAAATTAGGCAAGTTAAAGCATTTCTGTCATGCTACATACTTATGCCCGATAGTTCTCCCAGTAAACACAAAGTTAGAGATATTCCTTTGTTAGCTATAAAAGACGTCAGATGTTCTTTAATATTTGCAGTGAGGATATAATGGGATATATAGAGTAATCCATGTGGTTGTCACCAATACTTATTGCACATACAAAATAGTAAAATCAAGTTATGTATTGATATGGGTTCCTTAAATCGCAGCATTTTGGTAGACTATATTTTCACAATGCATACCCTCAAATTTGACTAGATGTCAATTCCTTTGATTTAACTGCACTCATTACACCTTATGGCCCATTTAGATTAAAAAAGGATGCCTTTTGGACTGGCTTAACCTTCTTCAGTTTTTCAGTGCCTTATTCACAAGTTATTTCTTGAAATGAAAGTAATTATAGCATTCAAAGACGACATTCTCATCTTAGTGATAGTGCTGACCATGAACGCAATATTGAACCAGAAATGCCTTTGTCTATTTCAAAAAAGCGTGGTCTAACTTTACAAAAAATGTTGTTTTAAAAAAAATTACATTGAATACTTAGGCCAAACCATTTCTAGCAGTTATATTTTACCCAAAATAGTTGATTAAAGGACCAGTTGATGCTCGTGCACACGTAAATACAAGAAGAACAACTCATGTCCTTTATGGGACTTTGCAAATACTATTCCAAAATTATCAAAACATTTGCAGATAATCTTTTTCTACTCCGACTCCTTCTTCAGAATGCAGGTAGCCACAAGAACGGCGTGATTTTACAGCAAGCCACAACTTAAGCAAAATCGTACTGGCTCTCAGAATTTAGTTGTTTCCGTGGGATAACAAGATCTTTGCGGCCATCTTGAATAGCTGCCTATAAAAACCATGCCCTTTCAGCCCCGGCCGCTGTGCATTCAAGAAGGCATTCAATAGGCCTCTGGTTCCTCTCTGAATTGCTTCAGCATTCTACCTGATGGGACCTTGTGAGAGTCTGAACATCAGATAGTGGTATTCATAGATTGAAGACTAATATTAAGCCTAAGAAAGTGTTGAATTAATTATTGTGATAGGTAGCTGAGAGACATCAGCTTCTTTCATTGTACTGCGGAAATTGTAAAATGTATCATTATTTGAAGATTTTTTTAATTGTTCAATAAGAATTCGTAGGCTAAGTACCCCATAAATCAAACACATATAAATACATCAATAAATATAACTAAAGGAAGAACATCTTGCTGCATCCACGACCAGAGCTTCAAAACATCCATATAAATAGCAAAAAGGCTTGCACCTAAATCTGCATCACCAAAAATGATAATTATCTCAAACAAATTTTTGGGATCTGCCAATTTACAAAAATTCACCAACAGCATAACCATCTCAAAATCCAGGCGATGGCCTAATATTCGGGTGTGAATGTTTGACATTGTTCAGCATTCCGTCCATCACTTTTTGCATTTGTAGCCCTAAGTGGGATTGGTAGGCCCAGACATGGGTCCTGTGCTCTCCATGCCACTGGAGTCAAGCTAGCCTGGCTGAGGAGGGGTGATACCCTGAAACCGGTCCCAGGATGCTTGTTTCCAGTCCAGGGAAGACCTGGCCTAGCAGTTCGGGCTGGACTGTTCCCATGGGGAACAGGGTCAAGACTGATTTGCATAGGACTGGGTTCAAACAGGAATGGCACGGGTAGCACAAAAACGATGGATTTAGGCCCAGATCTCTGTAGTGGGGGTGAATGTTCAGCATTCCGTCCAGCACTTGTTCTTTTTTTAATTTCGTCTCCAGCAGTAAAACTGAAACTTCTGAGGCTACAATGGACCTTTTAGCTACACGCCATGAAGAGCTCTGTGAACTCAGTGGAAAGGACAAGATGAAAAATGACAGGGTCGCTCAGTAATGAACTTCTAGGCAAGGGGTAACAGTCACTGAAAATCCCCACGTTGCTTATGCCACTCCTCAAAAGAGACCCTCTTGATGTGAAGCATAGGGTTAATTGTTTCTGTCCAATGATCTTCTGATGGAAGGGACCAGGGAAGGGCCAGAAGTATCAAAGGTTTTTACCCATTCTATGTCTATGGGAAAATGTGTTCATACATATGGCCTCAGGTTTTTAGTCTATCTGATGCTTGTTCTGATGCGAACCCATTGGAGGATGACTGGGTTCTGTTGAGTATGTGAAGGGAGCCGTCCTGGCACTGTCCCTGGTGAATCCAGCAAGGAAGTTTGAAGATGGCCCTGGACAGAGGGAGTGGGAGCGTGCTGAGATGGTGACGTAGTTGAACTGTGACAACAGGTTCCTGTGGGAGGCTTGACCTCGCTTTGTGTCTCTAGCCGAGATATGGTAGAATGCTGAGACCGCCAAGAGGGGAGCCCCTTCCAATTCATCCCACTGGTCTCCTCACCTGTTGATGTTAGTTGGTGGACCCGTGAGAGGCCCGTGGCTCAACGCCTGGTTTCTTGGTCCTGCTCCTGCAGAGGACTGGACAGGGTGGGTTTTGCAGTGCATCACCGGTTGACCCCTGGGATCTACCCAAAGATTGTCTCTATTGTCTGGCCGGAAACTTGTGGGGCGCAGTGGGTAAGGTACATCAACATCATTGGAGTATACCTTGTGGTGCCAGTGGATATATCCCATATTTGCCTTGCTGCTGGTCCAGCATGATTTGAGAAGGGTGTAGGCCATGTTCCCTCCTCGCCTCTGGACTTTGGATAACCATTTTATAAACTGTGGAGGGAAACAGTGGAATTCTCCTTTTTTAACAAGGAATTCAACACATTTTAGAATCAGTGTAAGGACTCAATAAAATCTTGCTCCATCAACCAAAACAGAAAAGGGACTCAACTTTCCTTGCACGTGTTCATTAGGGCTGAATAGGCTGCCATCTTGTCACTCAGTCTGATTGGCCTCTTCATATGCACACAGTTAATTAAATTTAAGCTAGTCTGTCCCCTTTATGCCCTTTGTATGCACGAGGCAAACTTTGTGCCGTACAATTAATCTGCCCGCTTAGAGGATAAAGTGAGAATACCCCTTCCTACTGGTAAATCATTTAAAAAATGGTAACAGTCCCTGCTCAATGGTAATCCTTACTCCCACCTTTGATGAAAACTATGTGTTCTTTTTTTACTAAAATTGTAGACGGCCTTCCTATAATATCCACTGGTTTTCATTAAAAAATCACAGCGTCTCCCCCACTCCCTCCCACATGCACAAAACAACTTAGGCCCTCATTATGACATTGGCGGTAAGTCCCACTTACCGCCATGCCGACTGCAGCAAACATACCACAACAGCGGCGGTATACCACTACCCATATTATAACACACACATAGCAATCCGTCACTATACAGACACAAGCACAAGTCCGCCAGCCCAAAGGTCAGTGATAAAATGGCAGTACCAAAACCCACACCGTTACGCCAACAGAACTACGCCCACAGCATTATGAACCACGAATCACCACGGCGGACATTCAACCGCGGTAAACCATTGGCGGTACATACCACTGTGCTCAAAATACACACACACATACAAAACAACACCACATTGAACAATTGAAATAAAACACAGCTGATACTCATACACACACCACACCCACACACCCACACCACTATAAAACACACACACATTACCTACAACCCTTTACGACTCAAAGAAATTGACAACTGAGAGAGAGACACACCAAGAGCACCCACAGAACCAGAGCCACAGAACACCATCACCCATACACCATCCACGCACCTCACAGCACACACCTCAACACATCACCCCACACACCTTCACACACACCACTCACACTACACCCATGGCACCACAAAGACACCCCAGGTTCTCAGAGGAGGAGCTAAGAGTCATGGTGGAGGAAATCATCCGGGTAGAGTCACAGCTATTTGGATCACAGGTGCAGCAGACATCCATTGCAAGGAAGATGGAGCTATGACGGAGAATCGTGGACAGGGTCAACGCCGTGGACAGCACCACAGAACAAGGGATGACATCAGGAAGAGGTGGAACGACCTACGGGGGAAGGTTTGTTCCGTGGTTGCAAGACACTGGATAGCTGTACAGAGGACTGGCGGTGGACCCCCACCTCCTCCCCCACAACTAACAACATGGGAGGAGCAAGTCTTGGCAATACTGCATCCTGAGGGCCTGGCAGGAGTAGCAGGAGGACTGGACTCTGGTAAGTCAACTCTCTATTACTATCACTCCCCCTACCTGCATTTCATCTCATAACCCCACCCCTACTCTTACCCATCACCCCACCACCTCAAATACACCCCACCATCACAACCCACCCATCCCAGTACCCAGCAAAGCATGCACCACCAATGCATGGACATCACTCATAGCCCTGCATGGACACCCATCACCACAGCATGCACACTAGAGAGAGTCACCTAGCCCACAAAATAACTACTCACACGAGGCAAAGCTGACAAGGCATTCACAACCATACAGGGCAACACACCCATGCACAAGATGTCACATGCAGAAACATTAACATTGCATTTACATCCCCACAGGTCCCACACCCAACGTCACCGGAGAGGAGGTGCCAGCAACGAGTCCCCCCCAAGAAGAGGTCCACAGTGATGACAGGAGCTCTGCTCACCTGGATCTGGATGACCAACCTGGCCCATCAGGGACCTCCGGACAGTCGGTTACCCAGCCACAGTCCCATACCACCACAGAGCCTCCCCCTCAGGAAACACCACCACAGCACCCACCCAGCGGGCCCATACCTCTGTCCCCAGGACACGTCAATCAGCATGACAGGGGCCCCAGGCAACCCCACAAACACAGGACGATCAGGGACCTGGGGTCAGTGGCATTGGGCATACGGTTCAGGGGACAGAGGCACAGGACAACAGGGAAACTGGGAGGACTGCTGTGTAACAGGGGGAGGACAGGCCCAGGGAACCGACTCTCCACGAGGCTCTCATCAACATCCTGGGAACATACCACCATTCCCAGGAGACGATGGGCCAGATAGTGGGCAAGTTGCAGGAGACCCAGCGGCTGCAGGAGGGACAGTACCTGGGGATCAGGGAGGACCTGAGGGACATCCACACCACCCTAGTCACCATTGCAGGGGTGCTGGCAGACATGGCCAACACCATGAGGGAGGCAGTGGCACATCAACGGGCCCCTGACACTAGCCACACCGATGAACAGCCCTCCACCTCCGCTGACGCTAGTGGACAGGAGGCCCCGCCACAGGAACAACAGGCCACCAGCACCCCTTCCCCTGCAGAAGGAGAACCACCCTGCAAACGGTCCCTGCGATCCAGGCATAAGCCAGAGAACATTGCCAAGACTCCCACCAGGAAATAAGACTCTCCTGATTGTCACCCTGGTGTCCCACTCTGTCACCCTGTCCACCTTAAACAGCCATTGCTCCACTTCCTATGCCCCCTTGGACAATGCACCTGTGATACAAAGAGAATGGATTCTATCCTGGACTCTCCTCCACCATCACCCAAGTCCACTGCACATCCCCATTAACTTTTCAACAATTAAATAAACACCCTTTGAAAAAATACAAGTATGTAGTATGTCAAATGATTTAAGTATGTATTCCTTTAACAATCTGTAGACATTGCAATTAGACTGTACAGTAATGTATACATAGGTATGAACTGTATTGTTTTTTTTGTTGTTTTTTTTTTAACACAATGTGAGGCCCCTCTGGTACAAGTTATACTTTTGTCAGTACAATAAATCAAAAATCAAGTGAGTGATGTTGTAACACAAGTAAGTCAAATTCAAGTGAGTTAAATTCAAAGGAATGCAGTCCAAAGTTTCACATAAATCACTTCACAGTCCAATCTAATCCAGAGATTTATTAGAAATGTCTTCTACTTTACAGCATCGTCCATGGAAAAACACTTCGAGCCAACACGTGTTTCGTCATGGGGAAGTTCTCTAGTTCCCAACGACTTCTTCAGGGCTCTATATTATAAGTAAAGATTAGTATTAGAAACCAAAATGCTCAAACTATTTGTTACAATTACTATTTGTCCCCTTTCTCTTTTTTTTTCTTAAAAAACGGTGGTTTCGGGCATGTTAAACAATATTCGACTTTGTTCTTTTTCAACCAATGATTGGTAGTTTTCACTACAAGATATAGATATGCGGTATGCCGTTGGTCTACATTTAATCTTTTGAAATTGCTGAATGGTGATTCTTTAATTTACGAGGGACATGGCGCCTCGCGTTTGGATTGATGTAAAGTAAAGGACTTTAGTCCGTCTTCTATTTTGAGCATATTCGACGCTCGCAGTCTTCCGGAAATGTATTTAATTTCCGGTGCTGCGAGACGCGCCTGTGCGTACTCGCAACATGGCGTTCTGTCAATCTGCAGTCACCGAACCTTGAGCGTTTTTGACAAATAAGAGGTAAGGACGTAGCGGACCCTGCTTAATTGATTTTGGCCTCGGAATGTCAGAGAGCAGTTGTTATTAATCACAACCCTACGCTTTTATTTATTTGTCTTTTAGCATTGAATGAAACGGTGTTTTCAAGTATTGGATTCTTGGCAATTAAGGAAATGGACGTAAGATACAATTTTGTAATCTAGTGGCACATATGAGGATTATGTATTACTCGCTATGTACTCAATAGTTTGTGATGCCTTTCTCTGTCCATTTAGGTGTGTGGGTAGATATATGACCTACCTCTTGAAGCTACATACGATTACTTATAATTGGGAATTATATAAGGTATGATTATGTGTTAGCACACTGTACCTCTGATTATATGGGTGTTTCTGCTTTTTGTATTAAACTCTTGATTTGATCTGTTATTTAGTCAATGGTCGCCGGTTGTGGACTCTGACATCGTATTCTTCCTATTAGCTAACAAACAAAGTGAGTCACACATTTAAATATGTGTGGATTTATAATTTACCTAGTGTTGGTTTCACTTCTGTCATACTTATTATTATATATATATTTTTTTGTTCTCTATTAAAAAAGAAAAATAATTTGTTTACGTGGTGTTTTAGTGGACCAATGGTGAGCTTGGCTCTTTTCTTTGTATATTGGAGCTATCACAACTAATAGAATCACCTTTCTGCTATCACTATTGGGATTTTCCTTTCTTTTACACAAGGGTCTTTAATATATTATATTTTGTAACAAATAGTTTGAGCATTTTGGTTTCTAATACTAATCTTTACTTATAATATAGAGCCCTGAAGAAGTCGCTGGGAACTAGAGAACTTCCCCATGACGAAACACGTGTTGGCTCGAAGTGTTTTTCCATGGACGATGCTGTAAAGTAGAAGACATTTCTAATAAATCTCTGGATTAGATTGGACTGTGAAGTGATTTATGTGAAACTTTGGACTGCATTCCTTTGAATTTAACTCACTTGAATTTGACTTACTTGTGTTACAACATCACTCACTTGATTTTTGATTTATTGTACTGACAAAAGTATAACTTGTACCAGAGGGGCCTCACATTGTGTTAAATTTTGTTGTTGGGTTTATTCAAAACCTCGGAGGGATGGGTGTTTTCCCTTGTGGTGGCAACCCCTGATGATACATTTGGCCGAGTGTTCTCCTGAGCGCCATTAATCCCCTGTTATTACACCCTCTCCTTTATTTCTATGAACTGTATTGTACTGCAGTCAATACACCAGGAGCCAGAGTAGGGCACAGATATCTGTGAATAGACATGTCAAAGGGTACAGTAAGTGACCATAGTAGTGGGAACAGCAGCCTGCCAGTAGAAATTTACAACACAAAACTGGAATGGAAGGTGAAGTTACAGTGTCTTACCTGTGTGTCACTGGAAGTACTGTCAAATGATAGATGTTCTGTTGTCCACATCCTCATCCTCTGCCTCCTCTTCGTCACTGTCCACAGGCTCCACAGGCTCCACTGCTGCCACACGCCCATCTCCAGCCTCATCCTTCTGCAGAAAAGGCACCTGGTGTCTCAAGGCAAGGTTGTGCAACATGCAACATGCCATGATGATCTGGCACACCTTCTTGGGTGAGTAGCACAGGGAACCACTTGTTAGATGGAGGCACCGAAACCTGGCCTTCAGGAGACCAAAGGTTTGCTCTATAATTCTTCATGTTCGCCTATGTGACTCATTGTAACGTTCCTCTGCCCTTGTCCTGGGATTCCTCACTGGGGTCAGAAGCCATGAGAGGTTGGGGTAACCAGAGACACCTGTAAATATTGAGGGATAACTGTTAGCCAGACACTCACCCTTAGGGCCAACCCCACACCCATATACCAACATACACTGGGTGGGGACCATGGGCTCACCTATTAGCCACACCCGGTGCCTCTGGAGTTGAGCCATCACATATGGGATGCTGCTATTCCTCAGGATAAAGGCATCATGCACAGACCCAGGATACTTAGCATTCACATGGGAGATGTACTGGTTCGCCAGGCACACTATCTGAACATTCATCGAGTGAATGCTCTTTCGATTTCTGAACACCTGTTCATTTCTCCAGGGGGTAGGACAAAGGCAATATGTGTAACATCAATTGCCCCAACAATGTTGGGAATATGTCCCATTGCATAGAAGACAGCTTTCACTGAGGCCAAATCCTCCACCTAGGGGAATATGATGTAGCTGCACATGTGTTTCATCAGGGCAGACAACACTCTGGTTAGCACGTTTGAGAACATTGACTGCGACATTCCTGCTGCCAAGGCCACTGTCATTTGGAAGGAGCCACTTGCCAAGAAATGGAGCAGAGATAAGACTTGCACAAGAGGGGGGATCCCAGTGGGCTGATGGATAGCTGAGATCATGTCTGGCTCCAATTGGGCACACAGCTCTTGGATTGTGGCCCTATCAAGTCTGTAGGTGAGGATAATGTGTCTGTCCTCCATTGTTGCCAAGTCCATCAGAGGCCTGTACACGGGGGATGTCTCCTTCTCCAATTCATCCTCAGCGGTTGTAATCTAGGGGGCAAAACAATGAGCAACTGGGCAGTTTCCGACATTTCCTCAATGTTCAATGCATTGCATGTTGTGACAGAAACAGTATGTTGATGTTTAGTCCCAAAATGTGCTTATGTCTGCTTTGACACAGTTAGGTGCCATGGTCTGCCCCCCCTGAAATGGTGGACGCCTGTCCTGTGTGGAGGGACAGGTGGAAATGAGGTAATACCGCTGACGTTTTGCGCCGTTGCGGGAGGCTGTCCAGTACTGCTGTGCAACTCATCATTGGTTATCATTGGGCCCTATGGGTTACAGTAGCCAATGGTGATGTACGCCGCCGGTGACAGTACGCACCGCCGTGGACGTGACTGCCATTTTCTATCTGTTCACTCACTTGCTACCTGACCTTCAACAGGAGAGGACCTACACTGCAAGTGCTGCTGTGACCTGTGCCTGGAAGCGACCACGGCTTGAGTCACTGGGGAAAGGGCCCCTGCCTTAACCGCTGCGGAGTTGGAGAGACTGGTGAATGGGGCCCTACCCCAGTACCGATTGCTGTATGGGCCTCCAGACCAACAGGTGAGTACACTGTGTGCACAATGCATGGGGCATGAATGCATGGAGTGCTGTGTGTGAAGGCCTCATGTAAGGGGGAGATGGTTGAGGGGTCCTGGGCAGCGTGCTGCATGTATGGTGGGCAATGTATGTGCGTAAGGGGATGGGAGGGTTATGGTGGGCCATGACTGCAGCAGGCCGGATGGTATGACTGATACCATTTTCTATTTTTATTTTTCTGCAGGTCAGCGCCCATCAGAAAAAAGGTATATGGTGTGCCATCGCCAAGGACGTGCGGACCCTGGGAGTCTACGGGAGGCAGAGCACCCACTGTCGCAAACAGTGGGAGGACCTGAGACGTTGGGCAAAGATGACGCCGGAGGCGGCCTACCAACGAGGAAGGGGTGCCCGTTGTACCCTGACCCCCCCTGATGTTCCGCACAATGGCGGTGGTCTATCCGGAGCTGGATGGGTGCTTTAGGCCATCACAGCTGCCACAAGGGGATGAGTACAGTTCCCAATACACTACTTCCGCATGGAGGGGTGGTCTCTGGGTAGGGGATGTGTGCCTGTTGGTGCCCCTAGGCCAGGCCGGACATTGCAGGGTAGGTTCCATGTTGGGCAGGGGCTAATGCACTCCACCCCCAAACAAGCTGGTGGGCATCCACTACTGGGCAGGGATCTTTGGGTCTCAGGTATGCTGCAACTGGCATTAGGTATTACTGACCATGGCCTGGTGACTAGCATTGTGACTGGTAGTGCATCGTCTAGTGCGTAGGGCTGTCCCCTGTGTGTTGTGTATGCCAACGGTGGTGTTGTTGCTGGCATTGACCAAGTGTATCCTCTGTCTCTCCCCCCACTTTTTGTTTTGTCACCCTGTCCTTCTGTGCATTAGCATCATCTGGCAGAGGAGCAGAGGCACCGGCGACAGAGGGAGCTGCATCCCACAGGGCCCAGGAGGGACAGTGAGGGCACGAGTGGGACAGGAGGGACGGTGAGGGCACGAGTGGGACAGAGGGCGAGGGGAGCACCACAGCAGAGACTGGAGGGGACAGTTCTGAAAGTGATACCTCCTCCGATGGCAGCTCCCTGGTGATGATGGACACCTCTGTGGCCACCCCAACAACAGGTACAGCCGCCACCCCTGTACCAGCACTGCCCTCCCAGCAGCTCCCCAGCGAGTTTCCCGTGCCCGATCACCCAGGATGGTGGGCATCTCCTTCGCCCCAGGCACCTAAGGCCCTGCCCCAGTTAGCCCTGCTGCCCTGAGTGAGGAGGCTATTGACCTCCTGCGATCCATCGCTGTTGGGCAGTCAACTATTGTGAATGCCATCCAGGGGCTAGCAGGGCATTTGCAACATACAAATGCATTCCTGGAGGGCATTAACTCTGGTGTGGCAGCGCAACATAGATCATTCCAGGCTCTGGCCTCCTCCCTGATGGCAGCCATTGTCCCTGTCTCTAGCCTCCCACCTCCAACTTCCTCTACCCAGTCCCATTCCCCTGAATACACAAATGAATATCAGTCTAAAACTCAAGCCTCTAATAGTGACTCATCACAAATCACAACTTTCCATTTATCATCTGCTTTTCCTCTCTCTCCTCAGTTCTCAATCAGTGACAATGGAAGTGTCCTCCCCTCCTAGTCTTGCACTCAACGCACCCAAATAACTATGTCAAAGATCTAGCTAATCCACAAAACAGACTCACCTTCCCACACAGTAAATTCATGATAGCCCAATAAATAACCCCTCAGGTCCTCTTCTTTAAAAATCAAAAAAGATCCTATAGCCGGTTGTCTTCAAACGCGGCTATCGACTCCTCCGACTGGCGCTGTTCGCGCGCTACGTAGGAGAGCGTTCCCCGTTGCCGTGGTGATAAGGAGGACGGCACCTACCCGATGACCCCGGATTTCCGGATTCCGGGGGTTGTAAAGAGAGTGAAAGGACTACGGCGAGGAGTGGAGGAGGAGGAGGACGCGGAGAAACCTGAGGAGACGGCGGACAGTGGAGCGGAACAAACCGAGAGAAGAGCTGGGAACCTCGACGTTCCCAGGGAGGCAGCGGACCCCGTGGAGGAACGAAGACCCGAGGAGACGCTCAGAAACCGCCACGTCCCAGGAGGGGCGTGGCTGAGCAAGGTACGGTCCTTTTTTAAAGGACAGCTTATTGAAAACCAGAAGAGCTGGGACAAAGGGGAGAAAGGTAGGGACGGTGAGGAGGGGGCTGAGAGGGCAGCGACTGGGAGGGGGCAGGGAAGAGACGGGAAAGACAGGGAAAAGGACAGTAGAGGCAGTAGTAACAGTGAATCTAGTAATACCCTTTTGAGCCCTTAAAGACAAGTCATTCTACCTGGTGAAGACACAAAAAGGGTGACTGTATTTACACCATCTTGTTCTGGCCTTACCACACATGCACTCGGGTCTCTCTCTCTCTCTCTCTCTCTCTCTCTCTCTCTCTTCTAGTCTAACGCTCTTACACTCTGTGTAACTCCACACCCTGACTTACCTTCCCTTTCGTTCCTTTCCGGTACGTTTTGGGAGTCTGACAGAGGATCGTCGCCGGTCAAGAGGGGAGCTGGGAAGAGAAGACAAGAGAGACACATTACGGGACAAGGACACACCAACTCAAAAATTTGACATTATTCAGAAATTATAAATAAATTACCACTTTCACCCACTCGTGCCTCAGAGTCCTTCTTATCACCTAGCCCACTGTAACAGATCCTCTCCTCTTTTCTGTCTTATGCTCACAGAGAAAGATCTCACTTCAACCCATGGCCATTGTTGTGTCTTCCCCAGTCCTGGAGCATACACATGAACGATGCCACATGGAAGCAAATGTTACTTTATTCATCACCGTGCACTAACGTACTGTGCATTACATCATACTTTCTGTTAACCACACCTTAACACCGCCCATACCTTACATACTTCCTGTTCAGTGTCCACCCAGAATCACAAGGGTTCTAGTGTGCATCCCTTCAAGATGCTACATCTCCCCCTATGTCGATTAAAAGTGGTAAACATCACGAAAATCACATTTCCTTGATTGATCGTTGAGGTGCTCTCACTTGTCTGTCAGTTCAGGTGGTTCAAGATGATTGAGGTTCACCCCGATCTGTAGACAGTTCTATAGGCTCAGGCTAGTGAGCCGGACCGGCTGGCAGAGTTGTTTCCCATACCGTTTCAGGACTCTTTGGTAGGTGTTTGAAATTTGGTTTGTCCCGAGTGAGTGATTGTCCAGGTCGATGTGCTGTCACCATGTGTCCTTTGCACTCCACAACCTGTGAAGGATCAGAAGCAAAAGGAGTGTCCATTTTCTATTTCTGTTTAACCAATACCCAGTCTCCTTTGTCAATGACTGACTCTTGGTGCATAACGGCACTCATATGCGTATGTTTTAATTTTTCTTGTCTGAGCTGTCAGTGCCACGAACCTTGTCAGTATCCACTGATTGATCCAGAGTCCATTAAAGTAATTTCATTCTGATAGCTCTTCCAAATAGGAAGATGGCTGGACTCTCACCAGTTGTGGAGTGAGGAGTTGATCGATAGGCTCAGGGGACCTGACACATGCTTGATCCAAGTTGATTTCCTCCATGGATGTTAGTTATATGACTCTCTTGAGGGTGCAGTGTCGCGTGGGCTCTCATTATCCTAAATGAGACTACTGGATTTCTAGGTAGCAGGATCGTTCCTGGTGTGGGGGACTGAGTCTGACCCACTTAGAAGGACCTCTGTCACCCTAAATCTGGTTTTGCTCTGGCTAACTAGCAGTGCCTCATCTCTCCCACGGGGAAGGGATGATTGGGCAGCCGAGCGCATGACATCTTGGGAACTTCTCAGGGAAGTCGTGGTCACTCAGATCCAAACCAGCTCTCTCATTTACAGTATGATCTCATATACAAATGACAAAGGCAGTTTGAGTTTTATAGATTGTTTTAATAAAACGACTGTATTTTAGATATTAAGGAGTGAGCCGCAATAACCAGAACCATACAACACAGTAGGATTGAAATAGTCACGAGGAGAGTGAAACATAAGAATAACGCTATCATGGTGTTAATAAATTCTACTCTCTCTCAGTTAGTTCTATTTCGAGCACAGCATGTTAAGCTTCTAACTTGCCTTTGAGATTTCCCTGGGAAGCCATCAACCCTCATACCTGAGCAAAAGCCTGTGATCTGGTTCAGCATCTGCAACGAGGCAGTCAGCATCTAGTTGTGGTTCCCTGGTCGGAATCTCCCTCTTGCCTCTATTAGGACAAGGAAGTGTTTTTATAACTAACATGTCAGTGTGATCACAAAATGTCCCTGCGGAAGAATGCCAAAGACTAAACTCCTACCACGTCTATCGGCAATGTACCAGACTGTATCCTTGACTGAAGCACAGAGTGAACAAGAATGTGTTATTGAAAACTCCAGGGCTAAACAGTGTGATCTAAAAAATAAAACAAGACCGTAGAACTGGCTATTTGAAAAATAACAGTATGAAGCTGAATAAAAAGCATTTAGAGCAAAGTGCACAGAGGCTCTATGCTGCGAGCAAAGGAATAAAATACATCCAGGGCAAAGTGCACGAAGGCCTAAAGCCTAAAGCTAACGCGGAAAGGATACATAAAACTGACCACACTACACCCTCCCCTTGTCGGTAGCAAGTGGTTCTAATCAAAAACGAAAAATAATAATATGCCCCAGATACAAAAATATACAAAATACATTTCGACAAGTCCAGAGGACACCAAAGCATAAAACTATTTTTAAATTTGTAAGCATGTGACGGTAAAGCCAAATCATTAAAATGTCAATTATAAAAAATCCAATTCTTAAATGGAAGCCACGGAAAGCAGGAGATCCTCCACCTCGACAGATGTCAACACTGGAAAATCCACGCCAAATACTATCATGGAGCAGGTGTGTTCCAAAGCCCCAGAACCATCCAGGGCGGCACCCCGTGCAGGGCCTATGAATGAGACAATACCATCTTCCTCCAGGAAGGGAATCTCGTAAACTGCCTCACGAAGCAAACGCTACCGCAGTGCACAAGTCTGGGAATGAGCCCTAATCGGGAACATCAACAGATCAGTATCAACCACTGGGGGGCGCTGCAGTGAGAGACAGAGAGCCAGTGCATGTTCAAACGAGTACCAAAGGCACCGAAACACGGGCTGCACAAAATCCAAAACTGGTCGGAATGACAGAGACCAGTCACACTCCAACTGTCCTAGGAGTGTTGCTCCAAAATGCTGCATCATGCGTTCACGACACAGCTGCGCTGACGGGAGCGCCAATATTGGATCTCGTTGCGGTGGGACAGCCATTGTGGAAGAACAACAGCAACAGCAAAACACCAGCCAACAAAGCCAAAGTAATCGGAAATCCCCCAAAAATGCTTCCGAAAATAGAACGGATAGCTGAAGGTATCAAACCGAACATGGAAGAGAAGGTATGAGCAAAACCAACACCAACGGCTTTGAAAAAATGTGCAATTCCAGCAGTGCTGGACGCATTAAATATACGTGCCACGAGTTCACCAAAGTGGCTCGGAAAGTTAGTATTTAATAGGGACTGTATTTCTGCTGATGACCTCGCCACCTGAAGTGCGTAGGTCTCGCGTGCAGATGTAAGGGCCACATGCTTTTGAAACAATAGAGCCTTTAGTCAACTCAACTTGTCGAAATTCACCTTGGAAGTAGCAATGTGAGGCCAGATGTCCGCTACCTCCCTAAATTGAGTGGGGAGAAACAACACATTCCCGCAGCACGTAACGGCCTTGGTGACAATGACTACGTAAACTATTCCGGCACGCATGCCACAACAGGCTTCACTGTTAAGAAGGACGTATCTGCCGTTTGAAAGCACCTGGAAAGTGTTTTTAATTACTGGGACTGGAACTCCCTTAAGATAGCAAGCCAAGTTCGCAACCGAGGCATTACACGCCCCATGCAAAGACAGCTGCTTACAAACCATCGAATGGCTGACAGAAGTTTCGCATTCGCTACCGCTAAGAAAAACCTCCCTCATACCATTAAGACATCTGTATAAAAAGGGAAGCTCCCACACCTCATGTATGTAACTGTCTCCCAACTTCTCATATCTACCCACCGGAATATGCTTCAAACAAGAAGTGAATTGCAGGGTGGAAATAGGCAAATTTATAACCCCGTGAATCAACCACTCAGCAGACGGAATCTCAGCCACAGTAAAAGGCAACTTCTCCAACTTTTCAATATGTAACATAACATATGTCGCTTCCTTTTTAGCCATCAGCTGTTGTTGACGTGTCAAATTAAAGGAAAAAAATATCTCCTTGGCTCGGATGTGCTGCCACGGAAAGCGACCTGCCTTTAATGTCTGTAGAGTCCAACCCAACTGCATGATGGACCGCGTTTGACTCTGCCCATGATATAAAGAAGACATATCTGATTTAATAATGTCTATAGCAGAGGAAACAATGTTATCAATCGTATATACACGGTCGGATAGGGTATACATTCCATTATCCACAACAGACAATGCTTGTTTTAAATTCTCCTGATCTATCTGCCTCAACCGGGCCGCCGCCTCTTGTTGTGAAAGTTTCCAAATCTCATTGTACACTTCATACAAAAAACGTTTCTTCCGGGGTACTTTTGGACCTGACAAAAAATCTTGCAAGTCAGTATTATTAGACAGTAACGTGAGATGTGACTTAACTGCATCTAGCGTGGATGACTTTAACCATTGTTGACAAAGTTTCCCCACGCTATATGTAGTAATGATATCAGCATGTTCTGGTGATATGTAGCGAGGGTCTGCCCTACTAGTCCTGAACCCCCCCGAAGAGGTGACAAAACATTGATGACACCCATTAGTGTCCATGGGCCACAATAACCACCCGCCCGGACGTGTCAATGAAGTGTTGAGCGTACCATTCTGGACCCAGTCTGTAAGCTCACTAAACGTGGCATTAATATATTGCTGCCAATTTTTCAAATTGGAAGGGGCAGGTATGCTAGGCAAATTCAAATCTCTAATTGTTGCTAAGCCCAAACAGCTAGTCTGTTGTACAGTGTCATTTAAGAAAATCATTTGGACAGGAATAATATACGCCCTAAACGAAGTGTCCTTACCCCGCATTTGCCAATTTTTCGTTCCCCAGACACTTTTTAAATCAACAGTTTTGGACCAGTATTCATACCCCTCAACTGAAAGTTTGGATACAAACACATTTGAATACAGTAATTTACTATCAGTCAACAACATTTGCTTATTAGTATACGGAGTAACCTTAAAATAGTAAGACTTAGCACTCTGTTGATTATGCCCAGAAAAATATGCAAATTTATCATAATAAGTTTTAGAACTCCCCTAAGGAGGAGTCGGGCAATGTCCCCATTGCATATACTCAAATATTGATTTAGGGCTACTTGATTTATGAATAAAGTGGTGTCCATAATAATTGTAGCAAAACATGTCACCATAATTATCTCTAAATTGGTAAACATCTTCATTTTCATAGACAGTATAATATTGCAATTCAGTCAGCATAGAATCTACTGTCTTCACATCCCAATCATCAGATACAATGCCTGGTATAACGATATCATTAATCGACAATTTGAGAACATACGGTATTTGAATTATTTCAGTGGGACCATATATATCAAACATTACTCTATCCCACACAATCCCATCTGGAATTGGTACAGCAGAAATGTTCACAAAGGACAAGTCTCTTCGGACCATATGTGATGAAAAATGCGTTCTCAACACCTTCTCCACGTGCTCAAACTCAGATCGCTCAGGAAGAAAATGACCATGTATCACCAGAAAAAAGGTAACTATAAACCCCAGCCATAGGAAAAAAGTCATCACAGTCATGAAAAGCCACAGATAGTTCCAAGGAACAATAAAAACATATTTTTGAGCCAACACAGCAGCTTACGTGGACCCAGAGCTGTTGTTGAAGAGGACGAGGAGTCTGACACAGTATCATCAGTGGTGTTAAAGCAGCCGGAGGTAGTTCTCGCAAAAGGTGCAACCGTAAACAAAGAAGCAGATGGTGGCTCTCGCCTTGGCACGCTGTAGACTACATGTTCAGCAATATCAGTAGAACTCACAGCAACTTGATCAAAAGATTCCAAATTATTCGCCGTTAGTGGAACAATCGCAAGATCAGCTTCCACCCTCCCCAAGCTCGGAGAGGAAATAGCGTTGGTGCAAATCACCTGCAGCGGAACTTCGTCCCCAGTAGTGAGAGGGATTCCGGAACTACTGGGCGTCCCTCTTGGTCTGCTGTGCAAAATCGGCCACATGTTGTAACTTGACATTATCAATGGAAACAAAGCGATTTCCTTTGGCCCCTTGCAGCGGTGGCAAAATCACAGTTCTTGTGCCGTGGATCCCTAGCACAGGGAATGGCACTCGATATGAAGGGCCAAATTATTTTTTCACTGCGACCTTCTCACGCACAAGATCCCCAATTCTGTGAATCCAACCAGTAGGCGTTACTGGTTCATCCTTAATTCCTGTGGAGGCAGCACTGGCAGAAGAGTTATCTTCACGGAATTGTTGTAAATCCTGTAAAACAGTGACACAATCATTTATGTCAAAGGGCGTATCTGCTGGCTCCACACCAGGACCATCTAGATCAGGAACATACATTTGTGTTCCAAACAGGCACTCATATGAAGTACGACCCCCCAGGGACCTTCTAGGCAAGTTATTAAGTGCTCTCTGTACTCCATACAGGTGGGTTAGCCAACTACGACCCGTACCTATAACTCTGGCCGTTAAGGATTGCTTTAAATCGCGATTTAAACGCTCCACGACAGAATTTCCCTCTGGATGAAATGGAGACGAAAACTGGAGCTGGACCCCCAACGAAGCCATGGTGTCCCTGAATGCCTTAGAGGCAAAAGCAGGGCCCTGGTCCGAATGGAAAGCCGCAACTGCATATGTATCGACAAAGATGCGCAAATCTTTAATAACAGTTCGATCGTCAGCCGAGCGCTGTGGCCATACCCACACAAATCTGGAGCACGAATCTACAGCTACCAAAATATATTTGTATGCACTATCTGGTGTCAGCGGACCACAATGATCCAAGTACACACGCTGTAATGGTTTATTTGATATTAGAAGGGGCGTCTGCTGCGGGCATCTAGCCGTGGAAACTTTAATTTGTTGACAGATGTCACAACAAAGGACATACTGCTTCGTCTCTTTATAAAGACCAGGCCACCAATAACGGGCCTGTAATAGTGAAATTGTGGCAGCCACGCCAGCATGTGCAGATGCCGCCCCCTCATGTGCTGCAGAAATTAATTGAGGTCGCACAATTTTATTGGGCATGTCGCGTACACCAACACCTGGGATTTTAACTTCAGCGTTCAGCATACCACCCATGGAGTAATGATATTTAGACGGAAATCCTTTAGGATATGGCGTGCCATCAGCCGTAGCTTTTATGGCTGCCAAAATCTCTGTGTCTGGTTTGGAACTCGAACGAGTTACTGCAGCCACAGTGGCAACTGCCACTGCCGACTTTGCGGCTTCATCAGCCAAAGCATTTCCAGCCACGTGTATTCCAACGCGCTGGTGTCCAAGTGTATGTACAACATGGACCTTAGGAAGCGTCTCCTTCAGATCCGCAACCTTCCCCCACAGTAACCTGTGTTTTATGGTGTTACCCTTGGAATCTCTGAACCCATTTAACCTCCAGTTATGCAAATATTCATTGAAAGACTGAACACAGTAATAGGAATCACAAACAAGCAGTGTAAACTGTGCCGGATCAGCATTTTCCAAGGCCAATATTAGAGCTTTCAGCTCAGCCAACTGTGCCGTACAGTCTCCCAAGGTCTGCGTATAAGTATGTTGGGGGCAAAACTTCTCCCCCTCCATATAGCCGCTCACCAGCGCACATGCAGCAGAATACTGTTGTTTAGTCCCAACCGCAGGTTGCGCAGAGCCATCGGTGTACATGACCACTTGATATTGATCAATAGGCAATGTGCCAGCAGGAACTGGGTACTCCATTTCATATTGAAGAAATTCTTGAGTCTGCAGTTTTGGGTCAAAAATGTAATCTACATCAGTGGCTGTCAAAGACGTAGCCCATTGTATCCATCGCGGGTGTAGCGCTTTCGCATTAGTAACACTCGCTTTCGTAACAGCCTCTAAGGCTGGAATCGGGGAAACGACAATGATGCGTTGGCCTTGGGCAAGCGGTCATTCTTTAATCACAGCCATCTGTACAGCAGTGAGAACTTTCTCAGTTTGTGCAAAACGTTGTTCTGCAGCAGAATACAAGTGGGACTTGTATCCTATCGGGATTGTCTCACCCTCATTAAAGGTGACATATGTAAACCCAACGGCCCTAGCTATAACCCTGATGACCAGATGTGTCTTATTGTCCCGTGTATGTAAATGCTTTGCAGCTAGGAGATCAGTTTGCAAGTCTAGAAGATTATGTGTATGCTCAATCGTACAAAATCTACTCAAAAAATTTGGGCGAATCAACTCGTATAATGGTTTTATACGTGTAGCATAATCAGGAATGTAAGTTCTGCCAAAATTTAGAAATCCCAACAATGACTGGAGTTTCTTAATCGTATTGGGAGGTTGCAACTGTGCACATTTTTCTAAAAAGTGTGGCGCTAAGCTCTTACCCTCGTTCGACAGCTCATATCCCAGGAAAATGACGCTGAGGAAGGCAATTTTCGACTTTTTGAAGTTAAATTTGTAGCCAATTTCGGCAAATCCCACAACAATGCGGGTTACCCGCCTTAAATGTTGTAGTAATTCGTCATCTGTGAGATATATATCATCAACATATGACAACGCTTCAGGGTCCAACTCGTGCAAAATTTCAGTCACACGAGCAGAAAACAGTCCTGGGCTATTCTTATACCCCTGAGGCAAACGACAAAAAATTTTCTGAGAGCCAAACGCACTAAAGCTCGTAAAATCCCTTCTTTCAGGTGCTATGTTCTGGCAGAAGAAACCATTCGAGATATCCAATGTTGTTTTGTATTTCTTACGCACAATATTATTCATGAGTGCTGGGCTATGTGAATTCTGTATAGCATATGTGCGTGTATGTCCATTTAAATGTCTGTAGTCCACCACTATCCTATAAGAATGGTCCAGTTTAACTACAGGGAATAAGGGATTATTCATCGGCGAGACACAGGGTTCAATTACTCCCTGGTACTCCAATTGTGTAAGTATTTTCCTTACCGATGCCCTTGCTTCAAATTTTATAGGATATTGCGGTTGTGGCTGAGGCTCGCCTTTAATTGGAATTACATGATAAGGTGAATCCCTATCCCACCCCACATGATTTCTATATAAGGCGGGTGCTTGTGCCAGAGCTCATTTGATGCTATAGGACTCTGCGAGTTCTCCCGGAACAAGTGGTGAGAATGAAGGTGTAATCACCTCCTCCCCAACTGGACAATCGCGAACAAAGTCTGGGGGCCAATCCTGTTCGGCTAGCAGAATGTCATACAGTTTGACTACACTATCCCAAAAGATGGCGTTTTTAGTGCGCTCAATGTCCCCTTCTAATTGTAAAGTTACTGTATAAACTCTATCGGGATCAGAGACACGCATATCTGCTGTTTCGACTTGTATGAAGTCATCAGTTGCTTTCACCTCCAGATGCTCTAGAAGATTCCGGCGAACTATTGTGACCTCTGCTGCGCTGTCTAACAGTGCTAGTGCCCATGTCTTGTTCTTCAAGAGAACTCTCTTCTTGTGTGGCATGTCTAACTGAGACCGCCGGCACTTTTTTCTTTTTAAACTGCTGTTTTTGTTGGACCGGTTTCTCTTCCTTCTTGACAGAAACCTCCGATGAGCGTTGGGATTCCTGTCTCGGTTTCACGTACTCTGTTCTCCGCTCTGACCGCCCACCGCTCTCATTTCTCTTTTCCGATGAGTCCTGAAAGGAACGAGATTGGCGTGTATCAGTATATTGATATCTATCAGGCGTCTTCAAGTTATCCCTATTCCTGAGATTATACCTAGCCTGTGGGGTCTCCGGTCGCGGAGATTCTCCCCTTTCTTTTTTAGGTGTTTGTTGTTTTTTCTCCCAGCGCTTTTTAGTACCCTCAGGTTGCTGTTGTTTAGTAGTATCCTTACTACCTTTACCCTGAAACTGTGGTTTCTGCGGTCTAGCCCCTAGGCTATCACGACCGATACTTGAATATGTTTCCGCTATTATTCTTGGCAGTTCCCGCTCTTGATTTAGCTGCGGGACGTCTCGAAGACGCATACGCACCGCTAGTGCTACTGCCTCCCCTTTTATATTACTCAATATGATGGAAGAAACCATGGCAAAATTGCCTATCAGTTGCATCCCTAAATCTAAGGCCGGGGCAGCCCCATATTCATCTTGAATTTGTTTGAGCACCTCCGGTAAATTAGCCAATGTCGGTGTACCGTGTGCTGTAGTGTAGAGCGTGGCAAACACCGTGCCCCATGTATTACAATGGTCCACGGTAGGAACCATACCAAACGGCAAACACGTCGTTAATATTCTATGTTTATCCTGAGGTCCCGTATGGGGAAATACTGCTTCCAGCGTATACATTTTTTGCGCCAGCCAAAATGGAGTCTCCTCTCTTTTAGCCGGTACCTTGCCCATAACTGAGTGCACAGTGGCCGGATTGATACCCGGAACCACTGCATGCGGTTGTGCCGGAGCAGCACGCGCTGGGTTTGTGTTGAGTGTCTGCATCACAAATTGAACTAACCGTCTATATGTAGCCGTTAATTCTGTATATAAAAGACGAACTTCAGCCACCGCCAATTGAGCAACCGCTGGATGTGGTGTATGTGTAGCCAATAAAGGCCAGGTAGGACCATCGTTACTTAGTGGACCTAGCCTAACTGATGCTATGGTGTGGGGTAGGGCGCCATCAAGCCAATTATTGTGTTCTTGATAAGATAGAGGTATTTCTAAATATGCATATGCCCTGTATTGTCCAGGGGCATTTGCCAGAGTGTAATCGTGAAATGTGTTTGAATTCCAATCAACTGCTGGAAATATGACCCAAGAATAAAAAAGTTCTGTTCTATAGGCTGCATGGGCGTCCACCACAAACGTAACTGGACCCCCCTGGTTTGTCAAACCATGTGCTAACAGATGTACCGTGAGCGGGTGTCGCATATTAACTGCAATGTTCATTACTTGGGGATTCGCCATTATGAAAACAGCGCTAGTTCAGAGAAGGCACACCAATATCGGGGATTTCCTTTCAGAGTTCAAGCTTGAACAAAAAACCACAAAATAATAGGAACTACCTATATTACGGTGGCGGAAATCCTCAGCGCCACGGACGTCTCCGTTAACGGAACTGAGGAGTCAATATATATATGAGACCGAGAGAGTCAGCCGGACCCGAAAATTAGAGCCAGACCAATCGTTGGCGGCACCATGTCGCGTGGGCTCTCATTATACTAAATGAGACTACTGGATTTCTAGGTAGCAGGATCGTTCCTGGTGTGGGGGACTGAGTCTGACCCACTTAGAAGGACCTCTGTCACCCTAAATCCGGTTTTGCTCCGGCTAACTAGCAGTGCCTCATCTCTCCCACGGGGAAGGGATGATTGGGCAGCCGAGCGCATGACATCTTGGGAACTTCTCAGGGAAGTCGTGGTCACTCAGATCCAAACCAGCTCTCTCATTTACAGTATGATCTCATATACAAATGACAAAGGCAGTTTGAGTTTTATAGATTGTTTTAATAAAACAACTGTATTTTAGATATTAAGGCGTGAGCCGCAATAACCAGAACCATACAACACAGTAGGATTGAAATAGTCACGAGGAGAGTGAAACATAAGAATAACGCTATCATGGTGTTAATAAATTCTACTCTCTCTCAGTTAGTTCTATTTCGAGCACAGCATGTTAAGCTTCTAACTTGCCTTTTAGATTCCCTGGGAAGCCATCAACCCTCATACCTGAGCAAAGGCCTGTGATCTGGTTCAGCATCTGCAACGAGGCAGTCAGCCTCTAGCTGTGGTTCCCTGGTCGGAATCTCCCTCTTGTCTCTATTAGGACAAGGAAGTGTTTTTATAACTAACATGTCAGTGTGATCACAAAATGTCCCTGCGCAAGAATGCCAAAGACTAAACTCCTACCACGTCTGTCGGCAATGTACCAGACTATGGGGGTTATTCTAACTTTGGAGGAGTGTTAATCCGTCCCAAAAGTGACGGTAAAGTGACGGATATACCACCAGCCGTATTACGAGTTCCATAGGATATAATGGACTCGTAATACGGCTGGTGGTAAATCCGTCACTTTTCCGTCACTTTTGGGACGGATTAACACCTCCTCCAAAGTTAGAATAACCCCCCATATCCTTGACTGAAGCACAGAGTGAACAAGAATGTGTTATTGAAAACTCCAGTGCTGAAGTAGGCTAAACAGTGTGATCTAAAAAATAAAACAAGACCGTAGAACTGGCTATTTGAAAAATAACAGTACGAAGCTGAATAACAAGCATTTAGAGCAAAGTGCACAGAGGCTCTATGCTGCGAGCAAAGGAATAAAATACATCCAGGGCAAAGTGCACAAAGGCCTAAAGCCTAAAGCTAACACGCAAAGGATACATAAAACTGACCACACTACAGCCCATGAATTGTTTGACTATGCCACTGACTTCGGGCCAGAGCAGTGCACTCTTTTGGTGTTTGACGTTGAGACGAACAAGAAATTCTTTAAATTCTTTGCTGTTAAAGGGTGGGCCATTATCAGATTTTAGAATTTTGGGGATGCCCCACATAGCAAAATTATCATCCAGCCATTCTATGACTTTCTCATGAGTTGTCGAGGATAGGTTTTCCACAAAAGGGAAGCTTGAATATTCGTCTATAACTGGCATGAGATAGTGTCCATTTCCTAAAGGCCCAAAATAGTAAACTGCAACTCTTTCCCAGGCACGCACAGGAATATCCGACATTGGTACTGGATGTTGCGTCACTCTGGGTGATAGTTGAAAATGTTGTATGCCTTCGGCTCTTTCTTGGCTTTTTCTCGACTCGCTCATCTGGCCGAGGCAGCCACACTCGGGCCCTCATTACAACATTGGTGGTAAAAGCCGCATACCGCCGTGCAGAAGACCGCCAACACACCGCCGCGGCCGTGGATTTCCGCCACAGCAATTATGACCCACAGTTCTGAATCCGCCAAAATCTAGACACCCACACAAGTCCACCACACCAAAGGTCAGTGATAAACTGGCGAAAACAAAACCTCCACCGTCATGCCAACAGAAATATGCCCACACTATCACGACCCACGAATCCACGCGGCGGTCTTTCAACCGCGGTATTCCATTGGCGGTACTGCCACGCTCAAAATACACACACATTAACAAAACACAGCCACATTGGACAAATCGAAATACACACACCTGATACACATACACACACCACTCCCACACACCCTATACAATATAAAACACACACCCACATCACCCACAAACCCCTACGACAACAAATAACGAACGAAAGCCAGAGAGAGACAGCACCAGCAACAACAACAGCATCCACAGGCACACAACACCATCACCCACAGAACTTCCACGCACCTCACACAACACCCCACTACATATCAGCACACTTATCACCCCACACTCCACCCCACACATCACCTACACCACCCCATGGCACGGCAAAGACACCCCAGGTTCTCGGAGGAGGAGCTCAGGCTCATGGTGGAGGAAATCGTCCGGGTAGAGCCACAGCTATTCGGATCACAGGTGCAGCACACCTCAATTGCAAGGAAGATGGAGCTATGGTGAAAAATAGTGGACAGGGTCAACGCAGTGGAACAGCACCCAAGAAATCAGGATGACATCAGGAAGAGGTGGAACGACCTACGGAGGAAGGTGCGTTCCGTGGTCTCAAGACACCACCTGGCGATTCAGCGGACTGGCGGCGGACCCCCATCTCCTCCCCCACAACTAACAACATGGGAGGAGCAGGTCTTGGCGATTCTGCATCCTGAGGGCCTCGCAGGAGTAGGTGGAGGAATGGACTCTGGTAAGTCAAATCTTAACTATTACATCCCCCACCCTATCTGCATGCCAGCACATACCCCCACCCTCACCCTCACCCCCACCCCCAGCACTCCAACTCCTCACATATTTCCCAACATCACAAACCACCCATCCCAACACCAAGCCCTGCGTGCAACAACAAAGAATGGACACCCATCACTAAAGCATGACCACTGCACATACCCATACACCCCCCTAAACCATTATCACACAAGGTCCCACACAGGAATGCAAGCACTGGGGTACACGGTCACCCACCCATTGCACACCATGCCACACACAGATGTAATAAACATCCTTTTATACCCCTGCAGGACCCCTACCCAACGTCACCGGACAGGAGGGTCCACACATGTCCACACCACCAACAGAAGAGGCCCACAGTGATGACAGCAGCTCTGTCCAACTGGATCTAGATGACCAGCCCGGCCCATCGGGGACCTCGGGACAGTCGGTTCCCATCACACAGTCAGAGGCCACTACAGAGCTTCCCCCTCTGGAAACACCAGCACAGCACCCACCCAGCGGGCCCATACCTCCGTCCCCAAGACACGTCAATCAGCTGTGTGTCCACCACTACAGGGAACCCAGGCTAACCCACCACCCCAACAACAACAGGGACCTGGGGGCAGTGGCAGTGGGCACACGGTCCAGGGGACGGAAGCCCAGGAACACAGGGGAACTGGGAGGGCTGCTGTGCGACAGGGGGCGGACAGGCCAAGGGAACCCACTCTCCACGAGGCCCTCTCCTCCACCATGGGAGCCTACCACCACTCCCAGGAGACGATGGCAACGGTACTGGTCAAGTTTTAGGAGACCCAGCACCTGCAGGAGGAACAGTATATGGGCTTCAGGGAGGAACTCAGAACCATCAGCTCCACCCTGGGCACCATCGTAGGGGTGCTGAAGGAAGTACTCAACACCAGGAGGGACACTGTGGCACTACAAGGGGCCCCTGACACTAGCATGGACGATGAACTGCCCACCACCTCTGCCGGCACTAGTGGACAGGACGCCCGCCACAGGACCACCACATCAGCGCCCCACCCCCTGCAGAGGGAGAACCACCCCGCAAACGGTCCCTGAGATCCAAGACAAAGACAGAGCACAATGCCAAGACCCCCGCCAAGAAATGAGACCACCCTGATTGTCATCCTACTGTCCCACTTTGTCACCCTGTCCATACTTAAACTGCCCCAGCTCCACTTCCTATGCCCATATGGGCAATGCACCTGTGAGACTAATAGACTGGACTCTGCCATGGACATTCCTCCGCCATCACCCCTCACCATTTTACTACCCCCTCCAATATTGAGCACTTAAATAAACACACTTAAAGCACAAAACAATCTGGAGTCTGTCTGTGATTTCGAAATAGTGTATTAGCAATTAAAGTGACAAAATGCTCTTTCAATTGTAATGTCAACATACCTATGTCACACAGCTCTAGTCCATGAGGAATCTAAGCAGATGTCACACAGTGGGACCCACATCTGTGAAATCGTAAGGGAAAGTGACTACTCAGTGACCATACACTGGGTGAAAACGACAGACAGTAGAGAGGCAGTAGTGTATAAGTACATGTAGTAGACAGGTCTGTACTCTTACCTGTGTCTCACTGGAAATATTGCTGGATCACTGAGTCCCTGTTGTTCATGTCTTCTTCCTCTGCTTCCTCGTCTTCACTGTCCACAGGCTCCACAGCTGCCACAACACCGCCATCTGGACCATCCTCCTGCAGTAAAGGCACCTGTCGTCGCAAAGCCAAGTTGTGAAGCATACAGCAGGCCACGATGATCTGGCACACCTTCTTTGGTGAGTAGAATAGAAATCCACCTGTCATATGGAGGCACCGGAACCTGGCCTTCAGGAGGCCGAAGGTCCGCTCGATCACCCTCCTAGTTCGCCCATGTGCCTCATTGTAGCGTTCCTCTGCCCTTGTCCTGGGATTCCTCACTGGGGTCAGTAGCCATGACAGGTTGGGGTAACCAGAGTCACCTGCAAATGGCGAGGGACAACTGTTAGACACGCACTAACCTGTAGGGATATCCCCAGACCCAGACAACCATTCCCACTGTCTTGCTTCCAGGTGCTCATCTAATAGCCACACACAGTGCCTCTGGAGTTGACCCATCACATAAGGGGCTATTCCGCAGGATGTAGGCGTCATGCACTGAGCCAGGGAACATGGCATTCACATGGGAGATGTACTGGTCTGCCAAACATACCATCTGTACATTCATTGAATGATAACTCTTCCGGTTTCTGTACACCTGTTCACTCCTGTGGGGGGGGTACCAAAGCCACATGGGTCCCATCAATGGCACCTATGATGTTGGGGATATATCCCAGGGCATAGAAATCACCTTTCACTGTAGGCAAATCCTCCACCTGAGGGAAAACTATGTAGCTCCGCATGTGTTTCAGAAGGGCAGACAACACTTTGGACAACACGTTGGAAAACATAGGCTGGGACATCCCTGATGCTATGGCCACTGTTGTTTGAAATGATCCACTTGCAAGGAAATGGAGCACTGACAGCACCTGCACTTGAGGGAGGATTCCTGTGGGATGGCGGATTGCTGACATCAGGTCTGGCTCCAACTGGGTACACAGTTCCTGGATTGTGGCACGGTCAAGCCTGTATGTGATAATCACATGTCTTTCCTCCATTGTCGACAGGTCCACCAACGGTCGGTACACCAGAGGATGCCGCCATCTCCTCACATGTCCCAGCGGACGGTGCCTTTGAAGGACAACAGCGAGCACAGAGTCAAACAACTCAGAGGTACGTACCCACAGTTTACACAGAACACCATTCATACACAAAATGGGGCCTGTATGTGTGTTGAGTCTAGGCCTAGGTATGTGTGACGCAGTTGAAAATGAAGCCATGTGGGCCCCTGAAATGGCGGCTGCCAGACCTCTAGAGTGGGACAATGGGATGTGAGGTAACTGCGCTGGCGTTGTACACCGTCGCGGTAGGCGGTCGAAGACCGCGGCGCAATGCTGCATTGGTTAACATTGGACCCTATGGGTCCCAGGAGCCAATGACGATGTACGCCGGCGGTGACGGTACGCACCACCGCGGACGTGACCGCCATTTTCTATCTGTTCAATCACTCGATACCTGATCTTCGACAGGAGAGAACCTACACTGCAAGTGCTGCTGTGACCTCGGTCTGGAAAAGACAATGGCTTGAGTGTCTGGGGAAAGGGCCCCTGCCTTCACATCGGAGGAGTTGGAGAAACTCGTGGATGGGGTCCTCCCCCAGTACATGCTACTCTACGGTCCTCCAGACAAACAGGTAAGTACACAGGGAGCATGATGTATGGGCTATGCCTGTGTTGAGAGGGCTGGATGTAAGAAGGAAGGGGGGAGAGTGCGGCGTGCATGAAACGACGGTGAATGCATGTGCCACATGGCAAGGGTAGGGATGGGGGCCAATCACTTTGAGGGTGCAGTTGGTAATAACTTACTCTTCCCCCTGTACATTTCATGTAGGTCAGCACCCACCAGAAAAAATATATTTGGCGTGCCATCGCCAAGGACGTCCGGACCCTGGGGGTCTACTACAGACGGAGCACCAACTGCCGGAAAAGATGGGAGGACATTCGCCGCTGGAGCAAGAAGACGGCGGAGGCTCAGCTGGGGATGGCCTCCCAACGTGGGAGGGGTGCCCGTCGTACCACGACCCCCCTGATGTTTAGGATCCTGGCGGTGGCCTACCCGGAGTTGGATGGGCGCTTGAGGGCATCACAGCAGCAACAAGGGGGTGAGTACACTCTCATTCTGCTGACTTTGCGCGCGGTGGGGGAGGTGGGCTGTGGGTTTCCCTAGGCCAGGGCGAGTTCCGTAGGCAAGGTCCCTCCGTAAGGCAGGCCATGTAGCACCCCACCCCACCTCTGTAGAGTGCCAAGTACACCTAGTCATGCCCCTGTGCCATCTATGTGTGCAGATGTCGTCCATAGCCTTGTAGGCCATTTCCCAGGAATTGAACAGTGGAGTCCAAGAGCGCGGCGTAGTGCAGGGGGCTTCTGTGTCTGTCGTGTCCGCCAACAGTAGCGGTAATGCATGCACTCAACATGTCTTTCTTCTGTTCCCCCCCCCCTTTTTATGGTCTCCCTGTTCTTGTGTGCATTAGCATCATCAGGCGGAGGAGCAGTGGCACCGGAGCACCAGGGGGCTGCATCCCACATGGCCATGGAGGGCCACACTACGGACTCGGACTTCACCAGTGGGACGGAGGGCGAGGGGAGCTCCACGGCGGGGACAGGAGCTGAGACCAGTGACACGGACTCGTCCTCTGATGGGAGCTCCCTTGTGGTGGCAGCAACATCTGTGCCACCCCATCTACAGGTACAGCCGCCACCACCCCTTCCAGCACCGCCCTCCCAACAGCCCCTCAGCCTTCGCCTGTGCCCGCTCAACCGGGAGGGTGGGCATCACCTTCACCCCAGGCACCTCAGGCCCTGCCCCAGTCACCCCTGCTGCCCTCAGTGAGGAGGCCATTGACCTCCTCAGGTCCCTCACTGTTGGGCAGTCTACCATTTTGAATGCCATCCAGGGTGTAGAAAGGCAGTTGCACAAACAAATGCATTCCTGGAGGGCATTCATTCTGGTCAGGCAGCCCTTCAGCGAGCTTTTCAGACTCTGGCCTCAGCACTGATGGCAGCCATTGTCCCTGTGTCTAGCCTCCCCCTCCAACTTCCTTCACCCCGACCCAATCCCCTGTACCCCAGCCTATCCCAAGCCCACCTACAGACCAGCATGCACACACGTCAACACACAAGGGAAGCTCAGGCAAACATAAGCACCACACATCCCACAGGCACTCACGCAAGCATCACACACATGAAGACACACCAACATCCTCTGCCTCCACTGTGTCCCCCTCCTCCTTGTCTCCCTCCTCCCTCCCTGTCTCGTCGACACTCACACCTGCATGCACTACCTCTACAGCTACTACGTCTCTCTCCAGCACACCCACCACCACACCCCGCTCACGTGCAGTCACCACCCCCACTACCATTCACACGTCCCCTGTGTCCTCTCCCAGTGTATCTGTGACGCCACCTCTCAAGATACACAAACGCAGGCACACACCCACCCAACAGCCATCCACCTCACGACAGCCTCCAGCGCATGCACCTTCACCCAAAGTCAGCAAACGAACACCTCCTACAACCACCACCTCTTCCTCCACTCCCAAACCCCCTCCAGCTACCCGTCCCAGTGTGTCAAAAAAACTTTTCCTGTCCAACCTTGACCTCTTTAACACCCCCCCCCCACCCCGTCCGTCTCATAGGTCCCGAACTAGCACCTCAGCCACAACGTCTCCGGGACCAGTGGTGCCTGTAGTCACCGGAATCTGGAGTGCACCGGCCACCAGGCCAGCCAGTGTGGCACGGAGCCACAGCACAGACAGTCCCCCACCTGTGAAGCATCAGCAGTTGGCCAGTGCCTGGCGGGAGAGGGGGAAGACTCCAGCCACCAAAGCCGCTCCCAGGGGTCCCGGTGGGAGTGTGGAGTCAGCTGTGACACCTTCCAAGGTGGGGAAGGGCCACAAGAAACCCAGCAAGTCTGGGAAGAGCAGCACGGCGGAGAAGACCGCCATCATCCCCGCTGCCCAGGAGGCCACCTCCAGCACCAGCCCACCTGCCCAGGACAGGCCCGCCAGCACCAGCCCACCTGCCCAGGAGGCCACAGCCAGCACAAGCCCACCTGCCCAGGACAGGCCCGCTAGCACCAGCCCACCTGCCCAGGACAGGCCCGCTAACACCAGCCCACCTGCCCAGGACAGGACCGCCAGCACCAGCCCACCTGCCCAGGACACGACCGCCAGCACCAGCCCACCTGCCCAGGACAGGACCGCCAGCACCAGCCCAGCTGCCCGGGACAGGCCCGCCAGCACCAGCCCAGCTGCCCAGGAGGCCACCGCCAGCACAGGCCCACCTGCCCAGGAGGCCACCGCCAGCACAGGCCCAGCTGCCCAGGAGGCCACCGCCAGCACAGGCCCAGCTGCCGAGGAGGCCACCGCCAGCACAAGCCCCGCTGGGCCATGAAGGACCGCCAGCAATAGCCCCGCTGAACCATGAAGGACTGCCAGCACAAGCCCCGCTGGGCCATGAAGGACCGCCAGCAAAAGCCCCGCTGGGCCATGAAGGACCGCCAGCAAAAGCCCCGCTGGGCCATGAAGGACCGCCAGCAGCTGAGTCCCTGCAATGGAGACCGCCGCCTCAAGCACCGCTGCACAGGGCACCGCCGTCTCAAGCACCGCTGAACAGGGCACCGCCGCCTCAAGCACTGCTGAACAGGGCACCGCCGTCTCAAGCACCGCTGAACAGGGCACCGCCGTCTCAAGCACCGCTGCACAGGGCACCGCCGTCTCAAGCACCGCTGAACAGGGCACCGCCGTCTCAAGCACCGCTGAACAGGGCACCGCTGGTCCATGAGCGGCAAGGGCACTGACGCAACTGAGTCCGTCACGGGGTGAATGATGCACTCTGGGCACAAAGCCCCCTCCAGAACCAGTGGAGAAAGGCATCCACTACCTCTGTCCTTAGCAGGATGAAGCACTCTGGGCACCATGCCCCCTCCAGAACCAGTGGAGAAAGGCATCCACTACCTCTGTCCTTGGCAAGATGAAGCACTCTGGACACAAAGCCCCCTCCAGAACCAGTGGAGAAAGGCATCCACTACCTCTGTCCTTAGCAGGATGAAGCACTCTGGGCACCATGCCCCCTCCAGAACCAGTGGAGAAAGGCATCCACTACCTCTGTCCTTGGCAGGATGAAGCACTCTGGGCACAAAGTCCCCTCCAGAACCGGTGGATATTGCCATCCACTACCTCTGTCCTTAGCAGGATGAAGCACTCTGGGCACAAAGCCCCCTCCAGAACCAGTGGAGAAAGGCATCCACTACCTCTGTCCTTAGCAGGATGAAGCACTCTGGGCACCATGCTCCTCCAGAACCAGTGGAGAAAGGCATCCACTACCTCTGTCCTTGGCAGGATGAAGCACTCTGGGCACAAAGCCCCCTCCAGAACCAGTGGATATTGCCATCCACTACCTCTGTCCTTAGCAGGATGAAGCACTCTGGGCACAAAGCCCCCTCCAGAACCAGTGGAGAAAGGCATCCACTACCTCTGTCCTTAGCAGGATGAAGCACTCTGGGCACCATGCGCCCTCCAGAACCAGTGGAGACTGTCATACACTTGAGAGACTGTGGCTTTGCACTCCCCAGGATTGAACAGTGGGCAAACCACCCACTGTAGAGACTTGAGAGACTGTGGCTTTGCACTCCCCAGGATTGAACAGTGGGTAACCCACCCACTGTAGAGACTTGAGAGACTGTGGCTTTGCACTCCCCAGGATTGAACAGTGGGCATGTGGCCCCCTCGTGGATTTGGCGTCCTGCACTCAACCGGCTGAGGTGCCCCCCCTTTCCCTCCCCCTGAGGTGCCTGTTTAGTTGCTCTCTGATGCCCCTGCAGTGTTCTCTCCGTCATGGTCGGGGATCTTGTGTGGGCCTCGCCCATACCGTGTGGTCCCAGTGTTCCACGGACTTTATTAGAGCACTACCTGGACTACTATGCTTGGTATATATTTTGTACATGGTGTATATATATATTTCTGCCTACTTGCTTTTAATATATTACAATGGTTACACTCATTTTCTATTGTCTTTGTATTCTTCCGGGGGGCTTGGGGGTGTATCTGTGATGTATTGATATGCATTAGTGTGTGTGTTGTAGTGGGTGAGGGTGGGGGTGTTAAGTGTGTGTGTCCCTGTTTTTTCCCTCCCCTGTGTCGTAGGTGCAGTACTCACCGTGGTCTTCGCCGCTGGCGTTCGTGCTCCTGGTAGAGGAGCAGGAAGACTATTGCAGGTAGAATTTGGAGTTCCGGATCCATGGCGTCCTCGTTCCTCGTGGGGTGTGTAGAGGTGAGCGTTTTTCCTTCGGTATTCCTGTTTCCGCCGTGTTTTTTTCCGCGGTGAATCCGCCCCGGAAAAGGTGGCGGATTGGCCTGTTGTGATACTGTGGGCAGTACATTGTCCTCCGCCTGTCTGTTGGCGGTGACCGCCAAGCTGTTTGTTTGTACCGCCGTGGCGGTCGAAGTGTTAAAGTGGCTGTCTTTGTTGGCGTTTTCCGCCACGGTCGTAATAGCAACATTTTTTCCGCCAGCCTGTTGGCGGTCTTACCGCCGCTTTATCACCGTCCGCCAGGGTTGCAATGACCACCTTGATCTCTTAGTGCTCTTTTAGCAGCACCACAGTGTTCTTCATGGGCCAGCTCCCGCTGTCAGAGGCTTGCAGGTATGACAGTCTCGAGCCTCTTAGTATCACGCCATCTCAGGTGACTGCTAACTCATCCTGTACATTTGTGAACTTTTGGAATTCAACATCGTCAGCCAAGGGATGGGTCTCTCTCCTCCATGATTGCGTGGTAATGAGTGTACTGCCATTTGATAAGTTTTGTTTTGACCAATGACTTTGTATTTCACCACTGCGCATATTAGTTGCTCAATGTTCACCAGTAGCACATGGTATGTTTTGTTCAGTTTAGCCGCCTATGGGCTTTGACATTGCATTAGTCATTACATTCTGTATTCTGCCTATTGGCTTTGACATGCTGTATCCAGTCTAGCCGCCTATTGGCTTTGACATTGCATGCCTATTGACTTTGACATGATGTATTCAGTTTAGCTGCCTATTGACTTTGACATGCTATTAGATATTCTGCCTATTGGCTTTGACATGATATCATATATTACATTTTGTATTCAGCTCCGCTGCCTATTGGCTTTGACATGATATCACATATTACATTTTGTATTCAGCTCCGCTGCCTATTGGCTTTGACATGATATTATGCATTGCATTTTGTATTCAGCTCAGCTGCCTATGGGCTTTGACATGATATAAGACATTGCATTTTGTATTCAGCTCAGATGCCTGTTGGCTTTGACATGACACTAGACATTGCATTTGATACTTAGGTTAGCTGCCTATTGCCTTTAACGTGGAGTTAGATCTTGCAGTTGAGAATCCAAGCTGTATTTTTCCAAGCTGTGTTTTTGCACCAGATGAACCAAGATGTTTTTCTCACAGTAGACTAGACATGATAAGAGAGAGTACATGGGTGTTGTTTTCTTCGCTTGAGCTTGGGAACAGGAGTAGTCTTGGAGACCTGGCCAGTCTCCAAAAGGCTTGCTCAGTTTCCCGGGTCTGAGAGGAGGGGGCACACCGTTGTAACAAATGTAACATGCTGCAGAGGGTCAGATTCGAATCTGCCGGACCTCGTGCTGGAGCTTGGCGCCAGCTGCCAGCAATCCCGTGTGGGTAGATGAATCTCTTTCCCGCGGCTGACAGGGGTCATCAGCTTGCAGACCTTAGAAAGATGAAGCTGTAGATAGTTCCCACACGGTGAAGTATTTGTTTTGCTTTGCATTCAATATCTTATAAATATAACCTGCTGTGTATATTGCAAACTGATATATTTTGTTTGATTAACGCGGACTTGAAAACTACTAATTTGTCATTCATAAAAATTGGGGTTGGGGAAGAATTAACAACAATAAAAGTCTTCTTTGACCTCAGAAGTGCATTTCTGTTGTGTTATGTTAGTGCTTAGAAACTAGATAAGAGGAAAGCACTACAATGAGTTCTTTAATCATGTTCATGTCTTTGTCTGCATTGGTCGCAGCAATGGTCTGTTCCACCCATAGAATCTCTAGTGTGCTGGAGTGCACAATAAAGTTGAGGTACACTTCAGCTGTCTTGGATGTCCAACTGTGACGGTGCAACGGCACTGGTGGAAAATAATCTGCTGGGTTTTGATCCTTCCCCGGTTTGTGTACAATTTCGTAGTCATATTCTTAAAGTCTTAACCCCCACCTCTGTATGCGAGGGAGCATCTTAGCCTTCGGGTTACCAAAAATTGTGAGCAACACCTGGTGGTCCATGATAATGGTTTATTGTTTTCAGTAGAGGAATACATCAAAGTGTTTGCAGGCCCATACGACAGCTAGACTCTCCTTTTTTGGCAGAGAGTAAGCATGTTCTGTAGCAGACAGGCTTTGACTGGCATAGTCCACAATGTGTCTCGGAAAATTTGGATGACCACTGTTTTGAGCAAGGATTGCCCTTAGCCCTACCGGTCTTGCATCAACCGTTATGACAGTGTGTAACTTGGGTCAAAGTAGGCCATTTCCGTTGCATTCTCAATTGCATGTGTAAAGTCTATGAAGCTCTGGTCATATTCTGGAGACCAGTGGAATAGTACAGTTGGCTTTGTCAAGTCTCTCAATGGAGCGCTCACTGCAGCAAAGCTGCAGGTATATCTTGAGCAGCTGGCACACTTGCATCAGGGCTTTGTCATGTTCCTTTCCTGTATGCCCAAAAACCAGTATGCCATCACTATAATTGAAAGCATGCAGAACAGGTTGAATTACTCAGCGAATTACATTCTGAAATATTTCAGCAGTTGAAGCCAAACTAAAACTTAGTCTCTTATACCTGAACAAACCAACATGAGTTGAAAAGGTAGTGATGTACCCGCAGTTTCCTTCTAGCTCAAGTTGATGGTATCCTTTATTCAGGTTGAGGCGGGAAAATATTTTGACTCCGTTCAATTGCGTGATCATGTCGGCTATGTGTGGACCAGGATGTCTCTCCCTCTCAATGGCTTTGTTTGCCAGGCACATATCAACTTAAATGTGCACCGCTCTGCTACTGTCCATTTTTGGTACTACAACTACTATGGGTGAAACCCATGGTGAGGGGCGTTTGAAGTGCTGGATGATGTCATGTTTTAAGAGGGCTTCCGATTCTTTCTCTACAGCTTCTTGTAGATGGAAGGCAACTTTGTGGTGTCACTGAGCAACAGGGTGAATGTCTTCATTGATGTGAAGCTGGACTGTTATTTTCTTGAGTTTCCCCTGGCAAGGTAACAACAATGGAAACTGACTTGTAATTTCCGATTGAACACAGAAGTTGTAGTTAAGGGATATCAGCCTCATGTAAGCAGCAATGACAAAGATGAGTAGGCAAGCACACAATGACGTCCCTTGCTGAACGTGAACGGTGGCTCGCACTGGTGTCTTTTTGTATTGCATTGTTGCTAAGAACGACAGTTGCCTTTGCAGTGGTTCAAAAGCAGACCAAGTTTGTGCATTTGTGCTTGATGGAGTGAGGCAAGGCACAGGAGATACGTTGTGAAACGTTTCCATTGGTATGATGCTAATCAATTAACCACTGTCTGTGTTGAAGGTTATTGGATGATCGTTCTCCTTCAACTTGATTTTGGGACAGTGTCTAAGGGATGTTTGATGTTCTGTTTGGTGAACTTTATTTAACCCCTTCGCTGCCAGGCCTTTTCCCCCTCCTGTGCCAGGCCTTTTTTTGGCTATTTGGGGCAGTTCGCGCTTAGGCCCTCATAACGTTTTGTCCACATAAGCTAGCCAAGCCAAATTTGCATCCTATTTTTCCAACATCCTAGGGATTCTAGAGGTACCCAGACTTTGTGGGTTCCCCTGAAGGAGGCTAAGAAATTAGCCAAAATACAGTGAAAATTTCTTTTTTTTTTTTTAAAAATGGGAAAAAGTGGCTGCAGAAGAAGGATTGTGTTTTTTTCCCTGAAAATGGCATCAACAAAGGGTTTGCGGTGCTAAAATCACCAGCTTCCCAGCTTTCAGGAACAGGCAGACTTGAATCAGAAAACCCAATTTTTCAACACAAATTTGGCATTTTACTGGGACATACCCCATTTTTAAAAAAAATTGTGCTTTCAGCCTCCTTCCAGTCAGTGACAGAAATGGGCGTGAAACCAATGCTGGATCCCAAAAACCTAACCATTTCTGAAAAGTAGACAAAATTCTGAATTCAGCAAGGGGTCATTTGTGTAGATCCTACAAGGGTTTCCTACAGAAAATAACAACTGAAAAAGAAAAGTATTAAAATTGAGGTGAAAAAAACAGCAAATTTTCTCTACGTTTTACTCTGGAACTTTTTCCTGCAATGTCAGATTTTCGAAAGCAATATACCGTTACGTCTGCTGGACTCCTCTGGTTGCGAGGATATATAGGGCTTGTAGGTTCATCAAGAACCCGAGGTACTAAGAGCCAATAAATGAGCTGCACCCTGCAGTGCGTTTTCATTCTATAATGGGTATACAGCAATTCATTTGCTGAAATATAAAGAGTGAAAAGTAGCTATCAAGAAAACCTTTGTATTTCCAAAATGGGCACAAGATAAGGTGTTGAGGAGCAGTGGTTATTTGCACATCTCTGAATTCCGGGGTGACCATACTAGCATGTGAATTACAGGGCATTTCTCAAATAGATGTCTTTTTTTACACACTCTCTTACATTTGGAAGGAAAAAATGTAGAGAAAGACAAGGGGCAATAACACTTGTTTTTCTATTCTATGTTCCCCCAAGTCTCCCGATAAAAATGATACCTCACTTGTGTGGGTAGGCCTAGCGCCCGCGACAGGAAACGCCCCAAAACGCAACGTGGACACATCACATTTTTTTAAAGAAAACAGAGGTGTTTTTTGCAAAGTGCCTACCTGTAGATTTTGGCCTCTAGCTCAGCCGGCACCTAGGGAAACCTACCAAACCTGTGCATTTTTGAAAACTAGAGACCTAGGGGAATCCAAGATGGGGTGACTTGTGGGGCTCTGACCAGGTTCTGTTACCCAGAATCCTTTGCAAACCTCAAAATTTGGCTAAAAAAAACACATTTTCCTCACATTTTGGTGACAGAAAGTTCTGGAATCAGAGAGGAGCCACAAATTTCCTTCCACCCAGCGTTCCCCCAAGTCTCCTGATAAAAATGATACCTCACTTGTGTGGGTAGGCCTAGCGCCCGCGACAGGAAACGCCCCAAAACGCAACGTGGACACATCACATTTTTTTAAAGAAAACAGAGGTGTTTTTTATTGCAAAGTGCCTACCTGTAGATTTTGGCCTCTAGCTCAGCCGGCACCTAGGGAAACCTACCAAACCTGTGCATTTTTTAACACTAGAGACCTAGGGGAATCCAAGATGGGGTGACTTGTGGGGCTCTGACCAGGTTCTGTTACCCAGAATCCTTTGCAAACCTCAAAATTTGGCTAAAAAACACATTTTCCTCACATTTTGGTGACAGAAAGCTCTGGAATCAGAGAGGAGCCACAAATTTCCTTCCATCCAGCGTTCCCCCAAGTCTTCCGATAAAAATGATACCTCACTAGTGTGTGTAGGCCTAGCGCCCGCGCTAGGAAACGCCCCAAAACGCAACGTGGACACATCCCATTTTTTAAAAGAAAACAGAGGTGTTTTTTGCAAAGTGCCTACCTGTAGATTTTCGCCTCTAGCTCAGCCGGCACCTGGGGAAACCTAGCAAACCAGTGCATTTTTGAAAACTAGAAACCCAGGGGAATTCAAGATGGGGTGACTTGTGGGGCTCTGACCAGGTTCTGTTACCCAGAATCCTTTGCAAACATCACAATTTGGCCAAAAAAACACTTTTTACTCTCATTTCGGTGACAGAAAGTTCTGGAATCTGAGAGGAGCCACAAATTTCCTTCCACCCAGCGTTCCCCCAAGTCTCCCGATAAAAATGGTACCTCACTTGTGTGGGTAGGCCTGGCGCCCACGAAAGGAAATGGCCCAAAACACAACGTGGACACATCACATTTTTTCATAGAAAACAGTGCCTACCTGTGGATTTTGGCCTCTAGCTCAGCCGGCACCTGGGGAAACCTAGCAAACCAGCGCATTTTTGAAAACTAGAAACCCAGGGGAATCCAAGATGGGGTGACTTGTGGGGCTCTGACCAGGTTCTGTTACCCAGAATCTTTTGCAAACATCAAAATTTGGCCAAAAAAACACTTTTTCCTCTCATTTCGGTGACAGAAAGTTCTGGAATATGAGAGGAGCCACAAATTTCCTTCCACCCAGCGTTCCCCCAAGTCTCTCGATAAAATTGGTACCTCACTTGTGTGGGTGGGCCTAGCGCCCACGAAAGGAAATGCCCCAAAACACAACGTGGACACATCAAATTTTTTCACAGAAAACAGAGGTGTTTTTTTGCAAAGTGCCTACGTGTGGATTTTGGCCTCTAGCTCAGCCGGCCCCAGGGGGGGGCAGAAATGGCCTAAAATAAATTTGCCCCCCCAGCCCCCCAAACCCCCCCCACCCCCCCGCCGGGAGCGACCCTTGCCTACGGGATCGCTCCCCCGCGTGACATTGCCGCCCAAAAAAAAATCCCTGGTGCCTAGTGATTTCTGCCCCCTTGGGGGCAGATTGACCTAAAATCGGCCAATCTGCCCCTAAGGGGGGCAGAAATGGTCTAAATACAATTTGCCCCCCAGGGGAGCGACCCTTGCCTGATGGGTCGCTCCCCATCTCTAAATAAACAAAACAAAAAAAAAAAACAAAAAAAAAGATTTGCCCTGGCGCCTAAAGGTTTATGCCCCCCCTGGGGGCAGATCAGCCTAATAATAGTCCGATCTGCCCCCAGGGGGGGCAGAAATGGCCTAAAATAAAATTGCTCCCACGCCCCCCCCCCCAGGGAGCGACCCTTGCCTACGGGGTCGCTCCCCCTGCGTGACATTGGCGCCAATCGGCCAATCTGCCCCCAAGGGGGGCAGAAATGGTCTAAATACAATTTGCCCCCCAGGGGAGCGACCCTTGCCTAATGGGTCGCTCCCCATCTCTAAAAAAACGAACAAACAAAAAAAAAATATATTTTTTTTTTTGCCCTGGCGCCTAAAGGTTTCTGCCCCCAGGGGGGGCAGAAATGGCCTAAAATAAATTTGCTCCCCTGCCCCCTCAACCCTCCCCCACCGGAGCGACCATTGCCTACGGGGTCGCTCCCCCTGCGTGACATTGGAGCCAAAGTGGTTTCTGCCCCCTTGGGGGCAGATTGACCTAAAATCGGCCAATCTGCCCCCAAGGGAGGCAGAAATGGTCTAAATACAATTTGTCCCCCAGGGGAGCGACCCTTGCCTAATGGGTCGCTCCCCATCTCTAAAAAAACAAACAAACAAAAAAAAAACACACAAAAATAAATTGCCCTGGCGCCTAGAGGTTTCTGCCCCCCTTGGGGGCAGATTGGCGTAGCAAAAATCGGCCGATCTGCCCCCAAAGGGGGCAGAAATGGCCTAACTACAATTTTCCCCTCCAGGGGAGCGACCCTTGTCCAAGGGGTCGCTCCCCATCTGTAAAACAAACAAAAAAAAAAATCCCCGGTGCCTAGTGGTTTCTGCCCCCCTTGGGGGCAGATCGGCCTCATCAAAATAGGCTGATCTACCCCCCAGGGGGGCAGAAATGGCCTAAAATAATTTCCAACCCCAGGGGAGCGACCCTTGCCTAAGGGGTCGCTCCCCACCTAAAAAAAAACCAAAACAAAACAAAAAGAAAAAAATAAAATGATCCCTGGTGCCTAGAGGTTTCTGCCCCCGGGGGGGCAGAAAAGGCCTTCCTAAAAAATGCCCCCCATTGGGAGCGACCCTTGCCCAAGGGGTCGCTCCCTTATGCCAGTTTCAAACAAAACAAAAAAAAATCCCTGGTGTCTAGTGGGCGTTTCAAAAGCCGGATTGCAAGCAATCCGGCTTTTGAAACGCTGGGAGAGACTTTAAAGGGAAGGAAATACATTTCCTTCCCTTTGAAGCCTCTCCGCGCCTCCCCCACGTGATCAAAAGAGAAATGCTGAGCATTTCTCTTTCGATCGCGCTGGAAGCTGGAAGCCCTGTGACAAATCAGCGCGCGCTCGCGCGCTGACGTCACAGGGGGGGTTGGGGGTGTCAGGGGTGGAAGGGGAAGGGCTTCCCCTTCCATTCCTGCCTTGGGGGTTGGGTGGGGAGCACAGGGGGGGGGAGCGCTAGCGCTCCCCCAGTTCCTGTGCCGTGGACAAGGTGACCTCGTCCAAGGCACCCAACAGGTTAAATCATGATCCTCTTTGCAGGTAGCTAACTCCACACGTGCACCCCGTCTTTTGCGTAGGAATCTGACGTATTCCCAGACTTGCAAATCTGGGAATGCATCAAATTCCTTAGTATTCCATGGGTGTTGCGTGGGAGTACCACAGCAACACCCATGGAACGCCCCTTTCACACAGTTTTATGCATGAAAGTAGCCCATATTTACAAGGCCATGAAAAGCCAGGCAAGGTGGCTTTGTGTGGCTTGTAAATATGAGATGGCACACTGCGCCACCGGAGTGTAAAAACAAATGACGCACAGTGTGACGATAGGGTCTCGTAAACGAGGCCCTGGGTGTTTCTCCTAGCATGCGTCTTCTGAATGAGTCCGAAAGGCAGCCATCAATAATTCTGAGGCTCATGGCTTCTTCATCTGTGAATTTGCAGAATTTGCAATGTTTGATGATTGCATCGAGTCCTTAAACAAACTCATCCACTGTTTCGCCAACCCGTTGTCGTGCTTAGTTGAAGATATACCTTTTAAAGTCAACATTTGGCACTTTATTGAACTTGGCTTCTACTGCTTCTTTTACCTTTTGGTATGCTTTTGCATCAGTCTGTGAGATTTTCTTTAGCACTTTTTTTACTCCGTCGCCTGCAAGGTTTTTTTTTAGAAATTTGAAGAGCTTCTTGTCATCTTCTTCTAGTGCATCTATGAAGTCATCAAATATTTCAATCCATGTGGCCCACCTGGCACCGATCATTTGCTTCTTAGAAGTGTCTAAGGGCTGTGGTGACTTTAGGAACATGGCTGCATTATATTTTGCGCTCCTTTCTGCCTCCATTGAGATCCCATGCTGTTCAGGCAGCATTCGCCACACAGGATGGCACGGATAACTCCTGCAAACAGAGGCCACTGGAGGAGTGTGCTTCGCTGGGTACTATAATCGCCCTTGACTGCAAATAATTTTTTTGTCTTTTGTACCTTGCTGATGCAATTGTTATTTCTTGCTTCATCTGAATAATTGTTCAGTCTTTGATGCACAGCGCAGTGTCTCTATGAACTACCTCTTCTGCAGTTTTGGTGGACGTTTTGAAATGTGCTCCTTTGCACTGCCTTCTATTTCTTACATGACTGTGCTGTGTACAGGCTGGAGCAGGGCTTTGACTCCATATGTGCTAGTTGCAGACAACCCCATATCAATTTTGAGCACATGTGGCACGCATGAGCAGTTTGCGGTATAATTGCAAACTCACAGAGAGAGCAGCAGTCTTGTCTTCTCAGGTCATGTATACCTTCCTCGTTGCCAGTTGTAGTGTCTTCCCCAGCCCTGGGGCATACAGTATACATGAGCAACGCTGTGTTCAAAAGTTACTTTATTCATCAGCATACACTAACATACTGTGCATTACATCCTACTTTCTGTTAACCACACCTTAACACCTTCCATCCATTGGGACTTCCTGTTCAGAGTCCACCCAGAACCACAAGGGTTCTAGAGTGATTCCTTCAAGATGCCACATCCGTCCATCTGCAGAAACAGCAAAAAGGAAAAGAACTCGTAGACATCTCTCAGAAGAAGACATTGAATTTTTGTTAGAAACCTATAACTCACTTAATTTGACCCACCTGTCCCCAAATTCCTACAATATTCAGACCACAGAAAGCAACAGCAAGCAAAATCGAATGAGCAGTATTTGTAAAAAAATAAATGTAAATACTTACTGCATAATTGCAGATATGCTGCAAAACCCTGCACAGATATTTCTGAGACTATCAAAGCCATATATATTGATATCCTAATCCTCACAGAAACCAGCTAAATGACTCTTATGCCCCTTTGATGGACATACTGGTGCCCCCAATTTCCAGTCATAAACAAAAACTCAATTCAACTCAGATGCCTCGGAGATGATAACTACTCCATGGTTTAATACTTAGGTGTAGAATTCCATGATGCGGATTCAAATCCCACCAAGATTACTGCATCGCCCACCCTCTCTCCATAGGGCGATAACCAGTGCTTAATATGTAAATAAAAACGTGGCGGTGCTCAAAGCCCTCCTCTTAAACATGCGACTGCTGCAATTAATTGTGGGAACACAGAATACTGAGGCATCATAATCCTGAAGCCATCTCGGGCCTCTTTAATCCATATAAAGCCCCTCCATGCCCCTTCAGCACACTCTAGCAGCTTTCTACTTTCTCCTATTGTGACGCTTTTTCGTTTTTCCCTTCCTCCGTCTTTCCCATATGTGTCTCTTGCTTGCAGTAAATGCTTGAGGCAGAAGAATAAGCCCCGGCCATCAAAAATAAGTGCCGGTGCTCAGCACCGGAAACAACTAGCACAAATTAAGCACTGGCGATAACCAAAGTTTAAATGAACGTATGGATATCATCACTGAACAATCTCTGTTGTCCTCCAAAAATATTTTCAAACATCCCTGGAATTACATGATGGACTCACAAGAAGCCCTAAATGATCTCCATTCTAAACAGCAGTGAACTAACAATTTTGCACGAGCCCACACACTTGAAAGGATCTTCTTTCAACCTCCAGACTGCTAAAGAAGCAGGTCAAATGGTTTCACCCTCATCACAGATCTACTTTTCAGATCATAACATCATTCTCTACCTCACCTTTGAAAGAATGCAACCCAGAGGACAAGAACATGGAGCACAACTGTGGATTAAAGACAGTAGACAATTAACACCAATGTGCTCCCCACAAAAATTAGGTTTCAACTTAAACCGACGAATGAGATGTGTTCTACAAGTCACCTGACCAATCACTACAATGAAACAATGGCCAAGAAAATCAATGAATGGCTCCCCTGAATTTAGGAGGTAAATAAATACAGTCTCCACCCACTGGTGCAATAAAGACCTAAATGAAGGAAGAAACCAACTCTGAACGCCCCTCCCTCTGTAGCCCACTTCCTGTTCCTCTGCACTGGACGCAGACTTCAGAAACACTGAGCACCTTGTCCCTAAGTCAAGCATCAGGATTGTTTCCCCTTGTTGTCTCCTACCTCCCTTCTTGCTCCCCCGCCCCTACTTCGCAGGGGGGGGGGAGGTGTCAAGGGGATCCATGTACAGTGTGTTCTTTATCCTATTGCATTTCTCTCAGGATTTCTACCTCTTAGTTTTTTAAAACCACCCTTCTCAAACACAGCCTAGGATCACCGCCCTCTGTCACTTTAAATGCTTTATAAATACTTGCTATCCCGCCACCACCCTCAGCGCCATCACAACTCGCTCACTCCCAATGTATCTGTGATGCTGGGTATCTTGCTACCCTCCGGCCTTTGTACGCTCCCTACCCTCAGTGACATCCTTGCTTTCGCCTTCCCACCCCCCATGAGAGAGCAGACACTTTGCTGACAACAGCTCCTGCGAGTCACTACCAAACACACGGACACCTACTGCCTCTTGTGGGTCTGTGCAAACGCACTCTAGAGAGCGGAGAAGGTGGCTGCCGACATCCTAGCACCTGGAGAGACCCGATGGCGACAACGAAGATGGCGGTTCATTACACACAAGCACCTTGGGGAATAAATCACAATACCAAAGAGGCAACTCTCAACAAGTTAAAAAGATACAACTGCAGGTAACACATGCACAGGTGAATGAATGTGCACCTTGGGGTGGCTACACATGAGAGGTCCATTGTGGATACATTTCTTCAAACACTGCTCCTCTTCTGGTGAGCTCTAGTTTGACTGCTACTACTTTCTGGCCTGAGGACCCACCAGTCACCTGCACTTTAGAAAGAAGGTATGTACTGAACTTACAATTGCAAAGTTGTCCACTTCTCATTGACTCCACGCGGGTGGAAATTCCAGTGTATAGGTACCGGTGGTTTCTACTGGACCTTTCTGCAGGCACCTTGGGCTCTGGAGATCTAATACAATGATCTGAAGAAAATGTCATCAACCTCTTTGAACTAGGGTCTAATTGTGTAAAGTATTTTCAGATGACATGTATGACATTTTCATTTACCGAGTAGAGTTCCCCTTGTGTTTTTGTCTAGCAGTCATAAAGGGACAAGTGGACAAAAACCAATATACGGCAATTGGATCCAGCAGCATCTCTTTGAAACTGGAGGGTTAGAATTTCCACCAGAACAGAAGATTAGCTTCTTAATGTAAAATAATGCCTAAGTGCTGTCCAGTGCAGTATCATGCGAAGCTAATGAGGTTCCTTGTCACAGCCGAGACTTACACTTCCCTATTTTCAGGAAGAAAAGCAGGTCACCTGTTTCCAAATCATGCCACAAAATGTGTTTATGTGGAAAAAGAAGTCCATTGATCATATACATACGTTTAAGTTCATAATATAGACATTATAACAATTCCATATTTCATTACACCAGAAAACAGTTGTTTAAGCCTCCACCTAAAATCACCTTTAGTTAAATTCATCACAATTATAAAAATCAAACTATCAGTGCTAATATTGGCCTAATATGTGTATTCTCATATTGTTTGTTCATGCATAAAAAGCTAATTAAAAGAGTTAACAAAACAGTAAAAGTTTCACACTGTAGCCTCAGATTTCCAAATAACCCCTGTTTTACGCACAGGGAAGCTCTGCTGGCCATTACCTCTGAGCCTCCATAAGATGTTTTTTACTTAATGGCTCCTTGTGCTCCCAATCCTAGGCACTTCCTGGCCTTACCTTTATATTTGTGACACAGTGACTATTGTCACTTTATTTTCTGTTGATTTTCACCTCATTAAGGCACTCTTGATATAGAAGAGAGTGTTAGCCAGGGTGGAAACTTCTGTGTTTCACATTTTTTGGAACTTGAGACAGCCAGGACTTAGCCTGATTTTGTCCAGAAAGGAGTTCCGCAGTTTTGAGGCTAGGCAGGAGGTGGTCTGTTGAGATGTCTTAGCTTTTCTGTTTTTTGGGATTTCTAGAATTAGACAGTCTGTCTGTATTTTCTGGGATTTCTACAATGAGAGAGTTTTGTCTGTTTACTGGAATTGCTAGAATTGGGACAGTTTTGTCACAAATTTTTCGTTGCCATCTAGACATTCATAGCGATGGATTTGTGTATGTTCATGGAATGGCGACAGATTTTACTGAATTGTTCTACAAAACTTAATAATTTGTTGTTTTGAGAAAATACAAATAAACAGAGTTCACATGTTCGTTGGTTATTGATTTGATCAATGAATGTAATCTTCCCTTTGTATGATAATCGAAATAATTTGAAAAACATGAATTAAACACTAATCCCTTGACTAAAAATAGTAACCATTACATGTAGCTTAGTTGTCAACGCCAAAGTGGACAGTGATCTGTAAAATGATGCCAATGCGCATGTGCATGTGGAAGGTTCCATCCGCGCCTGACCTGAGCAGGAGCCTGGCACAGGCAGCCGCTGGGCCTCCCCCAATCCAAATGAGGAAGCAACCAGAAGAAGGAATCAGAAGCTGAAGTCTCCAGTGGCCTGCTCAGCAGTGGCCAAGGCCGGCTTTAGCGCTGGTGCCCCCCAGTGACCACCTTTGCCATGGATTCCCTCCTTACCACCCTTTAACAGCGCCTTCAAGTGTCCAAAACCACTCTCTCTTAGATACATTTAATTAGTTTTATAGCGCCACTCGTACTTGAATAGCGTGTCAGAGCACATTACATAACAAACACATTACACAGAGGCACATCAATCATATGTGTGTAAATCAGTGTATAGGAAATGTTATGTAAGACAGAGGACTATAAGGTGTAGGAGTCACGTCATCCATATTGGTAGGCAGTATAGTTTACGAGTGCTTGATCTGGAGAAGCACAAACTCAGAATTTAAAAAGAACCGCCATGGTTGGGGGTTGTCTTTACTAATAAGAATTAATTTCTACCCAAATGAACCCTTTTTGTAACATTAGGATAATGAAAGACTGGGGAAAAACCGAAACGCTCTAACCTATACCTTGCAGTTTCCACGCAGCTCGTTGGTGACAGTTTCTAGCTCAATGTTCTATGTTAGGGATTTAACTTACAAACTGCAAGTAACTAAAGGTTTTCTCCAGCAAAAGGAGTAAACCACTCACCTATTTACATTTACATTATATGCACTTTGTGATCTGCATGGTACACGTTCTTTGCAGCAGGCATATTAACCCTCTGCGCTAGTTTATGATGAGTTAAAACTTCCACTAGACAAATATGATATCTTTGTTTCTCCAGCAGGCCTATTAATCACCATCTTGACATTTTAATTGTTGCCTGAAAATTGCTGGAGGGAAGGAACGCAGCAGTAGGTGCTTTTAAAACAATAATAAACTTGGGCGCGCCCAATCGAAGTGAACACCCAGTGCAGTGGCACAGATCGCACCGCCCTGACAGTGGCTACTCGGTACAGTGGCACGGTGATCAAAAAAACGATGGATTAAACCCATATCTTTGGGGGTGAATGTTTGCATTGTTCAGCATTCCGTCCATCATCTGTTCTTTGTTCTTTCCTACCATGTGTGGCATCTAGCAATCCCAGGGTCCACTGTTCCGCCCACTCAACATAGTGAGACCCTTCTGTTGGTGTGTGGAGTTCCCTAGCCCAACCCAGAGGTGTAGCATCCCGGGACTATCCTCCCTTTAAAAAAGCAGTTTTGCATCGGCTTTTCCCTCTCTGTCCAAGATACCAGCCTGTCTACTAAAACAGCAGAGCAACCCCTTCCAAGTGTGACTATAATTTTCCCTTTAAAGGCTGCTTCCTCTTGTAAGCTCAACTTTTGGGCTCCTCACCACTCTGGCCATTCTGCCAGGAGGAGGTGACAGCTCCTCCCTCAGCAGGTTCTTTGTTCATCTTCCTGAGAATTGTTCTCACCTCTACCCAAGAGGGTAGCAGTCTGACTCGAGGACAGCAGCTGTGTGCATCCAGTAACAGCTACTGGGCAACTTTAGGTAACAAACTGGCAACTTTCGAAAGTTGCCATTTGTGAAATAGTTACATTAAATTAGAGTTGACTAACAAGTTGGTTTAATGCAATAATTCATTTGATACCTTGAGGCACCACTGTTAGTAGTCCCATTTGGAAGTTAGCACAGTGTATACCTCCGTACTCACCAATGGCGCTACTAGCCTTTCCACAGTAAAAACATGTAAAAACATATGTCCTGCTTTCTAGTATACTGCACCCTGCTTTAGGGATGGTTAGGCCTGCCTTAGTGTGACTTATGTATATTAAAATTAAAGGTTTGGGCTTTGCCAGGGGTTTACATGACAATGTCAAGGTGGAAGTTTAAAACTGATCTACTGGTCTGCAATTGCTTTACTTCCGCACACTTGTGGTGGTAGAATCAGTGCTTCAGCCCATTAGGGAGAATTAACTTACAGGCTCTGGGTACCCCCGGTACCATATACTAGGGACGTTTAAGTAAGTTAGCTTCGGCCAATGGTGATAAGCCAATTAATCATACACTTATGAGGGTCAGAGCACTGGCACCAGGGCCTTTGGGATGATTCAGTGCACTTTCAGAATCAAAATAACTAATAATATCAGTCCAAACATTTGGGGGTGATCATGCAAAAAGGGTCAATTTTTTACATGCAGCTTGTAAAGGGCCCTAGTTATGGGAGATAGTCAGTTGGACTGACTAGAGAAATAAGGGGTGGACGTCTGCCTGTGTAGATTGTACAGCATTCTGGTGGCAAAGCTTATGACCTTGTCATGTGGCGCAAAGGGGCACAGTGGTAGACCCAGCAGTAAGCTTCTGCAGTAGTCAAGGTTGCTAAGTACTGGTGAGTTTGTGAGTGTTTTAGATGCATTGAAAGGGGCATCAGCGTGAGCCTTGTGTGTGTTACGAATGAGAATGATGCTAAAATTGCTATGTTGGTTATGAAAGTTCATATTCATGAATAGGCTGAGGAGAAACGTCAAGCTGAGGGTGTAAATGTCAAAGTTTCTGGGGGAAAGTAGATAGAGTCAAGTGACTTCCATTGAGGAAAGGAAGTATAGGACCTCAGTTTAGGAGGAGTTTAGCATGAATGACCACAGACCCATGCAATGTCAATTGGTAGCGAGATAATTGGAAACACTTAACTGAACATAGGAGGAGAAAAAAGATTTGTGCATTTTCGACATGAGAATATAAATGACAACATAATTTTCCAGCGGGTGGGGGTGTTTCGAGAAAAAAGGGGATGGTCTAAGGCGGCCGTGTGGTACTCTCATGTGGGTGTTGATTTCTGGGGTGAGAGAGAATGTGTTTCTAGACTTGTGTAAAGCCAGCCATTTATGTAGTAGGCTTACGATGCCCATTCAATTGTTGTGAGGCTTCTTGTAGGAAATTACTATGAGGTAGTCGAGTAGTAATAAGAGACATGGGGCCTGATTTAGATCTTGGCGGTGTTACCACCAAGCCACATCGACTGAAGACCTGAAGAGACCGTCAAGTCAGCGGTGTTCCGCCCACCGTATTTAGATGTTGCAGCTCAGCAAGAGGATTGGCTGGCGACAGATTGCTGATGGAGGGAGACGATGGCGGGACCCAATGGACTTTGTACAATGGCAGGGGCTTAGGAAGAGAGGTAAGTGACACACACACATTGTCCATTAGCCATATGTGTCCCCCTGCACTACACACACTACACAACACACTGTATTCACACAACCCATTGCCCTTCTAACAGAATACAAATTGACACACATTTATGCCACAACATACACACACCATTGACACTGCACCCACACATGACACAACCACAACCAACACAACTACACACTCAGCTACACACTCGCACACAAGCACAACTACACACGTCACAACAACATCCACCACATCACAACAACACTCACCTGAATGTGTCACACGCCAACACAACATACACAACAACAATGGTCTCACATGCAAATGACAGACAGACACAACCACACCACACATTCCAGCACCCTCAACCTCAAACAGCCAATCCACACATACACATACAGACTCACATGCACAAGTGATACTTCAAACTTACCTGTACAGATCTGTTTGCAGTGGGCACACATGGACACCACTGTCTAGTGTGAGGCTACCCTAATTGAGGTGCCAGCATTCATTCTGCAATAAATGATGACACCAAAATGACAGTTGTGTATGTCTGTGATATGCGCGTTGTGCCAGTGTGACCCCAGCCATGTGTGACACTATTGTATACCTTACTTTTACATATCAGTAATTCTAAAAAACTACTGTGACAGGTATATGCCACAGTGGTCCTGACCTCCTGTGCAGTGCCCACCCAACACACCCTGGCAATGTGGCGTCTCTACCTTCGAGTCTGGCAACGGGAAAGGGGTTTGTGTTTTCTCCGTGGGTCAGTGATAGTAGTGATGGCAGGTGATGCCCAGTCATGTCCAGTCGAAGATGGCGGTGGAATGGGGAAAAAAGGTGTTTTCATTCCTTTTCCCCTCCAATCCGCCAACTCAAATATGGAGGTCGGACCGCCACTTTTTCCTTGGCAAAAAGGCACATCCAAATCTGCACAGAGGGAAGGGTGGCTGGGGTCCCGCCAGCATCCACTTTTCCCTCTCCGCCATTGACGCGGGCAGTATTTCTAGGTGGAGACAGCGGTTCTAATGGGGGATTTCATCTATGGGACACCAACATCTAAATACGTAGGCAGACCGTCACGGTGGTGGACGGGTTTTGAGTCGAAAAGTCGACAGCGGAACTGTTACCGCCAAGATCTAAATCAGGTCCCAGTTTGTTGAACTTCAGAACTCTTTAGGTAGTCTGACATTTAAACTAATGTTCCGTGGGAAATTAACATACGGATTTTGAATGAGTTTCCTGTAAGATTTTTACGCTTTTCGAGCCAAAACCGGAAAATGCTTTAATAAGGACAAGACGCAGGAAAATGTGCGTCACTCTCTGGACTTCCTGAATCCCATCGCTCCATCATTGTGACTAATAATTCATCCAGCACCTGCTGGCTCCACAGATGTGAGCAAGGCGCTTCTATTTTAAAAGTGCCTGCTTTCTAGGAAGCCAGAGGCAAACCTTCCTTCTCTTCCCAGGAGAACCTGCTACCAGCCCCTTGTTAATCAAGGATCCGTTTGTAAGCCTAAGTGTAATTGCAGGAATGCCGAACAGAGTGCTAAGAATCAGGTCAGGTCCGTGTGGGCTCCTTTCATTAGCCTCCCTCTGCCTCACACTTCTGTCTTGTCTTCCCAGTGAGCCCCGCTCAAAGGCAGGTCCTGTCCCTCTTCTGGGAACGGCACCAGCTCAAAACCATCAGATGTGCCAGCAAGGTTCAAAAACGCAGACTGCGTTCACCAACACACACACACACGCAAGCACACAACATACACTCAGAAACACACGCAAGCAGACAAAAACACCCACACACACACACACACAGCGTCCCCACTGCTTGTTGGTCAGCAAACAGGTCTTGTACTGAACTTTACTCAGAGCTGTGCCATTACCTTGCCACATATATCATCATTGTACTGTAGTGGGGATGGGTATTTCACACCAAACATGTAAGATTATGGGCCTTGCCACATGAACCTAAACATGTATTTCAAAATATACAGCTACAGAGAGAAATTGTCTTATGTTCATAGGCCGCAAACACTATGGGCTGTAATACTTGTCAGACTTCCATCCCTGGTACATAGAGGTGAAAAACATTTTTGTGTCCAGCTTGCAGGAGAAACCCACTCTGTGTCCTATAGATCTAAACTTCTCAACAAGCCTTGGCAAAGCCAATAGATCTGTCTATTTTGTCAGTGAAAACGACTTTCCGGTGATTGGTGAGTTTGTGTGTGTGGTTGTGTGGATGGGTGAGGCAATGATTAGATGGATGGCTGAGTGCATGGAATGATGAATAAGTGACTGAGGGCCTTGTTTACGAGGCCCTAGTAGCACACTGTGCCACAGTAGCGTCATTTTTTTTGATGCTCCGGTGATGCAGTGTGCCAGCCCATATTTACAACGCTACACTGAGTCACCCTGCGTGGCTTTTCATGACCTTGTAAATATGAACCCCTTTAACACATAACACCGCGTGAAAGGGGCGTTTCATGGCTGTTGCTTGGGGTATTCCCAAGCAACATCCATGGAACTCACAGGAATGTGATGCATTCCCAGATTTACCAGGCTGGGAATGCGTCAGATTCCTACGTCACCCCAGGGGTGGCGTTAGAGTGACGCAACAGGGAGAAATATCTGTAATTCTCCCCATTCTTTCCTCTTTCTATGTTTGCTGCATTCTGCAGCACACATAGAAGAAAAACACCTTTTGTGATTGTTTTTGTACAGCAAGGTGTGCCTTCCTGCACAAAAACAATCATCCCCACAACCCCGGCACCCTTGTACGATGATGCAAGGGTGTCTGCATTGGCGCATGGCAGCAATTTGTGCGTCAGCCCAGGGAGAGAGGACAGAAGTGCGCCATATCTTGTGGATACACTGCATTTCTGCCCTTTCCCGGTGGTGTAGGGCAACGCAGTGCTGCACCCCCCACCCCACGGGCCTTGTAAATGAGGCCCTGAGTGCGTGAATATCTGTTCATAGATGGGTGTATGGTTAAATAAGTGAGCGTACTGAAGAATGTCTGCATGAATTTGTCAGTGCATGAATGAGTGACTGGATAAATGGGTTCAGACAGATTACAGCAATCTTACAAGCAGACAGCAGTAGTAATAGTGTAATAAAATGCTGAGAATTACCATTATTGTGTCTTTGACAGGATCACATAGGAATGGGCACTGTCGTGCATAGAATGTCCAACAGATGTCGGAAATTACCACCTTTACATGTGTTCAAAGGGGCCCTCTCCCTCAGTGATCCTTAGTGCCTGTTGAGATCTACACCATCACCTGTAATATTTACAACATGTTTGCATTTGACCCATTCTCAGAAATCATTATTGCTTGTGATTTTCAGTCACTCACTATTCCTCACTACTTACCAATATTTGTACTCAGCAACGCCGACCCATTTTATTACTAAACCTCTCAACAGAAATATCACATTTGCAAATATTACACTAAGTAATTTTCATATGTAAATAATTTAAGCCCAATTTGGAAAGCCACTTTAGGCCATTAACTTATGTTTGCGGCTGAATGTTGCATCATTTACGCCTGGCAAGGGTCCAAAGAAGGAGTCCTGTCTGGCATTTGTGGTTTTACTACTGCAGATTTTGCCATCATGAGTACATCATTGATCCTCAAACATTTTCTGCGAATGACAAAAAGAGCCTGATTACGAGTTGGGCGGATAATCCGCCACAACTCCAACACGGTGGCAGTGAGGCGGCCGTCAAGGCGGCGGTCTCACCACGGTTGTATTATGATGTTTCCATCGGGCTGACTGGCAGAAACTTTGTATTATGACATTCCTGCCGGTCAGCCCGGGGAAACAGTGTACCAGCATTGGCCTTGGCTCCCTCGGGACCGGAGGCCAATGGCGACGCACATAGCAGCCTCAGAATACGCACTGTCTGCCGCAGCAGACAGTGCGCATTTTGAGGGTGCTGATAGGTGGGCCCCCAACTCTGCCTTTCCATCAGCCTTTTCATGGCGGGGACCCTGTCATGGAAAGGCTGGCAGAAAGGAAAGTCATGATCAGCACTGCAGTGCTGGACTCGATACCAGCGTGGCTGACCATGACTTTGACCGCGGCAAACCAGTCAGGATCCCTCATCATGTCGGAGGCCTCTTAGCAGTCTGCCCACCTGGTTCATAATCTGGCAGTCGAACTGCTAGGATTGTGGTGGTCCGACCGCCACGGCAAGTTTGATGGTCCGAGGACTGCCAAACTCCTATGAGGCCCTAAGTTCCAAAACAACTTGTATACTTTGATAAGTCAGTAGCTGTTTGTGGCCTGCTGCATTGCAATAAATACAGAACACAAGTATTCTATTGAAAAGTGATCCGCAACTAACAGCTTCTCCAAGGACATGATCACCAACATCCAATAGCCTACTGAGAGTACAGATCACCCAATGTCACCGTGACCATTTCATGCAACAGTGTTCCCAGATTCTTCATTGTCACCAGCATGGAAATCTTCTATGCTCTTTGAGAGCCACGTCACACAAAGATAATGCCATCCCCTCATCCACAGTGAAAGGTGAAGTTTCCACACTATTACTGTATATCATCACTGCATCCCTCATCAAAAATCCCTTCTGGGCTACCACAAAACTGGACATTTCTTACCCCACAGAGAAACCCCAGTGACATTGTCAGGGGGTCAAGGCATGGTTAACGAATAGCAATTTTAGTAAACACATACCCGCACGGAGGGAAGCGCCAGCCACCAGGAATCCTCGGTTGATAAGCTTCTACGCAGCACATTCATGTGTGGTTCCATCAAGGAAAACAAGCACTGACCCAACAGGATGTTACACATCTCCCCCTATAAGCAAAGAAAGAAAAGAAAAAAATATTATAAATCTAAGCAAATTGTATAGAGCAGTGATTGCAAAGATGAGGATCACTATCAAGAGAGTAACAGCAGAACAAGAGCATATGAAAATATTGAAAAGGAAATCAATGTAGCAAATATTGCTCCACCCATACATATTTCTTTCACACTTTCATACTGAGGCTCCTCATAGCTCCACCATTCTCCCTAGTAGTTTTTACATCATCATCAGTTTTCTGACCCACCTTGGCTTCAAGCTCGTCTATCGTACCTCCAGCTAGCAGCAAGCCCTCTGAGACTTGGCTATCTTCCTTTTATTCCAAATGTTTCCACGTTTCAACAAGAACACAAACTTGGGTAGTCATCTATCTTCAAGGTGGTATCAGAAACAAGACCACTCTTTACCTAGCCTTCTAGCTTTTCTCACTCTCACTCAATCAGCAGAAAGTCAACACAAGGCCCACCTCGGGGCACTAGGATGGAACCGCACTCAACTATCTCTCCTTTGTAAACCCTACCCCATCCTTCTCCATCTGTCTCAAAACAATGAGAGTCCTTGGTTTCCTACCCTTCATCAAGTCCTACAGGCTTTTCTCCTCGCCCTTAGCTGGGATAGTACAATACGCCCACAAATGTTTCCTTAGAGAAACTCTCCAACAATGTTCTCTGCAAAGTGCCCACTGTAAACTTCCTTCCAAACCGTGTTCCACCTATCAACAAGGCCATTTCATTGAGGAAAATAGAGTTCCTGTACATTTTATACCTCTTTCCCTGAGATATTCCTTCATCTCTTTTGAAAGTAATAGAAATACACTGTTTGGCACCAAGACTGCTTTTTTTCTAGAGAATAATTCTTCTAAAAGTTCTATGATGACATTGGTGGTAACCTCACTCATAAACATCACCTCTGGCCAATGCGAGTAATAATCTATTAACACAATACCAAACTGGGCTGACCCACTTAACCTACAAAAGGGGCCAGAAATATCAAGAGCCAATTTCCCCCACAGTTCTTAACCACAACAGGGAGATAATAGATGTTCTTCTGCGATTTGTCATCCCATTCACAAGAGATACATTTTCAGGTCTTTTCTTCTACATCCCAATCATGATCAGACAACCAAAATATTCTCTGATACAATGTTTAGTTCCACTCAAACCCAAATGTCATTCATGGGCAAGAGTGATAATGTTTTCTCTCAGAACTCTTGGCACATCCAACAAGTCTTTTCTGGGCAATCCATCTTCTTCTTGCAACAGTTCCACACTCATGTTTCTGAATGCCTCTACTTCATTACTCAACACTCCACTTTTTGGCCATCCTTAGCATACTTCTGATAGAATATCATCTTGTTTCTCAACTGTACATCACTCCTCCTGCGAAATCAGCCCCACGTCAACTTCTGTACACTGGAAAAAACAGAAAGGGAGCGCTCTGCCTGACACTCCAGCATTTAGTCAGCCCCAATGCATCATGGTAAATGCAGTACAAGTTTGTTTTATAGCCATAAAGTAATCTAACGTTTTTCACCTTAGTAGATGCAGCAAGTGCTGTATATCTCTGGACACATGTTTCTGGGTTCTGCCCCTGATCAGCAGAGAACAGCTTTGTGTGTGATGTTGCTGGAAATGCTGCCAAACGTCCTCTCAGGTTTATGTACCACTCACTGGCACGCAGGTGCTTCAACCGGCGCTCGTCAGCTCAGCCCAGGGCCTTTAAATCAAATGCTACTAGTGGGCCTGCAGCACTGGCTGTGCCACCCACATGAGTAGCCCTGTAAACATGGCTCAGTCCTACCACTGCAGTGTCTGTTTGTGCAGTTTTAAACTGCCAATTCGACTTGGCACATGTAACTACTTGCCAGGCCTAAACCTTCCCTTTTCATACATGTAAGGCACCCCAGCTAGGTAGCCCCATGGGCAGGGTGCAGTGTATGTTTAAGGTGGGACATATACTATTGTGTTTATATGCTCTAACAGGGAAATACTGCCAAATTCGTTTTTCACTGTGCAAGGCCTAGCTCTCTCATAGGTTGACACGGGGGCTGCCTTTAAATATTACTAAAGTGCAGACTCCCTTTGGGAGTGATAGAAATATGGAGTTTAGGGTCTCTGAACTCACAATTTAAAAAATACATCTTTTGGTAAAGGTTGTTTTTAGATTGTGTGTTTGAAAATGCCATTTTTAGAAAGTAGGCATTTTCTTGCTTAAACCATTCTCTGACTCTGTCTGTTTGTGTATTCCCTGTCTAGGTCAGTTTGACAGTTGGGTGGTTTGCACCTCTCCTCTAGACAGTGACACAAAGGAAGCTAGGGTGTATCCTGCATATCCTGATGAGCCATCTATGCTGGGAGGGAGGGCAGGCGTTGTCACTCAGACCTGAAAGGGCTGTGCCTGCCCTCACACAATGCAGTCTCCAACCCCCTGGTGTGAGTCTGGGGCCTGGCCTGGGCAAGGCAGGATCTTACAAACAAGAAAGACTTTCCTTTGATGTTTGCCTACTTCAAAGGCAGAAAGGGGTGTACGTAGTGGACCCAAAACCCCTAAAAAATAGATCACTTCTGGATTCAAGAGGAACCTCTGCCAAGGAGAAGAGCTGAGAAGAAGTGCTGCCCCTGCCTGTGACTGTGCTTTGTTGGGCTATCCGGTAGTTGCTGCTTCTGCCTGTGAAAGGGGACAAAGATTGGACTTTGTTGTGCATTCCTGCTTGAGAAGAATCTCCAAGGGCTTAAATTGAGCTTGCCTCCTGTTCTTGAAGTCTCAGGGCCATCAAAGACTTCCCCTGCCTGCACCCAGACTCTGTGCTGAGACTCCTGCCCTGCCAAGGGGTGCCCTATCCAGTCCCTGGGCCCTTGAAAGGTGAAGTTGGCAGACAAGAACTGAAAATCCATGCACAGAACACCGTGTGGGGAAATTTTTGCTGCACCTTCTGCAACATGGCTGATAAATGATGCACAGACGGCTTTGTGGCTAAAATCGACACTCCACCAGCATCGCGGCTGGGAGATTGATGCATCGCGGCTGGAGAAACAACACACAACACCCACTTACCGAGGCTGATAACGCAGCACGTTTTTTTGATACTGTGCAACCGGATTTTCCACGCATCGTTCCTGGGCTTCCAAGTCAACCCGACTCTGTGCGGATCCAAAGTGCCCTGTCCTAAATTGATGCACCGCTGTCTTGCGAGGGAGAAAAACGACGCATCGCCAACCCGATCGGAGAAGGAAACGACGCACGGCCTCACTTGCCAGGAAGGAATTGACGCATCACTACCCTTTTCCGATGCACGCTCGCCCATGCGGCTTAATTTTTTACGCTAATCAGGTACTTTATGTAACAACAGCATTCTGTTTTATAAGGATTAGGACTCTTATTCTTTTTAAAATTCATATCTTACATGGAGCCCATGGCGCAGAAGCTCCAGGACAACCCTCAGATCATGGGCGTGAAGTTTGGGGGGGATGCACACCTCATATCGCTATACGCGGACGACGTCATCCTTACTCTGGCGGAGCCTATGACCTCACTACCCACGCTAATGTGTGTTTTAGAGGAATTTGGACGGGTCTCGGGGTTCCGAATGAACATGCTAAAATCGCAGGCTAGGGGCAAGTTTATGAGTGCGGAACATGAAAGGGACCTGAGGGCCCGATACCACTTTATATGGTCCTACTCGGGGCTTCCGTACTTGGGGATTGAGCTGGGCTCCACAGTCCCCCGCACTGCGTCGTTGAACTACGCGAAACTAACCCGGGAGGTGCAGCGCGACTTAGAGACATGGGGGAGACTCAAATTGTCCTGGTTGGGTAGGGTGTCGGCAGTGAAGATGACCATCCTGCCACGTATACTCTATCTGTTTCAGGCGCTTCCGCTGGAGCCCCCGCCGCGAACGATAGCGACCCTCCAAACGGCGGTTCTAAGATTTATATGGGAAGGCGGCGCAGTTACCGCAGCATGTGCTGTATCGCCCTAAGAGGGAGGGGGGGCTGGCGGTCCCCTGCCTCCTTCGATATTTCCAAGCAGCACAGTTGCGTTTCCTTTTGGAATGGAGCCAACAGTCTTCTGAGAAGCATTGGTGTTTCATGGATCAGGCAGTGGCTGGCTCTCACATATGGAAGGAACCCTGGCTTAAGCGCCGTCATAGAGCGCGGGGGCTGTATATATCCCCGGTCATGGAGGTTTCGATGAGAGTGTAGGATCGGGTGGCTGGCAGGGTGGGTTTGACGACCTTCCCGTCCCCGATGACTCCCTTGGGTGCGAACCCTGATTTTGGTCCAGGCCTAAAGTCCGAAGCATTGCGTCGATGGTATGAGGGGGGTTGCAAAAGGGTGGGATATTTATTCGATGAGCAGGGGGTTATCCCCTTTGACCAGCTGAGGGAGCTATATGGCCTAACCGAGGCAGACAGGATGATGTATTATCAAATATGACACTGGGCCCTGCTTCCAGCCAATAGGATATTAATAGACAGGCCGCTAACACCGTTTGAAAAATGGATTCTAATGAAAAAGGGCGATAAGCGCGTGGTTTCTGAGCTCTATGCCATCCTGCGGGGGGAGACCCGCTCACCCAAGACCAAGGGTCAATTGAGATGGGAGAAGGAACTAGAGAGGGAGCTATCGGAATACGAGTTGGAGAGTGTTTTTTATAGGGCGCACCACACAGCTTACAATTCAGACGGTACAGAGACAGCCTATAAAGTGGCCTCCTCCTGGTATTACAGCCCAACAAGAATCCATGATTGGGACCATAATAAATCTAGTATTTGCTGGAGAGGGTGTGGGGGAGGGGGTCTCTTGTGCATTTACTGTGGCATTGTCCCAAACTATATCGGTATTGGAAGGACATAATAGACACTGTGGACATGGCTTTTGACACTCAGATCCCTAGATTTCCTGCGTATATCTTGCTGGGCCTTCCCAATCCTCTCACTTTTCCCCTGAGATCATTGAAGGGACGGCAGATGGCTTTAGCCTTAAATGCTGCAATACAGCTGTTGCTATCCGTGTGGGGGACTGAACGGATCCCGACAACAGTCTCGTGGCTACACAAGCTCTGGTTTATCCTCGCTATGGAAAAGCTCACCCTGACTTCTCAGCAGCGGAGCGGGGACTTTAAAGAACTTTGGCATCCATACTTATGTATTCTATCCGGGGAGTTTTCAGAGCTGACATGTCCAACTTTTTTGAGGGTTCTGAATTTGAATTGAGTGCAGGGGAGCGTACCTTCAGGGAGATGTATATATAGGACCAGAACTATATAATAAAAGAGCCTGAGATGGTTTGATTCTTGTACTTTCAGCCAGCTGTGGGGAAATATAGTTGTATTGTGTGTTGAACCTTCTTCTTTTCTACTGTTTCACATGGACTAAGCTAACTATGAGCCTACTGGCAATACTGTGATGTAGTGCACGTGCAATGTTTTATAATTGAAAAATTAATAAACAGATTTGATCCATACAATTCGTATCTTGACTTGTGTTTGTTGGATTTTAGTCGTTTTGGTCTTGTTTGATTTAGATAAATATTACCTATTTTTCTAAACTGGTGTGGTGTCCATTTTGTAGTGTTTTCACTGCATTATTCTGTGTGCGGTACAAATACTTTACACATTGCTTCTGAAGTTAAACCTGCCTGCTCGTGCCAAGCAACCAGAGGGGGTGAGCGGGGGTTAACTGAGTGTGATTCTCCTTTACCCTGACTAGAGTGAGGGTCCTTGCTCGGACAGAGGGTAACCTGACTGCCAACCAAAGACCCCATTTCTAACAGGTGGTAAACATGGTGTTTGGACAGAAATCACGGAAATTAAATATCTTGACACACAAATATCATGATGCACAAATATTGTTTACAAGAATATCGTTTTTTGAGGTAAAGTAATATCACAAATACTAGTGATGTGTTTAATATTGTTTGACCAGTATAGTTGTTAAAAATATTCTTGTTTAAGTATTTAACATGTTTTAGTTTATATATTAATCTTATGTGTTACTAGTGTTTACATAAATGTTAAGTGATTTTAAAATATAGCTTGTATTTTTTTTTTCTTCATTTTATTAGCAATTTATAGTGTTGCAGTAGGTTGTTGGGTTTGTAGGGGCATAGGATGGGAAGTTAATTAGGTAATACATAATTTAGAATTATTTAATACTTTGTATTTAATTATATGATTGATATTTGTTATGCAATTTATGTAATACTGATTTTTTTCATTACATGTTATTTGCGGGCTGTTAAGTTTGTAAGGGTATAGGGTGGGAATTTAATTAAGTAGTAATTAACATTTTATTATTATATGCAAATTAATTATTTAATTGAGTTCTAATGATGTAAAATATGGATACTGTAATATTTTACTTATATTTTAGTTGCAGGATGAGAGGTTTCACCTCGCAGAAGTCCAATGCCTTCCCTACTGTTGCTTAAACTGGAGTGAAAATAATAGATTTCTTGGCTCCGAAGTCCAACATTTTCCCTAGTGTTGTACTGAATGGAGTAGGAATAGTAAATCTAACTCCTCAAAAATCCAACACTTTCCCTCTTATTGCGCTGAATGGTGTATGCATAGTAAATCTAACCCCTCCAAAGTCCAACGCTTTCCCTACTGATTCATATACTAAAGTAGGAATAGTGCATTTCGTATTCTTTGATTCTAAAAGTTTTCATAATATTGGTTAAATATATTTTAAAGCATTAATTGTTTTATTTTCTACATTTTATATTATTTATTTATATTTTAAACTGTATTTTTAATGTTTATATTATTATAGTATTCTTGTAAATGCGTTTTTCGGATTTATAAATTTAATTTTTTATATTTATTGTCTTTTTGTAGTTTTATTTTATTCAATTGTGTGTAGATATATATATATACATATATACGTATATATATATATATATATATGTACACATATATATATATATTTTTTTTAATACAGAGACACACACACAGGGCCGGGAAGTGAATATCGAGTCAATCACGTGATACACACACACGTGTGTTATATAAATATATATATATATATATATATATATATATATATATATATATATATAGTGTGTGACATAATTAATACAAATATTTATTTTACATTATATTTCTTTTTGCTAATAATTGAAATGTACTACTACAAATATATATATATATATATATATATATATACATGTATAGTTTCATAACAATACATTAAAAATATTAAACAAATTAATATGATGTAAAATACATATTTCTATTAATTATATTATACATATTCATAGTAATAAATGTAAAATAATTACTTTTAATAATTATGTTACACTATATATAAATATGTATAAAAATACAAACACACACACATGTGTGTAAAACATGACTGACTTGATATTTGGTTCCCGGTGCTCCTTGGTGAGAGGGTGCAGGAGAGAAGGTGGGCGAGTCAACTGCCTGTGTATCCCCACCTATGCATCCTTATATAAATACAAACGCACACACACACACACACACATGTTTGTGTGCGTAAAACATGATTGACTTGATATTTGGGTCCCGATGCTCTTTGGTGACACGGTGCAAGAGAGAAGGCTGGCGAGTCAACCACTTATATATCCCCGCATATAGAGCCTACAATTTGGCATGATAAATTGATGGAGTGATGGAGATGCTTAAAAGCTGGAAAATGTAATGAAAATTACTCACGGGGCAAATGAGTGCAGAGTCTAGTGTGTATTTTTATGCGCCAAACTGAAAGATATATGTGTTTTTGTGTCTCTATAAGTATATATGTACATATAGTATTAAATATTAATGGAATATATTTAATTTACATGATATTATTAAATTTATATATTGAAATATTTAACATTTACTAGTTTAAACTCTACTTATATAAAATAACTCAACATTTTTGCCTATTAATGGACAATATTTGTGTCAAAGGATATATTTGTACTTACTATTATAAGAAAAGGAGCATAATATTGTGATAAACAATATTTTTGACACAATATTTTTGTCAACAATATTTTTTAGCAGAATTTTGTGCCAGTGATCTAGTAACCACACCCACCAAAGAACAATGATCTCTCCTCACAACAAACTCCGCACTCCACAAGTCTCTACTAAGAACAGTGTACCTTCTATGCAACACTTATTCGCCTAAAATAGCCAAGGTCTGAAGGTGCTAAAGATTATACTACCTGCAGGCTTCATACTGTGGTGAAAACATTACAGATAGCCCATCTTCTGAAGCAAAAGTAGCACGTGTACATAGGTTAGTACCGGGTGCACACACTCTTCTATATTATGTAGATATTGTCATGCTGCGACAATTCTATTTAATAACTCAATCAATCAATCAATTAGACAGTCATTTGAGTGCTCCGCGCTGTCACCCTGGGGGTGTCTAGGCACTGGTGTGTGATGTCTCTGTCGAAGAGCCAAGTATTAAGTCTCTTCTTGAAGTCTGCTACTGAGGGTGCGATTTGGAGGGGGAGGGGAATATCTTTCCAGTCTTTGGTGGTGCTGTAAGAGAAAGAGCGACCACTGCTGCGGCTGAGATGGATTGAGGGAGTGTGTATGAGGGCCAGAGAGGAGGAGCTGAGGTGTCTAGTGGGCTCGTGGAAGTGTAGGCGGTGGTTGATGTAGTCCAGTCCTTGGTCGTGCAGGCTTTGTAGGCATGCATGAGGAGCTTGAAGTGGCATCTCTTGTGGACATGAAGTCAGTGGAGGTCTCTGAGGTGGGAGGTGACATGGGTGCATTTGGGTAGGCCCAGGATGAGTCTGGCTGCGGCGTTCTGTATTGCCTGGACTTTCTTTAGAAGCTGGGAGAAGATACTGGCATTAAGAGCATTGCGGCTGGTGACAAGGGCCAGGGAGACGGTGTTTCTGGTCTTAGCCGGGACCCATTGGAAGATTTTGCAGAGCATGCAGAGAGTGTGGGAGGAGGACACTGCCTTGATCTGCTGCTTCATGGTCAGCTTGCTGTTGAGGATGAAGCCAAGGTTGCAGGCATGGTTTGTGGGCATGAGAGTGGGTATGAGTTTGGCTGGCCACCAGCTATGGCCCCAGAGCAAAGTGTTTTTCCCAAAGATCAAGACTTCCCTCTTGTCTGAGTTGAGTTTTAGGCAGTTTGCCATCATCCAATTAGCTATTCTTGTCATAGCGATACAGAAGTTTGTTCTGGTGGTGGAGGGGGTCTTCATTGAGTGAGAGGATGAGTTGAGTATTATCTGCATAGGAGATGATGTTAAGCCTGTGAGATATGATGATGTTGGCCAAGGGGGTCATATAGGTGTTGAGTAATGTGGGGCTGAGGCTTGGACTACGCAGCAAATTATGTTCTTGGGTGCAGAGGTGAAGGGAGGTAGTCGGAAGTTCTGGGTGCATCCTGTCAGGAACGAGGCGATCCATTTGAGGATGTCGCCTTGTATGCCGATGCTTTTGAGTCATCCAATGAGGGTGTGGTGGGAGATGGTGTCAAATGTGGCTGATAGGTCGAGGAGGATAGGAGCAGCAGTTTCCCCACCACCGAGGATTGCTCAGATGTCGCCCGTGGCAGCGATAAGTGTGGTCTTGGTGCTGTGGATGGAACAGAAACCTGATTGGGAAGTGACGAGTAAGTTGTTTTCTTCCAGGTAGCAGGTGAGCTGTTGATTGATGGCCCTCTTGAGTACCTTGGCAGAGTAGGGGAGCTGCGAGATTGGTCAGTAATTTTTGAGTTTGTTGGGATTGGCGGAGGGTTTTTTCAGGAGGGGTCTCATTTCAGCCTTTCTGGAAACACTGCTGAGTTGATGGAGGAGTTAAGGATGCTGGTGAATTCTAAGCTGATGAGGTTGCTTGCAAGGTTGAACAGGTGGTGTGGGCAAGGGTGGGCGGGTGCCCCGGAATGGATGGATGGCATGATGGCAGAGGGGGATTCTGTGGTGAGCGATGACCAATTGGTGATTTTTCTGCTGGTTCGTGCTGGGAGGTCGAGAGAGCTGAGGTTTGAGACCGAGGTTGGGGATCGAAGTTGTATATGGTGGTGATCTGGCTGTTCAAGTAGTCTGTGAGAGTGTTGCAGAATTCTTGGGAATGTTGAATGGTGTTCTCTGTGGCTTTCGGGTTTGCCTATTCATTGACTATTCTGAAGAGATATTTTGTGCAGTTGCTTGCTGACTCGATGTGGGTTGGAATGGCCATTGTCTTGGCTTCTTTGATTTGTCCGTGGTAGTTGCTGAAGGCTTCTTTGTGGGTGGTTCTTTCAAAGGGATTTGTGGTGGATCGCCATTGTTCTTCAAGTCTGTAGCAGCTGCACTTCGTAGCTCTGAGCTTCTGGTTGTACCAGCTGGAGTGTCTAGAGGATTTATTTTTTCTGGCTGGTTTCAATGGGGCAACTCTGCCCATGCATTCTGTGATCCAGGTGGAGAAGCTCCGGATGGCCTGGTCCAGGTTGGATGAGGCTTTGGAGGAAGAGAGGGCCTGCGTCCACCGTGTTCCTGTTATTTTGCTCCAGCTGCGGTAGTTGGCTCTGTGATTCTTGATGGTGGTGAGTGCTGTGTCCAACTTTTTGTGTGGGTATGGTGTCCAGTTGGGTAAGACATATGTTGCTCAGATTCTCGAGGGGTATAGCAGAGTTGATGTAGTTGGGATCATCTATGTGGAAGTCGAGATCTCCGAGTAGAATATAGTAGTTGGGTAGATGGCTAGTGGTGCGATGATGTTGGGGATGGCATCGCAGAAAGCCGGTTGGGGTCCTGAGGGTCCGTATACGAGGGTGCCTCTTATGGTAATCTTGGCCTCGGTTTGTAGCTGGAAACTGAGATGTTCCAGGAGGGGCGTGGTTTTATCATTGGTGGCGGAATGGTATTCCTGAAGATGATGGTGATGCCGCTGCCATGTTTGTTGATGCAGTCTTGGTGTGTAATCTTATACTAATCCGGTGTTGCAGTGGTGATGTTGGGTTCGAGTAACTGGTTAGCCAGGTTTCAATGATGAAGGCCACGTCGGGGGAGAGGGAGGTGATGGTGTTCCATATTTCCGTGGCGTTTTTGCAGAGGGATCGGGCGTTGAGGAGGATGCATCAAGAGTGGTTCCATGTTGCTTGTGGTCTTCCGGATGGGTGTGGCACCAGGTCCTGTGTGGGTTGGTGGCTCCTAGTTTGAGGGTCCAGGCGCAGACAGGCTTGCTTTTGACACCCACTCTGTGGCCTCCATTAACTTGGTCCTGGGGATAGATGGGGCACTGGGTGGAGGGAAGTCGGTAGAGGGAAAATGTCAGGAAGTGGGCAGGAGACCAGGGAGAGAACTGGTCAAGGAGACAGAGTGAAAAAAAAAAGCCGGGGAGGTTATACACCTCAGAGATTTGCACAAAAGACAGAGAAGGCAGAGAAGGACAGATAGGCAACAAGGACAGTGAAATGGGCAGTAGTGAGGCAGTAGAGAGCGTATGAAGGCACAAGGCAGGAGGAGGCAGACAGAGGAAGGGGGCAAACAAGGGGAGACGGCAAAAAGCGAGCAAGTGAAAAATTAGTGAAAAAAGGCTTGAGAGGCACAAGGGGGCATAAGGGGAATAAGGAAAGGAGAGCGGCAGAGGCAGCAGGAGTGCTGGGGGAGAAGCAGGCACTGAATGGCAGTGAGACCTGTTGCAGGGAGAGCTCAAGGATACTTATAATACTTATTATGTAGTACATACACGTGTGTGGAACATGCTGAACACAAGTTGTCAGCTGTCACCTGCACACACAGTTACCCTTCAGTGCAAAGATTTATAACCAGTTCAATACCTCAACACACCTACGACACATCAGGAGCACATGCGGTTTATAAACATGCCCACTAGAGGGACACATGCTGTACAAATTAGGTAGAAAAGTAATATGGTAGCCACTCACATCTATGTAAACTATAAAACAAGCTAACACATTAATTGGATGATGTATTCAGTGATGCCATCAATGATGGAATTTGAGATGTCATTAGTGATGTCACCAATGATGTCATAGAACATGTCATTAGTGATGTAATATGTGAGGTCATAAGCAGTGCATGGTGGAGGTGCAAGTTATAGTAAGCACTGCCAAATATAACTATTGAATTTCTGTGTTTGGTTTTAGTTAAAAACATTAATGTTGTCACTGACATATTCACCTAACTATAACTTTACTTTAACCTTTGTTTTTTCAGTGAATATCTCAGTTATTTAAAAATAAAAACAGATCTTTTCATCGCAACTAACTATAATGTTACTTTAACCTTTGTTTTTTCCAGTAAATGTGCATTTTCTTGTAATGTAAAGTAATATTTTATTGCCACACATAAAGCCAACTAACCACCTTGCACGGCCTTTGACCTGTGGCTGGATCCAATGACAAACTCCGCACAGGCAGCCAACCTCACACTACATACTGCCTCTGGCCATGCACCACAGGGTGTTGGCAAAAGGCCTGAGGCCACCAGGAACCAGCACCATTGCTTACTACCAACGTGGAAGGAGTGGGGTCAAACAGGCATGGCTTGTAGGCGATTTGCATATTCGGCAGCAATGAAAATGGAGAACCATGGACTCTGCTTTCAGACAAAGGGGACAACAAGAAAGAACCCACTCCTCTTGGACAGTTACTACAGAAGAGATTGAGCTCCAATAAGTCAACAATCAATTCACTTCCAACAAGGATTTCAGATAGTTTTTCAATGTGCAGTTGTAAAGAAAGCACACTGTCAATCAGCATGGAAAATGGCAGAAACACTGTTGCATACTACTAATGTTGAAGGGGCATGGCCAAATGGGCAGCGCTTGTATGTGATTTGGCACCTTTGCATACTGAGCAACAATTGAAAGGGATGTATGTTTTTTCAAAGGGGAGGGGGCTGAATGGCCCCCCTCCTTGAGCCTGTTTTGGGCCTGTGTACCCCCATCACTGTGTCCAGGGACACAGTGTGTGGGGCACATGGAACACACACACACACACACACACACACATATATATAAATGTATATAAAAAAATATTTCAGCCTTTTCTGCCCCCACTTGAAGCAGATTGGCCTATTTCTATTAGTCTGATAGAGATTGGTGTGTGTATGTGTGTGTCTTGTTTGGGGGGGGGGACAGCCCCTTGGGCAAGGGTCACTCCCCATGGGGGGCACATTACTGTTGGCCATATCTGTCCCCCCTCGCCTATTTTTGGAAGACCCAAGGGCAGAAAGCCACCAGAGACCAGGGAAGATTTGTTTTCCAAAAAAAGATAAATGGGGCCAAAGTTGTTCTGCCCACCGGTGGGCAGATGGGGCAATTACCCGGGATCCACTCCCGGGGGCGGGCGGCAGAAAGCATACTAAATGCCAGGGATTTTTTTTTTTTAAAGTAGTGCAGTGGTGGCTACCAACCAGTTTGGGCCTGGTTATGCCCCTAGCCCAACTGAAGGAGGTAACAGTCTTTGAGCTCTCCCCCGCACACTAAAAAATCTTATCCTACTGCAAGCAAGAGGACATTTGATTATTTTGGGTTTTGGTTTTACATTTGGGCCATGAGAGCTTGGCTAACTCTCAAAATCGTCCCACTTGGAATGGTGAGGGCTGCACTTTTTGGACTTTGGGACGCTGCCATGTAGAAAAATCCACAAGACCTAGACACATCTGAAAACTAAACATCTGGGTGAGTCCAGGGTGGTGTGCTTCACATGCACCCCCACACACCATTTTCTTACCCACAATGCCCTGCAATCCAACTTTGCTGGAAATCACATTTTTGTGATGGAACCTTCCGGAATCTGCAGGAATCCACAAAATTCCTACCACCCAGCATTATCTCATCTATACTGATAAAAATTCTGCTGCACTTGTCAGTCTAAAAATGTTTTTTTCCAAACTGCCCTTTTGGACCCGCTTTGGTTCCCCCTCAATTTCAACATGTTTTTGGCTCTTTCCTGTCACAAGCACTTGACCCGTCTACACAAGAGAGATATCATTTTTACCGGGAGACTGAGGGGAATGCTGGGTGGTAGGAAATTTGTCCCGGTGCAGTGAACCCACACAGAAATGCAGGAAAATGTTTATTTTTTAGCTAAATTTGAGGTTTGCTGAGGATTCTGGATAAGAAAACATTGGGGGATCCACGCAAGTCACACCTCCCTGGACTCCCTCGGGTGTCTAGTTTTCAGAAATTTCTGGGTTTGGTAGGTTTTCCTAGATGGCTGCAGAGCCCAGGACCAAAAACGCAGGTGCCCCCGCAAAAACAGGTGGTTTTGTATTTGATAATCTTGTTGTGTCCAGATAGTGTTTTGCTGCATTTCCTTTCGCGGGCACTAGGCCTACCCATACAAGTGAGGTACCCTTTTTATCGGGAGACATGGGGGAACGCTGGGTGGAAGGAAATTTGTGGCTCCTCTCAGATTCCAGAACTTTGTCACCGAAATGTGAGGAAAAAGTGTTTTTGTAGCCACATTTTGAGGTTTGCAAAAGAATCTTGGTAACAGAACCTAGTCAGAGCCCCACAAGTCACCCCATATTGGATTCCTCTAGGTGTCTATTTTTAAAAAATGCGCAGGTTTGGTAGGTTTCCTTAGGTGCCGGCTGAGCAAGAGGCCAAAATCCACCGCTGGTCACTTTCCAAAAAACAGCTCTGTTTTCTTTGGGAAAATGTGATGTGTCCATGTTGTGTTTTGGGGCATTTCTTGTCTAGGGCGCTAGGCCTGCCCACACAAGTGAGGTACCATTTTCATCAGGAGACTTGGGTGAACACTGGGTAGAAGGAAATTTGTGGCTCCTCTCAGATTCCAGAACTTTCTGTCACCGAAATGTGAGGAAAAAGGGTTTTTGTAGCCACATTTTGAGGTTTGCAAAGGATTCTGGGTAACAGAACCTAGTCAGAGCCCCACAAGTCACCCCATATTGGATTCCTCTAGGTGTCTATTTTTAAAAAATGCACAGGTTTGGTAGGTTTCCCTAGGTGTCGTCTGAGCCAGAGGCCAAAATCCACAGCTAGGCACTTTGCAAAAAACAGGTCTGTTGTCTGTGGGAGAATGTGATGTGTCCACGTTGTGTTTTGGGGCATTTCCTGTTGCAGGCGCTAGGCCTACCCACACAAGTGAGGAACCATTTTTATCAGGAGCCTTGGTGGAACGCTGGGCTGGGTGGAAGGAAATTTGTGACTCCTTTCAGATTCCAGAACTTTGTGTCGCCAAAATGTGAGGAAAAAGTGTTTTTTTGGCTACAATTTGAGGTTTGCAAAGGATTCTGGGTAACAGAACCTGGTGAGAGCCCCACAAGTCACCCCATCTTGGATTCCCCTAGGTATCTAGTTTTAAAAAAAAAGTGCAGGTTTAGTAGGTTTCCCTAGGTGTCGGCTGAGTTCTAGGCCAAAATCCACAACTAGGCACTTTGCAAAAAAACAGGTCTGTTTTCTTTGAGAGAATGTGATGTGTCCACGTTGTGCTTTGGGGCATTTCCTGTCGTGGGTGCTAGGCCTACCCACACAAGTGAGGTACCATTTTGTATCGGGAGCCTTGGTGGAACGCTGGGCTGGGTGGAAGGAAATTTGTGGCTCCTCTCAGATTCCAGAACTTTCTGTCACCATAATGTGAGGAAAAAGTGTGTTTTGGCCAAATTTTGGGGTTTGCAAAGGATTCTGGGTAACAGAACCTGGTGAGAGCCCCACAGGTCATCCCATCTTGGATTCCCCTAGGTGTCTAGTTTTAAAAAATGCACAGTTTTGGTAGGTTTCCCTAGGTGCCAGCTGAGCTAGAGGCCAAAATCTACAGCTAGACACTTTGCAAAAAACACATCAGATTTCAATGTAAAAATGTAATGTGTCCATATTGCCTTTCCTGTCGCGAGCATTATGCCTACCCACACAAGTGAGGTATCATTTTTATCGGGAGACTTGGGGGAACACATAATAGCAAAACAAAAGTTATTGCCCCATGTCTTTCTCTACATTTTTTCCTTCCAAATGTAAGACATTCTGTAAAAAAGAAGTCAATTTGAGAAATGCCCTGTAATTCACATGCTAGTATGGGCACCCCGGATTTCAGAGATGTGCAAATAATCACTGCTTTTCAACACCTTGGGGGTCATTACAACCTCGGCGGTCTTGCAAGAAGACCGCCGAGGCTGCGGGAGACAGAATACCGCCGTTACCGGCGGTATTCCTGGCTCCCTGTTATGACATTTCCGCTGGGCCAGCGGAAATGTCACATCAACATTACTGCCGGCTCGTAATAGATGCTGATGTGCAGCGGGTGCAGTAGCACCCGTCGCGCATTTCACTGCCCGAAATTCGAGCAGTGAAATGCGCGACGGGGCTATGCCTGGGGGCCCCTGCACTGCCCATGCCAATTGCATGGGCAGTGCAGGGGCCCCCAGGGGCACCCCAAGTCCCCTTACTGCCATCCTTTCCGTGGCGGTAAACAGGCTGGCGGTCGGGGACTCATAATCCCCAGGGCAGCGGTGCAGGCGGAAACCTGGCGGTAAAATGGACGGGCCGGCGTTATGGCCGTGGCTTTTGCGCCGCGGTCATAATTGCTGGCGGAACACCGCCAACCTGTTGGTGGTGTTACCGCCACCTTACCGCCGGCCGCCAGGGTCGTAATGACCCCCCTTATCTTGTGCCCACTTTGGAAATACAAAGGTTTTCTTGATACCTATTTTTCACTCTTTATATTTAAGCAAATGAATTGCTGTATACCCTGTATAGAATGAAAACCAATTGCAAGGTGCAGCTCATTTATTGGGTCTGGGTACATAGGGTTCTTGATGAACCTACAAGCCCTATATATCCCCGCAACCGGAAGAGCCCAGCAAACATAACAGTATATTGCTCTAAAATATCTGACATTGCAGAAAAAAGTTACAGAGTAAAACGTTGAGAAAAATGGCTGTTGTTTTCACCTCAATTTCAATATTTTTGTTATTTCAGCTGTTATTTTCTGTAGGAAAACCTTGTAGGATCTACACAAATTACCCCTTGCTGAATTCAGAATTATGTCTACTTTCCAGAAACGTTTAGCTTTCTGGGCTACAGCATTGGTTTCAGACCCATTTCTGTCAGTAACTGGAAGGAAGTTAAAAGCACAAAAAATTAGTAAAAATGGGGCATGTCCCAGTAAAATGCTGAAATATGGGGTTTTCTGATTCAAGTCTGCCTGTTTCTGAAAGCGGGGAAGCTGGTGATTTTAGCACCAGAAATCCTTTGTTGATGCCATTTTCAGGGGAAAAAACACAAACCTTCTTCTGCAGCCCTTTTTTCCAATTTGTTTAAAAAAAAAAAAATTCACTGTATTTTAGCCAATTTCTTGGTCTCCTTCAGGGGAACCCACAAAGTCTGGGTACCGGTAGAATCCCTAGGATGTTGGAAAAAAAAGGAGGAAAAAAGGATGCAAATTTGGCGTGGGTAGCTTATGTGGACAAAAAGTTATGAAGGCCTAAGCATGAACTGCCCCAAATAGCCAAAAAAAGGCCTGGCACCTGAGGGGAAAAGGCCTGGCAGCGAAGGGGTTAACCTATTAATGAAGTGCTTTTGCTTAAAATTACTAGGCATAGAGTAATGGTGAAATAATAGGCCTAGTGGACAAGGCTTCCTTTTAAGCTTCATGGCATAAATAAATGTTGTCACAATCTGCACGATGCTTCTCACCTTTGACAAGTATTTGAAAGAGCGCCAGGTCTTCTGCTGGTTCTGGATAGACCAAGATAAGCGTGACCCTTTCTAGTAGCCACGGTGCTGCTTGACAGAAAAAACTCCCTAGCAGACCGTACCCTCCAGAAGGAGTCCCAGAGGGAAAAAACAAAAATATGGGAAAAACCTCTAAACAGGAACTCCTGAAAAAGAAGAAAAACCAAGAGTGAAAAAAGGGAAAAAAATGAAAATCTCAATCAGAGCAACAGGAACTGGAAATAAACATGACAAACAGGAGCAAAGATCACCACCAAGAGGAAGTGTTTGCAACACAAAGCAAATCAGGACTGAGTGACTTATATACGGGAAGACAGGAAGTGACAACACAGGACGAGAAACTACGCCATCTTGGATTGGGAAAGGCCCATAGAAAAGAATGGGAAAAGAGTAGTAGAATAAAAGAAAAATGCATCCTGGGAAAAAAGGAACAGAAAGAACACAACATGGAAACCAACAAGAAGACAGTATGGATACCAGGAAAAAAAAAGACAAAGTGCACAGAAAACCCAGAAGAAAACAGAAAAGAAAAGGAGCCCACCACCAACCAGCAAGAAACTGTTAAGAAGACAGGTAAGAACGATGAGACCGGGAGCACGAAATGTGCTTCCTGAAACACGCTGAAAATGGTATGCAGAAACGCGGAGGACGGTGCTCCGATAATTGGAGTCGCAGTCCGACCGCAGGTGAAGAAAGACACGCCGCGGTTAAGCGCGGCGTCACAAATGTTCGTAAATGCTTTTCTACATAGTGAGAAGACACTTGTTCATTGTTCCATGTTCACACAGAGCTGACCAAAATGTAATATTGCAACATTAGACAAACTGATTTCTCAAGCTTTCTTGTGAGAACCATGTGCTGTACTGCTATGTCCTAACCGTAGATACATTTGTATCATTTGTGCATGAGAAACTGATGTTCCCAGGACACAACAATGGAACTACTGACTGGAGTTATGTTTGTAACAAAATGTTACCTGACTACAACTGATGATGGGGAGGAGAGAAGAGGAGCCAATCATTGACATGTGAAAGACTGTCTATCTATGTCATAGATTTAAGAACTAATGTTTATTGGCTATACCAAAAACACCCTATGTATGGACCAATGGGAGAGCGAGAAAATACTTTATGATTTTGACTTATTCGGACTGCAGATAGGCAGAATTAGCAGAGGAGTTAGCAGAGTTCCAAATGCCCTTCCTTCCTAGCCCTTAGCCTCATTGCGTATTGATTGTTAATGCTATTGATGCTGTTTCCTGTAGTTCATGCCCTTACTAAGTTGGTTCAGTTAACTTAGAGCCCAACCGTGGCTGACACAATCCCTTTCACTTTCCCCTGCCAATGCTGACTAGACGGATGCCCAGCTGACGAAGGAGTTGCTGCTTGCTGATCCATACAGGAGAACTACAAATGTCTTTGTTATAGGTCTGTCTTCCTTTATGTACCAACCGCTATTTTTGTAGAGCCTTAGTCTGATGCTTTCCAAATTGTGGTGGTCATTATGAGTTTGGCGGTGTTGGACCGCCCTGCCCGGCCGGCAGTGCAAACTGTGACAGGGTGGCAGTGCGGACTACCGTATTATGAGTGCGGCGATGAACTGTGAGCAATACAGCCAGTTCACTGCCTGTACCGCTAGCGTGGTACAACTGTTGACAAAGACGGCGGTGGCTATCTACAGGCCGGTGAAAATGTCCATCCCGCCCATCATATTACGAGTCACCACACCGCCACGATTTCCAGGGCGGAACCACCACCACACAAAGCCTGACGGAAAGGAGCTATATGAAAAGGAAGCACTCACTGTAGGGACACAGATGAGGCTGACGACGACATGGAGCGTGAACTCGAGATCTGCCCAGTGCTAATCCTTGCGATTCATCTCCAGGACCGTGACTGCCAACAAAGACGACAATGGTGAGTACAGGAGCCCAGCACACAAGAGACGGAAGGGGATAATTACACACCCACACACCATAAGCATCCTCTACACCATGGGTACTCACAAACTTTTTCTCGGGGGCCAAAATTGCAGTATGGTTTGCGGCCGAGGGCCGCACTGAAGTGACAGCGGGGGGCGGGGCTTAAAGGGGGTGGGGCTTAGAGGGGGAACAACCACCCCACCCCCTTTTTCAAAACATCGCCATCTGCTCTCACCCCTACCCCAGTAACACACACAGCGCCATCTGCTCTCACCCCTACCTCAGTAACACACACAGCGCCATCTGCACACAGCACCATCTGCTCCCACCCCTACCCCAGTAACACACACAGCACCATCTGCTCTCACCCCTACCCCAGTAACACACACAGCGCCATCTGCTCTCACCCCTACCCCAGTAACACACACAGCGCCATCTGCACACAGCACCATCTGCTCTCACCCCTACCCCAGTAACACACACAGCGCCATCTGCTCTCACCCCTACCCCAGTAACACACACAGCGCCATCTGCTCTCACCCCTACCCCAGTAACACACACTGCGCCATCTGCACACAGTGCCATCTGCTCCCACCCCTACCCCAGTAACACACACAGCGCCATCTGCTCTCACCCCTACCCCAGTAACACACACTGCGCCATCTGCACACAGCGCCATCTGCTCTCACCCCACCCCAGTAACACACAGCGCACACACACAGCGCCATCTGCTCTCACCCCTACCCCAGTAACACACACAGCGCGCACACACACAGCGCCATCTGCTCTCACCCCTACCCCAGTAACACACACAGCGCGCACACATACAGCGCCATCTGCTCTCACCCCTACTCCAGTAACACACACAGCGCGCACACACACAGCGCCATCTGCTCTCACCCCTACCCCAGTAACACACACACACAGCGCACACACACAGCGCAATCTGCTCTCACGCCTACCCCAGTAACACACACTACATTAAAAACAAATAAATAAATAACCAAAGAGCCTTACCTGACTCAAAGCACTGTAAAGATGCCACAAATGTGGAACAGCAGGCAGGCAGGCGGGCAGCAGACGTGGAGCCGGTGACAGGAAGCAGATGACCAAAGCCCCATAAAAGTTAGCTGCAAGCGCTGACTTTTATGGGGCTTTGGCTTCCAGGATCGCCAGGGCAACGCCATAAACAATGGCCGCCGTATGTAAACATAGAGGAGGGCCGCGGGAGCATGCTCCCGCGGCCCTCTTCTATGTTTACATACTGCTGCCATTATGATATGGCGTTTGGTGTGTGTCTCGCGGGCCGCCAAGCTAGGTCCGTGGGGCCGCTGGCAGCCCGCGGGCCGTACTTTGAGTACCGTTGCTCTACACTGACTACCATGCCCACATACATGCACCCCAACACCTATACACCCACACCCCCCCCCCCCCACACCCCACAACACCCAAAGGCACATACACACAGGCCAAACAAGGTTTACAGTCAGTACAGAAGTATACTTACCTGACACATGCAGAGAAATAAATAAATGGACGCACATACCTGTGTACATGACCCTCCCATATTTAAACGCAGGAAAACGGAACGTGGGATGGATGAGAGGAGAGGGGTACTGGAAGGGGCAGAGGTGGTGGGAGGGGGGACGGAAAGACCAGGACACTGGCTGCCGTCAAAGAGGAGGCCAGAGCCTGAAAAGATCTCTGTAGGCCACACATGGCACAGTGAATGCCTTCCAGGTAGGCATTGCATTGCTGCATCTGGGATGCCAGCCCCTGGATGGCATTCACAATGGCTGTCTGCCCTACAGAGATGGATTTCACGAGGTCAGTAGCCTCCTTAGTGAGGGCAGCAGGGCTGACTGGGGCAGGGGCTGAGGTGGCTGCGGCAAAGGAGATGCCCACCTTCCAGGGTGAGCGGGCATGGGAAACTCAGGGGGAACTACTGGGAGGGTGATGCTGGTTGGAGTTGGTGGAAGATGACAAAGATTGGGTGGTCCCTGAACGTCCAACACCACCAGGGAGCTGCCATCAGAGGAGGTATCAGAGTCACTACCAGCAGTGGTAGTCGCCTCCCCTGTGGTACTCCCCTCACCCTCTAATCCACTGGTCCCTCATCGTTGGTTGTCTCTACCTCCTGGGTCCCGTAGGCTGAAGCATCCCCACTCGCCGGTGCCCCTTCTCCTTCGTCTGATGAGGATAATGCACACAAGGAGACATGATGATAGAGAGGGTGGGGTGGAAAAAGAAAGGGATGCAGGCTGTCAATTATTGTACATATATAATGTAGGCACAAATGCAGTCATGCATATCCAAAAACCTATCCCTCACCATTACCAACTCCATGAAGGTAAGTACATATGATAAGAAAACCAGCTCCCACACTATACTCACATACTGACGCTATACTGGCCAACCACATCACCATCCAGTCTCTTCATCCCCATCTAGGCAGACAATGGCAATCTGAGAGTAATCCAGTTCCACTCCAATGGGACGAATCGAAGAGGTGGTACATCAGATCCACAGGCCTACCCCTAGGACCCGTTACATGGCCACATTCCCACCCATACCCAGATTACTGCACAATCCCAGTGACTTAGGGGGCCAGCTGCATGCCCACACCTGGCTATGACCCTGAAACTACCTGCTACCCACCCTATTGCACCCAGCTACACTGTACATAGAGCAATCAGAACAGTGGTGGTACTCACCCCCAGTGGCTGCTGTGCTGCCTTCAAGCGCCCATCCAAATCCGGATTGGCCAGCGCCAGAATGCGGGCCATTAAGGGGGTCAGGGTCTGACGTGCAGCCCTTCCTCGTTGGGAGGCCGTCCACAGCTGGGCCTCTGCGGTCTTTCGGGCCCAGCGTCTCAGGTCCTCACACCGCTTCCTGCAGTGGGTGCTGCGCCTGCTGTAGACCAACAGGGTCCGCACTTCCTTGGCGATGGCTTTCCACATCCCCTTCTGATGGGCGCTGACCTGCATGGGAGACACATAGAAGGAAATTACACTAGGTTTAGCTGCCGCATTAACATATGAGATAAAAGACGACTTGTATCTATACCTCTAACAATGACCCCCAAGCATGGCCCTACACACATATGGCCTGTAACACTACACCTATCCATTGGGACATCCAACAATGACACTCACATGCATTCGCTGCATTGGCACACATTTCTAGGACGCTATTATGCCACTCACCTGGTCCCCTAGTCGCCCATAAAGCTTGGCATATAGGGGTAGGGCCCCGTCCACAAGGGTCTCCAACTCCTGTGAGGTGAAGGCCAGGGCCCGTTCTCCTATAACACGTGCCATTCCAACAACCAGAGGCAGGACACAGCAGCACATGCAGTGGAGTAGTGGCCGTCTCGAGGTGCAGGAGTCACGTGGCAAGGGCTACACTTAATGGCGGTGAGGACCGCGGCGGTGTGCACCGTCACCGCCAGTGGTGATCATGATTGGCTCCTCTTCCCCATAAACACCAATGTTAGCCAATGAGAAGTTGCACGGCGGTTCTGACCGCCTACCGCCATGACAACTAACACCAGCGGAATGATGTCACTTCCACCCACATGTAGGACAGGCGGCTGCCATTTTACAAAGTTCACTTGTGGAGACACAGTACAGGGACAGTGTTAATGGTGGCATAGTAAAAACCCATGAGTGTCAAAATGGTGAAATACTAAATGCCATGACCAATATCATGGTAGCACGTATGCCTACAGGTGCATATGTCCCTGGCACCCCAATCTCAACATGTCATAAATGTGTACAATGGCTGCCCTCAACATTCGACAGTAATGTGTGTGCAGAGTTGTGTATGAATGTATGTGATACCTGTATTCAGACAGCTCTACACATCATTGTGTTTTGCCCCTTCATAGCCATCAACCCATGTGGAGAGGGAAAGCTACACCATTGTACAGACCCCTTGTAGACCTGGCTACCATGGAAGAGTGCCACATTATCATCAGCTATCGGCTGAACTGTGCCACAATGTGTGAGCTGTGTTCCCAATTGAAGTCTGCTCTACTACCTGCCAAACGAAACCCCTATGCTATCCCTCCCACAGTACAGGTACTATCTGTCCTACATTTTGTGGCTACTGGGTCCTTTCAGGCGACTGTGGGCTTGGCATCCAGTGTGTCACAACCAATGTTCAGCAACATCTTGGGAAATGTCCTGACTGCCTTGTTGCAACACCTCCAGAGTTACATAGAATTTCCACAAAGGCCGATTTAAACACTGTGAAGTCTGATTTTTATGCAATAGCCAACATCCATCATGTGATTGGTGCCATTGATGGCACACATATTCCCCTTGTACCCCCCAGAGCCACTGAGCAAGTGTATCAGAATCGGAAAAACTTCCATTCCATAAACGTGCAGATAATGTGTCTTGCAGATCAATACATTTCACAGGTGGCAGCAAGATTCCCTGGATCAGTCCATGACACCTACATTTTGAGGAACAGCAGTGTCCCACAACTCATGGCACAGCTACAAGGAGAGATAGCCTGGCTAGTAGGTGAGTGTGCATGTGACAGATTTGCAGTGCTATCTGATTTTCTCATGTTTGGCATTGTACAGCTGTGTGTCATGTGCTATCTTCCTCTCCTCTTCCCAGGTGATTCTGGCTATCCCAACATGCATTGGCTACTGACACCTGTGAGGAATTCCAGGATGGGGTGAAAACACGTACAATGATGCCCATGGTCGTACCAGAAGAGTGATTGAGAGGACCTTTGGGCTCCCGAAGGCCAGATTCAGGTGCCTAAATATGTCCGGAGGATCCCTGTGCTACTCCCCATACAAGGTGTGTCAGATCATAGTAGCCTGCTGTATTCTGCACAATTTGGCCCTCAGGAGTTCCACTACTGGAAGTGGAGGATGGAGCACTGCCATCCGAGGGACACAAGGGGATGGAGGACAGTGATGGAGAAGGAGAGGGGGAAGATGTGGACTCCAGGAAGCAGCTGATTCAGCTCCACTTCCAATGAGTCTTAGGTAAATGTTGCATTGTGACTCTGACTACCCTGGGCAGGATTTCAGTTGCAGGTAGACATTGTACCTACACTGTGGTGTGTGGGCAGGAGTGTGTGCATGTCAGATTTTGTGGGGACCCACTGTTGGACATCTGCTGAATGATATTCAGACCGCTTACTGTTGTTTTATACAGCTACAATTGCTGCATGAGACAGTATGTATTATTATACCATGTATTCATGACAAGGTTTTTGTGTGGAGGTATTATGTATATAGTGGCTATGGATACATAACTTGTGGTTGGGCAAAGGGTGACAGTAATATTCACTCACTAGAATGGCTAGACAGTATTGTGGTTGTTGATATGTTTCATTTCCTACTGCCCTTTGTACCTGATTATGTTGGACAAAGTGTAATGTAACAGGTTTGAGTAGTGAGTAGGGCACAATAGTGAGTGTTACTACATATCTTCTTATATCAGTTGCTGCAATGGGCTGTGTGCTTATTTTGTACTACATATGTGGCTTATGTTGTATGACTATAGTGCAGTAAATATGTGTTACATGTCTGTTGCTGACATGTGTTGCAGTGGTGCCTACCCCTTTGCTATGGCTACATCATGGAGGAAAAGGTTATGTTTGTGGACACTCCTGACCAGAGCTGTGACAAGAACTTACCATACCCCTCTCTGAACATTGGATCCCTTCAACATTTCCCTGCATTTGTACATATTTGATGATGAATATAACTTTACAATTGCATGTATTTAGAATAAATTACAGCATCTGTTGGTGTGATCAAAAAGTGTTTATTGAAGGAGTGAAACAATAGGGATGGGACAGTGCAGGGGAGTGGGCAGATGGTGAAAGATACGCTCAGTCCAATGTCCACAGCTGCTTGTAGCACAGGGGCAGAGTCCATGGGGCCATAGGTAAATGGAGATGTTGCAGTGGATAGTCAACAAGGTGGCCCAGTGGCACACAAGGGACAGTTCAGGGCAGAGTTACTTCCTGGCGGTGGGCTTGGTCTTGGCTACAGTGTCACTGGAATGTCTGGGTCTCTGGCCATGTTTGCGAGGGCGTTCCTGGGCTACAGGGGATGGGGTGCTGGTGGCCTGTGAGTCCTCTGGCAGGGCCACCATTCCACTAGCTGCTGCTGGGGTTGAGGGGTGGGCTGTATCCTGGCTAGTGGAAGGGGCCTGCTGGTGTGTGGCGGACTCAGGCATGATGTTGGGCATCCTCAGCAGCACCCCCGCAATGGAGGCCATGCTGGCAATCATTTTTTTCCATTGCACCATGGCCTCCTGCTGGTGTGCCACCTGCAGCCTCTGGTTCTCCTGCAACGTGGACAGAATCTGGCCCATCCTGTCCTGGGAGTGGTGGTATGCCCCCAGGACCTCTGAGATGGCCTCATGGGCAGCCGAGTCCCTCCTTGAACCACCCCCTCCTGGGCCACTGATACCCTCCCGGTGGCCCTAGCCCCCTGTGCCTGTGTCCCCAGCACTTGCGCTTGCACTGGGACCTTAATCATCCTGCCTGGCGGTGGGTGGTGACTCCGGTCCCTGTACAGGTGGGCAGATAGTCAGTGGCCTGGAGATACGGGTGTAGGGATGTTAGGCCACAGCTGATGGTGGTGGCTGAGTGGTGGGGGGTGTCACTGGTGTCCTGGGTGGGGCTTCTGGGGGGTGACTGTCCAGGGCTGTGTGATGGGCCAGGGTAGTCATCTGGATCCAGACATCCAGCTGGACTGTCATCACTGGGGCCTTCTTCTGCTTGTGGACTGGCACTTCTTTGCATCTCCCGCCGGATAGCATGGGCAGTGGTACCTGTGTGGTAGTACAAATATTGTTTTGTGACTCCTGCAAAGTATGAGCATTGTGGCTGGAGGATGATGGCGTTGTAGTACAGCTATAGGGGATATGGCATTGACAGTACTGTCCCTTTGTATCATAGATGTGGGATATGTGTTCATTATAATAGCTGTTGCCATTGACATGTAAAACTACTGTCTTCTGCACCCTGTCTTGTCATTGCCATATCCCTTTCAGCACTTGCCTCCTGTTTGGTGTGCTTACTTCCCCAATAATCTGCATGCAGGGGCCCTAAGGGATGGGTGCCATTCATTGTTAGTTGAGGGGTTTGGTGGTGCATTGTGGGTAATGTAGTGTAGCCTATATTACATGCCGGGACGGGCATTGTGCATACAAGGATGGTTTGGGGTTAGTGGGGAGGTGTGGGCATGCAGAGGATATGGGTATGGGTGTATGGGGGATGTGTATAGGATAGGGTGTTTAGCGTTAGTGACCAGGATAGGGTGAGACATGCATTGCAGACGTAGCAAATGGTAGGGGAGTATATATGACTTACCAGAATCCAGTCCTCCAGTGAGGCCCTCCGGGTGCAGGATAGCCAAGTCCTTCTCCTCCCACTCGCTGTATTCGGGTGGAGGCGGGGGGGCACAGCCAGTCTTCTGTACTGCAATTTGGTGTTGTGACGCCAAGGAACATACCTTCCCCCGCAGGTCGTTCCACCTCTTCCTTATGTCGTCCCTTGTGCATGGATGGTTTCCCACTGCGTTGATCTTATTGATAATCCTCTGCCATAGATCAATTTCCCGGGCGATGGATGTCTGCTGTACCTGTGCTCCAAACAGCTGTGGCTCGACCTTGAGTATTTCGCCACCATGGTCCGCAGCTCCCTGTCAGTGAAGAGGGGGTGTTTAGGGGGTGCCATGGTGTGTGATGTGAGTGGTGTGGTGATGGGGAGTTGGTGGAGGTTGTGCAGTGTGTGCGTACGTCTGGTTAGGGATTGTGGGTGTTTGGTTGTTGTGTGGGGCGTGTTGTTTGTGTGTGTGACTAGTGTAATATGTGTGTGGTGTGCACTTGAGTGTGTTGTGTTTATGGTCAGTGGCCGTAGTGAGTGTCCGGTAGTTGTTAGCTGGCATTAATTTGGGATAGTGGGTTGTGTGTGTGTGTGATTGCTTTATTTGTCTGCTGAGAAATGTATGCCATGTATCTTACAAAGTTAATGCTATTGGTGATATGTACCATAACCTGTGAATATTTATTGACAAAGGCTTTAACTAAATTGAGATTCTCCGCTGTTTTGGTCAGCCTGTGTTGTTTGTGTACGTGTAAAGAAATGGCTCCCTGTTGCAGTTACCCCCCACTTTTTGCCTGATACTGATGCTGACTTGACTGAGAAGTGTGCTGGGACCCTGCTAACCAGGCCCCAGCACCAGTGTTCTTTCACCTAAAATGTACCATTGTTTCCACAATTGGCACAACCCTGGCACCTAGGTAAGTCCCTTATAACTGGTACCCCTGGTACCAAGGGCCCTGATGCCAGGGAAGGTCTCTAAGGGCTGCAGCATGTCTTATGCCACCCTAGGGACCCCTCACTCAGCACAGACACACTGCTTGCCAGCTTGTGTGTGCTGATGGGGAGAAAATGACTAAGTCGACATGGCACTCCCCTCAGGGTGCCATGCCAACCTCCCACTGCCTGTGGCATAGGTAAGTGACCCCTCTAGTAGGCCTTACAGCCCTAAGGCAGGGTGCACTATACCACAGGTGAGGGCATATGTGCATGAGCACTATGCCCCTACAGTGTCTAAGCAAAACCTTAGACATGGTAAGTGCAGGGTAGCCATAAGAGTATATGGGCTGGGAGTCTGTCAAAAACGAACTCCACAGCTCCATAATGGCTACACTGAATACTGGGAAGTTTAGTATCAAACTTCTCAGAATAATAAACCCACACTGATGCCAGTGTTGGATTTATTAAAAAATGCACACAGAGGGCATCTTAGAGATACCCCCTGTATTTTACCCAATTGTTCAGTGCAGGACTGACTGGTCTGTGCCAGCCTGCTGCTGAGAGACGAGTGTCTGACCTCATGCGGTGAGAGCCTTTGTGCTCTCTGAGGACAGAAACAAAGCCTGCTCTGGGTGGAGGTGCTTCACACCTCCCCCCTGCAGGAACTGTAACACCTAGCAGTGAGCTTCAAAGGCTCAAGCTTCGTGTTACAATGCCCCAGGGCACTCCAGCTAGTGGAGATGCCCGCCTCCTGGACCCAGCCCCCACTTTTGGCGGCAAGTCCAGGAGAGATAATGAGAAAAACAAGGAGGAGTCACTGGCCAGTCAGGACAGCCCCTAAGGTGTCCTGAGCTGAGGTGACTCTGACTTTTAGAAATCCTCCATCTTGTAGAAGGAGGATTCCCCCAATAGGGATAGGAATGTGACCCCCTCCCCTTGGGAGGAGGCACAAGGAGGGTGTACTCACCCTCAGGGCTAGTAGCCATTGGCTACTAACCCCCCAGACCTAAACACGCCCTTAAATTTAGTATTTAAGGGCTCTCCCTGAACCTAGAAATTATATTCCTGCAACAACAACAAGAAGGACTGCCTAGCTGAAAACCCCTGCAGAGGAAGACCAGAAGACAACAACTGCCTTGGCTCCAGAAACTCACCGGCCTGTCTCCTGCCTTCCAAAGAACTCTGCTCCAGCGACGCCTTCCAAAGGGACCAGCGACCTCTGAATCCTCTGAGGACTGCCCTGCTTCGACGACGACAAGAAACTCCAGAGGACAGCGGACCTGCTCCAAAAAGACTGCAACTTTATCCAAAGGAGCAGCTTTAAAGACCCCTGCAATCTCCCCGCAAGAAGCGTGAGACTTGCAACACTGCACCCGGCGACCCCGACTCGGCTGGTGGAGAACCAACACCTCAGGGAGGACCCCCGGACTACTCTACGACTGTGAGTACCAAAACCTGTCCCCCCTGAGCCCCCACAGTGCCGCCTGCAGAGGGAATCCCGAGGCTTCCCCTGACCGCGACTCTCTGAAACCTAAGTCCCGACGCCTGGAAAAGACCCTGCACCCGCAGCCCCCAGGACCTGAAGGACCGGACTTTCACTGCAGAAGTGACCCCCAGGAGTCCCTCACCCTTGCCCAAGTGGAGGTTTCCCCGAGGAAGCCCCCCCTTGCCTGCCTGCAGCGCTGAAGAGATCCCTTGATCTCTCATTGACTTCCATTGCGAACCCGGCGCTTGTTCTAACACTGCACCCGGCCGCCCCCCGCGCCGCTGAGGGTGAAATTTCTGTGTGGGCTTGTGTCCCCCACGGTGCCCTACAAAACCCCCCTGGTCTGCCCTCCGAAGACGCGGGTACTTACCTGCTGGCAGACTGGAACCGGGGCACCCCCTTCTCTCCATTGAAGCCTATGCGTTTTGGGCACCACTTTGAACTCTGCACCTGACCGGCCCTGAGCTGCTGGTGTGGTAACTTTGGGGTTGCTCTGAACCCCCAACGGTGGGCTACCTTGGACCAAGAACTGAACCCTGTAAGTGTCTTACTTACCTGGTAAAACTAACAAAAAACGTACCTCCCCCAGGAACTGTGAAAATTGCACTGTGTCCACTTTTAAAATAGCTATTTGTGAATAACTTGAAAAGTATACATGCAATTGAAATGATTCAAAGTTCCTAATGTACTTACCTGCAATACCTTTCAAACAAGATATTACATGTTAAATTTGAACCTGTGGTTCTTAAAATAAACTAAGAAAAGATATTTTTCTATAACAAAACCTATTGGCTGGATTTGTCTCTGAGTGTGTGTACCTCATTTATTGTCTATGTGTATGTACAACAAATGCTTAACACTACTCCTTGGATAAGCCTACTGCTCGACCACACTACCACAAAATAGAGCATTAGTATTATCGATTTTTACCACTATTTTACCTCTAAGGGGAACCCTTGGACTCTGTGCATGCTATTCCTTACTTTGAAATAGCACATACAGAGCCAACTTCCTACAGTACGCATATCATTTGGTATTGAGATTGATCTCTGTGATCTTAGCATTGTTAATCTAGGGAAACAAACTTTCTAATTTTACTAAAAGGTGTGATTATTCATGACCACATGATCATGGTGTGTTAGAATATTACTGACTCCTAAAGGTGGATGATGATTTGTTGAGCATGTTGCCCTATTGTTGGTTAAGATTATGAGTAAGATTTGTGTCCATGGTGAGTCACTCTAAGCGCAGTCAAAATGTCCATCGAACCTCTAATGTGTCCCCTTATTAATAAACTGTAAAGGACCAAATAAGGCCAGACGCGCTCACAATACCCAAGTCAGTTTTGAAAGATAGTCGTAATCGTGGTGCAGTTGGCCCCTCCGTTACCTGGGCACCTGCTAAACTAATGTTAGCCAAATTCTGCTTTCATGCCTGCCTTTCCTCATTCATCTGTACCCTCTCTTCCCTATCTCCATTCTTCTCTCATCTCCTTTCCTTTTACTCTCTTTTCCATATAAACCTCTACTATGCCTCTCTTCCCCATCTCACTCGACTGCATCCCCTTCCAGCCTTTCACTCTCGCCTCTTTGTCTCTCTCCCGCTGCTTGTATCCGATGTCCTCATCTCCTCGCTCCCCATTATACTTCCATTTCCTTTCTCCATTTTCTCTCATCCCACTTCCGCCCCATCCTTTCCCCTCTCTCCTACATCCGATGCTTCTCTTCTAACCAACCATTAATGTCAGGGCCCTCCATCTCCCTCCCCTTCTTCCCTTTCCCATATAGATAGTCTTTGCTTCTCGCTCACATCTCCTTCTTCACATCATCTTCAATATTCTTATTCCTGCCCTCGTCCCCTTCCTCATTCTCCTTTTTTTCTGTTCTTATTTTCTTCTTACATCCTCATCTCTTGCCCTACCTTTCTCTCAGTTTGTTCTCCATACTACCTTCCACCTTCTCCTTCCATAGTTTTCTACATGTCTTCCCTATCCTTCCCTTTTTCTTGAGCACTCTTCCCCGGTTCTCTCGCCTGTATGGCTCATCTTTTATCCCTGTTTCTCTCTCAACCCCTAATTTCAGCCCCTACTTTCTCTCTCAGAACTCAATCCCCTCTCTTCCTTTCTAACTCAGAATCAGAATCATCTTTATTCGGCTGCCAACAGCCATAAAAGCAGGTAAAAACTTGCAAAAAAGCAATAAATACATATGACAGCATAGAAAATAAAAGTTCATTAATAAAATGCATAAAATCATCAAATAAGAAATAAGATAAGCAGAGTCTGGAGTAAATCACTCCGAATGAGCAGCCCAATTGATAAAACAGAGACCAAATCCTTTCTTAATCATCCGTATATCCTCCCTCCCTCTCTGCTTATCCATCTTTTTCTCCATTATTTTTGTCCTTCCTTTCTTTTCTCTGAAGCTGGAGACCATGCAGGGTCTTTCGGAGTGGATGGACTGGAGGATTTATAGAGTCTGTTTTCAATTTCTATGCACCAACTTCCCTCTGTTAGTGAGTGTCCCTTTTTAGGTTGAGCGTAGCAGCACACAAGCGCTGCTTTTCCGACATTTTGGTGTGAATCTGGGCGTTTAACCAGCCCACATCACGGCCACCACTTTCACTCGTTCATGGGCTTGCCCTTCAAAAATCCTTTGTTGACATTGGTAAGGGCTTTACGTTTGTCCCTCCGTGGGGCGCTTTGGTTACCACCTTGGACATCGCCCCTGTTACATGGCTAATTGCACTTTTACCGATACGTTTGACTGGGAGCGAACGTCTTTTTCCTTGTGTGTGCTGCTTCACGCTGACGCCGTGGCGCTTTGAATCGGCTCGCTTATGTGAAACTGTTTTACTTTTCATTTTCAACTTATGTGACAAGAAAAGTCCGGTTATGAGTTTACAACGCTAATAGCTCTAACTCGAGCAAACGCGAGACCCATTGCATTGCACATGCTTGCTGAGAAAGCTGGCTTGGCTAGCAAATCAGGTGCATTTTCGTGATAAAACACACCTTGTTCCCCATTGTTTCGACTAACACTGTTGACCTTACCGGGTTCCCAGCTTGACACTTGTTTTCTCGGTAAGGTGTGTCTAAACCTAGAATCGCGTGCACCTTTGTATGTCGAGTAGGCAGCAGAGCAGAGTGAGATTCAAGTGCCTTCTGCTGATACACGTAGTCTAGGCGCTGGCGTGATCCCAGCTGCATATTTGTTTCATCCAGCGCTGCCCAATTCGCCATATTTGCTAACACCAGGAGTGCTTACAACACGTTAAATAACATACACTATTTAACTGTAATATTTAGTTAAAATGTGTGTTTTTTTTTTATTTTCTATATTTAGTAGCGTTTTTTTTTGCTGCAACACTTCCAGCAGAGTGAAGAGGGTTTTGCTCCCTCAAATCATTTCAGTATACCACACAAATGCCTATTTTTTTCTCATTATTCGTGGAATATAATTAAATATAAAATTAAATATTTTTTTCAGGGCCCAAGTCCCAACAATAATAGACGGGGAACTAATTAGGATAGGCAGCGAGCAGTGACGTCATGGAGTGCTTCCACGGCAAGCAGTGCCACGGGTGGTGGTGCCACACCCCATCACATCCTCACTTTAGAGGGAATTTACCTCTTTTACTTTCAAAGCTGAGAAACCGTGTTTGCTGTATGGGATATATCAACGTAATCTGAAGAACAAGACACCTAAGTGTGTCCTACCCGCAAATTATAAAATGTTGTGACCGTGCGAGGAGGGGGTGGGGTCTTGAATGATTGAATGAATGTGCCATTTGTAAAGCGGTAATCATTTAGCGCCAAAGAGGCATAATATAATGGCTAAGTGAGCGGGCAGTCTGCAAAAACATTGCAGGTTTTGCATAGCTCATCTTCTAATCAGAGAATCAGCTTTAAAATATATTCAGCTACCCAGGGTGCCACCAACAGATGGCGCTAGGAAACCATGATAGCTATGCTGGCTCTTTCTTACAGCGGAGGATAGTTAAAGGATTGTGGGGCTGATTTACATTAACCTAGGTGCACAACTAACATAATGGACAAATGTAGAATTATGTTTCAAATCTACAAAATGTTAAACGACACTTCAAATTCATAATTTATTTGCACGTAATGTTACACCACAGTGGGGTAAAAGTACTTTGTAGTAGCCCACTCTGAGGGTGTGGGGGGGAGGCCTTTCAGAGGGGAGAGTTCTGCAAAAAATTAATGAAACACCCACAAACCTGGGAATTGTGGGTTATTCATGGCCCATTCCCACCGTGGACTTGGTGTGAGTGTGGGGGGAATGTTTCTTCCACAGGAAAGATATCTTCTGTGGAGAAGAAGGATAGCATGATGAAATATCCTTTTGCTAAACATTTACACACGTGTAAATATATGCCTTCTGCACTTACAAATCTATTACAGAGCAGTTTCACATAAGTACTCCTGGAATATTTTGATGATTTCCAACTCCACTTATTTTTTCTGGTTATCAGGACCCTAGACTCTAAATCAGATCATGTTTTAGAGAAGAAGGAATTACTCTTTCCTTCTAAGTAATGTCTCAAGGCATGTTACTCTGCAAGTATTCTCTGCTGTTCTGGATTGTAATCTCTGCAAAACACTGGCAAGCATAACACTCTGCATAAAATACATCCTCTGGGGTAAGGCTATTAACTCATCTTTATTACTCCTCAGCTCTTATACATGGCCTACTGATGTGGAGCATCTCCACACGTCCTCTTCTCTCTGCTCTCCTCGATGTAGTGAGAGGGAAAACCAGCGCTTCCTGTCTCCTCCTAGGAGGTTCCTGGCATCTCACTTCTGTCCGGGCAAGCTAGACCTCTGACCTACTTATATAGCAATGCCCTTTCCTAGATGACATGACCCCTAATAACGTCATTGATAACAAATGTGACTGAAAAGGCAGCTTTCACTCCTTAGGATAACTTTTTACAAACAGCGAAGATGCTTCAGACAGCACAATGTGAAAAAATATCACTCAATCCCTGTGTTCAGACAGTGTCCTCCTGTCAGCAGCGACAGTTGCATTTGTATCTGATATCACTTAAATGAATGAATCAATAAGGTTTTGTAAAGCACGCTGTCACTCCCAAAGGGTCATCTTCGCATTCATAACCAGGCAACGCACAGAAGAAGAAATGAATGTATTACTGCTAGTATAACCAAGGTTTGAGCTTTTTCCCAAATATAGCTTTGGAATGACTAAGACATAAGTGGAATGGTAAGCTATTTTAAAGCTTGGAAGCCAGGTATCTGAAAGAATGCCACCTTTGTCAGGCAAGCTTGATTTGTGGAAGAGTGGCTGGATGAAGGTTATTGGATCTTAGTGACATTAGAGAAAGTTAGTGCTGGTTGAGGTGTTAGAGCTAGATGGGGCCATTATCAGAATGAACCTAGGAAAATACTTTAAATTTAATGTATTTTATGAGTGGCAGCCAGTAAAATCTCTGAGGTTCTCTGAAATTGGCTGCCACCTGGGCACGTTAAAGAGGAGGCAGGCTGTTGGAATTTGGATCATCTATAGCCCCCGTAGAAGTTATTGTGATAGTTTCAGGGATGTTCCGTAGTCCATGAGCAAGGCAACCAATCCCTTTACTGCTATCTTCTTGGCAGACATCAGAAACAAAGGATTTCCCTGGTCATTCTTAGAACTCTAAAACAGGTGGCAAATACCTTAGAATTTTGATGACTGAAGGAACCAAACCAGAAACCCAGGTTTTTTGCTCCCAAACGTGGAACTTATGGCCGGCCTAGTTCCGAAGGCCACCGGCTTGGTGACCTATGTATTGGATGGGTTCTGAACAGCAACACTTTCAATTTGTCATTGTAAGCTTTAAATAGTCAGTATTTATGAATTGTGCCACACGTCTAGGGCACTGAAAAAAGTTCTTCAAGGAAGAATATTTATTATCAGTGACTAATGCTATGAGGTGGGTGTTGTCACTGTAGGAGAAGATCTCCAGCCCAAATGTTTTCACTAATGTCACCAACAGAGCAAGGTAGACATTAAAAGGAGTGGAACTTAGTGAAGATCCCTGTGGAACATCAAAATGGGAGATGGAAGGAGGCGAACAATGGGGGACTTTCATGACTACAGGATATAATGGTGTTAATAATTGTTGAGTTACAGGTAATAAAGTTCAAATGGTGTTTGTGACATGCTTACCACAAATGGAGAGCTAAATATAAGGATTTTCTGGTTCAGCGGAAAGGTGGCATGAGCAGCGGTGAATGGCGCAACCAAATTGAAACCAACTTGAATGTTTCGGGAAACGGGATTTTTGATAAGCCACCCATCCCAGATTGTATAAAACAAGAGTGAAACCAGAGGCACATCGCTTCCCAAACCAGTTCCTGTTTGCAGTCATCAGAGGGTCATTGTGGAGCAAGAGTCTCGTGGTAGCAGTGTTGGACTGGAACTTTTGATTTCCTACTTTTTGCACTATCTTGCTTCTTTGATCGCTTTCACAGTCATTGCTATTTTCAAGGCCTTGAAGATTTGTAACTATTCTGTCTGCAGACTAATTTCTGTATCTTTTTGGGGTTTTTTGCACATTCTTATTTTTCCACTTTGCAGCTCTTTTGTTTCATCATTGACATTGTACATATCATAATATTTCCCTGTACTGACAAGACTGGAGCGCATTTTAAGCTTATGTGCATTAAAGTCTATAGAAAGTCCATAGGAGTCTTGGTGTAGGATTTGAATGTTACAAGTTTCTTGCTCTAATCTGGCATTTTATTAGAGACTTCCATGAGCAGATTCCAAAGGAAGTGTGGTGACCCTCACATCAGTGTTTTCCCTCCCCCCACACCATTTCCCTTTTTTTTTCTGAATGGCCTGCTGTCATTTATGTCACAATTAGAGATCAAGGTTTCTCTGGAGATGAATACGATTAGCTTCATATCTCTCCTGCAGATCAGTAATGACAATCCGGGAAATACAACATTTTGGAAGCCTACATTGGCTCGTCTGCCTGAGAGCCATGAATCCATCCACAATATCCTAAGATGGAATCCAAATCAGTTGCTAAAACAACAAATATTGAGGTTTATCAAATAAATATTACTGGGACCTCAGCATTAGGCCAAAATTCAGCAAATGAAATTAGTACGGGTAGTACTTTTGATCAAGAATATCTGAAAAGTAATTATGATATCAACACCAATATCACCAGAAGAAAGGAATGACAGTGACTCACAAAAACTAGTAATTTTCTGAAAATCAATATAGGTTACATTTTTTGTGTATAACCACTACATTTCCAACCACGGAGTCAAAAGTTGAATTGATATTATCCTACTTATCAGGGGACACAGCAGCCTGTTCAATGACATTGATAGAAGGAAACAGTCTGTTATTATTTGAAGCATTTAAGAAAGAAATAAAGATGATCTGTGATAGAAGGCAATTTACCTAAATGGCTGATCATGAAGTACTAGACCTTAGGCAAGTTAAAATAGATGTGTAACAGTGATACACAGTTCCAGAAATTGATTGTTGAAACTAATTGGCCTGAAGAGAAAAGAACTGCCATTTTTTCTAGAGGTCTGAATGATGAAACTTTTCTCAAAATCCAGACCTCTTGAAAAATGTAGAGCATCATATTGACTTAACTATAAGAATTGTTAAAAGGTAGATGATTTGAAAAGAAAAGATCTGAATTTATAACAAGAGGTATCAAGAGACGTTCTGAGACAGTTAGATCCACCCTCGTCTCTCCTGAGCCCATGTAGTTAGGCACAATACGTCCACCCTTAATCGAGAAAGAAAAAGAGAAAAGAAGGGAACAAAGATTGTGTTTATATTGTGGGTATAATCAATACTATTTTAAACAATGTAATTTGAAACCTGTGAAAAGGCATCAGGAAAACTAGAATGCTCAGCGGAAGTGAGGAGGGATCCGCTAAGAAATGTTTTAATAGGCTCCTCTCAAAACATTTTGAACACATTACAGTCAGGTACAGCACGTTTGTTTAAACATTTCATTGGAGAAAAAGTATCATTGTTTTCACATCTTATATCAATCATAGATTCAGGGGCTACTGGAAATTTTATAGATTGGAAATTGGTTAAGAAATCAAAATTAGTTGAGAGAGCGTGGCCAAGTCAGCAATGGGGTCGGATGCGTAGTCCGGAGCTCCTGCTGCCGGGTCCCAATCTTAGGGGCAAATATCCTGCTTGAGGCACCAACCCAACCCCAGGGGTGAGATCCTGTGCCCCCGTTGACCGTGGGAAACCAGTTGTGCAGGCGGAGACGGACGCATGTCGGTGAAAGGAGCCCTGGCGGGTGTTGCGAGGGCCACGCTGAGACGGGCCTCTGTCCGCAGCTCCCACGACACACACCCTGCCTGCCTGTGCCGAGGAGAGGAAGCAATACGGCGGCGGCCAAACGGAGACTCCCCCCTCGCCTCTGGGTCCAGATCGGGGGGGCCGAAGAAGATCCTATGGCAATCCGTCGAGTCCGGGAGAAGGAGGAAGAAACGGCCACCATTTTTTTATTTTCTGTTTTTTGGGGCCACGAGGGACAGGCCCGAGAGGATCCACGGGGGGGTGGGAGAAGACGAACAAAAATAGATGAATGGCCCCCCCCACCTTCCCCGGAGATAGCTCGAGATGGGCCCATGAACACCTTTTGAGGCACGGCCAATAAAGACACTGGCACTGCCCCGAGAAAGCAGTGGATTCGGAGGAGGGACGAGGCAGAAACCATTGCTGCACTCAAGAGAACACAGAGGGGCTGAGGGAGCACCTCGGGTCCCGGAGACACCAGAGAGAAACAGGACGGTCCTGACACGAGGGGCCACAAAAACCCAGAGATGCAGCAGCACACTTGGGGAGTCATGAGATAGGAAGATCCTGAGTCTGGGCATAAAAACAGAGAATAACTCAGATGCAGGACAGGACATAAATATCTCTACCATCTATTACAGGGCCCACAAACTAATGGTTTAAGTAAACAAGCAAAGGAGGTACCCTGGGACACCAAACAGAGGAGTAGCGCGACAAGCCCAAGAAGAAACTACGCGGGCCCAGAAGTTGGGGACACTGTCCGAGGCCCATAAAATCTCCAGATACTGGAGGGTGGAGTAGAGCTGGACTACCGGAGGGACATGGATGGCCGCAGATGCCTAGACGGCATATGAGAAATTGAAGAGCCCTACTAACTGGCCGGCAGGTTGGTGGCCGGGAACAGCGGCAGTCAAAACTATAGAAGGGCAGCACAATAAGGGGACGCCAGGGAATGCACACAGCGGGCCGGAGCAGGTGGGAGAGTGAGAGAACGCGCTCACGCACTGCAGTGGAAATGGTTAAGATAAGTGATTGAGCAGCAGCAAATGAACAACTGTGAAAATTAGGAACCCCGGGGTGAACACTTGCCCCCGCACCCTCCCAGGTGAAGATGGGTAAACAAAGGACTGGTAAAGATATGTTAGCCGGGACCTCTCCGAGGAATGTTACGAGTGAGACGGCCAGATGAACTGAAGCGCTAACACAACACACCGAAGTGATCCTGGCGGCTATACAGGAATCAAAGACGGCCTTGGAGAATCAAATTGCAACGCTGGCGGGGGAGGTAGGTCTCCTACGAGAGGACCACAACAAGTTGAAAGAACGAGTCAAAGCAACAGACGATATGATGAGTGAGACAATCCCTCAGGTAAAAGCACTCACGCAGAAACTCGCACTCATGAAAAATGAAATGAGAACTCTGGCCGTTAAAGTGGAGGATGCTGAAAGCCGATATCGGCGACATAACATAAGCCTGGTGGGAGTCCCTGAAAAGACGGGGGGCCCATCACTAGAACTTTACATAGAAACATGGCTGAGCAACGTGGTGCTGGGGGGCACACCCACTATATTCTTCTCCGTGGAGTGGGCCCACAGGATTCCGGCGGCCCCTCCGCCACCAGGGACATATCAAAGACCAATAATAGTGCGATTAATTAACTTCGGAGACAGAGATGTGATCGTCCAAGAGACACGAAAAAGGGGCCCCTGGAAAATTGAAGGAAAAAAGATAAACATCTACCCAGACTACACAAATTTGGTACAGAAACAATGGGCAGTATTCGCCGCAGTAAAAAAATTCCTCCGTCACAACTACATAAAATATGCACTGCTATACCCGGCGAAACTTCGGATCGAACATGAAAGGAAAACACACTTCCTGGGAACACCTCCAGAAGCCTGGGAATGGATAGAGATGCGGGGTCTTCGCCATGGCAATGGACTTGGAAAAGAGGGTGCCAAGGCCAGGACTGGGGGTAAAAAGAAACGCAAAGGGGCAGGAACCAGAACGGGACCTGCCACCGTGCCGTCACAAGAATAGATCAAGGCTGTGCAAATGAAGGCTGTCAGGGACCTTAGGCGGATGACCGAGATTTTGCTGAGCAACAGATGGAGGGAAATAACGGTGGACACCGGAGGAACTGGAACAGAGCAATCTGGGTCGGGAACAGAATCTGAGACAGATCAGCCTCCTCAGGTGACCCCAATGACAGCAGACCTGCTGGGTTTATAGATACTTTTTCAAAACACTAATCAGCAAATACTACGACCACGGCCCAGTGAGAACGGGCAGAGGGGGTGAGGGCATCAGGGGGACCTCCGAGCCTCCTGTGTCTTGTCCTGTCTCTCCCCTCATACACCCATCGGAGATGGGATGGCAGAAAATGAACAATGGACAGCAACAGACAAACTACGGTAATAGCAATGATGTTGAGATGAATAAACGTTACGAAATTCATGTGATTTACAAGCTTTTATTGTAACGTTAAATGCGACCCCGATACAGGAAATCCGAAGCGCGTCGTCTTCGCAACTGTCTTTCCTCAACCTCCGTCCAACTCCCGTTGCCTAGCGATGCTCGTGCCCAGTGTAAACACACTGTGCGCGAAGCACTGTGCGCGAGCATCGCAACACATCTTCCCCCTAACAAACAGAAAATACAACGAGGAAAAAATAAAAAACAATTCCGAAAACGAAAACAATTTTACCCTCAAGGAATAATACATTCACATTCGTAGCATTATGCAAAACAAACATAATCCTGAAATTTGCTTGGTGTCCTGACTAAACGACCACACCTGCTTGTTTTCCTTGCAGGCACATCAAAATGATTGTTGACAGTAGGTACGTTAGACTGTACATTAGAGTTATAATCAGAATCATAGGAAGGCGTATACTTCCAATCATCTAACCAGTCAAATTTGCATACCTTGCGTTCTGGGCTGATAACTTTTCCTTCCTTCCCAACCAACCCAGAATTAACATTCCTACACATGGACAATGAAGACATGTGCCAAACCTTACCATCACTTAATAATGCAGAATTACAAAAAATTCTATTTACTTTAAGGGGATTTGAAAATCGATTATTACCTTTTTTTATGAAACCTGGTTTCTTAACTCTAACCACATCACCAACTTTTATGGCTTGTTCTTTGCATTTGTGTTTCGCGTCATAATACATCTTACTATGCACTTGGGAACTTTTAATGTTGTGTTTAACTTGTTTAAGTGTCCAATCAGCCTTTTTATCCCCAAAACTCCAACCCACATTATCTTTCCCTGTGGGAATTCTCCCTCTCATCAACACAAAGGGAGAATACCCTGTAGAAACACAAGGTGTCGTTCTGTATGACCATAAATTCCGCATTAATTCACATCTCCAATCCAAATTGTTGTAATTTGCCATTTGGATGACGCCCTTAATCACCCGATTGAATCTCTCCACAGCACCGTTTCCTGCCGGATGATATAAAGCCGTAGTATTATGTACAATACCTTTCCCCTGTACAAAATCTTTGAAAATGCGAGACATAAATTGAGGTCCATTGTCGCTTACTATACACTTAGGTAAACCCTCTTTCAGAAACACCTTGTCCAGGAAGTGTACAACTGAATCCACATCAGCCCTATTAACAATCTCAATCTCTGGCCATTTAGAAAAATGATCAACCAAAACTAAAAAATACTTTTGTTTATCATTGTACATTACTGGCCCTGCAATATCTATGCCTATCCTTTCCCAAGGTCCATCTGGACACGGAATAGGATGGAGAGGTGGTTTTAATGTTACCTGAGTCTTGTCAGATGAATTACATGCATAGCAGTCTCTAACTTTTCTTTCAATGTCTGAGTCCAAACCTGGCCACCAATAAGTACACTTAATTTTGTATTTGGTTTTACCAATTCCAAGATGACCTTCGTGACATATATCAATAATCCTATTTCTTATAGATGTTGGGGGAATAACCCTGCCATTCCTAAAAATTAGACCACCTTCCAGAGAAAGTTCATGTCTCAGTTCCCAAAACACACGCATACTATGATCTAACAAATGTTTATTAGGCCATCCATTCTTGATATATCTGCTAACCACACCAAAGATGTTATCTTGAGCTTGAGCTTGTTCCCAATCCTCTTTGGTAATACCTGGACAATCAGTTAACACATTGGCTACTGTAAACTGTTCAATATCCGTATCTTCATCACACACAACAGGTAAAGGCATCCTGCTTAAAAAATCTGCCACCACATTTTTGACTCCCGGAACATATTGTACACTGTAATTGAAATCTAAAAGTCTAACCGACAAACGAGCTATACGTGGTGACGCTGAAATTAACCCTTTTGTTGTCAACACTTTAGTGAGCGGTTTGTGGTCACATCTTAACAACACATGAAAACCCCAAATGAACTGTCTGAAATGTTCCAAACCCCAAACACATGCCAGTGTCTCACGCTCGATCACAGAATACCTTTCCTCAGTCGGTGTAATCGAACGCGAGGCAAAAGCTATGGTCCATTCAACTCCCTTTTCATCGATCTGGGATAACGTTGCACCTATGCCTTTAGAACTGGCATCCGTTGTGACCACACTTTGCAACATGGGGTCAAAACCATGAAGTGGTGGAGCATAAGCCACATCATTCTTTATTACCTCACATGCTTCATCACATGCCTCACTCCACACAAACTTAACATTAGTTTTAAGAAGTTGACGCAGAATATATGTTTTTTCTGAGAAATTGTAGACGAATTTGGCGTAAAATTCAGCCAATCCTAAGAAAGCTCGCAAATCATCTTTAGATTGGGGTCTTGGGGCATTTTTGACAGCATTAACTAATTCCAATTTGGGTTTAATACCAGCATCTGAAATTTCATGACCTAAATAATCAATTTTGTTAAATGCAAATCTACATTTTTCAATTTCTGCTGTCAAACCGTGTGTGCTCAGTCTATGCAAAACAATATCTAAATTACGATCATGTTCATTTCTGTCCTTCCCCATTATCAAAATGTCGTCCTGAAAAATCAGTACATCCTTTATGTCCGATAATACCTTGTGCATTAACCTCTGAAACATAGCTGCTGCAGAAGCCAACCCCAAAAGGTACTCTTTTAAATCTGTAACAACCAAAAAAATGGACTCTCTTAGACGATAATTCATTGTTTTTCTTGACTATGGCAATAGTAGCATTGTCTTCCAACTTTGAAAATGATTTTTCCTCACTGCGCAGAACAGCCTTTGCGCATCTTCCAGTGAGTTCAGCGCTTTTGACCATGTCAATAACCTCTCGTAACGGTGCTTCCCCTCTAGACCAAAGTTTCTCTTGGATATGTGGATTGGCAGTGTGCATTATAATTTGGTCTCTAATGAGTTCGTCATGAAGATTACCAAACTTGCATGACAAAGCCAAATTCTTGAGTGCAGCAACGTAATCATCTACAGATTCCTCAAATTGTTGCTTCCTATGATAAAATTTAAATCGGTCAACAGCTACGCACACGGCAGGTCTAAAATACTCTGTGAGATCTTCAAGAGCATGGCTAAAAACATCTCCTTGCTCAGGTGCTCTAATCTTTTTGTTAATACTGTTGTAAATTTTCAAACCCTTTGCACCTAAACAGTGTAAAAGAATTTTCTTCTTCTTTTCTGGAGTAAGTTCTTCTTCATCTTCAAAAGTTGAAATGTAGTTTACAAAATATTCTCGCCATTCCTCCCATCTTAGAGTAGCTTCTCCATCTTTTGGCAAGAATGGCTCAGGAGCGCTAAGATTCCATGCATTTCCAGAAGCCATGACCAAAAATTATGATGAAACAACTTTACAACAAATATTTCCTTGGAAAGGAGAAAATATTAATCCAGCAAGTTCGCTAAGTTTGAAAAAATGATGGACTTACGAAAAAAAAATAATAATCAAACGTGCGCAGGCCCTGCGCAAGAGCACAAGAGACTTGTTTGCTTGACACTGTCAGACAATCTGAAAACGTAAGATGCGGCGTGTAGACATTTTCAGTCTGGTTTACTTGGCACAAAACAACTGATAAACAAAGTCTTAATCCTACCGCTACATCAATCACCAAGTCCTGTTGAAAACAGCACGAAAATATCAAATCCTACAACTTCCTTTAAATCCTGCCTCAAGCTGTGAAGACATTTGCTTGCTGGACGTGTGGGTTCTTCCTCGGGGTCGCTAATAACTCGTCGCCAATTTTGTTGAGATGAATAAACGTTACGAAATTCATGTGATTTACAAGCTTTTATTGTAACGTTAAATGCGACCCCGATACAGGAAATCCGAAGCGCGTCGTCTTCGCAACTGTCTTTCCTCAACCTCCGTCCAACTCCCGTTGCCTAGCGATGCTCGTGCCCAGTGTAAACACACTGTGCGCGAAACACTGTGCGCGAGCATCGCAACAAATGATCCATGCCTCGGAAAGACACACAATGGGCAACAAGGGTCTCCAATCAGGGGTTCGGGGAAACACATACCGTGAATTGAGGGAGTGGTTAGTTCTACAAATACAGCACAGTAAGGTAGGGTGGAGGGTAATGGGGGGAAGGTTTACAATTCAATTCAGGCTAAGGGGGGAACACAAATTCGAAGTCGGTACAAAGGATATGGGGAATAAACGGGAGGCAAGCCCATAAATAAAAACAGACTACCCTCGATAACACCGAGGGTAACGAGAAACTATCCATCCTCACAAGGAATGTAAATGGACTAGGAAATAAACATAAACGGAGACTAGTACATAAAGCCGTATCTAGATACAAATCAGACATAATATTTATGCAAGAAACTCATCTTGCAGATGCACAACATAAAGCTATGGAGAGGGGTAAATACAAACTAATGGGACACACGCAATTTACATCCAGCTCCAGAGGGGCCATGATACTTATTAGAAAAGGCCTTCCATTTCACATCACACGCATGTGGGCAGACCCACACGGTTGTTGCATAGTAATTCTAGGGACATATAAAAATATGCCTATACTATTAGTTAATGTATACCTACCCCAGGGTCTGCAAGGAGGGATACTCCCAAAAATTGGTACAATACTCACAACCTCTCCACCGGCATCAATACTAATGCGAGGTGATTTAAATATGGTGATGAATGCGGAACTGGACAGAGCTAGTAAATCGAGGACAGGATGTCCCACCAGGGGGAAACTGGAGAGCTTTACACATGCAATGGGCTTATGTGATACGTGGAGATCTCTCCACGGGCAGGAAAGGGATACTTATATTATTCAGTCATCCACGACACTCACTCTCGATTGGACTATTTTTTGATCACAGCAGACCTGCTGCCAAGAATTAAAATGGTTGAATATCAGGCTAGGGGAAATAGTGATCATGCCCCATTACAGATGGCAGTGTCTCTGGGACCCTGATGCCAGGAAAAGGATGGCAGATGCAAACACGGCGATTACAAAATGCGAAGGTGGTCGAGGACCTAGAGCAAGTCACCCAGCACTATTTCACTGAGAATGAGAGGTCGGTACAAAGCCCGGTAGTCCTCTGGGAGGCCTATGAAGCCGCTATTATAGGGGGAGATAATAGCGGGAGAAGTAGGAGAAAGACAGCAAAGAGAGAAAAGACTGGTAACAGTAGAAACCAAACTTATGACACTGGAACAGCGATACGTGATACACAACACAACCGACACAAGACATTAAAAAACAGATGAAACAGAAAAGAGAGGAATATAATACAGTAACTCGAGATGAAGTGCAACAACAATACCTATTAAACAGCAAACGGCTATATGAGGCTGCGAACAAAGCAGGTAAACTGTTAGCATGGTTGGGAAAGAAGGAACAAAGTGATTCCCTTATCAGGGAAATTTGGACAGCAAAAGGGGAGCTAATAAGGCACCCCAAAGAAATATTGGAGGAAATGGCAGTGCAAATTGAGGATTTTTTATAAATCCTGCATAACTATTTCAGAGGCAGAAATAGATAGCTTTATAACTGATTGCCTCATGGCATTTCGCTCCCCTCAGCAAACTGCTGATCTTGAGGAGAAGATCAGTAAGGAAGAAATGTTGGCAGCCCTAGGTCAACTACAGAAAGGGAACTCACCGGGGCCAAATGTATTCCCCGACGAGTTTTTTCAGAAGCTCGGAAAGGGGCAGATACCACACCTGCATGCAGCATTACATCAAGCTGTTGAAATCGAGGAACTTGCAACCGATAAGAGAACAGTGACAATTATCCTCCTACCTAAACCAAACAAACCCAGAGACCGGGGGGATTCCTACCGCCTGATCTCATTGTTAAATGTTGATGCCAAAATACTGGCAAAGACATTGGCAATCAGACTGAGTAAGGTGATGACGACCCTGATCAAACTGGGTTTATACCTGGCCGCTCTACAGCCTTGAATCTCCAAAGGCTTCATAACAATCTGGCCTTGATAACACATTCGACTAAAGGAAGAGCAATCCTTTCCCTGGATGCCAATAAGGCATTTGATTCGGTAGAATGGAGATATATGTTTGGCATACTGGCCAAGATGCGGTTCGGCCCCAAATTCTGGAGATGGTTTGCGTTATTACATAAGAACATCAGTACCCAGGAGCTAACAGCACTACGGGGACTCACTTCAGACACCACAATAGTAATAAAACCAGCAGATAAGGGTGGTGCTGCAGTGATACTGCCAACAACAATGTACAAAGAGGAAAGTCTGTGCCTACTTGGGAACAGACAACACTGTAAAAAACTATCTAATGATCCCACCCCTGAAATCCAAGAGGAAATAGCCTTTTTAATATCAAAAGGATTGGATAACAAGTGGATCACCAAACATGAGGCAGCCTTCTTGATACAAGCAAATCCCAAAACACCTTATTTCTACATCCTGCCTAAAATGCTCAAAAACAAGCATTCGCCCCCGGGAGACGTATTGTTTCAGGGATAGGGTCTATTTTAGAGCCCCGTCACAATTTTGCGATACATTATTACAACCCCTTGTCAAATGACTACCCACTTATCTTAAAGACACCAAAGATGTCCCCAATCTACTCAAAGGGATGCAGTTTGATAGGGAAACTGAGCTTCTGATAACTCTAGATGTAGAATCCCTGTACACTAACATACCTCAGGAGGCCACACTAGAGGTAATCAGTGAACTTTTTGAGAACACCACATGGGATTCGATAACCCCTCCTGAGTTTATACTTGACCTTGCCCACCTAGCATTAATGAGAAACTTCTTTGAATTTGACAACAGTTACTACTTACAAGTAGACTGGACATGAATGGGCAGTACATTTGCCCCTAGTCTGGCCTGTTTATATGTTGACTCCTTTGAAAGACAATGGGGGTCATTCTGACCCTGGCGGTCTATGACCGCCAGGGTCTCGGATGACTGAAGCACCGCCAACAGGCTGGCGGTGCTTCAAAGCCCATTCCGACCGCGGCGGTAAAGCTGCGGTCGGAAAACCGGGTCCGGCGGTTTCCCGACGGATTTCCCCCGGCTGGGCTAATCCTCCATGGCGGCGCTGCTGCCATGGGGATTCCGACCCCCTTCCCGCCAGCCTGTTTCTGGCGGTTTTCACCGCCAGGAAGAGGATGGCGGGAACGGGTGTCCTGGGGCCCCTTAACAGGGCCCCAGCATGCTTTTCACTGTCTGCTTAGCAGACAGTGAAAAGCGCGACGGGTGCAACTGCACCCGTCGCACACCTGCAACACCGCCGGCTCCATTCGGAGCCGGCTTCAGTGTTGCAGGCCGCCTTCCCGCTGGGCCGGCGGGTGCTAACAATGTTAGCGTCCGCCGGCCCAGCGGGAAGGTCGGAATGGCCCCAGCGGTCTTTCGACCGCGGAGCGGCCATATGGCGGTTCCCGCCTGGCAGGCGGCGACCGCCGCCCGCCAGAGTAGGAATGAGGGCCAATATGTCTTGCTCAAAGACCACCCATTCCAAGAACATATCAAAGTATGGAAACGTTATATTGATGATGTCCTTCTGATTTGGACAGGAGCAAGAGAAGAAGCGTCAACATTTGTTGATTGGCTAAATGCTCTGAATCTCTATTTGAGATTCACCACAACCATAGGTGGCACAGAACTACCTTATCTAGATCTTCTTATATACGAAGAAAATGGCTTCCTGAAGACTGAAGTCTTCTACAAACCCACAGATCGGAACAATCTCCTCCAATTCCAGAGTTTTCATCCACGTTCTCTGAGGGAGAATCTACCAGTAGGCCAATTCCTCTGATTACGATGTAAAGGCTCTGACATCTCAGACTATGCTAACCATGCAAGGAGACTTACCAGCAAACTTTGTGCAAAAGGATGCCCTGCTTACCTCATCAAAAGAGCAGAAAAAAGAGCCCCCTATAGTCACAGGGACCAGCTGCTGCAACCGTCCCAGCGTACCAAGAAAGAAGATAACCTAATCTGTGTAACCACTTTCAATCCACTGTCCAACAAGGTACAAAAAATAATAAAAGAGGACTTGAAAATTCTGACGTCTGGAGGGCTACCCTTTGACCCTCCGCTTAATGCATTCAAAAGAGCAAAAAGTATACATGACATGATTGTCCATACACGCCCTCGTGTTAGGACATCTATAAGCAAACAAACTACCCTTTGGCATATACCACCCGCTACTGGACATCACCCCTGCGGCAACTCCAGTGTATGTCAATTTACGAAAAAACTACTAAATTGGAACTAGGTCTACAAACACCGTGGGAATTAAGATCACTCTCTGATTGTAACAGCAAGAATGTGATTTATATGATCAGATGCCCATGTCAGCTCAAGCTCATTGGCATGACTTTTTACACAAGAACAGACCACAGCACTCATTAACAACAGTGTGATACAAAGATTTCAGCTCCGTAATGCATAGTTGATGTTGAATAGAAGAGAGTAGGCACGTCGGTGTTCACATCTTTTCACAAAAGAAAGTCTTTTTATTGAAAGACGAAATACATCCAGTGAGAGAAAGCGATCGTTCCAGAAACAGCCAACACGTGTTTCGTCACACTAGTGACTTTTTCAAGGCTGTAGAAAAACATATACATGTATCCATATTTTACAATTAGTTCTAATGAAAAGCAAAATTTAAGACCACCACCAATTGACGTCTGTGGTCACTGGCAAGTAACCAGAAAGAGTACAGAGTGAATGTGACCTATTTAAGCCAACGGCAGTACAAACATTTTTTTCACCCTCATGGTGAAATAAACCAAAAGTGAACCGTGGAAATGGCAAATTGACCAAAGTCGCATAAGAAAAGCGAGGAAACACCATCTATGAGTACTATGAGTGGAAAGGAGAGAAAAAAAGAGAAGAACTCCCCGATATTCAAAAAGATAGATATGTTAAAATACTTTGCGAACCTTGTGAACTAGAAAGAAAGAAGGTGAGAAAAGAGACAGCGACAAAGCCAAATAGATATGCGAAGGACACAATCTGTAGTAAATGAGAAGAAACGTAGCGCCAAAGGCCATACCTATAGGATGGAGTGAAGTAATATGCTTAGTGCATGGAACACCACGTAAGGTAACTCATCGTCTCAGAAACTGTAAAGGGAGTAACCAAGACAAAATGACGGAAATTAGCTCATGTACAGAGCGACTCAAAAGGTAGATGCGAAATGTAAGTATTGGTAAAGTTTGGCGCACTACCTGTAGTTAAGGTGTAAAATATATACACCATAGTTGGAAGAAAAAACCACGACAAAGACAGTAGTCTGAGTAAAAGACCCTGATACGTCCAAAGGTATGTAGTTCTAAAATAAAATGAAAAGGCCATTAAAATGGTGAAAAAATTTAGATAAAAGCTAATCCCCAAAAGCATTAACCTAGCTCAGTGTCAAAGATACCATAAAAATAGGCCCCAACCCCTTAGTCAGTAAAAATTCAAAAAGCCAATATAAAGTCAACCAACATTAACCTTGAAGTAGGCTAACATAGTAGCCGAGTGATATGAGCTCAGAGTAACTATATGACAAGAATAACGGTAAAAAAACACGAAGAAAAATGAAGTGGAGGACCATAATTAGGGAAAAAAGGCTCAGGGACTCAGACGAACTCTGTTAGCGAGTACTGCAGGACACAACTTTGGGCAATTAGAACGTTAACTTAACATTGCTTAAATAGTACCATGTCCCCATCATTTACCGTTCATATTATAACATCCCATTAGTGAGCCAAACGGAGGTAAATGAGTGAAAGAACGAGGGGAACCCCCCAACAAAAAAGCGCTTCGATTATCACCAAGAATAGCCCCTAAACCTACCACAAACAGCCGAGTGCCGTGGCGCTTGTTCGGTTTCAATCTGGCCAAAGAGTTCAGTGTCACGCTGAGCGTCTGATTAAAAGGGCGTTACAACGTGAGAAGTAAGGTCACCGAGACAGAAAAAGGACTATGTGATAATACGTCTAAGGGAGCAGAGTAGAATGAAAGCCAAAGCGGCGGCCATACTGTTGCCGCAGAAACTGCTGAGTACTGTAGTGTAAGAAAAGAAAGAGGGACGAGGTAAGTAAGCCAAGGCAAAAACAATGGGACTGTAGAGGAAAAAAAGAGGAAGGGAAACAATACATAACGTGAGAAAGTATGAAGACAAAAGAAAACCAGTCACAATTAGAAAATGGTTCTTAAAGAAATAATAGCCAAAAAGCAATAGTCACACAACCATAAATTAATGAATGCCCAGGTGTAGGAAGCATGTAAAAAATATGTGACAGACAGCAAAAAGTATTAATATAGAAAACTTTGGTGAAGCCGCCATGGGTGCCACAAGTCTGTCAGGAAAAATGGCAGTCATCTATATGATGTGATACATAAGTCATAAAACTCTCAAATTCTGACAGGCATTTTGTTAATGCCGCAAACGCAAACTATTACATAAATAAATGTGAAAAACATGTAAAAGAATTGAAACAGACAACATACAAATATTTGTATAAAACACGTAGGAAAAACCGCCCTAGATGTTGCAAGGCTGTCAAAAGCACGGCAATTCATGTACATGATGTAGTATAGGAACCATAACTTAAAATCCTGTTCCAGCGTATAGAAATTAAACATCCTGGAATCTATATAATATAAACATGAGAAACAATAGGATATTTATGCAAAGTGTTGAAACACCATATGGTCTTTATAAAAGTGTGCAAAGAATATAGAAGGTGACAGGTATCGAAACAAACTAGCTAAGAAATACATGTAGTTCTCGGTCCGTGTTGAGACCCATTTCCACAGCCCGAAGTTTCAGGATCCATTTGGCTTCACATCTGCGTAAGTCCTTGGTCCTATTCCCAAATCTGGGTGAAATATTCACAAGGGCAATCCCATGAAATCTAATAGTAAAGATATCCTTTTCCCCATGGAGTAGGTTGAAATGTGTGGCAAGAGAGTAGGAGAGAGTATGGTTTCTGATCGCTCGGATATGTTCTTGTATTCTTTCCTTCAAAGGGCGTATAGTGCTGCCAACATAGATCAGTCCGCACACACACATAATGCAGTAGACAGTGTACTTTGTGTTACAGTTGATGAACTGTCTAATTTGATAGGGGTTACATCCGTATTGTAAGAAAAAGTCGTCGTTTTGTTGAGGGCCATTTGACACGACACACAGCCACCACATTTGAAGAAACCAGTAGGTTTTATGGAAAGCCACGTAGATTGAGGTGTAACCGTCAATGGTAGAAGAAAACTGGGACAAAGGAGATTCCTTAGAGTTTTGCCCCTACTGTGTGTGATGAGTGGTGATTTGTTGATTACCGAGGCCAAGCCTGAATCTAACATCAGTAAATACCAGTGTCTTTTAAGTATCCGGCATGACTACAAGGAGAGTTGGCACACGTATATGCGAACACAGAAGTACTATCAGGTGTCGACGGGACGCGACCAAACTCACAGACCATTACATCAAGAACAACCATTCCCCTGACGAAATGGAATGGGTTGTCATAGACAAACTAAACGAAACAACAACAAACATGAAACAAAAACTACTACACTACGAACAGAGATGGGTCTGGAGACTGCACACAGACACCACAGGACTTAACAATGACATCCAATGGTCAACCTTATACAACTAACCAACCAGCCTAGAGGACATCAACACCCCCCTTCCCTATTCCATTTACCCTCCTTTTCTTCTCCTCCTTTATCAGTGTGTTCCCTCCCCCTCCTCCACTTTATCTCCCTCTGTAAGCTCTTCCACCCCACCCCTTCCTCTCCACACCCCCCCTTTATGTTCATTCTTTTCATCCTAGAAATCTTATTTCCCCCCTCCCCTTTCTTCCTACCTCTCCCCTATTTTCTTCTTCCCTTTCTTCCTCCTTTTTATTATTATCATTTTTTTGCCTCTTCTTCTTTTTTCCGGTTTTGCACTTCCTTTTTCCCACCTCCATTGCACCCGCACCCTTCACCGCTCCCCCTTTTGTTCCCTTTCCTTCCCCCCTTTTTGTTCCCCCCTCTTGCTTTCTCCCACCCCCCCAACAACTCCCCCACCCCCAGCTGGTAACAAGCGTGCTCAGGGGAAACCGCCCCCTAAAACTTGCTCTCCCCACCGTGCACCGCCTTGAATGCAAGGTGAACCTGGGGCTCTGGGACTACATCTCCCATGAGCCCGGGCACGAGAGAGACGCCTGTCTCACACACCTCTCACTCGCTGGAGACACGCGATGATGTCCAGAAGACAACGGGCTCTGGGACTACACCTCCCAAGAGCCCGGGCATGTGGAAGACGCCCTTCTGACGCGCCCCTCACTCGCGGGAGACACGCAACGAATTCCAGAGGCTCTGACGTCCTCGGGACGTGAGCCTTACTTATGGGTGCTGCGTCCCAGCTCACACAAGCAAGCAGCTGGGACGGGGAACCCTCTAGGTGGACACAAGAGATGCCACCTTTGGAGTAGTAAGTCCACCCCTCCGGGAGCTTCAGAGACTCGCCAACCAGATAAGATGTGTTTTGTTTGTGTCTCTCTCGCTTTACATGTTGTCTCGTCATATAACAGTGACCCATAGTGGGGTTGGTGCATTATTCATAGCCTAAATTTAACCTTACTTTACAACATACAGACTGGGGAACCTTATGTCTTCTTTATACTGTATTTCTTATGAGATGTTCCCTGGCCGGTAAAACGCTAGAGCATGTTCGTATTAGTCAGAAAATAATAAGACTTTCACTTATTCTTTACAACCTTCTGTTTCCACAAACCTTCTCTGACCAGAACCCTTGTTCTTCCATAGAGTGTGACTACAAGGGTCAACTCCCCTCCCCGTGTTCCCAGACTTGAGGCAAACAGCCTCTATACCACAGGGTAAGAGACCCTGCGCTGAGTATGTATTATTGAGGGCTTTACCATAAGCCAAGTAAAATGCTTCAGAATAGCTTTGCATGATGTTTTGTTTGACCCTCTGCATGGTTTTTACACCTTAGTGTGCAGTGGTGTGGAGTGAGTTCTCACATGCACCATGTACACCACGGTTTGATATTTTATTCACTTTGTTCTCCCTTTTAGGCCTTCCTCAGACACTTCAAACAGGTTTTTTTAATGCATGTGCCCACGATCCAGCTTAGTTAGCTAACCCCATATACAGTAGGGATCCTAGGCCCTGACGAATGCCCCAGACCAGTTTTTGGACAGAGGAAAGGGCAGAAACATGTTGGACACAGAATTCTGTAAGACACCTTGAACCATTATGTTCAAGATTGTCACATATTGTTTTTAATCATACCAACAAACACCTTCATTAAAGTATTGTACCATATAGGTGATTTGTGAGGTAATTTTAGTACCTATTTTCTCTTCAACTGGATCCCTGTTTTATCCAGAAAGATAAAATTTCAGCACTCCCTCAGAGTTCGTTTAACAACGAATGATGAAGCATGACACTATAATGTGTGTGAGACCACCTGGTCCGTAAAGGGAACTCCCCCACTCGTCCCTGAACACTCGAACGTCACTACCATTTCCCATGTCTACAAAGTAGACCGCCTAGTCGGTAACCTACTCACCTTTGGAACAGGACAGAGGGGCCTGCTCCTAGTATCCCCCATACATGTTGTGTTATAGTTATTATATAAGAGACCAACCGCAAAAATGAGGGTAAATGGATACACGTCGCAGGAGTTCGACCTTCACGGGGGACCAGACAGGGATGCCCTCTGTCGCCGATGCTCTTTGCGTTGGCGATCGAGGTGGATAAGAATAGACCCACTGATTAGAGGATGGCCCACCAATAGTGATGAGGAGGATCGGATCTCGCTATATGCGGACGACATACTATTATATCTGACTCGGACACTCTCTTCAATGGGCCGTCTGGGAGACAGCTTTCGGGCTTTCGGGGAGGTATCAGGATTCCGAATAAATTGGAGTAAGTCTCTCCTGTTTCCAGTGGGGGCATGGGAAATAGATCAAACAACAACGCTACCAGTTAGAGTGGAACTGGAGAAGTTCAAATACCTAGGTATCTGGATGTGAGGCAAACCCCCGCACTACAGCATCAACCTATAACCCCTATTGCAGAGATTCGAAATGGAGGTTAAGCATTGGCAAACCCTCCTGATTTAATTGATGGGTAAGGCAGCACTCTTTAGGATGGTAGCACTACTTCGCTTCCTACATGTCTTATACAACTTCCCATACCCAATTCCAGAAACATTCTTTCACCAAACAGATTCTCTAATACACACATTACTGTGGTCAGGGGTGCAACCTAGAATCAAACTGCGCACCCAACAAAGATCAAAATATGAGGAGGGCATTGCCTGCCAAATATCTGAAAGTACTACCAGGCGGCACAGCTCAGCATAATAAATTGTTGGGCCTTTGCTCCACGAGATGACCCAGCGTTTGAAGGGGACAGGGAAATGATGCATAAGAACAGTTACCTGCAGTGGCTATGCGGGAGTAGATTGAACCCTGCATTCAGCACTGCAACAAAAATGTCCATACAAACTTGGAAACGACTTACCAAGGAGATGGGATGGGCCATACGCTTGACCCCCAAAACACCTCTGTGGGAGGGAACCAGGCTACCCAAAGTAAATACCTTAACGGGTTATAAATGTTGGGATAAAGTATTTAGCTGACATGTAGGACGCAAATGGGGTGGCACTCTTTTCGCACCTCAAAAAAGAATACCAGATGTCAGACACACAGTGGTTACAATACGCTCGCCTACAGGCAGCCCTGAAACGTAGCTTCCTCGTAGAAGAAGAAACACAGGAAAACGCCCCATTAGAATTGAGACTTCTAGAGGGGGAGATACAAAAGAAGCTAATATCACAGACTTATGATACAATCATGAGACATACACAGCCCTCACTATCTAATTTATGGGAGCGATGGAAAAGAGAATGTAAGGAACTGGAAGAGGAGGACTGGACGGAGGCATTGATTTTTCCAGCCGAAGTGGCTATTCCAGCATCCCTCAAACTAACACAAATTAAAATACTACATAGGGTATATTATACAAGGTCTCTGCTCTTCAAGATAGGGAGGGCAGCAAATAATAAATGCCTACGGGGATGTGGGCATGAGGGAACATTTTACTACACGTTGTGGACCTGCCCCGGGTCGCCAGATTCTGGGAGGAAGTGGAGAGGACCCTGGGACGTGTAACAGAGACTAACATCGAAATGATGGTGGAGTCAATGATACTGGAGGTATGGGGCCACACCGATCACATAAGATATCATAGCATGATGGCAAAAAGGGACATAGCCAGGAGATGGGGATCTGGGATAGCACCAAGCCACGATGAATGGTGGGAGGGTATGGATAGATGCCGAATACTGGGAAAAGAAATATAAAGAGATAGAGGCAATGAAAAAAAATACAAGAAGATATGGGGAAACTGGGAGATGGGATAGGCCAAAGCGGACCCCGAGGAACAACTGTGATATTGGAACTAGTGATGGAAGGTGAGAAGAGAGCTACGACAACCCCATTGAGATAAAAAGGAGACTCGGAACGAATAGAGAGGGTAAGACAGGAAAGTTATGTATTCACAACACAACACAGGTCAGAGAAGATGAAATCTTAAATTGAGAAATGTACCGAAAGGGAGAGGGGGGAGGAGAAGTTATCCAGTGTACTATTATGTGATCACTATCGTTGATATGTTGCTTGAGGTGTAAGCAAAATATTATTGCAGTTCATTGTATTACATAAGAAAATAACAATAAAATGTGTTAATAAAAAGAAATCAAAATTATTGATTGTCAAGATGAATAGTCAAGAACAAGTAACATCAGTAGACCATACAGAGTCTGGATTAATCACCCATTCCACTGATTTGTTGTTAGTTATTAGCAGGGGTGGCTCCTCCATAAAGGGGAGGAGCGTCGCCTCCCCCGCCAGCAGCAGAAGCTGCAACACTTTCACCACGAAGAAATAGTAAACTAGGTTTATTATTCCTTTGTGGTGAAACGGACGGGGCATAGGGGATGATAGCCTCAGAGGGGAGTGCACAAAGCACTCCCCTCAGAGCACATGTGTGTTTGGCTGGCTGTCTTGGGCCGGGCTGGAGAGAGCCTGCACAGGCTCCCAGTCTGCCTGGGAGCACCCTGACTGGGCGCTCCCAGCCAATCCTGACACTGCTGTGAGCAGCGTCAGGATTGGCTCAGGGCAGGCTGGGAGCCTGTGCCTGCCTGCAGCGATGAGAGACAGAGGAATGGCGGCAATGGAGGAGGTAGTTTCTTTTCTTTATTATTTTTTAAAATTATTATTAAATGTCCCGCTGCCCCTTGTACCCCGTGCGCCGCACCTGCACCGCCCTTTTAAACAGGAGCGAGCCGCGACTGCTGATTAGCCAGGATAATCACAAGAAATACTTGGCCTTTGACATAATTGATACTCCTCAGTTCCAGATCATACTAGGAATTCCATGGTTAGCTAAACATTACCCAATGATTAACTGGAAGCAAGGTACAATACAATTTCAGTCATCAAAGTGTTGAACTATGTGTTATCAAGATTTACATTTGGTATCAGAAAACATTAATACTTGTTTACAAATTGCAGCCATAGTGTCTGTAAAAAAGTTAAAGATACTGTAAAGATACTGATTTCCTTAAAAAGATTCCTAAAGAATATCATCATTTCTTAGATGTTTTTAGTAAACCGCAAGCAGAACACTTGCCTCCTCATGGAGAGTATGATTATACAATTGATCTTGAGCCTCTGGCCAAATTCCATTGCAGAGGAATATTTAGGCAATAACAGAACAGGTGACTGAACGTTTGAAACAATACATAGAGAAATAACTGGCTACTTCACAGTCTCCAGTATCATCACCTCTATTTTTTGTGCCTACAAAAGAGGGAGATATTCATGTTTGTATTGATTATCATGCCCTGAGCAAAGTTACCATTAAACATTGTTATCCCCTTCCTTTAATCTTGGTAATGTAATATCAGATCAAAGAAGCTAAGATTTCTCTGAAGATAGATTTCACAAGGGCTTCTTATTTGGCAGGGGTCTGTCAGGAAGATGAGGGGAAGATAACATTTCACACTAAATTTGGGCTTTGTGGATTTCAGGTCATACCATTTGGTCTGTGCAAGGCACCCACAGCATTCCAGTTTTTCTTAGTAATGACATTCTGAGAGTATTCATTGATATTTTTGTCATTAATGGTTTGACCAATGTCTGTATTTACCTATGGTGGAAATTAGAAATCAGGCATTAATGGAAGCACATAATTTCATTACAAGACTGGAGGCTACTATTATGCATTGTTCCTTTTCATGCCACTCCACGCAGCACTTTAAAGGGGATAACATCATAAACAGAACATTCCAGAACACTCAATATACATATAAACTCTGTTGAGACAGCATTCTGCCTCTTTTAAATGCTGCTCCCAGCAGAAAAGTATCTTTCTTTTACTCAATAATTGCTTGTTTAAAATACTTGTATTGCTAATTTAGTGCCTTTTTATGTGTTGTTTGTTTGGAGTTCCAATTTATGGAAACTTTCCCTCGTCAAGTATAGTATTGGTGAATATTAGTATTTTTTAAACAGATTTTGCATCTTCCCGTGTCTGACAGTGCCACCTCAGCGACTCCAGAGCCTTTTGTTATTGTACTGCTACGAACAGTGGTATAACCGTATCACCTCAGGCTGCTGAGAGCAACCTCTGAGGCTGCTTCACAGAGGGTGGCCTCTGAGGTCGCTTCACCTCTTTTTCCCAACCACTGCAGAGAGCAGTACAATCCTCCTTAAGCGGCTCCTTTCATGAGTGTTTTTTTATGCGACCAGGCCTCATCTAGCAGAAGCGACGCAACTTCTTTCCTCTTTTTCCTTCATGTCCACCGTTGGGGCATGTGTCGACTAGAGGAATGCATTGGGCAACGATCTCCTGTCTCAACACAAGACTCTAGTCTCCATCTTCCTTTGGGCTCTGACCCATGTATTAAAGCTATAGACACATGGGCGTACAGAGATCTTGATGCCTCAAATTGACAGTTGACAGTTTCAATCTCCACTTTATATCGGCTACTGTTTCAACTAACTAAGCAGCTCCCTTGGCGAAACGGGCATTTCCCAGGTTTAACTTAATTTAATAATACTATATTTATTGTCAAACTTGCAATACGTGCATTTCCCAACTGGGATGGCCAAGGTTCTGAAAATTGGCAGAGTAGAATTAATGAGGAGTTAATAAAAAAAAGGATCCAACATGAAATGCGCTCCTTTGTCAAAGAGACATTAGACCAGTTCATGTTTGGGAGTGAAACGGTTGACAGTGGAGGAGATTCTCTTCCTACTGCTTTGGAAAAGACGGCTCAAAGTAACAAAGGTGGGGTAAGCAAAAAATAAATACTAAGCAGCTTGATAACACTGAAAGAGAGGCTATAACATATAAAAATAGGAGGTCTAAGCACCACAGATAGAATGGAGGTCTTAAGCACGTTGAGAAGAATTGGAGGTCCAAGCACCTCACAGAGATTAGGCAACCTACACAACACAAAATTGAATAGTGTCCCTAACTGCACAGTGGAGTCTCATGCTCGCAGTGACATCCAAGATCTTGATGCAAATGATGTTGAGTCTCTTAATGAGAACCCCAAAGATGAATATGTTTTAGATTGAAATAAGGACAATTTTGATCAAGATGAATTCCATATGGAGTATAACCTCCCATCTTCCTCAAAGGATGTAATTAGAGATCCCTTGGGAGAAGAAATTATCTCCTATGATAATGTCAAGCAACCAAGGAGTGCAGAATGGTGCCCACAGGAACACGTGGCTAAATGTATTAAGAGATGGATTCGTAACCCTCTTCAGAAGAGAGTTAAACAATTTTTTTTATATATTTTTGTATGAATTAAAATAAATATTTAATCTGTGTATTCGTTCAATGAAACCTTGTTTCTGTATTTTTTGCACTGTTTTGCAGTTCAAATCATTGAAAATGCCATGACCACAGTCCCCAGCTTCCAGTAATGACTCGATGGCGGGCCCCAGATTCTCAAAATTATTCAGTGGGGGTCCCCAGAAGTGAAAATGTTAAGAACCACTGCACTATAGTATTTTATTTTATTATTTGTAGCTTTAAAATAGTTATGTAAAATTATTTTACATTAATATTTTATATTCTAATATTTTGTTTATTTTTCTAAAGAATAATAAGCTTTAGAAATTTTCCAATACTCTCTCATAGGGAAAGCTCAACCACAGTGGTGGAGGGCTCCATCTATATATGAATAGTTATAAGTGGTAACTTTTCACTCCTACATTCTAGTGCAGGAGAGTCCATCAGGGGATGGAGACAGATCATAACCTGTCACCACTAGTCAGCACCTAGGAGTAACTTTACACTAGGAAATGGTAAATAGGCAACAAAGTGTAAAGTTACTACTTGGTGCAGTAGTAGATTTACACGAGTACATTTACACATGTAAATTTACTTAAGTGAATAGGCCCCAAAGTATCAAATGGTGAAAGTCAAAACTCTCTTACCCTGACTGGCAGACCTGGGGAACTTGCAGAACATTGGCATTTTGTTTATTTTTTTCTTATTTATGACGTAAACCTGGTGACAGTTTCTTCACTCTGAAATAAGTCAGTGGGTAAAATTACCCCATGTGGTAGGAGTGGGAAAACCGGACCTATATGGGTTTTCAATTAGGTTAGAGCCTTTCAGGTGCGAAATAGGCACTTTACAAGTCATGCCACAATGGAGCTTTGAAGAACATTTCTTTGTGGTTGCAGTTCTTATCTTGCCCAGAAGCATAACCCTATCAAGTTGTGAACCACATTTGCCAAAGCATCCTAATTATTGGGGTGTTAGACAACGTTCAGTTTTTCTATACATTCGGGGAACCCACAGACAATAAACTGAGAAAAGAGCAGTTGAGAAATTAAGGGGCAACTAAAGGTGAAATGCAAGTTTGGGGTCCTGTCGTTTGGTCTCCGGTATCACCTCTGGCTTATACGGAAACATATCGTAATCATACATTTTCATTTTCAACATCCACACATTCTAAGGTTTCTATTGTTGGATGCTAGTCTTTGCCTTGATTGGCTGGCAAGGAGAATGCACTAACCCTGACCTGTTCCCTTGGGCCTCCTGTTTGTCAAGTTAGCAAATGAAAGATGGAGTTGTGGAGACCAAAGCAATATTAGCTCGGTGTAATGGTGAAATTAGTTGCAAGTATCACTCTTGAGCCATAGGGAAACACACCAAATGGCCCAGATTTAAGAAGTGCCTCCTTGCACCACATCAGCGTATTTTTTTCTACGCTAATGTGGCTCAGCAAGGCCAAAGTCGCAGCGCCATATTTACAAAGTGGCGCAATACATGCATTGCGCCACTTTGTGACCCTTGCACCACATTATGCATGCACCAGGCATAATGTATGCAAGGGGGGCATTCCCCCATTAGAGTAGGCTTTAAAAGGAGGCACACCATTGACTACAATGGGCTTTGCAGGGTTGGCGTCAAAAAGTTTTACGTAAATCCTGCAAAGCTCTGAACTAGAGTCCAAAATTTGGACACTAATTCCCCTACCTACCGCCATTGTGCACCGTATCTTAGATACAGCGCACACATGGTGGCGTTAGGGGGCGCTAAGAAGTGCCAGAAAAGTGCTACACTTTCTTTAAATAAGGTCCTGGGTCTTTCTTTTTTACCTTCGTTCTACAGAAATAGTAATTTGTTCTGGTGGGCGTATATCTTTTTTTCTCCCACGTTTCATGAGTGTGGAGATACCTCACATTGCACACAGGGATCCTCCTGTTCTGCCTTGCACAGAAATAAAGCCTCCCACAGAATAGCCCAGGAAGCTTTCTTGGTAATAGTACACATTGTATTTTTGGAAAGCAACCGAAGGGCCACGGGGAAAATAACTGCATTCATATATCTGCAAGAACTACACTTCCTAAGGAGGTGGGTGTGTCTGTGGTGGTGAAGAGAGGGCATAATGTGTAGGTATACTTGGGATAGTGTGTGTGCATGTGACAGAGGCATGTGCATTTGTAAGGGAAGTGAGCTCTGTCTTTATTTCTAAGAGTTATGAATGTATTTAGTCTGTGCGAGTGAGCATGGCCTGTGTGACTGTGCCCTTTCCCGGGAAGGAATGATGGATTATTGTGTGTGCAGTGGTGTCAGGGAGGTTGTGGGGTTACAGTGTGTCCGTGCCTGGGGAGTAGGTGTATGATATGTGTGCTTCTGCAAAAGGGTGTCCCACATGTCATTTTTCTACTGTATGCATACGTTTGAGTCCATGTTACGTCTCTGGATTAGCAGTGGTGGTGTACAGGAGTCAATGTGCATGCCTGGGAGATGGTTTGTGTGTGAGATATGCTTGAGTGATTTCCCCTGTACTGGTGAAAAAGTAGGAGGGCTGTGAGGTGGTTGTGTGTGTTTGTCAAAAACAGTGTGTCTGGTGTGGCAGTGCAGGTTAAGTAAAATTTCAACTTTTGTTGCAGACACGACTGTCTACACCAAGGGCTCTGTACTGCATTCTTTCCAAACTAAAACTGAAACCCTGATTCCAGACTTCCTGGGCGAGTTGTATAGGCGTTAGTAGATGCCACAGTGCCCGTGCTGGTAGACGTCAGTATAACCTGTGCCAAGGATAGTTAAAAGGGCTTGGGTGGTTGTGAGAATTCTCATGGGCTGTCCTGGAGTCTTCTGGTCTGTTGCATCATTGTTGTTTGTGCCTCCATCCCTTCTGGGGCTGGAGGATTCCAGCAGCTGGCACAGGTGTGGAGGTAGAACAGCAGTTATAGGCATGTAACTCATGGCTGGCATCTGATCAAGGGGGGGCAGACTCATGGATCATTTTCCTCGAACAAGGACAACTTCCTGGGCACAAAGCCGCGTTATTGCATTGCTAAGCCCGTGGGGCAGTGGCTGTGAGTGCCCTTGTATGAGTGTGGATTCAGTTACAGACCCGCCCCCCTCGCCATCCCCCAATCCAGAACCCTCCTTTCTGAGGAACAAAGTTCTCGAAATTCCCTTTCTTTAGGCAGTATATTATGTTTGAAATCCAACTCTTGTAGACAAAACTGTAAGAGGGAGGAGCTGTGTGTCTGTGCCCCTTTGCATTTCTATTTTTACCAACATCGGGCCCGATTCACAAAGGTAAACTGAGACCAAAAGTCTAAGTGTGTGACTTTCAGCATTTACAAAGGTAAGTCACGGGTAGTATCTTTACGTCTGCACTCAGGGGGTGGAATTTCTGCACTCGGGGCAGAGTCTGTGCCCCGAGTGCAGAGATTCCACTCCACACCCGAAGTGGATTCTGCACACTAAGGCGGATCTCCGTCCGAGTGCGGAGATTCCACTCCGCACCCAAAGTGGATCCTCCACACTAAGGCGGATCCCCGCCTCAAGTGCATTCTCCACACTAAGGCAGATCCCTGCCTGAGTGCAAAGAATCCACTCCACACCCGAAGTGGATTCTCCACACTAAGGTGGGTCCCCGCCCCGAGCGCAGAGATTCCACTCCACACCTGAAGTGGATTCTCCACACTAAGGCGGATCCCCGCCCTGAGTGTAGAGATTCCGCCCGAGTGCGGATATAAAGCTACTACTTGTAACTTACCTTTGTGAATCCCAAAAGTCATAAACTTAGACTTTTGGTCTAAGTTTAGCTTTGTGAATCGGGACCCTCATTTGGTTCTGTTTTTATTTTTCTTAGGCTACAATAGATAGCAAACACCATCTGGCTTCTTGCTTGGGACACAGACACACATCTGCTTCCTCAGAAGATCGCATATGTGCACTCCCACTTGGGATTCCTTTAGACATTTTTATTACGTCCTACAGGGAATTACATAGGGGGTCATTCTGACCTCGGCGGTAAAAGGCGCTTACCGCCGGTCAGAAGACCGCCATAACACCGCCGCGGCCGCGGGAAACCGCCACGGTCATTCTGACCCACAACAGGCAAACCGCCAAAAACCCGACATCCACAAAAGTTCGCCACACCAACGGCCAGCGAAAAACTGGCGATGACCAAACCTCCACCGTCACGCCAACAGAAATACACCCATTCCATTCCGACCCACGAATCCACGCGGCGGTCTTTCAACCACGGTATTCCATTGGCGGTACACACCGCCGCGGTCAAAATACACACACAGCTCCAAAACACTGCCACATTGGACATTTTGAAATACACACACCTGATACACATACAAACACCACTCCCACACACCCAACACAATATAAAACACACACCCACATCACCCACAAACCCCTACGACCACCATTTATTGACTAAGGCCAGAGAGAGACACCACCAGCTAGAACAGAGCATTCACAGGCACATTACACCATCACTCACACAACATCCACGCACAAAACACCACACACCACCACACTCACCACACTCATCACCACAAACACCACCCCACACCTCATCCACACCACCCCATGGCACCCCAAAGACACCCCAGGTTTTCAGACGCTGAACTCAGGGTCATGGTGGAGGAAATAGTTCGGGTAGAGCCCCAGCTCTTCGGGACACAGGTGCAGCACACCACCATTGCCAGGAAGATGGAGCTATGGCAAAGAATAGTGGGTCAACGCTGTGTGTCAGCATCCACGAAATCGGGACGACATCAGGAAGCGGTGGAACTACCTACGGGGGAAGGTGCGTTCCATGGTATCCAGACACAACATCGCGGTGCAGAAGACTGGCGGGGGACCCCCACCTCAACCCCCAGAATTTACAACATGGAAGGAACGGGTCTTGGCGATCCTGCATCCTGAGGGCCTCGCAGGAGTAGGCGGAGGAATGGACTCTGGTAAGTCTAATCTCAACTACTTCATCCCCCCCCACCCACCGGCATGCCAAATCATACCCCCAGCCTCCCCCCCGCCCCCATCACACATCCTCCTTGCTAATGTCTCACCATCACAACCCACCCATCCCAACACCAAGCCCTGCATGCGACCACAAACCATGGACACCTATCACCTAAGCATGCCCACTGCACATACCCATCCCCCCCCAAACCACCGTCACAACAGCCCCCACAAGGGAATGCCAGCACTGGGGTACACGGGCACCCACCCATTGCACGCTATGGCACACACAGAAGCAATAACCATACTCTTATACCCCTGCAGGACCCGAACGCCACGACACCGCCCAGGAGGGTCCAGAAATGTCCATTCCACCCCCAGAAGAGGCCCACAGTGATGACAGCAGCTCTGTCTCCCTGGACCCAGATGACCAGCCCGGCCCATCGCGGACCTCAGGACAGTCGGTTCCCCTCAGACAGCCACAGGCCACAGCAGACCTACCCCCCTCTGGGAACACCAGCACAGCACCCACCCAGCGGGCCCATGCCTCTGTCTCCAGGACACGTCAATCAGCGGTGTGTCCACCACTACAGGGCACCCAAGTTAACCCACCACCCCAACAACAACAGGGACCTGGGGGCAGTGGTAGTGGGCACACGGTCCAGGGGACAGAGGCCCAGGGAAACAGGGGAACTGGGAGGGCTACTGTGCAACAGGGGGGGGGACAGGCCCAGGGAACCCACTCTCCACGAGGCCCTATCCTCCATCATGGGAGCATACCACCACTCCCAGGAGACGATGGTGACGGTCCTGGCCAGGTTCCAGGAGATCCAGGTACTGTAGGAGGAACAGTTTATGGGGTTCAGGGAAGAACTCAGAAACATCAGTTCCGCAATGGGCACCATCGTTGTGGCTCTCAATCAGATTGTCAGCACATTGCGGGACCATGTGGCACCACAAAGGGCCCCTGTCACTAGCATGGACCAAGAACAGGTTACCACCTCCGCCGGCGCTAGTGGACAGGAGGCCCCGACACAAGAACAACAGGCCACCAGAACCCCACCCCCTGCAGAAGGAGAACCACCCCGCAAGCGGTGCCTGAGATCTAGGAAGAAGACAGAGTAGGATGCCAAGACCCCCGCCAGGAAAGGATACCCCCTGATTGTCATCCCACTGTCCCACATTGTCACCCTGTCCAACCTTAAACTGCCCCTGCTCCACCTTCCACAGGCATATGGACAATGCACCTGTGAGACTGAAAATCTGGACTCTGCCATGGACATTCCTCCACCATCACCCATCACCGAATTGCAACCATTACCCAAAATTGAGCACTTTAATAAACACACTTATTGCACAAAAATAATCTGGAGTCTGCCTGTATTTTTGAACAAATGTATAACACAGAACCGTGCCAAAATGTCCAGTTACATTGTGATGACAACATACCACTGTCACACAGCTGTAGTCCATGGGGAAACAAAGCAGAGGTCACGGAGTGGGGCCCACATCTCTGAAATTGGAAGGGAAAGTCACAACTCAGTTAACATACACTGGGGGGAAACTCAGACAGTAGAGAGGCAGGAGACTTTAAGAAAATGTAAAATGCCGGTGTTGATTCTTACCTGTATGTCATTGAAAATACTGCTGTATTACTGTGTCCCTGTTGTCTGTGTCGTCCTCTTCGTCTTCCTCCTCTTCACTCTCCGCAGGCTCCACAGCTGCCACAACACCACCATCTGGACCATCCTCCTGCAGGAAAGGCACCTGGCGTCGCAAAGCCAGGTTGTGAAGCATACAGCAGGCCACGATGATATGGCACACCTTCTTTGGTGAGTACATTAGGGATCCACCTGTCATATGGAGGCACCTACACCTGGCCTTCAGGAGCCCGAAGGTCCGCTCGATCACCCTCCTAGTACGCCCATGGGCCTCATTGTACCGTTCCTCTGCCCTTGTCCTGGGATTCCTCACTGGGGTCAGTAGTCATGACAGGTTGGGGTAACCAGAGTCACCAATTAGCCACACACGGTGTCTCTGAAGTAGTTCCATCACGTAAGGGATGCTGCTATTTCGCATGATGTACGCGTCATGCACTGACCCAGGGAACTTGGCATTTACATGGGAGATGTACTGGTCAGCCAAACAGACCACCTGGACATTCATGGAATGATAACTTTTTCTGTTCCTGTACACCTGTTCACTCGTGCTGGGGGGGACCAAAGCAACATGTGTCCCATCAATTGCACCAATGATGTTGGGAATATGTCCAAGCGCATAGAAATCACCCTTCACTGTAGCCAAATCGCCCACCTCAGGGAAAACAATGTAGCTCCGCATGTATTTCAGCAGGGCAGACAACACTCTGGACAACACCTTGGAAAACATAGGCTGAGACATCCCTGATGAAATGGCCACTGTTGTTTGAAATGACCCACTTGCCAAAAAATGGAGTACTGACAGAGCCTGCACTAGAGGGGGGATCCCTGTGGGTTGGCGGATGGGTGACATCAGGTCTGGCTCCAGCTGGGCACACAGTTCCTGTATAGTGGCTCTGTCAAGCCTGTATGTCAGTATGACATGTCTTTCTTCCATTGTCGACAGGTCCACCAGCGGTCTGTACACGGGAAGATTCCTCCATCTCCTCGCAAGTCCCAGCGGACGGTGCCTACGAAGGACAACATGGAGCACAGAGTCAATCAACCCATAGGTACCTTCCCACAGCTTGCACAGTACACGATTCTCAATGCATTGAATGGCTTGTATGAGTGTTTATGCAAGGCCTAGGCATGTGTGACGCAGTGGAAATTAAGATATGGGGGCCCTTGAAATGGCGACTGCCTGACCTGTGAAGTGCGACAGTGGGATGTGAGGTCAATGCGCTGGCGTGGCACACCGTGGCGGTAGGCGGTCGAAGACCGCGGCGCAAAGCCGCATTGGTTAACATTGAACCCTATGGGTTTCAGGAGCCAATGACGATGTGCGCCGGCGGTCGCAGTACGCCCCGCCGCGGTAAGCACCGCCGCGGGCGTGACCGCCATTTTCTATCTGCTTAATCACTCGATACCTGATCATCCACAGGAGAGGACCTATACTGCAAGTGCTGCTGTGACCTCGGTCTGGAAGAGACAATGGAAGCTGCGACTGGGGAAAGGGCCCCTGCCTTCACTTCTGAAGAATTGGAGAAACTCGTGGATGGGGTCCTCCCCCAGTATGCGCTACTCTACGGTCCTCCAGACCAACAGGTAAGTACACTGGGACCATGCTTTGTGGCCAATGCCTGGGTTGAGTGGGGTGAATGAAAGATGGTGGGGAGGGGAGCGAATGAGGCATGCATCAAACGACAGATGAGAGCATGTGCCACATGGCAAGGGTGGGGATGGGGGGCCACTCACATCGAGCATGCAGAAGGTGATGATTTTTTATTTTCTTCCCCTGTACATGTCACATAGGTCAGCGCCCATCAGAAAATCGACATTTGGCGTGCCATCGCCAAGGACGTCCGGACCCTGGGGGTCCACAACAGACGGGGCACCCACTGCCGGAAGAGGTGGGAGGACATCCGCCGCGGGAGCAGGAAGACCGCGGAGGCTCTGCTGGGGATGGCCTCCCAACGTAGGAGGGGTGCCAGTCGTACCTTAACCCCCCTGATGTCCCGGATCCTGGCGGTGGCCTACCCCGATTTGGATGGGCGCGTGAGGACATCACAGCAGACACAAGGGGGTGAGTACAAGCACATTCTGCTGATTTTGCGCACATTGGAGGTGTCTGGGTGGGGGAGGAGGGCTGTGGGTATCCCTAGGCCAGGGCGATTTCTGTAGGCTAGGCCCCTCCGTTAGGCATGGCCCTGTGCCCCCGCCCCCCACCTCTGTAGGTTGCCTAGTACAGCCATTCATGGCCCTGTGTCACCTATGTGTGGAGTTGTCGTCCATAGGCTTGTAGGCCATGTCCCACGGATTGAGTAGTGTACCCCAAGTGCGCGGCGTAGTGCAGGGGGCTTCTGTGTCTTGCCTCTCCGCCAACGGTGTCGCCAATGCATGAACTCAACATGTCTTTGTTTCTCACCCCCCCCCCCTTTTTTGGTAGTCTTCCTGTTCATGTGTGCATTAGCATCATCAGGCGGAGGAGAAGTGGCATCGGAGCACGAGGGAGCTGCATCTCACATGGCCATGGAGGGCCATGCAACTGACTCTGAATTCACCAGTGAGACGGAGGGTGAGGGGAGCTCCACAGCGGGGACACGTGGTGACACCAGCGACACAGACACGTCCTCGGAAGGGAGCTCCCTTGTGGTGGCGGCAACATCCGTGCCCACCGCAACAACAGGTACAGCCGCCACCCAGTGCACCAGCTCCGCCCTCCCAGCAGCCCCTCAGCCTTCGCCCCGTGCCCGCTCACCCAGGAAGGTGGGCATCTCCTTCGCCCCAGGCACCTCAGGCCCTGCCCCAGTTACCCCTGCTGCCCTCAGTGAGGAGGTCATAGACCTCCTGAGGACGCTCATTGTTGGGCAGTCTACCCTTTTGAATGCCATCCAGGGTGTAGAAAGGGAGGTGCACCGGAGTAATGCATACCTGGAGGGCATTCATTCGGGTCAGGCTGCCCATCAGCGATCGTTCAACGCTCTGGCCTCAGCACTGACGGCAGCCATTGTCCCTGTCTCCTGCCTCCCTCCTCCAACTTCCTCAACCCAGTCCCACTCCCCTGTACCTCTGCCTATCCCAGACACACCTACAGACCTGCCTGCACACACCTCAACACCCAAGGGAAGCTCATCCAGACATAAGCACCACACATCACACAAGCATTCACCCAAGCAACATCCACATGCAGACATGCCAACAGCCACTGCCTCCTCTGTGTCCCCCTCCTCCTCGTCTCCCTCCTCCCTCCCTGTGACGTCTCCACTCACACTTGCATGCACCACATCTTCAGCCACTACGTCCATCACCAGCACACCCACCAGAACACTCCGCACATGTGCAGTCACCACCCCCACTACCATTTACACGTCCCCTGTGTCCTCACCCAGTGTGTCTGTCACCCCCTCTTCCAAACCACACAAACGCAGTCAGCCACCCACCCAACAGCCATCCACCTCACGACAGCCTCCAGCACAAGCACCTGCACCCAAAGACACCAGACTTCACTCTCCTACAACCACATCCTCTTCCTCCACTCCCATACCCACTACAACTACCCGTCCCTGTCTTTCTAAATTGATTTTCCTTTCCAACCTTGACCTCTTTCCAACAACTGACCCACCCCCGCAATCAGCACCTCAGCCACCACAAAACCTGGACCCACAAAGACAATAGTCCAATGATTTTGGAGTCCACCACCTTCAAGGCCAGCTACTTCTGCCAGGAGTACAGAGACGGCCAGCCCACCCCCTGAAAAGAAAGCCAAGAAAGCCAGTGCCCGGCGTGACAGGCCAAAGACAGCAGGCTCCAAAAGCACTACCCTGGCACCGTCAGGGAGTGGGGTGCCACCTGGCACACCGCCAAAGGGAGGAAAGGGCCACAGACGAGCAGGGAAGGCTGGCAAGGGCAGCACGCCCGACAAGTCCGGCAGCGGGCGAGCTGCCCAGGAGGGCCCCACCAGCCCCATTCCAGGTGTGCAGGAGGACACCCACGGGCCCGGGATGGAAGCACAGGAGGGCCCCGCAAGCGAGAAGACAGATGTACATGAAGGGCCCGGCAGCCACATGTCAGGTGGCGAGTGAAATCCATGTAATGGCCGGATCTGGTGACCTGGACACACATGTCAAGCACCGCTGAACAGGGCCCTTCAAGTCAAGCACCGCTGAACAGGGCCCTTCAAGTCAAGAACCGCTGAACAGGGCCCTTCAAGTCAAGCACCGCTGAACAGGGCCCTTCAAGTCAAGCACCGCTGAACAGGGCCCTTCAAGTCAAGAACCGCTGAACAGGGCCCTTCAAGTCAAGAACCGCTGAACAGGGCCCTTCAAGTCAAGAACCGCTGAACAGGGCACCGCCGTCTCAAGCACCACTGAACAGGGCCCTTCATGTCAAGCACCGCTGAACAGGGCACCGCCGTCTCAAGCACCGCTGAACAGGGCCCTTCAAGTCAAGAACCGCTGTACAGGGCCCTTCAAGTCAAGAACCGCTGAACAGGGCCCTTCAAGTCAAGCACTGCTGAACAGGGCCCTTCAAGTCAAGAACCGCTCCGCTGGGCCCTTCATCTCAAGCACCGCTCCGCTGGGCCCTTCAACTCAAGCACCGCTCCGCTGGGCACCGCCGTCTCTGCACCGCTCCGCTGGGCCCTTCATCTCAAGCACCACTCCGCTGGGCCCTTCATCTCAAGCACCGCTCCGCTGGGCACCGCCGTCTCTGCACCGCTCCGCTGGGCCCTTCATCTCAAGCACCGCTCCGCTGGGCCCTTCATCTCAAGCACCGCTCCGCTGGGCCCTTCAACTCAAGCACCGCTCCGCTGGGCACCGCCGTCTCTGCACCGCTCCGCTGGGCCCTTCATCTCAAGCACCGCTCCGCTGGGCCCTTCAACTCAAGCACCGTTCTGCTGGGCACCGCCGTCTATGCACCGCTCCGCTGGGCACCGCCGTCTCTGCACCGCTCCGCTGGGCCCTTCATCTCAAGCACCGCTCCGCTGGGCACCGCCGTCTCTGCACCGCTCCGCTGGGCCCTTCATCTCAAGCACCGCTCTGCTGGGCCCTTCATCTCAAGCACCGCTCCGCTGGGCCCTTCAACTCAAGCACCGCTCCGCTGGGCACCGCCGTCTATGCACCGCTCCGCTGGGCACCGCCGTCTCTGCACCGCTCCGCTGGGCCCTTCATCTCAAGCACCGCTCCGCTGGGCACCGCCGTCTCTGCACCGCTCCGCTGGGCCCTTCATCTCAAGCACCGCTCCGCTGGGCCCTTCATCTCAAGCACCGCTCCGCTGGGCCCTTCATCTCAAGCACCGCTCCGGTGGGCCCTTCAACTCAAGCACCGCTCCGCTGGGCCCTTCATCTCAAGCACCGCTCCGCTGAGCCCTTCAACTCAAGCACCGCTCCGCTGGGCACCGCCGTCTCTGCACCGCTCCGCTGGGCCCTTCATCTCAAGCACCGCTCCGCTGGGCCCTTCAACTCAAGCACAGCTCCGCTGGGCACCGCCGTCTCTGCACCGCTCCGCTGGGCCCTTCATCTCAAGCACCGCTCCGCTGGGCACCGCCGTCTCTGCACCGCTCCGCTGGGCCCTTCATCTCAAGCACCGCTCCGCTGGGCTCTTCATCTCAAGCACCGCTCCGCTGGGCACCGCCGTCTCTGCACCGCTCTGCTAGGCACCGCCGTCTCTGCACCGCTCCGCTGGGCACCGCCGTCTCAAGCACCGCTGGCCCATTGGCAGAAGGGGCAGGCCCGCATCTGTGTCGGGCAGGGCTGCACAAAGCACTCTGGGCACCATGCCTCCTCCAGAACCACTGGAGTCTGTAATCCACTTGTGAGACTGTGGCTTTGCACTCCCCAGGATGGCACAGTGGGCAATCCACCCACTGTAGAGACTTGTGAGACTGTGGCTTTGCACTCCCCAGGATGGCACAGTGGGCAATCCACCCACTGTAGAGACTTGTGAGACTGTGGCTTTGCACTCCCCAGGATGGCACAGTGGGCAATCCACCCACTGTAGAGACTTGTGAGACTGGCTTTGCCCTCCCCAGGATTGAACAGTGGCCATGGAGGCCCCTCGTGGATCTGGCGTCGTGGACTCATCTGGCTGAGGTGCCCCCCCTTCCCTTCCCCCTGAGGTGCCTGTAGTTTTGCTATCTGATGCCCCTGCAGTGTTCTCTCCATTGGAGTCAGGTATCCTGTGTGGGCTTTGCCCATGTGTTTAGGCCCATTGGCCCACGAACAATGGCTGATACCCAATTTGGACAGGACAATTTACCTATGTAGATATAGTTATAGATGTTTGATATATTTTTTTACTTAGCCGTACAATATACTTCAAATTTCATGATCATTTTATTTTGTCTTTGCATTCTTCCGGGGGGTCTGGGGGTGTCACTCTGAGTTGTTGCTCTGCATTGATGTGTATGTAGTTGTGGGTGAGGGTGAGGGTGAGTGTGTCGCGTATGTGTGTCCCCGTAATTTTTTGCCTCCCCTGTGTCGTAGGTGCAGTACTCACCGTTGTCTTCTGCGCCGGCGTTCGTGCTCCTGGTAGAGGAGCAGGAAGACAATAGCTGGTAGGATGTGTAGTTCGGGTTCCATGCTGTCCAGATTCCTCGTGGAGTGTGTAGAGGTGAGCGTTTCCCGTTCGTAATGGCTGTTTCCGCCGTGTTTTTATCGGCGGGGCTACCGCCCCGGAAAAGGTGGCAGATTGGTGGGTTGTGATAGGGTGGGCGGTACATTGTCTCCCGCCTGTCTGTTGGCGGTGACCGCCGCGCTGTTTGTTTGTCCCGCCGTGGCGGTCAGAGTGTTAAAGTGGCGGGCTCTGTTGGAGGTTTCCGCCAGGGTCAGAATTCCATTTTTTTTACCGCCTGCCTGTTGGCGGGTTGGCCGCCGCTTTAACACCGACCGCCAGGGTTGGAATGACCCCCAGAGTGTCTTATATCATCCATAAGAATTAATAACGATACATCTTGTAGTCTATTTTAATTGATAAAGCGTGCAATTAACCAGAGTTGCCCTGGCGGCTATGAAAGTCATCAACCTTGCACAAACAACACTTGAAATGGGAAAGTTTTTAAGGTGTTGAGAATTTTAGGAGGTTAGGTTCTGAATAAATTCCTAGTGGTAAAATGTTCCATGCCTGAGTAGCAATTACCGAAAACGCCCATCCACCTTGCTGCTTAAAAGTCTACAAAACAAGCCTCATCACTTGAATAAGTTAATAGGCTTTCTCATGGGTTAAAAAAAAAACGCAAACAGCATCTAACTTCTTGCTTGGGACACAGACACACAGCAGCTTTTTTCTGATGTTCTCCTCAGGTGTCAGTCGGTGAACTGGAAACCCGAGGCACTGATACATCGGGCTTTGATTCACTGCCTGATTGCTGCCTGCATGCACAGCGCCCTCTAGTGGCAGCATGTACTGGCAGTGATGGGCTAGGCCTTGTGTATCAGAGTAGTGGCGTAAGAAAGGCCCCTGCAGCACCCGTGTTGGTGGGGGATGGGCTGAGCTCCAGGAGCCCCCCAGCACAGCACCTGGCCTGAGTGAGTCCAGAGAGGGGGCCCCCTCCATGGTCTTTGCAGGGGGGCCCCCTCCAGTTTTGTTACGCTACTGTATCAGAGCGCTCAGATGTTACGCAGAAACCATGTCTCTTGATGGAGCATTCACATGTTATGCTCCAATTTGAGGTTGACGCACCTTGGGAACCATGCATAGGATTCAAATAGGGAATTAGGTAATAATCAATAAACATTAATTCAAACAGTGTAAACAAGTTGGTCAGACACTGAAAACCTGAGTCGGAAATAAAGTTAAAGGCTTTTATTATAGCCTTAGAACCCGCCGTAGCGTGCTCTACCGGCTATTAGAGGCCAGCTCCCGCGTTAAAGGCCTGAGCCGAAGGCCTTTAACAAGGGAGAGGGCCTTTAATAGCCGATAGAGCCCGCTATTGCGGGTTCTAAGGCTATTAGAACATTCTGACACTATAGGGCAGAATGTTCTCATAAATAAAACAAAGGCTTCACGGAACTGGAGGGGATTAAAATCCCCTCAGGCTCCGTGAGGCTTTGTTCACAGCTGTTGCTGTGAACAAAGAACATTGGAATGTTGGCGCTCCGGGCTTTTACTGTCCAGTAAAAGCCCGGAGCACTCCATTGTTTTCAATGGAGCTGCCAACATTCCAATATAGCCTTAGAACCCGCCGTAGCGGGCTCTATTTAACAAGGGAAAGGGTCTTTAATAGCCGGTAGAGCCCGGCACGGAGGGTTCTAAGGCTATTAGAACATTCTGCCACTCAGGGCAGAATGTTCTATAAAATAAAACAAATTGCTCACGGAGCCCGAGGGGATTAAAATCCCCTCGAGCTCCATGAAGCTTTGTTCACAGCTCTTGCTGTGAACAAAGCGAATATTGGAATGTTGGCGCTGCGGGCTTTTACGGGCCAGTAAAAGCCTGCAGCACTCCATTGTTTTCAATGGAGCTGCCAACGTTCCAATGTTCTAATACAAGTTAACACCCAGGTTAATGTAAACAGATCTCAAAAACATACTGTAAAGATACAGAATAGCAATGGAATAGCTGAAACAGCAGAAATAATTCAAACTGATTAGCATAAACCCAACAAGAGACTCTATAATAGTAATGCAAAATATTAAAAGAAGAATCTGATGCTTTGAAAGCAACCGCTGGTCCAATCTTTTACACATTAGTGCAAATAAGGACATCTAACTGAGTTACTTATGGGCAATTTGGAATCTCCTATTGAACCTAGACAATGAATATGTCCCAACATTAAGGATATTCGGACAAAGGGTAAAAAGCAAATATAAGACAAAAATAATTTGGAAAAATTTCATTAGGGGCAAAAGGAAGATAACAAATGAAGGTAAAAAGAGGGTGAAAGGTGAAGGTATCAGCATATCAGAAGCTCGGTCAAGAGTCTTCTTAGAGAATCAAGTGTTCGCCGAAGCCACACTCAGCTGAGTATGGGGAATGGGGTAAGTCAGAGGTCTGTACCTCTCAAAGTCCAAGGGAGTCCGCTCATAATCAAATAGTGAAAGTCCTAGTTAAAGTCACAAATCTGTCTGGAAACACCTCCTTTAATCACACCACTTCAGGTTTCATTTTCTCTCCACATCACTATGCGTTCCAAGACGGTCCTGGGAAAGGTGCCGTCCTTGGCCTCCTGTACAACTATTGCAATATGTATGAATAGATGCAGGCACATGTATGAGTGAGTACATGCAGCCACTTCTCCTCTCAATCTCTCCATGTACCTTTCCAAGGTTGCTTTCTCAGACTCTATGAATAAGACAATAGAACATCTTTTCTCAAACTAATAATTTATCTGTATGAAATACCTGCAATCAAATGACACATTAGCAGAAAATTGAAAACTGTTTCTCACATTAGACTATTTCAGGCCTCGTCATGTCAACTACAGCAATAATTCAATTGGACATTTAATTTACATTATACTGTGGAAAATCAAACCAAACTACAAAGTCAGCGGTACTTTCTCAATTCAAACTTCATGTTAAAGTTAATGTAAAACAAAATAAGTTGTTAGTCTACGTAATTGAATATAACGGAGAACTACATTTCTCAACGTTAATCAACAACATTTAGCTCCTCATTAAGGGGGTCATTCTGACCTCGGCGGTAATAGGCACTTACCGCCGGTCAGAAGCCTGCCATAACACCGCCGCGGTAAACCGCCACGGTCATTCTGACCCGCAACTGGCAAACCGCCAAAAACCCGACACCAACAAAAGTCCGCCACACCAAAGGTCAGCGAAAAAATGGCGATGACCAAACCTCCACCGTCACGCCAACAGAAATACGCCCATGCCATTACGACCCACGAATCCACGCGGCGGTCTTTCATCCGCGGTATTCTATTGGCGGTACACACCGCCGCGGTCGAAATACACACACCTTTACAAAACATCCCCACATTGGTCAATTTGAAACACACACACCTGAGATACATATACACACCACTCCCACACACCCAATACAGAATAAAACACACACCCACATCACCCACAAACCCCTACGACAACAATTGCGAATCAAGGACAGAGAGAGACAGCACTGCTTAGAGTAGACCATCACACCGAGGCAAATCACAACATCACCCAGACAATTACCACGCACAAAACACCATACACCACCACACACATTACACTCCACAACACATACACCACCCCTCACCTCATCCACACCACCCCATGACACCCCAAAGACACCCCAGGTTCTCTGACGCAGAACTCCGGGTCATGGTGGAGGAAATAGTACGTGTAGAGCCCCAGCTATTCGGGGCACAGGTGCAGCACACCACAATAGCTAGGAAGATGGAGCTCTGGCAAAGGATAGTGGACAGGGTCAACGCGGTAGGACAGCATCCACGCAATCGGGATGACATCAGGAAGCGATGGAACGACCTACGGGGGAAGGTGCGTTCCATGGTATCAAGGCACAACATTGCGGTGCAGAAGACTGGCGGCGGACCCCCACCTACTCCCCCAGAATTTACAGCATGGGAGGAGGAAGTCTTGCACATCCTGCATCCTGAGGGCCTCGCAGGAGTATCTGGAGGAATGGACTCTGGTAAGTCAAATCTTAACTACTACTTCCCACCCCCACCCCACCTGCATGCCAGCACATACCCCCACCCCCATCACACCAACTCCTTGCAAAAGGCTCACCATCACAACCCACCCATCCAAACACCAAGCCCTGCATGCGAGCACAAAGCATGGACACCCATCACCAAAGCATGCCCACTGCACACACACATCACCCCCACAAGCCACCCTCACAAAAGCCCCCACAAGGGAATGCCTGCACTTGGGTACACGGACACCCACCCATCACACGAAATGCCACACACAGAAGCTATAACCATACCTTAATACCCCTGCAGGACCCGAACGCCACCACACCGCCACAGAGGGTCCAGAGATGTCCATCCCACCCCCAGATGAGGCCCCCAGCGATGACAGCAGCTCTGTCTCCCTGGAGCCAGACGACCAGCCCGGCCCATCGGGGACCTCTGGACAGTCGGTTCCCCACAGACAGCCACAGGCTACACCAGACCCAACCCCCTCTGGGAACACCAGCACAGCTCCCACCCAGCGGGCCCATGCCTCTGTCTCCAGGACACGTCAATCAGCGGTGTGTCCGCCACTACAGGGCACCCAGGTTGACCCACCACCCCAACAACCACAGGGACCTGGGGGCAGTGGTAGTGGGCACACCGTCCAGGGGACAGAGGCCCAGGAACACAGGGGAACTGGGAGGGCTGCTGTGCGACAGGGGGGGGACAGGCCCAGGGAACCCACTCTCCAAGAGGCCCTCTCCACCATCATGGGAGCATACCACCACTCCCAGGAGACAATGGCGACGGTACTGGCCAGGTTCAAGGAGATCCAGGCACAGCAGGAGGAACGGTACATGGGGTTCAGAGAGGAACTGAGGAACATCGGTTCCGCAATGGGGACCATCGTCCTGGCCCTTAACCAGATAGTCACCACATTGCGGGACCATGTGGCACCACAAAGGGCCCCTGTCACTAGCCAGGACCAGGAACAGGCTACAACATCCGCCGGAGCTAGTGGACAGGAGGCCCCCACACAACGACAGTCCACCAGAACCCCACCTCCTGCTGAAGAAGAACCACCCCGCAAGCGGAACCTGAGATCTCACAAGAAGACAGAGTAGGATTGCAAGACCCCCGCCAGCATATGATACCCCCTGATGTCATCCCACTGTCCCACATAGTCACCCTGTCCAACCTTGAATTGCCCCTGCTCCATCCTTCCACAGGCATATGGACAATGCACCTGTGCGACTGAGAACTGGACTCTGCCATGGACATTACTCCACCCCCACCCATCCCCGCTTCCCAATCATTTACCTATATGTAGCACTTGAAATAAATCACTCATTGCACTTAAAATAACAGGAGTCTGCTTCTATTTTTCACAAATGTATTACACATAACGGTGCAATTATGTTCAGTAACATTGTGATGACAACATACCAATGTCAATAAGCTTTAGTCCATGGGCAAACAAAGCAGTAGTCACGCAGTCGGTCATACAGCTCTGAAAAGGGAAGGGAAAGTCACAATTAACTTAAAAGGAACTGGGGGTAAACACAGACAGTAGAGACGCAGGAGGCCTTAAGTAAATGTAAATTGGGGTGGCTGTTTCTTACCTGTGTGCTACTGAAAGTATTGTTGTATGACTGTATCCCTGTTGTCCGTGTCGTCCCCGTCGTCTTCCTCCTCTTCACTCTCCACAGGCTCCACAGCTGCAACACCACCACCATCTGGACCATCCTCCTGCAGAAAAGGCACCTGGCGTCGCAAAGCAAGATTGTGAAGCATACAGCAGGCCACGATGATCTGGCACACCTTCTTTGGTGAATACATTAGGGATCCACCAGTCATATGTAGGCACCTAAACCTGGCTTTCAGGAGGCCGAAGGTCCTTTCTATGATCCTCCTAGTTCGCCCATGGGCCTCATTGTACCGTTCCTCTGCCCTGGTCCTGGGATTCCTCACTGGGGTCAATAGCCAGGAGAGGTTGGGGTAACCAGAGTCACCCAATAACCACACACGGTGTCTCTGTAGCTGTTCCATCACATAAGGGATGCTGCTATTTCGCATGACATACGCGTCATGCACTGACCCAGGGAACTTGGCATTTACATGGGAGATGTACTGGTCAGCCAAACAGACCACCTGGACATTCATCGAATGATAACTTTTTCTGTTTCTGTACACCTGCTCACTGTCTTTGGGGGGAACCAAAGCCACATGGGTCCCATCAATGGCACCAATGATGTTGGGGATATGTCCAAGGGCATAGAAATCACCCTTCACTGTAGCCAATTCGCCCACCTCAGGGAAAATAATGTAGCTCCGCATGTATTTCATCAGGGCAGACAACACTCTGGACAAAACCTTAGAAAACATAGGCTGAGACATCCCAGATGATATGGCCACTGTTGTCTGAAAAGACCCACTTGCCAAAAAATGGAGTACTGACAGAACCTGCACCAGAGGGGGAATCCCCGTGGGTTGGCGGATGGGGGACATCAGGTCTGGCTCCAGCTGGGCACATAGTTCATGTATAGTTGCTCTGTCAAGCCAGTATGTTAGTATGATATGTCGTTCTTCCATTGTCGACAGGTCCACCAGCGGTCGGTACACGGGAGGATTCATCCTTCTCCTCGCAAGTCCCAGCGGACGGTGCCTAGGAAGGACAACATGGAGCACAGAGTCAAGCAACCCACAGGTTAGTTCACACAGCTTGCACAGTACACGAATCGCTATGCATGGAACGGCTTGTATGAGTGGCTATGCAAGGCCTAGGCCTGTGTGACGCAGTAGAAATCATGCCATGTGGGCCCTTGAAATGGCGGCTGCCTGACCTGTGAAGTGTGACAGTGGGATGTGAGGTCACTGCGCTGGCGTGGCACACCGTGGCGGTAGGCGGTCGAAGACCGCGGCGCAAAGCAGCATTGGTTAACATTGAACCCTATGGGTCTCAGGAGCCAATGACGATGTGCGCCGGCGGGCGCGGTACGCACCGCCGCGGTACGCACCGCTGCGGGCGTGACCGCCATTTTCTATCTGATTAATCACTCGAGACCTGATCATCCACAGGAGAGGACCTATACTGCAAGTGCTGCTGTGACCTCGGTCTGGGAGATACAATGGCTGCTGCGACTGGGGAAAGGGCCCCTGCCTTCACTGCCAAAGAATTGGAGAAACTTGTTGATGGGGCCCTCCCCCAGTATGCGCTACTCTACGGTCCTCCAGACCAACAGGTTAGTACACAGGGTGCACGTTGAATGGGCTATGCCTGTGTTGAGTGGGGTGTATGTAAGATGGTGGGGAGGGGAGCGAATGAGGAGTGCAACGCACGAAAGATGAGAGCATGTGCCACATGGCAAGGTTGGGGAGGGGGGGGGCCACTCACATTGACCAGGCAGAAAACTGATGCGATTTCCTTTACCACCCTGTACATGTCACATAGGTCAGCGCCCATCAGAAGATCGACATTTGGTGTGCCATCGCCAAGGACGTCCGGGCCCTGGGGGTCCACAACAGACGGGACACCCACTGCCGAAAGAGGTGGGAGGACATCCGCCGCGGGACCAGAAAGACCGCCGAGTCTCTGCTGGGGATGGCCTCCCAACGTAGGAGGGGTGCCAGCCGCCAATTGACCCCCCTGATGTCCCGGATCCTGGCGGTGGCCTACCCCGATTTGGATGGGCGCGTGAGGACATCACAGCAGACACAAGGGGGTGAGTATCAGCACATTCTGCTATCTTTGCGCGCAGTTGAGGTGTCTGGGTTGGGGAGGAGGGCTGTGGGTAACTCAAGGCCAGGGCGCTTTCTGTAGGCTAGTCCCCTCCGTTAGGCATGGCCCTGTGCCCCCGCCCCCCACCTCTGTAGGGTGCCAAGTACAGCTATCCATGGTCCTGCATCACCCATGTGTGCATTTGTCATCCATAGACCTGTAGGCCTAGTCACAAGAACTGAGTAGTGTACCCCGATTGCGCAGCGTAGTGCAGGGGGCTTCTGTGTCTGTCCTCTCCGCCAACGGTGTTGCCAATGCATGCACTCAACCTGTCTTCATTTCTCCCCCCACCCATTTTCTTTTTCTTCCTGTGTATGTGTGCATTAGCATCATCAGGCGGAGGAGAAGTGGCATCGGCGCACGAGGGAGCTGCATCTCACATGGCCCCGGAGGGCCATGCAACCGACTCAGAGTTCACCAGTGAGACGGAGGGCGAGGGGAGCTCCACAACGGGGACCCGTGGAGACGTCAGCGACACCGACACGTCCTCAGAAGGGAGCTCCCTTGCGGTGGCGGCAACATCCGTGCCCACCGCCACAACAGGTACAGCCGCCACCCAGCGCACCAGCCCCGCCCTCCCAGCAGCCCCTCAGCCTTCGCTCCGTGCCCGCTCACCCAGGAAGGTGGGCATCTCCTTTGCCCCAGGCACCTCAGGCCCTGCCCCAGTTACCCCTGCTGCCCTCAGTGAGGAGGTCATTGACCTCCTCCAGACCATCATTGTTGGGCAGTCTACCCTTTTGAATGCCATCCAGGGTGTAGAAAGGGAGGTGCATCGGAGCAATGCATACCTGGAGGGCATTCATTCGGGTCAGGCTGCCCATCAGCGATCGTTCAACGCTCTGGCCTCAGCACTGACGGCAGCCATTGTCCCTGTCTCCAGCCTCCCTCTTCTAACTCCCTCCACCCAGTCCCAGTCTCCTGTTCCTCTGCCTATCCCATCCACACCATCAGACCAGCCTGCACACACCTCAACACCCAAGGGCAGCTCATCCAGACATAAGCACCACAGATCCCACAAGCATTCACACAAACAACATCCAGATGCAGAAATGCCAACAGTCACTACCACCTCTGTGTCCCCCTCCTCCTCGTCTCCCTCCTCCCTCCCTGTGACATCTCCACTCACACCTGCATGCACACCACCATCAGCCAGTACTTCCATCACCAGCACACCCTCCATTACAGTCAGCACACGTGCAGTCACCACCCCCACTGCCATTTACACGTCCCCTGTGTCCTCTCCCACTGTGTCTGTCACCCCCTCTTCCAAACCACACAAACGCAGCCACCCACCCACCCAACAGCCATCCACCTCACGACAGCCTCCAGCCCAAGCACCTGCACCCAAAGACAGCACACTTGACTCTCCTACAACCACATCCTCTTCCTCCACTCCCATACCCACTGCACCTACCCTTCCCATTGCTCCTAAAAAACTTTTCCTCTCCAAAACGAACCTCTTTGCATCACCTGACCCACCCCCTCCATCTGGTAAGAGTCCAAAGAGCACCTCAGCCACCACCAGCCCTGCATCTAGTATCACCATAGTGCAGGGCTATTGGAGTCCACCAGCTCCTAGGGAAGGAACATCGGCCAGCAGCAAGGGGACAGCCAGCTCACCCCCTGGGAAGAGGACAAGAAAAATTAAGGGCCGGCGCGAAAAGCCTGAGACGGCTGCCACCAAGGAGAGTGGCATTGCCCCGTCACCTGCCACATCATCTAAGGGAGGCAAGGGCCAGAGAGCTGCAGCGAAGGAGGGCAAGGGCAGCAGGGCGGAGAAGACATGCAGCAGGCGAGCGCACCAGGAGGGCCCCACCAGCCCCATACCGGGTGTGACGGACGACACCCACGGGCCCAAGACTCCATCACAGGAGGGCCCCGCTACCGCAAGGTCGGAGGGCGACTAAGCGGGGAGTCTTGGCCAGGTCTGGGTCCCTTGAAAGACAGGACAAGCACCGCTGAACAGGGCCCCGCCAAGACAGGCACTGCTGAACAGGGCCCCGCCGTGAAGAGCACTGCTGAACAGGGCCCCGCCGTGAAGAGCACTGCTGAACAGGGCCCCGCCGTGAAGAGCACCGCTGAACAGGGCCCCGCCAAGACAGGCACCGCTGAACAGGGCCCCGCCGTGAAGAGCACCGCTGAACAGGGCCCCGCCGTGAAGAGCACTGCTGAACAGGGCCCCGCCGTGAAGAGCACCGCTGAACAGGGCCCCGCCAAGACAGGCACCGCTGAACAGGGCCCGCCGTGAAGAGCACCGCTGAACAGGGCCCCGCCGTGAAGAGCACCGCTGAACAGGGCCCCGCCGTGAAGAGCACCGCTGAACAGGGCCCCGCCGTGAGCACCGCTGAACAGGGCCCCGCCTTGAAGAGCACCGCTGAACAGGGCCCCGCCAAGACAGGCACTGCTGAACAGGGCCCTGCCGTGAAGAGCACCGCTGAACAGGGCCCTGCCGTGAAGAGCACCGCTGAACAGGGCCCCGCCGTGAAGAGCACCGCTGAACAGGGCCTCGCCGTGAAGAGCACCGCTGAACAGGGCCCCGCCGTGAAGAGCACCGCTCCGCTGGGCCCTTCCTGTCAAGTACCGCTCCACTGGGCCCTTCATCTCAAGCACCGCTCCGCTGGGCCCTTCCTGTCAAGCACCGCTCCGCTGGGCCCTTCATCTCAAGCACCGCTCCGCTGGGCCCTTCATCTCAAGCACCGCTCCGCTGGGCCCTTCCTGTCAAGCACCGCTCCGCTGGGCCCTTCCTGTCAAGCACCGCTCCGCTGGGCCCTTCCTGTCAAGCACCGCTCCGCTGGGCCCTTCATCTCAAGCACCGCTCCGCTGGGCCCTTCCTGTCAAGCACCGCTCCGCTGGGCCCTTCCTGTCAAGCACCGCTCCGCTGGGCCCTTCCTGTCAAGCACCGCTCCGCTGGGCCCTTCATCTCAAGCACCGCTTCGCTGGGCCCTTCATCTCAAGCACCGCTCCGCTGGGCACCGCCGTCTCAAGCACCGCTCCGCTGGGCACCGCCGTCTCAAGCCCCGCTGGTCCATTGACAGTGCTGGTTCTGTGTCGAGCAGGTGTTCATGAAGCACTCTGGGCACCATGCCTCCTCCAATACCAGTGGAGTCGGTTATCCATCTGATGGACTGTGGCTTTGCACTCCCCAGGATGGTACAGTGGGCATGGAGGCCCCTCGTGGATCTGGCGTCGTGGACTCATGTGGCTGAGGTGCCCCCCTTTCCCTTCCCCCTGAGGTGCCTGTTGTTTTATCATCTGATGCCCCTGCAGTGTTCTCTCCAATGGTATCCGGTCTCCTGTGTGGGCTTTGCCCATGTGTTTGTACACATTGGCCCACGGACTATGGATATTTAACGGACTGTGCAGGACTGATTAACTATGTTTATACTTTGCACTATGTTCATTATTTCTTTTGTATATTTCATATGGCATATTTACCATGACTTCAATGAACCTATTTTATACATAAATTTGTAACTTCATTTTAATTATGTCTTTGCATTCTTCCGGGGGGATTGAGGGGTGTCACTCTGACTTGTTGCTCTACATTGGTGTGTAGGTATTGGGGGGGTGGGTTGGGGGGGTGGGTGTATCGAGTATGTGTGTGCACGAAACCTTTCCTCCTCCCCCCTCCCCTGTGTCGTAGGTGCAGTACTCACCGTTGTCGTCTGCGCCGGCGTTCGTACTCGTGCTAGATGAGCAGGTAGACAAGAGCTGGTAGTATGTTTAATTCGGGTTCCATGCTGTCCAGATTCCTCGTGGAGTGTGTGGAGGTGAGCGTTTTTCCGTTCGTAGTCTGTTTCCGCCGTGTTTTTATCGGCGGGGCTCCCGCCCCGGAAAAGGTGGCGGATTGGTGAGTTGTGACAGGGTGGGCGGTACATTGTCTGCCGCCTGCCTGTTGGCGGTGACCGCCGCGCTGTTTGTCGGTCCCGCCGTGGCGGTCGGAGTGTTAAAGTGGCGGTCTGTGTTGGCGGTTCCCGCCAGGGTCAGAATTGCATTTTTTGGACCGCCTGCCTGTTGGCGGGTTGGCCGCCGCTTTATCACCGACCGCCAGGGTTGGAATGACCCCCTAAGTCTTTGGTGGACGGAAAAGGCCACCCGCCGAAGTCCTGCGCTCGGGTTACCACCATGGGGTCCCATTCCTGTGGCCCCTATAAAGAGTTTCCCGCTGGGTCTGCGGGGGGAAACAGATTTTCTGCCCACAGACCCAGCAGGAAACAGGCCACAACATTGACGCCTGCTCATAATAGAACCAGCCGCAATGTTGCAGTGCGTAGGTTGCACCAGCACCCGTCGTGCTTTTTACTGTCTGCTAAGAAGACAGTAAAAAGCACGACGAGGTTGGCCATGAGGGACCTTGCACTGCCCATCTCAAGTGCCAGGGTCATAATGAGGGGATTAGTGTACATGTAAAATAAACTGTTATCGTTTTAGAGGTAAACACTCTCAAATAACTTGAGGATGGTTACATAGCTATAGTAAATTATTACATTTCAATTAATAAGGTTATTCCACACAGTGTAATTATCTCCTAACACTATCATGAATGCATTCAATTACAGGTGTCAAGTGCACCACTTTACATTTAGTACTCTATTAGTTCACCCACAATGGGACTGATGTGGTCATATATAGATTAATACCATGACGTCAGGGGTGATAGAAAGATACGCTTTTCCTCTCTCCATGAACCAGTTCCTCTTCACTGGCTCCCACTGACCAAGGGCACATTTAGCACTTGCAAGGCACTCTCCTGCCAAGCATGGGTACGTGTGACCTGCTTGGTCCACACAGCTAAGTACAATATACACATACATCACAAGTAAGGCTCCCAGTTTTCCGATTGATTGATTTTTACGGATAAATACAGACAATGGGGGTCATTCTGACCTCGGCGGTAAAAGGCCCTTACCGCCGGTCAGAAGACCGCCATAACACCGCCGCGGTTAACCGCCACGGTCATTCTGACCCACAACGGCCAAACCTCCAAAATTCCGTCCTCCACTGCAGGCCGCCACATCAGCGGGCAGCGATAAACTGGAGATGACCAAACCTCCACCGTCACGCCAACAGAAATACGCCCATGCCATTACGACCCACGAATCCACACGGCGGTCATTCAAACGCGGTATTCCATTGGCGGTACACACCGCCGCGGTCAGAATACACACACATCACCAAAACACAGCCACATTGGACAATTTGAAATACACACACCTGATACACATACACACACCACTCCCACACAATCAACCAACTATAAAACACACACCCACATCACCCACAAACCCCTGCGACCAGAATTACTGAGAGAAGGAGAGAGAGACACAGCAGACAATCCAAAGCAAGACACACTGAGGCACACTACACCATCACACACACACCACATAGTAGCACAAAGCACCACTCACCAACATACTTATCATCACATACACCACCCCACACCACACCCACACCACCCCATGGCACCCCAAAGGCACCCACGCATTTCGGACCAAGAACTCCGGGTCATGGTGGAGGAAATCCTAAGAGTGGAACCCCAGCTCTTCGGCTCGCAGGTGCAGCACACCAGTATAGCTAGGAAGGCGGAGCTATGGCAGCGGATCGTGGACAGGGTCAACGCGGTGGGACAGCATCCCAGGAATAGGGAGGACATACGCAAAAGATGGAACGACCTACGGGGGAAGGTCCGATCGATGGTCTCCAGGCACAACATCGCGGTCCAGAAGACTGGCGGCGGACCCCCACCCACCCCTCCCGAATTCACATCGTGGGAGCAAGACGTCTTGAACATCCTGCATCCTCAGGGCCTCGCAGGAGTAGCCGGAGGAATGGACTCTGGTAAGTCCAATCTCAACTACTATATCCCCCCCACCCCACCAGCATGCCAACCCACACCCCCACCCTCACCCCCAACCCCCCAGCACACATCCTCCCTGACAATGTCTCACCAGCACAACCCACCCATCCCAACACCAACTCCTGCATGCCAACACAAATCATGGGCACCCATCACCTAAGCATGACCACTGCACTAACCCCCCCCCCTAACTACCCTCACAACACCTCCCTCAAGGGAATGCCTGCACTGGGGGACAAGGGCACCCATAACACGCACGCTATTGCACACACAGAAACAATAACCAAACTCTCTTACCCCATGCAGGACCCGAACGACAACACACCAGCCAGGAGGGTCCAGAAGTGTCCATCCCACCCCCGGAACAGGCCCACACTGAGGATAGCAGCTCTGTCGACAGTGAACCTGATGACCAGCCCGGACCATCGGGGACCTCTGGGCAGTCGGTTCCCCTCAGGCAGCCACAGGCCACACCAGACCCGACCCCCTCTGCCAACACCAGCACAGCTCCCACCCAGCGGGCCCATGCCTCTGTCTCTAGGACAGCTCAATCAGCGGTGTGTCCGCCACTACAGGGCACCCAGGCTAACCCAACACCCCAACAACAACAGGGACCTGGGGGCAGTGGTAGCGGGCACACCGGCCAGGGGACAGAGGCCGGGGGAAACCGGGCAGCTCGGAGGGCTGCTGTGCGACAGGGGGGGGAGGAGAGGCCCAGGGAACCCACTCTCCAAGAGGCCCTCACCACCATCATGGGGGCATACAACCACTCCCAAGAAACGATGGCGACGGTACTGGCCAGGTTCACTGAGATCCAGGCACAGCAGGAAGAACGCTACATGGGGTTCAGGGAGGAGCTGAGAATCATCGGGACCGCAATGGGGACCATCGTCCTGGCCCTCCACAGGATAGAGGACGCGTTGCGGGACCATGGTGCACCACACAGGGCCCCTGTCACTAGGCCGGACCAGGAACAGCCTACCACCTCCGCCGGCGCTAGTGGACAGGAGGTCCCAACACCTCGACAGCCCCCCAGAACCCCACCTCCTGCTGAAGAACAACCACCCCGTAAGAGGAGCCTGAGACCAAAAAAAAAGACAGAGTAGGATGTCAAGACCCCCGCCAGCAGACATACCCCCTCAAGTCTTCCCACTGTCCCACATTGCCACCCTGTCCAACCATGAACTGCCTATGCTCCATCCTTCCACAGGCAAAAGAACAATGCACATGTGAGACTGAGAACTGGACTCTGCCATGGATATTCCTCCACCCCCACCCATCACCCTTAGAATCACATGTACCGATGTCTAGCACTGTAAATAAATCACATTTTGCGCACAAATCTGTTTTGAGTCATGCTGTATTATTAACAAATGTATTACATATTACTGTTCAATTTCTGTTCTGTCAATTAGTCTTGACAACATACCAATGTCAATACGCTGTATTTCATGTGCGAACCAAGCAGAAGTCAGGTACTGAGTCAGACAGCACTGAGAAGGGAAGGGAAAGGCAAAAATTTATGAAAAACATCTGTGGGGAACTACAGAAAGTACAGATGCAGGAGGCTATGAGCAATTGTGAAATGGCGTGGGTGATTCTTACCTGGGTGTTACTGGAAATACTGTTGTATCACTCTGTCCCTATTGTCTGTGTCGTCCTCAGAGTCTTCCTCCTCTTCACTCTCCACAGGCTCCACGGCTTCTACAACACCACCATCTGGACCATCCTACTGCAGGAAAGGCACCTGGCGTCGCAAAGCCAGGTTGTGGAGCATACAGCACGCCACGATGATATGGCACACCTTCTTTGGTGAGTACATTAGGGATCCACCTGTCATATGCAGGCACCTAAATCTGGCCTTCAGGAGCCCAAAGGTTCGCTTAATCACCCTCCTAGTACGCCCATGGGCCTCATTGTACCGTTCCTCTGCCCTGGTCCTGGGATTCCTCACTGGGGTCAATAGCCATGGCAGGTTGGGGTAACCAGAGTCACCTATTAGCCACACACGCTGTCTCTGTAGCTGTTCCATCACATAGGGAATGCTGCTATTTCGCATCACATACGCGTCATGCACTGACCCAGGGAACTTGGCATTCACATGGGAGATGTACTGGTCAGCCAAACAGACCACCTGGATATTCATTGAATGGTAATTCTTCCTGTTCCTGTACACCTGTTCATCGTCATTTGGGGGGACTAAAGCCACATGGGTTCCATCAATTGCACCAATGATGTTGGGGATGTGTCCAAGGCCATAGAAATCAGCTTTCACTGTAGGCAAATCACCCTCCTCTGGGAAAATGATGTAGCTCCGCATGAGTTTCATCAGGGCAGACAACACTCTGGATAAGATCTTGGAAAACATAGGCTGAGACATCCCAGATGACATGGCCACTGTTGTCTGGAATGAGCCAGTTGCAAAGAAATGGAGGACTGACAGAACCTGCACCAAAGGGGGAATTCCTGTGGGTTGGCGGATGGGGGACATCAGGGCTGGCTCCAGCTGGGCACACAGTTCATGGATGGAGGCACGGTCAAGTCGATATCGTAGTATTATATGGCGTTCTTCCATTGTCGACAGGTCCACCAGCGGCCGGTACACGCGAGGATTCCTCCTTCTCATCGCTAGTCCCAGCGGACGGTGCCTAGGAAGGAGAATATGGAGTACAGAGTCAATCCACTCACAGGTACGTACAACACAGCTTGCACAGTACAGGTAAATGTATGGTTTGATATGTTTGTATGTGTGCCATTGCAAGGCCTAGGCCTGTGTGACGCATTAGAAATTAAGCCATGTGGGCCCTTGAAATGGCCGATGCCTGACCTGTGAAGTGGGACAATGGGATGTGAGGTCACTGCGCTGGCGGGGCACACCGTGGCGGTAGGCGGTCGAAGACCGCTGTGCGAAGACGCATTGGTTAACATTGAAGCCTATGGGTTTCAGGAGCCAATGACGATGTGCGCCGGCGGTCGCGGGACGCACCGCCGCGGTACGCACCGCCGCGGGCGTGACCGCCATTTTCTATCAGCTCAATCATTCGAGACCTGATCATCCACAGGAGAGGACCTATACTGCAAGTGCTGCTGTGAACTCGGTCTGGAAGTGACAATGGCTGCTGCTACTGGTGAAAGGGCCCCCGCCTTCAGTTCAGAAGAGTTGGAGAAGCTCGTGGACGGGGTCCTCCCCCAGTATGCGCAACTCTACGGTCCTCCAGACCAACAGGTGAGTACACTCAGTGCACATTGAATGGGTTATGCCTGTGTGGAGGGTGGGGGATGTAAGTTGGTGGGGTGTGGAGGGAATGGGGAGTGCAACGCACGACAGATGAGAGAATGGGAACCATGACAAGGTTGGGGAGGGGGGGGGCATGTACTCCAAACATGCAGATATGTGACGGTTTCTCTTTCCCACCCTGTACATGTCCAACAGGTGAGCGCCCACCAGAAAATCGATATTTGGCGTGCCATCGCCGAGGAAGTCCGGAACTTGGGGGTCCACAACAGACGGGGCACCCACTGCCGCAAGAGGTGGGAGGACATCCGCCGCGGAACGAGGAAGACTGCAGAAACACTGCTGGGGATGGCCTCCCGACCTAGGAGGGGTGCCAGTCGCACCATGACCCCCCTGATGTCCCGGATCCTGGCGGTGGCCTACCCTAATTTGGATGGGCGCTTGAGGACAGCACAGCAGACACAAGGGGGTGAGTATCCGCACATTCTCCCATCTGTATGCGCATTGGAGGCGTCTGGGGGGGGGGAGGAGGGCTGTGGGTGACATTAGGCCCGGGCGCTCTCTGTAGTGTAGTCCGCTCCCTTAGGCATGGCCCTGTGCCCCCACCCCCCACCTCTGTAGGGTGCCAAGTGCAGCTACCCATGCTCCGGCATCACCCATGTGCGCGTGTGTTGTCCCTAGACCTGTTTGCCTAGTCAGAAGTACTGAGTAGTGTACCCCAAGTTCGCGACTTAGTGCATTTGGCACCTGTGTCTGTCCTCTCCGCAAAGGGTATTGCTAAGGCATGCACTCAACTTTGTTTAATTTCTCCCCCCACCCTAAATCTTTGTCTTCTTGTGTTTTAGCATCATCCGGCGGAGGAGATTTGGCGTTGGAGCAGGAGGGAGCTGCAGGTCACCAGGCCCCGGTGGGCACTGACACAGACACCAAGGGCACCAGTGATCCGGAGGGCGAGGGGAGCACCACAACGGGGGCCGGTGGAGACACCAGCGACACGGACACGTCCTCGTTTGGGAGCTCCCTAGCGGGGGCGGCACCATCTGTGCCCCCCGCAACAACAGGTACAGCCGCCACCCAGCGCACCAGCACCGTCCACCCAGCAGCCCCTCAGTCTTCGCTCCGTGGCCGCTCGGCCAGGAAGGCGCGCGTCTCCTTCTCCCCAGGCACCTCAGCCCCTGCCTCTGTTACCCCTGCTGCCCTCAGTGCGGAGCTCATTGACCTGGTGAGGACGCTCATTGTTGGGCAGACTACCCTTCTGAATGCCATCCAGGGGGTGGAAAGGGAGGTGCATCGGAGCAATGCCTACCTGGAGGGCATTCATTCGGGTCAGGCTGCCCATCAACGAGCGTTCACTGCTCTGGCCTCAGCACTGACGGCAGCCATTGTCCCTGTCTCCAGTCTCCCTCTTCTATCTGCCTCCACCCTTTCTCTGTCTCCTGTACCTCAACCTATCCCATCCACACCATCAGACCAGCCTGCACACACCTCAACACCCAAGGCCAGCTCATCCAAACATAAGCACCACAGAAAACACAAGCATTCACCCAAGCAACACACAGATGCAGACATATCAACAGTCACTACCACCTCTGTGTCCCCGTCCTCCTCGTCTCCCTCCTCCCTCCCTGTGACGTCTACACTCACACCTGCATGCACCCCAACATCAGCCAGTTCTTCCACCACCAGCAAACCCTCCACTACAGTCCGCACACCTGCAGTCACCACCCCCACTGGCATTTACACGTCCCCTGTGTCCTCTCCCACTGTGTCTGTCACCCCCTCTTCCAAGACACATAAACGCAGGCAGACACCCAAACAACAGCCAACCACCTCACCACAGCCTACGTCCCAGTCACCTGCACCCAAGGACAGCACACCTGGCTCTCATACAACCACATCCTCTTCCTCCACTTCTCTCACCACTACTCCTACCCCTTACCTTGGTCCCAAGAAAAATTACCTCTCCAGTTTTGACCTCTTTCCCTCCCCCGACCCACCCCCTCCAACTGGGAAAAGTCCCAAGGGCACCTCAGCCACCACCAGCCCAACTACTACAGTGCAAGTGGTGCATGGCATGTGGAGTCCACCCTTTGGCGGCAGTAACACTTCGGTGAGCAGCAAGGGGACAGCCAGCCCCCCCCCCCAGGCAAGAGGACCCGGAAATTGAAGGGCCGCCGTGAGCGGACAGAGACGGCTGCCCCCAAGGAGGTGACTCCGGCCACTTCACCGGCCACAGCAGCCAGGGGAGGCAAGGGCCCGAGAGCCCCATCTAAGGAGCGGAAGGACAGCAGGGCGGAGAGGACAACCACCAGGAGCGCGGAGCAGGAGGGCCCCACAAGCCCCATCCCGGCTGCAAGGGACAACACCAAAGGGCCCAGGACTCACTCCCCGAAGGGGCCTGACACAGCACGGTCGGAGGGCGACTGAGCAGGGTGTCCAGGCCAGGTATGACTCCCTTGACATACTGCAAGAGCACCGCTGAAGAGGGCCCCGCCGTGAAGACAGGTACCGCTGAAGAGGGCCCCGCCGTGAAGACAGGTACCGCTGAAGAGGGCCCCGCCGTGCAGAAGAGCACCGCTGAAGAGGGCCCCGCCGTGAAGACAGGTACCGCTGAAGAGGGCCCCGCCGTGAAGACAGGTACCGCTGAAGAGGGCCCCGCCGTGAAGACAGGTACCGCTGAACAGGTACCCGCCGTGAAGACAGGTACCACTGAACAGGGCCCCGCCGTGCAGAAGAGCACCGCTGAAGAGGGCCCCGCCGTGAAGACAGGTACCGCTGAAGAGGGCCCCGCCGTGAAGACAGGTACCGCTGAAGAGGGCCCCGCCGTGCAGAAGAGCACCGCTGAAGAGGGCCCCGCCGTGAAGACAGGTACCGCTGAAGAGGGCCCCGCCGTGAAGACAGGTACCGCTGAAGAGGGCCCCGCCGTGAAGACAGGTACCGCTGAACAGGTCCCCGCCGTGGAGACAGGTACCGCTGAACAGGGCCCCGCCGTGAAGACAGGTACCGCTGAAGAGGGCCCCGCCGTGCAGAAGAGCACCGCTGAAGAGGGCCCGCCGTGAAGACAGGTACCGCTGAAGAGGGCCCCGCCGTGCAGAAGAGCACCGCTGAAGAGGGCCCCGCCGTGAAGACAGGTACCGCTGAGGAGGGCCCCGCCGTGAAGACAGGTACCGCTGAAGAGGGCCCCGCCGTGAAGACAGGTACCGCTGAAGAGGGCCCCGCCGTGAAGACAGGTACCGCTGAACAGGTCCCCGCCGTGGAGACAGGTACCGCTGAACAGGGCCCCGCCGTCTCAAGCACCGCTCCGCTGGGCCCTTCCTGTCAAGCACCGCTCCGCTGGGCCCCGCCGTCTCAAGCACCGCTCCGCTGGGCCCTTCCTGTCAAGCACCGCTCCGCTGGGCCCCGCCGTCTCAAGCACCGCTCCGCTGGGCCCTTCCTGTCAAGCACCGCTCCGCTGGGCCCTTCCTGTCAAGCACCGCTCCGCTGGGCCCTTCCTGTCAAGCACCGCTCCGCTGGGCCCCGCCGTCTCAAGCACCGCTCCGCTGGGCCCCGCCGTCTCAAGCACCGCTCCGCTGGGCCCCGCCGTCTCAAGCACCGCTCCGCTGGGCCCCGCCGTCTCAAGCAACGCTCCGCTGGGCCCTTCCTGTCAAGCACCGCTCCGCTGGGCCCCGCCGTCTCAAGCACCGCTCCGCTGGGCCCCGCCGTCTCAAGCACCGCTCCGCTGGGCCCTTCCTGTCAAGCACCGCTCCGCTGGGCCCTTCCTGTCAAGCACCGCTCAGCTGGGCCCCGCCGTCTCAAGCACCGCTCCGCTGGGCCCCGCCGTCTCAAGCACCGCTCCGCTGGGCCCTTCCTGTCAAGCACCGCTCCGCTGGGCCCCGCCGTCTCAAGCACCGCTCCGCTGGGCCCTTCCTGTCAAGCACCGCTCCGCTGGGCCCCACCGTCTCAAGCACCGCTCCGCTGGGCCCTTCCTGTCAAGCACCGCTCCGCTGGACATCGCCATGTCATGCACCGCTGCGCTGGGTCCCGCCGTCTCAGGCACTGTTTATGGTTCACTGTGCCCACCATGCCTCCTCCTTGACCAGTGGACTCTGTAATCCACCTGAGAGACTGTGGCTTTGCACTCCCCAGGATGGTACAGTGGGCAACCCACCCACTGTAGAGACATTGAGAGACTGTGGCTTTGCACTCCCCAGGATGGTCCAGTGGGCAACCCACCCACTGCAGAGACTTGAGAGACTTGAGAGACTGTGGCTTTGCACTCCCCAGGATGGTACAGTGGGCAACCCACCCACTGTAGAGACATTGAGAGACTGTGGCTTTGCACTCCCCAGGATGGTCCAGTGGGCAACCCACCCACTGTAGAGACTTGAGAGACTGTGGCTTTGCACTCCCCAGGATGGTACAGTGGGCAACCCACCCACTGCAGAGACTTGAGAGACTGTGGCTTTGCACTCCCCAGGATGGTACAGTGGGCATGGTGGCTCCTCGTGGATCTGGCGTCGTGGACTCATGTGGCTGTGGTGGCCCCCCCTTCCCTTCCCCCTGAGGTGCCTGTAGTTTTGACATCGGATGCCCCTGCAGTGTTCTCTCCAAAGGACTCAGGTCTCGTGTGTGGGCTTTGCCCTTGTTTCGCAGAACCTTGGCCCACGGACATGTTAGATTCGTAGGATGTGCAGGACTTGTTACTTCAGTGATACACTGATGTGTATATATTTTTGGTTTTTGTAAATATTTTTCACGGTTGCTCAATTATTTCCAGGTGCTTTTTTTTAACATGAAAATTTATTCCAAATTTGGTTGTGTCATTGTATTTTTAAAGGGTCTTTGTGTGGTGTCACTGTGACTTCCTGCTCTGCATTGGTGTGTACATATTAGGGGGGTGGGGGGGTCGCATATGTGTATGCCCGTAACCTTTCTTCCTCCCCCCTCCCGTGTGTCGTAGGTGCAGTACTCACCGTTGACGTCTGCGCCGGAGTTCGTACTCGTGGTAGATGAGCAGGTAGACGAGAGCAGGTATGATGTTCAATTCGGGTTCCATGCTGTCCGGATTCCACGTGGAGTGTCTCGAGGTGAGCGTTTTCCATTGGAAATGTCTGTTTCCGCCGTGTTTTTATCGGCGGTGCTCCCGCCCCGGAAAAGGTGGCGGATTGGTGGGTCGTGATAGGGTGGGCGGTACATTGTCTGCCGCCTGGCTTTTGGCGGTGACCGCCGCGCTGTTTGTTTGTTCCGCCGTGGCGGTCGGAGTGTTAATGCAGCGGGCTGTGTTGGCGGTTCCCGCCAGGGTCAGAATTGCATTTTTTTGACCGCCGGCCTGTTGGCGGGTTGGCCGCCGCTTTATCACCGACCGCCAGGGTCAGAATGACCCCCAATGTGTTTCTTTGTCTAATTTTTTTAAAGTGGAATAATACAGAAAATTGTGCTTCTTGTGGGTGACTCTCCACACTGTCCTTCATCAATTCCAGATAGATAGCATGCGGAGGTAAAAAGCAGGATGAGATTTCCTTAAATACCGGCATATATGAACATATATATGTACTTAGTGTTAATATTTACTTGTAGGTGTAGTGTTTTGTTGTATATGGCTGTGTAATTTCCAAAAATGTGACAGGCATCAAAGTATGAGTGCAAGTTTCCAGTAAAATAGCATATTTATCAATTAAATAAATGTACCATTTCATGGCTCCATTTATTCTCAAAACACAAAATAAATACGGATAAATACCAATGAGATGGCAAAAAAATAAATATGGATAAATACAGAGAGGAATCTAAAAAATAAATATCATAAAACCGGGAGCCCTAAACATAAGGGAAACCTGCGTACACCATTTTATGAAGTTGATATACTTAAAAAAAACAGTAAAGTGCTTACAGATGATTTGCACTCTGAAACTCATCTTCTGTCTAATACAATATTTGAACAAGTAACTGTTCTTGCCACTGATTCAATCAAAAAGTTCAGACAAAACAGCATATGCCAAATATGAAGCTCATGTATGTCCCAGCCACCCGAAATGAAACTAAAATTAGATAGTTGATAGGAAAAAAGTTAAGGAGATTGGGATCTATACCAAAGGACATTTTGGAGTACATACAGTAGTACACCTGTAATACTCTTTTTCATACTTTCTTATAGCCTGCCATAGCAGCTATACCAGCCATTAAAGACCCACTCCAGCGTTAAAGGCCGGAGGCGAGGGCCTTTAACAAGGGAGAGGGACTTTGATGCCCTTATAGCCCAGCTACAGAGGACTATAAGGCTATTAGAACATTCTGCCACTAGAGGGAAGAATGTTCTAATAAATAAAACAAAGGCTTCGCTGAACCAGAGGGGATAGAAATCCCCTCGATCTCTGAGAGATCTTCGTTCACAGCAAGAGTAGTGAACAAAAACATTGGAATGTTGGCGCTCTGCTTCTACCGGCCATTAGAAGCCGGGAGCACTCCGCTGTTTTCAGTGAAGCGCCCCACATTCCAGTGTTATAATATGCATTTATGAATTGGCCAAAAAGCATTTAAAATGGGAATAAAATGGGAATGTTCCGGGAATATTCATTTACAGTTAATACAAACGAAAAAGACCACTCCATCATTACACTTTTCACAGTACAGTGTTGGATGTTTTGGAGCCAATTCACAGGCATGCAAGAGTACTTAAAGACTCTAGTACTGCTTCCTGTACTCATAAATGCTTTTATGATTCGGCCTCTAAATATTTTTTATTGTAATCAAACTTCTTGCTTGAGAAATAAAGCCACTCTCAATCGCTTTGGGGCTTCATAAAGACCCTGAAATCTGGCATGCCCTCCTATTTTACATGTCCATCATCTCTCAATTTACTTAAAAGAATCCCAAGACCCGCTTAATTTACAAATTCACTCTCACTTCTTCGATCTGACATATTACCATAGTTAAATCTGACTTGTTGCTGGTGCTAAATAGGGGAGTCGTATTTCATTAAGCCAGTATTGTTAAGAGTTCGTATGTGCCAGTGTGTCCTGCTGAACTGAAATTGCTGAAAAGGGCACTGACACCCTTTGTGTCATAGACATCAATACTTCAAGAGCTGAATATAAATAAGGAATTCACTTTAATGCCCACACTGAGGGTTAATCGTTAACACCCATCATCCTTAGGTGTATTTCATAACTGTGCCTGCAGACAATGACAGATATTGTGGTGGAGCACAGCCAAGAAGGATTCAGCTCTATGAACTTTGACGTCATTTGGCAGGTCAGCCTAGTGCAGATGCCAAAGGCAGGCAAAAGCATACTCATTTTTGATTCAATATATTTCTACTTTTAATATAAGGGCACCTTGATGAGTCATTCACATGGAAGATGTGTTTGATAATTTTGGATTAAAATTCAATAAGTGGTTTCAACGATACACTGCTGGGATTTATAGTGTCTTATATTGCCCGTAATAATGATATACTTTATCAAACGCTGCTGTAATGTCTGTGAAACGAGACCTCAAATTGTGGCACTAGGCAGAAGACTATTTGTCAACAATATCAAGAATGTATAAATTGTTGAGACTGCTCTAGGAAATCCAACCTTCTATAAAGGGCATCATGGTGTTTGCTTGTTGGAAGGCTCCTTTCTGCAGTGTCACCCCATATTTTTGCCTTCCTTTGCTGAGCCTCTCTCTGTTGGCCTTAGTGACTCTGTACACTTTAATCCTGCTGATCAGTGAAAAGTGCTTGTGCTCTCCATTTTAAACATGGTAAACGTGGTGTACATCTGATTGGTGCATGTAATTTAATCACAAGCCCCTAGTAAGGGTTATTACATGTACCAAGGGCCTGTAAATTAAATGCTACTAGTAAGCTGCAGACCTCGAACCACCCTCTAAAGTAGCACTGTAAAATATGTGTCAGGTCTGCCACTGCAGCCTGTAGTTCAGTTTTAAACAGCTATTTCAACCTGGCAAAATAAACCTCACTTATAAGTCACCCTTAAAGTAGGCCCTAAAGATTCATAGCGCAAGGTGCATGGTATTTCAAAAGTAGGACATGGGTTTTTAAGTTTGACATATCCTGAATATGAAAAAAATCATTTTTCACTGTAGCACGGTTATCTCTCGCATAGACCTACACTGGGGTTGCATTATTACATTGAATAAGTGATAAATTCAGTTTTGAAAAAGCTACAGAAATGCTTCTTCCACTCATTTGAATTGTAATTTTAAATCATCTATAATGCTAAAGTCAGATATTAACTATTTTCTGAAAAAGGCACAGTTTAGATAGTTATCATTTTTGTGCCTGAATCAAATGTGTCTTTCTGCCAGTAACCTGGGTAATAATACTGTGAATGGCTCTCCTGTGGTGTGTGATGTATTCCTTCTAGACATGGGGACAAGAGTGCCTTAGGTATGGGGCAGAGTGCTCCTCTCCTGAGCAGGATGGCTCGAGAGCTGTACTCAGTCCTTCCTGGGCTTCAAAGATTAATCTGAGGGATATACCCACCCCTGCCTGACTTCTAAGGAGTGCTTGCCCTGCCACTGACAAATGCAACTCACACTTAGTCTTGTCACCTTTGCCCCTAGACAGATTGGAGCCAAACCCAAGAAAAGTGGCATCCTTCATCTGTAGACTGACACTGGGTATATAAATGGTACCTGCAAAGACTTTCGTCATTACTCTCCTGGACCTGTGGAAGATTCAGAAGAAGGACTGCCTTGCGGTCTGAAGGAGGAATGGACTTGATTGCCTTGAACTTAGGATCCAAAGAAGTGACTCCAACATTCAGTTGGCTGACCTACTGTTTGAGCGATAGGACGACAACAAAGTTCCAGAGTCCTTCCTTGCAACTGCCCAGCTGACTAGCACCACAACATATGGGCCTAGCTGAGTCCTTCTGCTGGCCTCTGCTGAAGGGGGTCCTGATGCCCAAGAGGTCCTGTCCAAGTCCTGGACCCTTCTCTGGCACCAGTGTGGACTCCTCCTGCTTCAAAATAAAGCTCCCAGTGAAAGTCCATAAGTTGGGTCTCTTTGCAACTGCAAACGGGCTCCTTGCCTCATCAACAATCCCTGCACCTCTCGCCAACACGATGTTCCAGTGCCAACTTGCTCTAAGCACCAAATAGCGACCACCCACATGAACCGCCAATTTGAAGCTCCAGCGACGATTGCTCCTCGCACCGACAATGACCTTCTCACACCTTCCACCAATGTGAAGCTCCAGCCGAGTACCTTTGCGTGGACTTAGACTTGTGAAGGTATACTCTTCACTGAGACAAACTGTTAGGATCTCCAGTGCTGCTCTGGCCCCTCATCACTCTGGACTGGGGTACATTCTATCATCACAGGGCATGTTTCCCCTCCACGGGTAACTTATCTGCTCCCTAGGAAGTCTGCTTTGGTCACCAGCAGGATTCCCCCTTTAAGGCACGCTTTACAGTCCAAGTCTGCATACCGTGTGCATTTCACACATTAATGTGCACTACACATATCACTAGTGCTCTATCTGTCATGCTATGTTTGCCCTGTTTTGGTGGTGCTGTTTTCCTTACCTTTATTCCCACCCCATCGCCCCTGGATCCCTAGGAACAGCAAACCGAATAAGGACTGGCTCCGTGGTGTCTCTCTCTCTCTCTCTCTCTCTCTCTCTCTCTCTCTCTCTCTCTCTCTCTCTCACTCTCACTCTCACTCTCACTCTCACTGGGCCTACGCTCCGCTGAGCTACTGCACAAGAGGCCCGGTGCAGCTGGACCTCCCTCGTGTGAGCCACTGAACTCTAGGGTACCATCTTGGAGGCAGGCTGGTATATAAACACCGCTCTTGAGGGTTACAATGCTGCGCATTGAGGATTCCAGCCTGGGCAGTCCCACAGCTCTTTGCTTCTTCTCCGGCCAGCACTCAGCCCTGATTCCCTGGGTAAAGCAGTGGATTCTGCAACTTCAGCGACATTCAAGATAAGTCACTGAGGCCTCTTGGTGCCATACAATGCTTCATGGGGATTCCTCTTACTCTTGGCCATTAACATGCACTGTGGAATTGAACTTCTGGGCTATTGAAGTGTTTGTTGGATGTTGGACTACTTATAACGCGTCTTGCGTTTTGGCTGATTCTATTCTAGGGAAGGATGTTTAGTGTGACTTTAACACTGAAATACTAAAGGTCATGAATGTTCCCAAGATCTTGTTGGGTCAGATGTATGTCAAGCTTAATACATTACCCTAATTTATGTGTGCATTATGTGTGCATTCTTACAAATGTTTGTGTTTGCCTATCACCATATTTTAACTTCAGAGATTGTACAGATGTTTAGGTATACCTATCTGAAGTCTAAACTTCAGATATTGTACAGATGTTCATGTACGCCTGTGGTCCTTGGTTTCTTTCAGACATGATACAGATGTGGATACATACCTGTCACCCTTACTGTTCAATAATTATTGTGTTGAATGCTTTGTGTGCCTATAACACAATACATTGCAGGAGCTGGTCTTGTAACCTTCTCAATTAATACACCTTGGATGGGTGTCTGTTCATTCTCTCTGTCCCATAGAATTCCAAAGGCGGATCTGTGACCCAATGTTCGCCTTCTCCACGGGCACGAACGCTGGTATCAGTGGCCGTCGGATGGTTTCCAGGGATTGTTGGGTTCCAGCTGCCTCTGAGATGTTAGCAGAGAGAAGAAGACATTCCAACGTTCAGCTTCCAAGTCCCCTGATACAAACCGGATTCATCTTCCAAACACCCGTGATACAAATATGTAATCTCACCCACGCTCCATCGCGGTCAACTTGAACTTGTGACTTTGACCTAGTATATCGCAACCAGATAACGAGAATGGAGGCTTTGTGCTAAAAAAAAGCGATACCAGTCTGTACGAGCTGGGAGTTACCGTATCACATTATCACATTTCTTGAATAGGAGTCAGGTCATAATACCACTCTGGAGTGGTCAAGGTGATTGATACCTCATTTTGGTTAAGATTAACAAGTAGATCCAAAACATCTAACTAACTTCAGTGATTCCATCAGTGGTCGGTGTCCACAATTTTGAATTCTGATGTGCTATATTCTATTAATCATTGTTATGAGATAGCCTACATCAATTTTATTTTTCAGCTCTGTATCCCCATTTAATTTAATTTCCATATGAATGTAATTTACGTCCCTTTAAATACTATGGCCCTCATTACAACATTGGCGGTAAAAGATGCTTACCGCCGTGCAGAAGACCGCCAACACACCGCTGCGGCCGCGGAAATCCGCCACAGCTATTATGACACACAGCTCGGAATCCGCCAAAATTCAGACACCCACACAAGTCCGCCACACCAAAGGTCAGTGATAAACTGGCGAAAACAAAACCTCCACCGTCACGCCAACAGAAATACGCCCACACTATCACGACACACAAATCCACGCGGCGACCTTTCAACTGCGGTATTCCATTGGTGGTACACACCGCCGCGCTCAAAATACACACACTTTTACAAAACACAGCCACATTGGACAATTCGAAAAACACACACCTGATACACATACACACACCACTCCCACACACCCAATACAATATAAAACACACACCCACATCACCCACAAACCCCTACGACCAGAATCACAGAGAGAAGGCCAGAGAGAGACACCACAAACAACTACCAAGCATCCACAGGCACACAATACCATCACCCACAGAACTTCCACGCACCTCACACAACACACCACTAAATATCACCCCACTTATCACTACATACACCACCCCACCCATCACCCACACCACCCCTTGGCACGGCAAAGACACCCCAGGTTCTCTGAGGAGGAGCTCAGGGTCATGGTGGAGGAAATCGTCCGGGTAGAGCCACAGCTATTCGGAGCACAGGTGCAGCACACCTCCATAGCTAGGAAGATGGAGCTATGGCGAAGAATAGTGGACAGGGTCAACGCAGTGGGACAGCACCCAAGAAATAGGGATGACATCAGGAAGAGGTGGAACGACCTACGGGGGAAGGTGCGTTCCGTGGTCTCAAGACACCACCTTGCGGTTCGGCAGGCCCCCACCTCCTCCCCCACAACTAACAACATGGGAGGAGCAAGTCTTGGCGATTCTGCATCCTAAGGGCCTCGCAGGAGTAGATGGAGGAATGGACTCTGGTAAGACAAATCTTAACTATTAAATCCCCCACCCTACCTGCATGCTATCACATATCCCCACCCTCGCCCCATCACTCCAACTCCTCACAAATGTCCCAATATCACAAACCACACATCCCAACACCAAGCCCTGCATGCAACAACAAAGCATGGACACCCATCACCAATGCATGGCCACTGCACATACCCATACACCCCCCTAAACCACCATCACACAAGGTCCCACACAGGAATGCAAGCACTGGGGTACACGGTCACCCACCTATTGCACACCATAGCACACACAGATGTAATAAACATCCTTTTATACCCCTGCAGGACCCCTACCCAACGTCACCGGACAGGAGGGTCCAGACATGTCCACACCACCAACAGAAGAGGCCCACAGTGATGACAGCAGCTCTGTCCAACTGGATCTAGATGACCAGCCCAGCCCATCGGGGACCTCGGGACAGTCGGTTCCCCTCACACAGTCACAGGCCACCACAGAGCTTCTCCCCTCTGGAAACACCAGCACAGCCCCCACCCAGCGGGCCCATACCTCTGTCCCCAGGACACGTCAATCAGCAGCGTGTCCACCACTACTGGGAACCCAGGCTAACCCACCACCCCAACAACAACAGGGACCTGGGGGCAGTGGTAGTGGGCACACCGTTCAGGGGACAGAGGCCCAGGGAAACAGGGGAACTGGGAGGGCTGCTGTGCGACAGGGGGAGGACAGGCCAAGGGAACCCACTCTCCACGAGGCCCTCTCCAACATCATGGGAGCCTACCACCACTCCCAGGAGACGATGGCAACGGTACTGGGCAAGTTTCAGGAGACCCAGCGCCTGCAGGAGGAACAGTATTTGGGCTTCAGGGAGGAACTCAGATCCATCAATTCCACCCTGGGCACCATCGTAGGGGTGCTGAAGGAAGTACTCAACACCAGGAGGGACACTGTGGCACAACAAGGGGCCCCTGACACTAGCCTGGACGATGAACTGCCCACCACCTCTGCCGGCGCTAGTGGACAGGATGCCCTGCCACATTACCACCACACCAGCACCCCACCCCTGCAGAGGGAGAACCACCCCGCAAATGATTCCTGAGATCCAGGACAAAGACAGAGAACGATGCCAAGACCCCCGCCAAGAAATGAGACCACCCTGATTGTCATCCTTTTGTCCCACTTTGTCACCCTGTCCACCCTCAAACTGCCCCAGCTCCACTTCCTATGCTCATTTGTGCAATGCACCTGTGAGACTAATAGACTGGACTCTGCCATGGACATTCCTCCACCATCACCCCTCACCATTTTACAACCCCCTCTAATATTGAGCACTTAAATAAACACCCTTGAAGCACAACACAATCTGGAGTCAGTCTGTGATTTCGAAATAGTGTATTAGCAATTTACAGAGTCAAAATGCTCTTTCAAATGTAATGTCAACATACCTATGTCACACAGCTCTAGTCCATGAGGAAACATAGCAGATGTCACACAGTGGGACCCACATCTGTGAAATCGTAAGGGAAAGTGACAACTCAGTGACCATACACTGGGTGAAAACAACAGACAGTAGAGAGGTAGTAGTGTTAAAGTACATGTAGTAGGCAGGTTTGTATTCTTACCTGTGTCTCACTGGAAGTATTGCAGGATCACAAAGGTCCTGTTGTCGATTTCCTCTTCTTCTGCTTCCTCATCTTCACTGTCCACAGGCTCCACAGCTGCAACAACACCGCCATCTGGACCATCCTCCTGCAGAAAAGGCACCTGTTGTCGCAAAGCTAAGTTGTGAAGCATACAGCAGGCCACAATGATCTGGCACACCTTCTTTGGTGAGTAGAATAGGGATCCACCTGTCATATGGAGGCACCTGAACCTGGCCTTCAGGAGGCCGAAGGTCCGCTCTATTATCTGCCGAGTTCGCCCATGGGCCTCATTGTAACGTTCCTCTGCCCTTGTCCTGGGTTTCCTCACTGGGGTCAGGAGCCATGACAGGTTGGGGTAACCAGAGTCACCTGCAAATGGCGAGGGACAACTGTTAGACACACACTAACCTGTAGGGATATCCCCAGACCCAGACAACCATTCCCACTGACTTGCTTACAGGTGCTCACCTAATAGCCACACACGGTGCTTCTGGAGTTGACCCATCACATAAGGGATGCTGCTATTCCGCAGGATGTAAGCATCATGCACTGAGCCAGGGAATTTGGCATTAACATGGGAGATGTACTGGTCTGCCAAACACACCATCTGCACATTCATGGAATGATAACTCTTCCGGTTTCTGTACACCTGTTCACTCCTGCGGGGGGGTACCAAAGCCACATGTGTCCCATCAATGGCACCCATGATGTTGGGGATATGTCCCAGGGCATAGAAGTCACCTTTCACTGTAGGAAAATCCTCCACCTGAGGGAAAACGATGTAGCTCCGCATGTGTTTCAGCAGGGCAGACAACACTCTGGACAACACGTTGGAAAACATAGGCTGGGACATCCCTGATGCTATGGCCACTGTTGTTTGAAATGACCCACTTGCAAGGAAATGGAGTACTGACAGCACCTGCACTTGAGGGGGGATTCCTGTGGGATGGTGGATAGCTGACATCATGTCTGGCTCCAACTGGGCACACAGTTCCAGGATTGTGGCATGATCAAGCCTGTAGGTGATGATCACATGTCTTTCCTCCATTGTCGACAGGTCCACCAGCGGTCTGTACACCGGAGGATGCCGCCATCTGCTCACATGTCCCAGCGGACAGTGCCTATGAAGGACAACAGCGAGCACAGAGTCAACCAACTCAGAGGTACGTACCCACAGCTTACACAGAACACGAATCATAATCCGAAATTTGGCCTGTATGAGTGTTGAGGCAAGGCCTAGGTATGTGTGACGCAGATAAAAATTAAGACATGTGGGCCCCTGAAATGGCGGCTGCCTGACCTGTAAAGTGGGACAATGGGATGTGATGTAACTGTGCTAGCGTTGTACACCGTCGCGGTAGGCGGTCGAAGACCGTGGCGCAATTCTGCATTGGTTAACATTGGACCCTATGGGTCCCAGGAGCCAATGACGATGTACGCCGGCGGTGACGGTACACACCGCCGCGGACGTGACCACCATTTTCTATCTGTTCAATCGCTCGATACCTGATCTTCGACAGGAGAGGACCTACACTGCAAGTGCTGCTGTGACCTCGGTCTGGAAGACACAATGGCTTGTGCGTCTGGGGAAAGGGCCCCTGCCTTCACATCGGAGGAGTTGGAGAAACTCGTGGATGGGGTCCTCCCCCAGTACACGCTACTCTACGGTCCTCCAGACAAACAGGTAAGTACACTGGGAGCATGCTGTATGGGCTATGCCTGTGTGGAGTGGGGTGGATGAAAGATGGTGGGGGGGGGATTGAGGCGTGCATGAAACGACGGTGAGTGCATGTGCCACATGGCAAGGGTAGGGATGGGGGCCAATGACTGTGACGGTGCAGTTGGTAATAACTTTTCTTTTCCCCATGTACAATTCATGTAGGTCAGCGCCCACCAGAAAAAGGATATTTGGCGTGCCATCGCCAAGGAAGTCCGGACCCTGGGGGTCTACCACAGACGGAGCACCTACTGCCGTAAGAGATGGGAGGACATTCGCCGCTGGAGCAAGAAGATGGCAGAGGCCCAGCTGGGGATGGCCTCCCAACGTGGGGAGGCCACCTCCATCATTCCCCTCTGCCCAGGAGGCCAGCACCAGCACTGCTGCCCAGGAGGCCAGCACCAGCCCTGCTGCCCAGGAGGCCACCGCCAGCACCAGCACCAGCCCTGCTGCCCAGGACAGGACCGCCAGCACCAGCCCTGCTGCCCAGGAGGCCACCGCCAGCACCAGCCCCGCTGGGCCAGACAGGACCGCCAGCACCAGCCCCGCTGGGACAGACAGGACCGCCAGCACCAGCCCCGCTGGGACAGACAGGACCGCCAGCAGCTAAGTCACTGCAAAGGACCCCTCCGCCACAAGCACCGCTGACCAGGGCACCGCCGCCACAAGCACCGCTGACCAGGGCACCGCCGCCACAAGCACCGCTGACCAGGGCACCGCCGCCACATGCACCGCTGAACAGGGCACCGCCGCCACATGCACCGCTGAACAAGGCACCGCTGCCACAAGCACCGCGGAACAGGGCACCGCCGCCACAAGCACAGCTGAACAGGGCACCGCCGCAACAAGCACCTCTGCCAATGACACCACCGCAACAAGCACCGCTGGCCCATAAGCGCCAAGGGCACTGACGCTACTGAGTACGTCACGAGCAGGATGAAGCACTCTGGACACAAAGCCCCCTCCAGAACCAGTGGAGTATCACATCCAATACCTCTGTCCTTGGCAGGATGTAGCACTCTGGGCACAATGCCCCCTTCAGAACCAGTGGAGACAAACATCCACTACCTCTGTCCTTGGCTGGATGAAGCACTCTGGGCACAATGCCCCCTCCAGAACCAGTGGAGTATCACATCCACTACCTCTGTCCTTGGCAGGATGAAGCACTCTGGGCACAATGCCCCCTCCAGAACCAATGGAGAATGTTATCCACTTGAGAGACTGTGGCTTTGCACTCCCCAGGATGGAACAGTGGGCAAACCACCCACTGTAGAGACTTGAGAGACTGTGGCTTTGCACTCCCCAGGATGGAACAGTGGGCAAGCCACCCACTGTAGAGACTTGAGAGACTATGGCTTTGCACTCCCCAGGATGGAACAGTGGGCAAACCACCCACTGTAGAGACTCCCCTGGATGGAACAGTGGGCAACCCACCCACTGTAGAGACTTGAGAGACTGTGGCTTTGCACTCCCCAGGATGGAACAGTGGGCGAACCACCCACTGTAGAGACTTGAGAGACTGTGGCTTTGCACTCCCCAGGATGGAAAAGTGGGCAACCCACCCACTGTAGAGACTTGAGAGACTGTGGCTTTGCACTCCACAGGATTGAACAGTGGGCAAACCACCCACTGTAGAGACTTGAGAGACTGTGGCTTTGCACTCCCCAGGATGGAACAGTGGGAATGTGGCCCCCTCGTGGATTTGGCGGTGTGCACTCAACCGGCTGAGGTGCCCCCCCTTTTCCTTCCCCCTGAGGTGCCTGTTTTATTGCTATCTGATGCCCCTGCAGTGTTCTCTCCGTCATGTTCGGGGATTGAATGTGTGCCTCGCCCATACTGTGTGGGCCCAGTGTTCCACGGACTTCAATGGAGCACTAACCTGGACTACTATTCTTGGTGTATATTTTGTTTATAGTGTATATATATATTTTTGCGTACTGGATTTTAATATATTACAATGGTTACACTCATTTCCTTTTGTCCTTGCATTCTTCCTGGTGGGCTTTGGGGGTGTAACTGTTATGTATCATGCTGTATTAGTGTGTGTGTTGTCGTGGGTGAGGGTGTTGCGTGTTGCGTATGTGTGTCTCTGTTTTTTCCCTCCCCCCTCCCCTGTGTCGTAGGTGCAGTACTCACCGTGGTCTTCGCCGCTGGCGTTCGTGCTCCTGGTAGAGGAGCAAGAAGATAAGGGCTGGCAGAATGTGGAGTTCGGGTTCCATGGCGTCCGGATTCCTCGTGGGGTGTAGAGGTGAGCGTTTTTAATTCGAAGTCCTGTTTCCGCTGTGTTTTTGTTCGCGGTGAATCCGCCCCGGAAAAGGTGGCGGATTGGTAGGTTGTGATACTGTGGGCGGTACATTGTCTTCCGCCTGTCTGTTGGCGGTGACCGCCAAGCTGTTTGTTTGTACCGCCGTGGTGGTCGGAGTGTCAAATTGGCTGTCTTTGTTGGCGGTTTCCGCCACGGTCGTGATTCCATTTTTTTTCCGCCGGTCTGTTGGCGGTCTTACTTTCGCTTTAACACCGACCGCCAGGGTTGTAATGACCACCTATGTCCCTGAATTCAGACATATTTACTATGAGCATTTTTTCTGGAAAAAGCTCTCTGATTACATTCTAGTAGTCATATCATTTAGATTGATATGATTCTCTGATCAAGGGCTCATTTTACAGGGTGTGAATGTCCTTGATAGTTTGTGCACAACTGCAAACGTGTGAGTTTGTGGATATTCATAGACTATTTCTTGGCCCATTCCCATTTATTTATGCTTGTCAAGGGCAAAAAAGGGCTTGTCAAGGGCAAATAGAATCTTTTTTTCTGAATGGGAATAGGAAATGAATCCCCCCCGAGGGAAGGGGCTTCTCCACTGGTTTGATATTTTTTCATAGAGAAAAAAAAAGAAACAAACATTGGCAAGGCCAGTAGGTTTTGCCTATGCAAGAGCTATTGGCTTTGGCAATGTGTTTTAGCCATGTTGTACACCATCTTGGCTTCTGTTCAGAACTTGGCTACTGTTCAGCATGGCTAAAAGTTAATGGCGAAGAAGGGAGTAGAATGTTGTAGAGTGGAGTGGCATTGAGTGCCATGTACTAGAGTGACATAGAGTGGAGTCACATAGAGTGGCGTAGAGTGGAATAGTATACAGTGGAGTGACATAGAATAGAGTGGACTGGTGTAGAGTGCATTGGCATAGAATGTTACAGAGTATAGTGGCATAGAGTACAGCAGCACAGAATTCAGCGGCGTAGATTAGAGTGTTGCATAGTAGAGTGCAGTGGCGTAGAATGCATTGATGCAGTGTGAAGTGGTGCAGAGTAGTGTAGAGCGGATAAGAGTTCAGTGGTGCAGAGTTAAGTAGAGTGGCATAGAGTGCAGTGGCATAGAGTGCAGTGGCATAGAGTGGTGCAGAGTAGAGTGTCATAAAGTGCATTGGTGTAGAGTGTGTTGCTGTAGAGTGCTGTGGCATAGAGTGGGGTGCTGCAGAGTGCAGTGCATAGAGTGAAGTGATGCAGAGAAGAGAGGGTAGAGTGCAGTGGTGTAGAGTGCATTGTCATAAAATGAAGTGTTGCAGAGTAGAGTGGCATAAAGTGCAGTGTTGCAGAGTAGAGTGGTGTAGAATGCATTGGTGTAGAGTGCAGTGGTGTTGATTATAGTGGTGCAGAGCAAAGTGCAGTGGTGTGGAGTGGTGTAGAGTAAAATGCTGTTGTGTAGAGTGGTGTACAATGGCATGGAGTGACATAGTAGAGTGGGCTGGTGTAGATTGCATTAGTGTAGGTATGCAGAGTATAGTGCTGTAGAGTGCAGCTGCATAAAATTCAGTGGCATACAATGCAGCATTGCAGAATTCACTGGCAAAGATGAGAGTGCTGCATAGTATAGTGCAGTGGCGTAGAGTACAGTGGTGCAGAGTAGTTTTGTATAGTGTGCAGTGGCGTACATTAGAGCAAAGTGTCATAGAGTAGAGTGGCAGAGAGTGCAATGGAGTAGAGTGGTGTGGAGTGGTTTAGAGTGCAGTGGCATAGAATTTTGTGGTGTAGATTAGAGTTTTGCATAGTAGACTGCAGTGGTGAAAAGTGGAGTGGTGCAAAGTGGAGTGGTGCAGAGTAGATTGGAATACAGTGCAGTAGCGTAGATTACAGTGGTGTAGAGTGCAGTGTAGAGTAGAGTGGCAGAGAGAGCAGTGACAGGATGTTGCAGAGTGAAGTGCGTAGAGTGCAGTGGTGCTGAGTGGAGTGATGCAGAGTGCAGGGGCATAGAGTGCAGTGATACAGAGTAGAGTGGTATAGAGTGCATTGGCATAGAAGGCAGCAGTGCAGTGCAGTGGCATAGATTTCAGGGGCAGAGAATGCAGTATTGCAGAGTAAAGTGTCATAGAGTGCACTGGTGTAGAGTGCATTTGCGTAGAGGGCAGTAGCCTAGAGAGCAGTGGCATAGAGTACAGTGGTGCAGAGTAGAGTGCAGTGGCATAAAGTGAAGTGACAGAGTGCAGTGCTACAGAGTAGAGTGCAGTCACACAGTGTAGAGGGAAGTGGCAGAGTGTAGATTGTTCCAGAGTAGAGTGAAGTAGATTGAAGTGCTGTAGAGTGGAGTAGTGCAGGGTAGAGTGCAGTGGCATAGAGTGTAATGGTGTAGAGTAAAGCGGTGTAGAGTGCAGTTGCATGGAGTGCAGTGGACTAGATTGGACTGACATAGAGTGGTGTAGTACAGAGTAGAGTGCATTGACATAGAGTTTATTGGCATAGAGTGCAGTGTTGCACAGTGGAGTTGTGCAGAGTAGAGTGAAGTGGCCTAGACTGGAGTGGGTTAGAGTGCACTGCCAAACAGTGCAATGGTGTAGAGTAGAATGGAGTAGAGTGGTGCAGAGTAGAGTAGAAAGGAGTAGTGTGAAGTGGCATAGAGTACAGTGGCATAGAGTGGTGCAGAGTGGAGTGCAGTGTAACAGAGTACAGCAGCATGGAGTAGTGCAGAGTAATGTGAAGTCACGTAGAGAGGAGTACCGCTGGTGTGTTAGCACAATGCCATTACAGACAACACATTTTCAATTGAAATGACCATTACATTTGTACATACTTACAGTTTAACTAACAAAACTGTACAGCTCACAAACGATAACGGGTGGAAATGGCATTCCCTAGTGTACTGATTTGTTTTAATCATATTAAAATAATTGTTTCCAACAAACTTCAGAATTAACATAAAACGTGCTTCATTTGTGCTTTGCTAATTCTGATATTTTCTGAAATGCTTGTACAATTCATTCAAATGTTGTTGTGTGCTGAAAACAAAACCCTTTCCTCTACTCCCAGTATTCAGCAAAATTGTCACATAAATCCTCTCACTTTGAAGCCAAAGAAAGAAAATTAAACATTAAGCTCCCTCGCTTTGCACTACATATGCTAGCCTTCTGCCTTCCTTTAGTGCATCAAGTTCGCTTGATTATGTTTCACTTGTACAACACATGCTCTTTCTAGATTGGTTTCCTTCCCCCCCTTCAATCCCACAGTTCTCCTTCCACCCCTCCTCTCCTCATCCCCCTCTCTCTTTTCTTCCATAGTATCTCCCCGATGCTTATTTGGGGTCACTATTATTGGGAATCCACTGCCTCTCTCTGCGAGTCTGTCATTCACTACTCTCACATAGAGAATGCCAGATCCTGGCGATAGGTCACACCCACTCAGGTAATATTAGTATATCATAGTTCAAGGCTCTGATGAGCCATCTTTTCCTTCTTCAATTAATTTAGATCTATTGTTAGGAATATTTATGTTTCCTGGCAGCCCTCGTTGTTTCCATATCCCGTACGCATACCATCTCCAACTTTATAATTCTTTTGTGTGGTTGTTGATTCTATTGTACTGATACCGTACTGCACTTTCCTGATGTTTCCACTATCTACACTTTTATTGTTTTAAAGCTTATGACTCTATAAATGTAAAAACCCAATAAAAATATTCTAAAAAAATGAAGCTCCCTTGCAAGAGTGAGCCTAACATTTGAACTCTCTCCTGGAATGCGCAGCAAATGTGACAAGATAAGAACAAGATTTACAGGCCTGTTTATAGAAAGGAGCACTGGTGGAAGAATAAAAAAAGAGGTAGTGTGAAAAGGCTTTACTCCTCGGGAGGGACAAATTCACACCGAAAAGTGTAAAACAATAAAGCCAGCAAATAGAAAGTCAGAAAATTTGAGTTATAAACCACAAAGCCAATGGTAAGCAACGGCCGGAATGCAATCCTAGGGAAGCTTTCTGAATATCCCAAAGATGTCTTTAGCAAACCAAAGAGCCCCACTGTCTGGTAGGCTTCGATCTAAAAAGGGTAGCAAGCTCATTTGCATGTTCCCAGAGATTTTCACAAAATGCTTGAATATTTGATCACTGAGAAATGTAACTCACAAAGATTTGCAGGAGTGCCCAAGGAAAACTGCAATAGTCACTGCTTCCCAGGAGCACTACTGGAAACCAATGTGAATTCCAAAAGGTCAGAGGACACCTAGGGAGAACATTTCCCACCTTTTTTAAGGAGACAATATTTTAATTGCTATGCATGTACTTTGGAACTTGATAGAGTCTTTATTAAATCAATTTGTTTGGATCTAAAAAATGTACTTAAGTCTTCCACAACTTTAAGACTTCTTTTTGAATGAATCTAAAAACGTAGGACCTGATTTAGAGTTTGGCGGATGGGATTACTCCATCACAAAAGTGATGGATATCCTGTACGCCGTATTACGATTCCATTAAATCCTATGGAAATTGTAATACAGCGGATAGGATATGTGTCATGTTTGTGACGGAGTAACACGTCCGCCAAACTCTAAATTAGGCCATTAATCGCTTAGGTTTCGATGTTTTTTTAATTAGATGTTAGATGCACTCCAGAGCATAAAGAACAAGTCACTGTTTGTAATAGCTTTCTTTGTAGTATGAATGCACACAGTATCCACAAACCAATAAACCCACTTTCCGTAATGGCCGATCATATATATCATAAGTGATAATCAATTGAGTATAAGCTATATTAATTTATTTTAAATTCATAACCAGTGATAGAAACTCGGACTATTGATTGCTTTGCATATATTTAATTATTTCATACTCAACAAATTTGCACACATGCTCAATACTAAAAAAAGGTATATTCAATCATTGCAGGAAGACTGAAAAAAAAAAATGGGCAGGGTCAGGAGAGCTATATAATTTTATTGATATAGTTATTACTGAAAAAAGATTGCTATGGAGATCTTTTAGACTTTGGAAGAAACTTTATTTCCTCCATAAAAATGTTTTGTGGAGTATAATCCGAAGTAATGTTCAGTTCTAGCCTGTCTACCAACATTTCAAACTTAATTAGTTGTTAATTAAACATCCCACAGCTGCAAAAACAAGTTGTAGAAGTGTGTGTGCATTTATAAAAGTGTAATATTGTGTAATATATCTTGCTAAACTTTATAATTCTGCCTAAGAGCTCACTTATTGAGTCTGTCCTTCCTTAATTGACTGTATATTTGATATTCTATTTTGTACCCTATTTTGGGGCACATTGCCTCCCGAAATTGAGATTTAACACCATTCTGATCCACCCAGCCATGTCCATGCTACTGAGGTGTCTTTTGGGGTATATGTTTTTAGGTGGTCCCTGTGCCCACAAGCCATACAACCTGCAAAATTACCCTCCTTGATTTTCAACAAATTTATGAGGAATGGCTTTCTAAATAACAATATTTTCAAGCATACAGCACTAAAAACATTTTGGACTGTCTCTTGTAAATTGTTCAACTGTTTCTACTAAAAAACAAGAGAATCCATTGATTAGCACAGTTGAGAGTCACCACCTATGTTGAAAGTCCAATGCTTTGTGTACAGTAACAGAAAGCAGAAAGTTTGAATAATCCAGATTCCAATAATTCCAGAACATATAGGTTCCTAGTTGAAACTTAAATTTAATTCATTTCAAAGTAAGTCTTCTTCATCACTGCTTGCCTACTAATTTGGAAGCAGTCACCTTCATCAGAGCTACTTACCATCCTATCTGATTGAAAAAATCCAATATGTTCAACATTTGTCAACTGTTTTCTCCACAACTTTATGTTTGGTGTATAGCCCTAAGGGGATTAAGGGTCGAATCACAAAACATTTTGACAGGTGCTATTTCATGTCCTTGGTGGTAGGGAAAGGCCATTTTTAGAAATGGTAATGTGCGACAAGAATGTTTATTTATATTTGTTGCAGAGGTGATGTTTTGTGTTATTTTGTTTTACGTGTTCTGTGCTACATTACTGAAATGAGTGGTGTAACATTACCCCCAGGGTACGAGGGGGCCCTCGAGCTCGAGGGGAGCCCTCAGCACATCTGGCACATTGCATGATTGGTGAACCCCTGGCCTGCGAGCTCCTGACTGGGGACGGGGGGGGGGTCCCCCTCCATGTACTTTGCACAGGGGTGGGGTGCCCTCAGATTTAATGATGTCACTGATTGAAATGTGATGCTGTTGTGTTTTACTTTGGATGTTTTGCCATTTTTACAGCTTTGTTGTACAGTGTCCTGTTATATTTTAATTCTGTCATTATGTTATAGTGTGTATGTTATTTTAATATGCTGTCATGTTAATTTTAGATATGTCAACAAATGTTGCTACATTTCCAGCACAAATACAACACGTCTTTAACATTCTGAGACAAGAAACCATGTACTACCGTCTGAGGTGGTAAAATACCACTGCTCCAGCTCTTCAAATACTTAAGACACCAGTCAGACAAAACCAATGGCAGAGACAAGGCAGTTCTGGGGAGCATCACATTACACCAAGTGAGCAGTTCAGACAAAATTAGAACAAACAGCACATTTTAGCACCCACTTTTCTCCTGCTCCTGCCCTGAGCAGTTCCGGCTGTACATGGAAGAGAAGGAGGCAGCTGATAGACTGTGAATACTAAAAACAGTAGGAACGCAGCCTCCGCTCTTCCCTCCTATATCCACCACTTGTTATTTGGCCCGCCAACAGCCCCTGGTCTTTCCACTTTTCTGCTCAGGGGCATATTTACAAGAAAGTGGAGCATCAGCTATGACGCCCCACTTTTATTGCACCCCTCTAAAGTCTCTGTGTATTTACAATATGGCACACTATGCCGCAAGTTAGCACAATAACATCAACCTTTATGCGCAAGCATAATGTGGTGAAATGGGTTACACGGTGGCGCAATGCTTGCGTTGCGTCACTTTTTAAATCTGGGCTAAGGAAAGGCCTCCTTGATGACACCCTAGCATAAACAAAATGACGCTAGGGTTGTGCAAGTAGGCACTAGGGGCTTGTAAATATGCCCTTTTAGTCTGTAAGTAAGACAAGGGGCTGCCGGGAGATTGAATTATTAATAACTAGGAAAGAGCAAGGCTGTAATGCCACTCGTTTATTATTCTAAAATTCCGAGTAGCCTCTGCTCTCAATCCTCACTCACTCAAGAGGAATGCTGAGACATGCAAATTGGCACCCGATCTAGCAGGCCCACAGAGTAATTGTCCCGTTTCCTAGCTGGCCATTCTCGTCATCAAAAGACTTAGGGCCAATTTTAGAAGAATTTGGTGCGTCGAAAAGAAAGGGCAGAATGCACGTATCTACGCGATACGGCGCATTCCTGTCCGTTCCAACTGCTTTAGCACCATTTTGGATGCCTAGCGTCAACGTAGGCATCCTTACACCATGGTGCAGGATGTCTGTGTTGTCCGCAGGATTCCTTTTGTGCAAGAGGGAGAATTTTTTTCTTCTGGGCACAGGAAAAAAACGAGGAGAAATGAAGATATTTCTCCTACTTGTGCCTCCCCTGGGGAAGCGTAAGGTTTGGCACATCCCCAAGCTAACAGGCTCTCGTAAATCTGCGGATGCATCAAAATCCATGGGAGTTGCACTGGAAAACCCGCTACAATGCACTGCCTTGCCTTACTCCATATGTATGAGGCCATTCAAAGCCACGTAAAGTGGCTTTGCGTGGCCTCATAGATATGGTTCAGAGGTTTGTGCCACCGCTATGTCACTAAACGTGACGCAACGGCGATGCTAACGTCTCATAAATATGCCCTTTACTTTTGGAAGTGCATGCCCTGAGATGAGAGTGTTCTAGGTTTGCACTGGTGCAAAACACAGAACAGATGCTTTTTGGACTGTTTTTGATGTTTGTATAATAGGGAGAAGGTGCACCCGTCCCTATTTCATAAGGCTTTGACAACATGGAAAAACTAGACCAAATTGATTTTGTTTTATTCATGGTGTGTTTAGATAATAAAGTATGAAAAATATGTTTTTCTTCATTTTTAAAATGCGAGACGAAACAAGCTGGCTCCACATTTTATTACAGGAATAATGCAAAATGGGTTCCACTTTGTCTAACAAATATTATTCGAAGATGACGTATTTCCTTGTCAGAAGAAAAATATTCTATGGAGAATATACGTTAAATGTATGTATTAAATTGTTTATGAACCTTCCCACCCACTGGCCCCCCATTAAAGCCCTGGAGTAAAATTCTTTCTATTTTGTGTACCCGTCACCATTACACAAACAGCCAAAACAATGAAAAAATACTTGCTCCACTTTGTGGAACCTGGGGCCAGATGTATCAAAGGGTTTTACCCATTCTGTGTCTATGGGAAAATGCGTTCGTACATATGGCCCTTGGTCCCTGCTTTGCGGTGCGTTGTCACTTAAAAATGTGTTGGCCCCTCTGTGAGTTACAGCTAGAGTTTATTAACTTACAATTGTATTTAAGATGATGCTAAATTTCCCCTGGTGCAGAAAGAGATTAAGTAAAAACGCAGGCCTAGCTCTAATTTGTAAATGAGGTCACACTTTGCTAGCCAATGGCAGTGCGCTCAAAGAATGCTCTAAGGACATAACTGTGTCCTGCGCCATGGTAATTAAATGAGAACAATTACTTTCTTTTGCAGAAACTGCAGGTATTCCTCAGAGTTCTGCATGGGGGGAAGGGGGTGGGAGCGCACCAGCAAGAAAACGTCGCAGCCCAACTTAGTCAAGAAGAAAATCCCAAACTTAAAAAAAAAAAATCTTGGGCACTTAAAGGCTGATTCGAAAAAAGTTCTGAAGTTCAGCAAAACTTGGAATTAGGGGCTCGACGCGGGTTTTGCAAAGCATGCGGAGTGCATGTATTGTGGGTTTTGCTATTGCAAAATGCTGAGTTGGAATGGAACAACAAGACAGAGAGGCAGAATGGAGTGTGCAACTCGTAGAGGTGGGCGAGGCAACAAATTAACAGAGAGAGCCGAGCCAGAGCCGGGTCGCGGGTCTGGCTGGGCTCCAAGAGCCCATGCACGACCGAGCCCTGGAAATAGTTGCCACATAAATTGTGCTACAAACATCATAGATAGGCGGTTTCTCCTTTAGGGCTGAGGGGCTGCGCCCCTCTGACATTCCTACACATTCATAGTAAAAATATTAAATAGATCGATTTGTTCAGAGATGCAGTCGTAATGATCGTAACTCTAAACAAATCAATGCATTTAAGTCTGGCTGTCTGTCCCAGGTTGCCTGCCCCGCCTCGCTTTGAAGCAGGAGACAGACGCCAGGCAGTAGATCAACTTTCTGCACTGTGACGCACAACGCAGGGCTTACTGCTCCAATGCCATTAATTTCCATTGTGGTCTATGGCAGTATCCATTATAGGCCAGTGATGCTTTTAGTGTCATGGTTTTGGGCGTTAGAGTCTCCATCCATCATTTATAAGCATAGATCCCACCCTTTCCCCACTCGTCACACAGTAGGATTGGATGCAAGCAGGTGTAACTTGGTGCCTTTTCTTTGATAATGATGCTATAATGCTAATCTTATGTTATTTTTATTGTACTGAGACCCCTTGTCACACTAACCTCCCCCACTGTGACACCCCAGGCCCTGGCTGAAGATCGCTGGCTCTTTTAGAAGTGGTGCTGCTGTTGTTGTTCCCTCGCAAAATTGATCCAAATATCAGAGTCGAGCACAAAGGGAGTAATATATGCTTACGGTAAAGGGAGTTATCTGCTGTATGGTGTTAAAACTGGCACTATCGCCATGCCCTTAACATTAATGTCAAAAACATGGATTGATATGCAAACAATTAATATTAAAAAGCAATTTAGTTCCTCTCCTATTTCACGTTTTACTTAATGTTGCATTCCCCAAGAGAGCAGTTTCATCATGCTCTATTTCTGAATTTCTTTTCATGCATTTTATTATGCTTGCATAGTGCATACTTTGACTCGTGCCAGGTGTCTATGAGGGACTTTGAGAGTGCTGGTGCGGAAGGCAAAGCAAAGTGCCAGTGAGTTGGTTTGCATCTGTGCTGAGCACACAGAACAATGGTGATGCATTCCAGTTACAATTAAAATTCAGTGTAAATGTGTCTGAAGGGGGTGCACAGAGGTCAAAATATTTAGAAGGCTAAAGCAAAAGGAAATAAAGTGCTTAAATGTGAATGAGTGCAGTGTATGTTTGGGGTGGTAAAATGAGGGAGATGAGAGGAAGTGCATTTAGGGGACAGTGAAAAGAGGGTGCTGAAGAAGGAAGAGAGGAGGTTGAAAATGTACAGAAGGATGACATGAGAAAAGAAAAAGGGTAAACATATCTAACATAAAGCACACATAAGTGGAGGCCATATTCCTTCTGCAGGCCTCAATAATATTTAAGTCACAGTCTCACAATTTCAGAATTGAAACATTTCCAATGTTAATTATTTATAGCTAATCATTGTTGTTACTCATTTATCTTAAACAGCTAACAACCATTGACAAAGTCAACAGTACTGACAGGTTTTATGTGTATGTCAGTTGTTGTGTTATATGTCTGGATGCAATAATATCTCAGAGAGATATCAAAATATAGGCCTGGTGGCACACTGTAGGTGCTTCCTGATGCCTGGTTAGAGACTTTTCTTCCAAAGTTGATGTTGCATGCAGTGCAAGACACTGGGTAAGCACACACTTTAAAGGGCCTGAAGTTGTTGCAGTGCACAATTCAGACATTAAAGTAAAGGGTAAACATATTAATGCAGTAAGGTAAGGGGCAGGTGAGACCTGACCAGTTTTTCATGCTTGTTTGCACTTGCTCCTAAAATAGTCACCATCCAAGATGGAGTCCCTTTGCACACGTCACTTTGATGTATGAGACTCTGTTTTTTGGACTTGTTTCCATTTATCTATTATTTTTTTGGGCAAATTTTGCATAGCTTACAATTTTATTTGTTTTACACTATAGTTCGCTTATAACTATTTGGATTTTATGTGTCTTTTTGGATGATTCTAAGAGCATATGGTGACTTCGGGTCAGCTACCAAATCCAAAACCTCTCATTAGCAGTCTCCTTAATGTAGGAAATCTGCTTAATGGATTCCCTTTTTTAGTGTTTGCCTCCTTTTGCTGAGACAATGGTTCATTGATGATATTTTCTAGTATTTTTCACATATTTTTCATTGTGTTAGTTTTAAAATTGCATTTTGTTTACTGTGTCACTGCTACATATCTTTTCTGCTATCTTGATATTTTTGGATTCACTACATTTTTACCTTTTAAAAATCTTCTTTTGTAAAGATTTTAATTAATCATACAATAAATGTTTATCTACCTACCTACCGTATGGGGCAGCTTTTAATGTGTTTAATATTTCAAGACTATACATTCCCACTGCTTTATAAACTTTGCTTTCTCACTAAATTTATTTCCTTTCAAATGCACCTTTTGTCAATTTTTGTTTATTTTTTTCTTGACAGGAGGACCCACCCTGGACCCCATGTTTGTCCATTAAGCTTGCTCGCTTCACTCGCTACATAAAAGTTGTACCCAAACTTTTACGCCCCACCATTTTCAAATGTCACGAGCAACCACTACCTAAAGCCACCTAGGGCCTCTTTAATCCATTTACAGCCACTCCCTTCCCCTTCAGCTCTCTCTTGCAACTTTCCGCTTTCTCCCTTTTTGACGCTTTTCCATATTTTTCTTCCTCTGTCTTTCATGTGTCTTTTCCTTGCAGTAAATGCCTGAGGCAGAAAAATAAGTTCCAGACCCCAAAAATAAGTGCTGGTGCCGCCCACCGGAAACCACCAGCTCAAATTAATCACTGAACTGGTTTGAGTCTGGCTCTGACTTTCAATGGCTCGCCTACCTCTAGCAACTCACAGTGTTCACATTGTGACCTATAATTGTGATTCGCAAAGAAGAGTACATGAGAAGGTCATCTCCTCTTCTCTGCAGCTTGCAGGCATATGTATGAACAGTTTGGAAGCATTATTGTGATTGGAAACTACTTATGGATTGATTACTAACACCTGAAAAGTGTGCAACAGACCAGAAAAGTAAATATTTTCTGTGGGCTTGTAAATACAGTGTTGGATGGAGGTTTACTCTCCCTCACAGGCCTCCATCAGTGCATTAGCAGTCCTCGACTAGGATTTGAAGATGGATTCCTACTTCATTAGTAAGCAGAAGCAGGATCCCTCTATATCCCACCACATGGGCATTTTGTGCCATGGCGAATTAGTACATCCATTGCAGTACAAAAATATGCTCGGGTTGGGACACAGCACTGATGCTGCACGAGCATTGCTTCTGGATGCGACCTGCGAATAGTACGCCAGGCCATACATTTGGAACTTTAAAATCCTGATTCAAAGAACAAGAATTCGAGAAATTTATGACCATAAATGCCACTTAAAACCTTGGAAAGTCACCCATTAGTGAGCAGCTGAAAGGACACTGGTAATGATGGAAACTTAGGCCCTCATTACAACCTCGTTGGTCGTTTGAAAAGACCGCCGAGGCTGCGGGAGCCAGAATACCACCAGTGCCGGCGGTATTTCTGGCTCCCTATTATGACTTTTCCGCTGGCCCAGCAGAAAAGTCACATCAACATTGCTGCCGGCTCGTAATAGAGCCGGCGACAATGCTGATGTGCAGCAGGTGCAGAAGCACCCATCACGCATTTCACTGCCCGAAATTCGGGCAGTGAAATGTGCGACGGGGCTATGGCTGGGGGCTCCTGCACTGCCCATGAAAAGTGCATGGGCAGTGCAGGGGCCCCCATGGGCACCCCAAGTCCCCCTTACGCCAGCCTTTCCATGGCGGTGTTTACCGCCGTGGCCAGGCTGACGGTCGGGGACTCATAATCCCCAGGACAGCGGTGATTGCACCGCTGCCCTGGGGTTTGTGACCGCCAGGCAAAATCCTAGCGGTATAGTGGAGGGGCCGGCGGTATGGCCATGGCTATTGCACCACGGTCATATTACCACCGGCGGTGTTACCGCCAGCTTACCGCCGGTCGCCAGGGTCATAATGAGGCCCTTAGAGCTACCAGGAGTTTTAAAACAAACTACAGGACAATCAGACAGTGCCAGATTGACTCGTCTGACAGATCAGTGGTGGCCTGGATTTCTGGCATGACAGGCCTGATGTGCTGGTCTGTTTTATGGTCTGTTGGCTTGGTTTTTACTGTTTATTTCACTAATGTCAAAAAACATTGCCTGCGGCAAGCTCAAATCCATGCAGTCTCCCATACTTTGCAAAAAAAACTATACAGTGTGTCTTTTACAAGTTTAAAACTGTCCCAAATTGCAAACATGGGTCACTTTTTAGTTTTGTAATTCACTAATGAGGGACAATTTTATTTTGATGTCCAGGCCCATCATCTGTCTCCGTTTGACCAGGTACATTTGAGATTGTTGAGAACACCCACAAGTTGCAATTTTGTGGATACTGGTAAGCATCACTGATAAGCATCCTCAATATATATTTACACTCTGTTTGTCCACTTAACTTTAGGGACAACAAATATTGGTGTAAGCATGCAAATTAGGTGTGACAATGTCCAAAGCATCCCTATGTTTTCAGGGGATGTTGGTGTTCGGATTTTCAGTGCTCCAAGCAAAATAGGTACCATTTTGTGGCAGAATCGATCCCCATACATTGAAAAAAGGAAATTGATGTATGACTAGATGGTGCTTACCTTGCATTGTGGACCTGTCAGCCCTGTTCCTTCTCTACAGAAAGGCATTCAGTGGGATGCTACACAAAGAAGCAACATATTGAGCTGATCACTTCCTTGAGATTTAACCCTTCTCCTAATTTAGCACTTCTCAAGAAATCAAAGGGTTTTATCACTGCCTAATTCTAAATCAGGACCATAGCATTCAAGGGGGCTGTGTTGCCATCTCGCAACACCTGAAAATATACTAGTTTAAGAACTTTGGACTACCTGAAGATTTGGGGCCAGATGTATCATCAAGGCCCTTTGCGATTCGGAAATAGCAATTTTTAAGAAATCGCTATTTCCGACTCGCAAAGTGCCATGTATCACATTTGCGAATCGGTAATAGCGATTTCTTAAAAATCGCAAATGTTATTACCGAATCGCAAATTGCGATACCGGCCCCATTCACAGCTATGGGCCTGTTGGCTCATATCTGCGAATTTTTCTGCATTCCCAAAATTGCGATTTCTGAACCAGAAATCGCAATTTTGAAAATGCATAACCCCAGGGTGCTGGGGGGCTAAGGCCCCCTCTGCTGCACCCCAAACATTTTTGGGGGACATGTAAGGTGCACACATGCCAAAAGGGCATGTGTGCTTTACATGTACAATTTAAAAATGCATTTTAAATGCATTTTTAAATTTTGCACATGGTTACCACCAAGTTCAACTTGGTCGTAATTAGCGATTCCTAAATGCCAAAATCGCATTTAGGAATTGCTTCGTACATGTGCTAAGGAATCGCAAATAAGGAATCCTTATTTGCGATTTCTAATTTAGAGAGTCGCAATTTGTGACTCTCTAAACGGGGTCGCAATTTTAAGGAATCGCTATTTTAGCGATTCCTTAAAATTGCGTTCAGAATGTATTTCATAGATTCTGAAATGGCATTTTGCATTCGCAAATGGGCATTTGCACCGTTTGCAAATGCAAAATGCTTTCATACATCTGGCCCTTGATGCCCTTACTTGAGGAGCTGCAATAAACGGTCTTAACCGTTTGACTTTAGTGGACCCCCACTGCATCATTATTGGAATCCAGGGACCACCACTGAGTCATTAATGGATGCCAGGGACCACCTCCCTAAGCAGGTTTTATTATTTGAATGTCAAAACAATACACAAAAATACGTGTAACCAAACAGATGCTCAAATATTGAAATAGTTTGTTTAATTCACAAATAGAAAGATTTCACATGTTCAATTTTTCTTCTTTATTTGTATACACTTAGGTAATTTTAACTTAACAATTTTAATATTATTCAATTTTCTGAAAACGTTGCAGACCCCAGGGCAGGCTTCAGACAGTTGCTATGTAGTGTTTTAGGAAACAATACATCCACATGGATCATGAAATGGACATGACTGATGACCAGCTGCAGAGATGGGGAACACCTTCGCATGTCATCATAATGTAAGGTAGGAGGAACAAAGCACTAAATACTGCGTTTAGTTATTAATAATCTTCTTCACATTATGTCCCGCTCTTCCTTGTCACAGACCCAGAGTCCTCCTGGATGGTCTCTCTCAACAAATGTGGTAATACTTGTGTATTTACAACAAGACTTCTGGGCAAGCACATATTTATGACCTCATGACAAATGAAAGGAGCTTAAGTACATTGTTTAATTTAGTAAATATAGTAAAGTAGTCTGTTTCCTGGAGTTGACTCACCATCATGATGTAAATTACTATTGTGAGCAAGAGTATTACTCAGCGTAATGAAGATTACTGGTAAGTAATGCGAGCTTTCCTTGAGAATGTGCTGACTGCACGGGGGCACTTTGCACGCAACATACCCTTCGAAGAGTGACCCATGACAGGAAGAAAATCAACCATTCCTGTAAGTATTACTGTGCTAGGTATGTGCAGGTTGTCAGTGACGTAGCGTGGGGGGTGCAGGGGGGGCCGGCCGCACCGGGCGCAACATCTTGGAAGAGACTAAATCCACGGGTTAGGGGGCGCAAATTACTTGCCTTGCCCGGGTGCTGACAACCCACGCTACGCCACTGCAGGTTGTGCAGTATAAAAGTTTACTGTGGCAAACTGAAGACTTCCATTTTCACTGGCTCCAGGCTGGAGTTCCCCTGGACTCACCATCCCACACAGCACTCCAGCCCATTGAATGCCATGGACCACTCCCGAGAGAACCATTTTCAACCAGGTTCTCTTGGGTGAACCAGTTCTTCAATGGGTTTCCACACGCATAATCACAATACCACAGCATCTGGTTGCACTGACATCTTCATGTTACTAGGTTTCTGGTTGTTCTGACTCACCATGCTAGTCTCATTAGCCACACTTTTAAGAATGTCTGGACTTCTTAACAACTGCGGTTAGCTACAGGACGACAAGTTGCAGACGCACATCAAGATCCATATCTGCTTCTAGAATCCTTATGGGTTCTGAAGAGTTTAAAAACAGAGGCATGACAATTTTCTTAACCATGTTGCTTAGTTCTGGGAGGTGCTGTTCAACCATCAACTTCAGTGAAGGGTAGGCAGAGATACCAGGTGCTGCCCCTGGCTTCCCTGCTGGTACCCTAGCAGGCTTTCCGCTACCCTTGACCCACAAACCATAATTGTGGTGGGAGGAACTGACGGTAACCAAGACTGTAAAAGTGATGTTCACTTTCTGTAGTTTCCACTCTTTCCTCTTCAGCCCCTCAGAAAAGAGGCGTGAAAGGTAGAGCAACAGGTTATCCCTGAGATAACTGGCGAGCCTAGTAAGAGCGCAATGTCAATTCAACTAACCCTTGCACTTCTTTTGAATGGACGTTCGTGTAATCAAATGTCGATAATAAATGTTAATCTTATTCATGAGGGTTTTCCAAATATATATTTTATACAGGGTTAGTGGATTGTTGCAATAAATTATATTAACATACTCATCCCCTCATTTACTTTATTTCATTGTTTTTCCTTTGTTTTTGTGTCTCACCTTTATTGAAGACCTATTATCTCCAAAACATTCAAATAAATACCCATGGTGGGCTGTGGCTCAGCCCCTTACTCTTGATTGGGCGACTTCTTTGTCTATTTCTTTTGCCTGCTTCTTACTCGGTGGTTTCACTTCCTAATTTGTGTTTGTCCCACTTCTGGAGCATATCTTCATCACTGTTTTCTGATTGGATGACTTGTGTCCTTCCAATGCTTGTATTCAAGGACCTACATTGTTTGCCTCCCCTACCTGACAGCCTTAGCTGTCTGGTTGCAAAATACCTCTTACAGGGAATTAGAGCCCACCTATTGTCTTTATTACAACACATGTTTCATTGCTTCTTATTCAATGGATTTCCTTTCTTCCTCTTCTTGTGTTTATCCCTCTCCTTGCCAGTCTTTTGACTGGCTGACCTGTATCCTTCCGTTGCTCATGTTTTGGGAGCTACATTTTTCTTTTCCATTAAGCACATCATGAGAGTGCGTGGGAGTCCCAGCTCTCTCCCTTATGTGCTTCTCGCCTCAACAAAGACTAGCCCTGCACTTTGTGTTGCTCTCTTCCTCTTGTGCTGTTCTCTCTCATTTCCAAATCTCTCCCAGCACTCAATGTTGCTGCCGCTCTTGTGTGCTGCTTTACCTCTCTGTTATCCCTTCGTCCCCCACCTGCATTTATTCAGTGGGGGTACTGCTGGGCTGCCCCACTTTCTAAAATATGCTTTAGTGCAATTAATAATCTATTTATTTACCGCACCAAGTAATATCATACAGGCTGGCACCTGTAGTGTAATGAGGCATATGTGCTATGTGCACATCACATTATGGTGCATTATTTTATTTTCCTTGTTTATTTATTAATTTTTTGCTAATTCTGCACAGCATCTGCAAAATACATTTTGCTTCTTACGACTGTGGTACAGCATAGCAAAAACCCGTTGGCAAAACCAGTTGTTCCCAATGGTGAAACCTGTTGGCTTTGCCAATGCTTGTTCTTTTTCTTCAATCACTCCATGGGAGTGCATGCGTATCCAGCTCTCTCTCGTGTGCTGCTGCAAACCTACCTCAAATTTTCAATGCACCTGCCCCATCCGCCACATGTGGTGCATGCTTGACTGTGCCTCTGTTTGCACTGCTTTCAAACAATTGCTAAGCAAACAGCATTTGCATTTGGTAATAGTACGGTTCATGACGACTTCTCCAATGTCCCATGAAAGCACATGCTTTGTGGGCTGACCTGAGGCAAAGGGGGACAGCAGCATGGCTAACAACCCATGGGCAGCTGGGATCAGCGGCCGCTGACATACATTTTAAGTGGTGGGGTGGGCAGAGGGGTTGCCCGGGAGCAGGGTGACAGGGGGGTGTCGTGGGAAGTGTGAGGGGGGAGAACAGGGGAGTTGATAAAAAAATAAAACACTTACCTGGTGCTGCCGTCCTCCTTGCGCTTCTCTGCTTCCTGGTCCCAGCAGTCCCTGGGACAGCATGAAAGACTCCCTGTGCAATCTCTGCGCTGTTCTCATGCTATTACCTAGCATGAGAGCAGTGCGGGGATTGGCCTGAGTGGGCGGGTTTTCCGCTCGCTCAGGCACAAGGGAGTCTGTGCTGTTTCTCCAACCCGGCTGTCAAATGCAGCTGGGTTGGAGAAACCTAACTGTGCATGGCTGTTTGGGCGGCCAAGAACGGCCGGCCAAACAGACATGTGCAGTTGAGGGCACACTCCACTCCTGCCCCTCCATCCCCTTTGCGGAGGAGATGCCGCTGGCTGGGATACAGAATACCAGATGAGCGCAACTGGGCACACACACTACTGTCATTGACCTGGAAGCAATGCTAAGTAGGTGGGTAGCAAAGGGGATCATCTCACTCAAGCATGGGATGTTAGCTCTTTTGCCCTTCTAGTGAGTGACAACGAGTGTCTCCTTATGCTCCCAGCATCTTACAACTCCATAATGTACTGAAGACTGCTTTCCTCAGCAGAAAACTACTTTGAGAATGAATAGACAAGCATTTTTTAAGTTTTTAACTTAATGTGTAAATTCTTTGTTCTCGCTCCATTCCTTTCTGTTCCTCCTCGCTCTTCTTTCCTCTGTGTGTCACAAAACAATAAATATTACTTTTTTGGGTCTGGCCATAGACAAGAACTTTCAATTTTAGTACAATAATATGTATCATATACTTAGTATAGGAGCTCTGAGCTAGCCCTCATCCATTGGTGTGTTGTGTCATTCACATTTTTCTTCTGGGTCCTAGTGTAGTGGTTTTTAACCTTTTGACTCTGTGGACCCCACTTAATCATTACTGAATCATGGGGACAACAAACTGAATCATTATTAGAATTCAGGGAAGCCGGGAACCCTGGCCTAACCTTTTAGTTAATCTGAACCTCGAAAAAAAATAATACCTTAAAAAATACAGAAACAAGCATTCATCAAACAAATATACAAATAATGAAATATTTTATTTGAATCACAAACAAATATGAAAAAAATCCACATTTTAATAGGTTGATTGGAGCTTTTCCAAATTCAACTGAGGTCACTCATCGTCCATACTGTATTCGGTTTGATGCACTTACACTGCTCCCATGAATCAATCTGAGGTTACTAACTTAGAGGGTCATTACGACCCCAGCGGTCGGTGATAATGTGGCGGTAGTACCGCCAACAGGCTGGCGGTACTTACCGCCACATTATGACAATGGCGGGTTGGCTGAAGCCAACCTGCCAATGTACCACTCCAACCGCCATGGCAGTAGCAGCCACTGGGCTGGAGATAACCACCTCCAGCCCAGCGGCCGCCATTGTACCGCCTGCGGGATTATGACCCCGCCTACCGCCATGGTTTTCGTGGCGTTCATAACACCATGAAAACCATGGTGGTAGGCCATATCAGTGACAGGGAATTAGTTCCCTGTCACTGATAGGGGTCCCCCACCCCCACTACCTCTCCAAAGACCTCCCACCCTGCCCCCTACCTCTCCGAACACCCCCAACCCCCCTACATCCATGCCCCCATTCACACATATACACACATGCATACAAACACTCATTCACACATACATACACGCATACATACATCCAATCACACACACATCCGCACACACTTCCAAACATACATGCAGACACACATTACAATTGCTAAGCATATACGCACTCACACTTCTATACATTCATGCACGCAATCAACACTCAACACACACTTGCAATCACGCACACACATACATGCACACACCCCCACACACACACACAACACCTCCTCCCCCTGTTGGAGACCTGACTTATCTGGATCCAAGGGGTCTTCCGGCAGGAGACGGGACGGGCGCTGCTAACGCCAGCAGCGCCTGCCAGCAGAACACCGCCAGGCCATATAATTTCTCATAATACGGCTGGCGGCAGTCTACTGGCGTGGCGCTGCTGGTGGTAGCAGCGCCACCTTACTGCCATCCGCTAGTATGTCAACAGCCGGATTTCCACCCTTCTTGTGGCGGAAATCCAGCTGTGGTCATAATATGGCGGACGGCTGGTCGCCGCTGCTCGTTGGTAGGCGGTTTTTACCACCAATGTTACAATGAGGGCCTTAATATTTTGTCTCCAATTTTATATTCCCTCACATTTACAGAATGTTTTACAATTTTCAATTGTACATTTTTCTTTTATATTTATATACATGTTGCTAATCTGTTAATATTATTTAATTTTGTTAGCAGTTGCAGACCCCAAGCGATCCCCAGACCACGCTCTAAGAGCCGTTGCAATAAACCAAACCATACAGGCTACAAGCCAGCCCGAACTTGAAAAACTGAAGGGGAGCACAATAGTTTGATGTGGTCTCACATGACAAGATACCTAAGCAAGTACCTGACAGCTGTCAAATAATAAATAGTTATTACATTCAAATTAAATGTTACACCTAGGGACATGGGCTCAGATTTACTAAGATTTCATGCAACGCAGTGCAGCGAGGGAAGTTGTAATGCTGCGTGAAAGGGAAAGAGCGAACTGTGCCATGCTTACAAAGATATAGAGCAGTTCTGCTCTCTTCTAGCACTGACACACTTATGGCTGCCTACCGTCAAAGCGTTTATTCTCACCAGCAAGTTGTGCCTCACCCACTCCCTCCGGTGTGTGGTGTGTTGTATTGAATTGGAGTTATCCTGTGTTGTCTGAAGCAGTCTACGATATCTTCCCCAAAACAGATATTGCTGAGGTTTCTATTCGGTCATTAATATTTCCTGAACATGCCTAGAAATTGTAAAGAGGTCTAAACGTCCCACAAAGTTGCTTCACCCGCACAGGCCCTAGATGTTCCCTCTGACATTTAACACCTCTGCAATGATAAGCTCAGGGCTTGAACCGCTCTTAAAATTAGAAAAGGACTCCAGTCCCTTTCCTTAAGCTCAGCTGAGCCACATCTACCAACATCTGATATAATGTTTCTAAAGCCTCCTTTTCACCATGCTGCGTTGAACCCTTATACATAAGGCACTTACAGAACTTTTTTTTTTATCCCTGGCCGCTCTAGAGTGACCTTCAGTCAGCAAACGACCCTCAGTGACCCCAAGACCCTCAGTAACCACATCTCCCTCAGTGACCACAGGCTGTGCTGTCACCTGAGGCCAGCAGCAACCAGTGGGGTCAGGTTTCCTGCAGTGATGGTAATCTGTGCCTTGTGTGACATGGATGATAAGCTTCAGTGAGAGGGGGTGACAGGGAGTGAGTGACAGAATTTGCAAGCATTTTAACACTAAGCCAGTTCCAAAGCTGAGCACCAGGGCCGAGAAGCCCTTCCGCTGGTCTTGGTTTGCGTGAAACAGGGAACTATAAAGCAAAGCTGTGATCCTGATTAGAGGGCACGAGAATCAGCATACCATCATACCCTAAACATCTTGTGCAAATAGAATCAAGCCTTTGCTCATAAAAAAGCACAATGTGCTTGGTGACCTTAAAATCTCTGCACTTCTTCACTGGAAGCCGATGCAGAGCCTGGTGAACATCGGGGACTGGATGAGTTACTCAGCTTGCACACCAATCTCACAGCCAAATTATGGATCAGTTGAAACAAGAAACAGATGAAGCACCAGGCCCTAGCAGAGCCGGTCCCAGATAGAACAGCGGTTCCCACCACAAGGCCGTGCAGTTGCTCAGGAATAAAGGGAAGGGTCTTTTGCTTCAGTCCCATCGGGAGGAGCCATGTAGAGGGCACCAAGTTTGGTTCATCCCCAATGAAAGGAACCAAAGGTCTCTGAGGCGGGAGGAGTACCTGGATCCTTCGGCCGGAAGGCATGATTCAATACAGTGTCCTCAACTGGATTCAACACGTCTATCTTGCAGGTGTTTAGCTTCAGCAGCGTATAAGTGGATGGCACTTAAAGAAGTAGAAAGATCCTGCTGAAGCTCACAGGAAAGTAGATGATAGCACAGGAGAAGCAGGGTGTCATCAGCATAAGACACCACTGTCAAGTCTTGTGGTGACAGTCCCCCTGGCTACACACAGATATTAAATAGAAATTGGGAATGGGGGACTTCGCTCTGTGTGACGCATGGAAGGCTGCTAATCTCTCTAGGCAGGATGGGCGACTAGAATATAGAAATCCTCCTGCACATCCCCCTGCTTTGCTGCTCCCACATGTCAGCTGCATTTTCTCTGAAAGATAACAGGCCATCTTATCATACACAACTTTGGTGGTACAGAGTTAGATATACAGCTAGGGGAAGCCGGATCTTATACGGGCTCAAATAATACCTTATAGGAGTTACAGGCTTGAGAGATTTTACTACCAAAGAAGAAAGGTTCAGCTGTGTTCAGGCAGAGAGTATACTGCCTTAATAGGCAAAGCGGGACTCCTCCCTGTAACTAAGTTGCCATTTCCATTCAGCTGGTCTTGGAGTCAAACTTTCAGTCCTCACCTTTGGGGTGACACAGCAGTTTGCAGGTCTGTGCCTCTGGGTATGCCAGTGATGTGCATTGGTGGCCCAGTGCCTAGCAGGTCATTACATTTGGAGTGCACCAGTGGTTAGCAGGTCCTCACTTCTGGGGTGCACCAGTGCCTAGCAGGTCATTACATTTGGAGTGCACCAGTGTTTAGCAGGTCTTCACTTCTGGGGTGCACCAGTGGTTAGCAGGTCCTCACTTCTGGAGTGTGCTAGTCGTTAGCAGATTCTCAAATCTAGGGTGTGCCAGTGGTTAGCAAGTCCTCATTTCTGCAGTGTGCTGGGATTAGCAGGTCCTAACTTCTGGGGTGTGCCAGTGGTTAGCAGGTCCCCACTTCTGGGGTCCGTGGGTGGTTAGGAGGTTCTCACTTATGAGGTGCGCCGGTGGTTAGCAAGTCCTCATTTCTGCAGTGCAATAGGGGTTAGCAGGTCCTCACTTCTTGGGTGTTCTGGTGGTTAGCAAATCCTCTCTTCTGGAGTGTGCTAGGAGTTAGCAGGTCCTCACTTCTGGAGACTGCAGGTGGTTAGCAGGTCCTCACTTCTGGGGTGTGTCAGTGGTCAGCAACTCTTCACTTCTGGAGAGCACCGGTGGTCAGCATATCCTCACATCTGGGCTTCACTGGTGGTCTGGAGTGCACCAGTGGTCAGCAGGTCCTCACTTCTGGAGTGCACCAGTGGGTAGCACTACTGATCCCCACTTCTGAAGTGCACATCAGTAGTCATCAGATCCTCACTTCTGGAGTGAACGAATTGTTGACAGATCCTCAGTTCTACAGTGCACCGGTGGTTAGCAGGTCCCCACTTCTGGAGTCTGCTGGTGGTTAGCAGGTCCCCACTTCTGAGGTTCGCAAGTGGTTAGCAAGTCCTCACTTCTAGAGTCCACTAAGGGTTAGCAGGTCCTCACTTCTTGGGTGTGCTGGTATTTAGCAGGTCCTCACTTCTGGAGTCCCCAGATGGGGAGTAGGTCCTCACTTCTGGGGTGCGTCAGTGGTCAGCAGGTCTTCACTTCTAGAGTGCACCGGTGGTCAGCATATCCTCACATCTGGGGTTCACTGGTGGTCTAGAGTGCACCAGTGGTCAGAAGGTCCTCTCTTCTGGAGTGCACCAGTGGTTAGCAACTTCTCACTTCTGAAGTGCCCAGTGGTTAGCAGGTCTCCACATCTGGAGTGCACTGTGGTTAGCAGGTCCTTCCTTCTGGAGTGCACCAGCAGTTAACAGGTCCTCAGTTCTGGAGTGCGTCATGGTTAGCAGCTCCTCACTTCTACAGTGCACCAGTGGTTAGTAGGTCCTCACTTCTGGAGTGCACCCTAGTTAGCAGGTCCTGACTTCTACAGTGCACCGTGATTAGTAGGTCCTCACTTCTGGAGTGTACTGTGGTTAGCAGGTCCACACTTCTGGAGTGCACTAGTGGCTAGCACTGCAGATCCTCACTTCTGGAGTGGCCACCAGTAGTCATCAGATCCTCATTTCTGGTGTACACAAACAGCTGAAAAATCCTCATTTCTGGAGTGCACCAGTAGGTATCAGCTCTTCACTTCTAAAGTTCACCAGTGGCTAGTAGGTCCTCACTTCTGGAGTGCACCAGTGATTAGCAAGTCCTCACTTCTAGTGTGCCCCAGTGGTTAGCTCTGAAGATCCTCACTTCTGAAGTGCACTAGTGGTTAGCAGGTCCTCACTTCTGGACTGCACCAGTGGTTAGCAGCTACTCACTTCTGGAGTGCACCAGAGCCCAGCAGATCCTCACTTCTGGAGTGCACCGGTGGTTAGCAGGTCCTCACTTCTGGAGTGCACCAGTGGTTAGCAGGTCCTCTCTTCTGGAGTGCACCAGTGGTCAGCAGGTCCTCTCTTCTGGAGTGCACCAGTGGTCAGCAGGTCCTCACTTCTGGAGTGCACCAGTGGTCAGCAGGTCCTCTCTTCTGGAGTGCCCCAGTGGTCAGCAGGTCCTCACTTCTGGAGTGCACCAGTGGTCAGCAGGTCCTCTCTTCTGGAGTGCACCAGTGGTCAGCAGGCCCTCTCTTCTGGAGTGCACCAGTGGTTAGCAGGTCGTCACTTCTGGAATGCACCGGGGGTTAGCTGGTCTTCACTTCTGGATTGCACCGGTGGTTAGCAGGTCCTCACTTCTGAACTGCAACAGGAGTTAGTAGGTCATCACTTCTAGAGCGCACCCGTGGTTAGCAGGTCCTCATTTCTGGAGTGCACCAGTGGTAAGCAGCTCCTCACTTCTGGAGTGCACAAGTGGTTAGCAGGTCCTCACTTCTGGATTGCACCAGTGGTTAGAAGGTCCTCACTTTTGGATTGCACCGGTGGTAGCAGGTCCTCACTTATGGAGTGCACCAATGGTTAGCAGGTCGTCACTTCTGGAGTGCAATGGTGGCTAGCAGGTCCTCACTTCTGGAATGTACTGGTGGTTACCAGGTCCTCACATCTGGAGTGCACCAGCGGTTCCCAGCTCCTCACCTCTGGAGTGCATGGGTGGTTAACAGGTCCTCACTTCTGGAGTGCACCAGTGGTTAACAGGTCCTCCCTTCTGGAGTGCACCAGTGGTTAACAGGTCCTCCCTTCTGGATTGCACCAGTAGTTTGCAGGTCCTTTCTTCTGGAGTGCACTGGTGGTTAACAGCTCCTCACCTCTGGAGTGCACCAGTGGTCAGCAGGTCCTCTCTTCTGGAGTGCACTGGTGGTTAACAGTTCCTCACCTCTGGAGTGCACCGGTGGTTAGTCCTCACTAGGATGATTAGACTCCCAGAGGAAAGAAGCTCTTGATATTCTGACTCCCTAAAATAGTCAGTAAAAGCTTGTGCAAGCAGTTCAATATCAGTGAGTTGCAAAAGGCCATAGCTGTTCTTTATATCCGCCAGTAGATGGTAGCAAAGTATGTATGATGCAAAAATGTTCCTAAAATATAAACCATCCTTCATTTTCGTAGTTTGAGCTTAATAACGAAATATTATCATTTACCTAACGTCTCTCTCTCAGAAGCATTAACGACGAATTGTGGCTGATAACTGTGTGGATCATTTCAGCAGTCAGAGAACTACTGTTTTGAATTTCAGTTCCCACAAAATGTATTTTAACCTTCTCGGTCAATAAAAAATCTAAATATATCACAATATTGACCGGTGTGTCTAGGAGAGCATGGAGGCAATTATTGCCTCTAACCCTCACGGTTGAATAAAGGGCCTGATTCCGTTTTCAGTGCAAGCGCTGGCCTGAAGTCAGACTTTCGAATATTAGTGCAAAAGGTAGGCGTTCACCCAGGGCTCTAATTCTGAAAAGGTCATTTGAAGGTCGAGAGCGCAAGCGCTCTGGCCTGTTGCAATCTATCTGTGGGCTTTTAACCACGCCCACCCCACGCCCATCACTTTCACTCGTTTGTGGGCTTGCCTTTCAAAAATCCTTTATTATCATTGATAAATGCTTTACGTTTGTACCTCCTTGGGGCAGTTTTCTAACCGCCTTGGACATCGACCCTGTCACATGGATATTTGCATGTTTGCTGATACGTTTGACTGCGAGCGAACTTCTTCCTTTTGTGTCTCTCCTTCACGCTCATGCTTGAATCGGCTGGCTTAGGTCAACTATTTTACTTTTCATTTTCAATTTATGTGGCAAGAAAAGTCCAGTTGGGAATTTACAACACTAACAGCTCTAACTCGAGCAAACGCGAGGCCTATTGCATTGCAAATGCTTGTTATTAATTGTAGTGTTTGTTAAACACCATCCAAGCCTTCGTGAGGGTCAGAGGGTTGTACATAACTAGAGGGTTATAAAAACTCAAAAAATACAATGTGGCGTGGAACAAGCACTGGTGTATCGAATACATAAATTTGCAATATGAAAATCTGCACAAGGAGTCAGAGTACACCCCATGCATGAAGGGACGCCAGGCAAAGAGGCAGTGATCTGAGAGAGAGTCACAATTCTGTATCCCGCCAAAGCCGACTCTGTCTTACATCCTTCCCAGGTTGGTAAATTGCATACTATTGCATTTGTTAAAAGAAACACCTATTATTCCCAGCGCTTAAAAACGCAGAAGGGTTATAAGAAAACAAGTTATTAATGATAAAGCTCAGTGAGACAGGCATAACCTACATAAGGATGTCTAGTGTAGCTGAATGCTCGAAAAACAGAGATTAGACAAAAATACAGGAAGTTTTAACGAAGCAGCCCAAGCAGAAGGTTACCTCTGGACGGGAGGCCTCCAGCAGGCAAGAGTAGCCAGTACGACTCCACAAGGCCAATCAGCATTACTGCGACAGGCCGTGTACACGCTGTGGAAGTAGAAAAAAAACAAGAATAGAGACAGTTGCATTCTGGGACCCTGAAAGTTGAAAGGGTAGGTACAATACTTGCCTCCCTGATCTGCGTGGAGACGCAGGTCAATATTGCGATGCATTTTGATATTTTTTTTAGATTGAATTGGTTATAAATAAAATTTGTGGGCACTGAAATTTAAACCAGTGATTCTGACTGCTGAAATTATTCACACAGTTATACGGCAGAATTCGTCGTTAATGTATCTGAGAGAGATAAATCTAGTGAATTATAATATTTTGCTATTTAGCACACGACTAAAAGAGTGTTGCTGTGAATTACTTGTAGAGTCCACTGGCCTGAACCATGAGTGATTCTCGGGCGTCATCTGAAGGAGGAAAGATTTCAAGCTCTTTCTTTGATTAAAACAGCGATGGCCCTGGGTGAGGTGTGGGCAGGGGAGAGATCCGTGTTTTTTGGATGACCTAAAGGAGGGCTGTTTCACAATTTTTAATTCTTGAACCTCAGGGTCTCTTGATGGACAGCTTTTTAGAGTTATCTTTAATTGCTATAATCCCAAACCTCTTCTGTGGTAGGATCCAAAGGTGGTCATTTATCTTGTTCGAACCCAGGTCTATCTTACAGGGCCGTCTGTGTTTCCCACAGAGGTAATCAGGGTGCTGAGGCATACATCCCATTTTTAGCATCCACTGAAGTACAGACATTAAACAAAGTAAGTGATTCCCATAAAATACATGAGTTCCTACTGATTCAGAATCTTTGCAATCACAATCCCAGATCAACACCTACTTGATATCCAAGCCTCTTGCAAACCCAGCTTCGCTCAGCAGATCAGAACTAGAACAGACGCCCCTTACCTGCTGCTAAGCACACCCTTACTTACCTCAAGCCTCTTTAGCACGTTGTGTCACTTCCTATAAAATGTAAGCCTTCAACCCTGAGGGACGAGCATCATATTTTCCTGGTGGCTGTCTGCTTTAGTTTGGCCTCCACTGACCAGACAACAATGCCATATGCCCACTCGATGCCAGTCCTACTCAAAGTCCGCCAACCTTCCAGAGCCACCAGAATCCACAGTCCCATCCTTGCAACGCAAATCTAGGGAGATGCAACTCTAATCCTTTGCCATCAGTAATGCTTAGCAAAGCATAGCTCCCAGACCATGAAAGGTGGTTCCATGAGTACTCACTTTTTCACTTCCTCCACCAATAATCGCTAGTGGTACAAATCAAAGCACAAACATACATTTACACTGGAGTCAATTTTTGGGAATTCCCTCAAATGCCCCGGTTTATAGCTAGGAAATTAGATCACTTGCAGGTTTCAGGAGTACTTGCACATTTAAATGCAGGAGGTATACGCTTAAGTATGTGCTATTTGTTGGCAAAAATGAATTTCCACATCAAACATTTTCATTTTTTTTCCCATGAGGAAAATCATGTTCCACTGTAGAGAAATCCCTTCCTCTACACGGCGGGTGTTACCACTCAATTCCCAGAAATAAACATACTCCTGTCTTTGACAGGAGTCAATCTTCCTTCATGAAGTGCTCCCAAAGTCCATCTAGATCATCTCTGGCTACACTCAATGCCTTCCCCACAAACGTCTGATTTCATAACACTCTTTCTTAGAGAACTGCTATCAATCCTCATGATCCCCCTTATCGAGATGAGATCCTTCACACCACCTGTAATCCCCAGGAGGAGCCAGAAAGTTCTCATCCCACAAACACTGAGATCAACATCCTGATCCTAGGATTGTGCCTACTGCCAACTCAAGGCAAATAAATGTACTGCAAAGAATGCTGATATTGGATCCAAGCATTTATTCCAGGAAAACGAGATGCATTTCAAACAAAAATGAAAAGTTTTGTTTCCATTTTTAGGTTTGGCCTGCACAGCGCATGCTTATGTGCCATGATTGGGAAGTCTTTTGTGTTTGCAAAATCTGATGTACAAAAGTGTCTGAGACACTGTTTGCGATTCTCAAAAGGGTTGCAAGGGACCTGCCTATTCAGAGGCAGGTCGCAATATGCGACCCATTGGGAATTGCCAGCACTTACAGGGATGGTCACCATATCTGTGACTGCTTTTTAAATGAAAAAGCTTTTTTTAAATAAATGCAGCCTATTTTCCTTAAAGGAAAAAAAGATGCAATTCAAACAAAAATGAAAAGTTTTGTTTCCATTTTTAGGTTTCGTCTGCATGGCCCACGCTTGTGTGCTATGCTTGGGAAAACTTTTGTGTTTAAAAACTTCTTAAAAGGCTTAGAACCCACCCTATACTTACCTGAACTTACTATTCGTCCATTCCATTGTTGCTTGAATTGACTTGCTCCTCATTGGCCAGCACGCCGTGCACTTCGTTGTCTGCATTCACTTTCTACTCTTCCAACTTTGCTTTTGCCGTTGCATGGAGCTTTGGCCAAGTACACCTTCCAGTCACTCATATTGACTGCTGAGTGTGTCTTTCCTCTCACTAATCACTAGCCAGGAACAATTTTTTAAACAACTCCCAACAGCCACTACACCGCTGACAATATCCAGCCAGTACAGCGACCTTGAGCCATCTTGTCACCCTCAAGGTACTATTTTCAACATCCACCCCTACCTTGCCGCTTCCCAGTCCTTGTGTTTGCGGACCATGCGGTCCTAGGGGGTTGTGCAGGGTTCCCCACCTTGCCGTTGCCCAGTACTTTTCTTTGTGGACTGGAGCGGTCCTAGAGATTGCACTGCACCCCACGCGGTGACCTGGGGATACTTCTGTGGTTTCACGCCGGGGAATCACACTTCTACTCTCCGAGGCAGACTCTGCCTACTATTGTGCTGACTTCTCGGGAAATCATGAAGGATCAAATTAACCCCTTTACACGTTACTGGTCGTGGTGACTCAGAGGGTTCATGCGTCCACCCCTGGGGCTCTGTGTATTACAGATTCCAATCCCAGCGCATTGCAGATTACATGTGCCTTTTCAAACGTGCAGTGCCATGTGGAAAGCGCTTCTGCGTCTCACATAGGGGTAGTAAGCGCTACACAAGTCAGAAAGCAATCCAATAACAGCCTGCATGCACATGCTTTTAATGCTACCTCAGCTTTGGGGGGAGAGGGACTAATCAGTGAAGGTCACTGGTGGTTGTGTGTCAAAACGGCTGAAATGCGGGCACTCGCTGTGTAGCATTTAGTTACAGCTGTTGAAATGTGGCACATCCAAATTAATTTTGTTTCTCCTCCCCCACAAGTTTGCCTGCCAGTGGGTGCTGGGGTTGACTCAAAAACCTTCAACTGCCACCCACCCCCTACAGCCAACCCCACCCAACCTTTCACTGTGAAGGGTTTGCCCCTCCTCTTTATGAAGCTTCTTTTCCCATTCGACAATAGGCCTCCCAATCCCCTTTGCCGCTCTGTAGCTCGAGGCCCACCAAGTATTACTCGCCTGCTGCTGGTCCTGGGGTCCCCATTGTTTTTATTTTATTGTTTCTTGACCCAGAGCAGTGTCGGTGACGTGACGGTTTCAGTGGCGGCTCCCAGACAGGAAATGTGCTCCTAAAAATGGGCCAAGAAGCGCTCCTTGAAGCCGCTCTCTGTTCTCAGCAGCCACGTTTTCACTCTGTGCCTGCTCAGATTGCTGGCTTTGTATGGGTTTTAATCTTTTGTTTGAAAACATCGGTGGTTGACACGGGCCAGAGCTCTGCATTGTCTCTCCTCCCTCACTCCCTAAACACACCAATGGGGAACGGATAAACTATATCCCCGGTGGAGCACAGGGAACTACAGAGATCAACACCTCAAAGGCCCTTGTCCATGTGTCACCCTCCCACACCGTCACGGGACCAGCTGGCATGAAGTGACACGGCTCACCTGTGCCATGCTGCACTTTGCCCCAAAGGTGCCAGATCTCTTTTGCTCCCCGCCACCCCTCTTTGCACCTACCATCTATCCTGATCCCATGTCCTTCTGTCTCTTGCTCCCTTCATATGACTCTTGCTCATACCACTATCTCTTGCCCACTAATCTACTCCTCTTACCCTCTGTCTCCCACTCCCTGGCACTCTCTCCCCTGGTCCCCAAACCTCTGCCTCCTGCACCCATTAATCTTTCTTTTCTGATCACCTCTGTGCCATGCCCCTTCCCTCTGTCTCTTACTGTCCACCCATCTGACATTGTCAAAGACAATAGATATCACACAGGCAAAACCTATAGGCTTAGCCAGTGCTTGTTTAAGAGTAGGCAGTGGTACGTGGGATCACTGCCAGCTCTGAAAAAAATGTTAGTGCTCCCATTCACAAAGGTGAAGGTGTCCCTTGGGGACCACTTCCTAGTTTGCGTATGGCTTACCACCAATTTGAAATTGGTGGTAATCTGAAAGTGCTTTGCAACTGCATTCCGGCCTGCAAAACATTCATACATACCAGTGCGATTCAGTATTATGAAGGGACGACCTAAACACTCCCCTTCCTAATGCCGAATATGCAATTCGGTAACAAGTTACTGAGTCTCAGTTTTCCTTTTGTACATGGCAAAAAGCATTGTACCGGTGGGAAGTGGCCTGATGGGCTGTTTGGGATCGGTAAAATGCTTCGTACATCTGGCCCCTGGTGTTCCCTTCAATGATGCGAAACCTTAACCCAACTAAAGAGAAACTCAACCCTCACAAACAGTCCCTCTGAGCCCATCTTCTTGCCCATTACCTGCTTCACACAAAATGACTACCAGCAAAAATCACTACTGAGACAAGAACAGTGCCACCTCCAGGACGCGCAAGTTTCTTTAACTCTCACGTAAGTGAAAGCTACAACATTACCACCATCCTGAAGGGGCTGCTACAGATCCAACCAATCCAAAGGGACAGATGGTGCAAGATCAGCCTGAGGTCTGCCTGCCACAGTAACCTCACACCTCATCATCAAAAACACCCCTCTAATTCACCCATAGTTACTCATCTAAACTACTAATAACCTACAGATCTGTAGTAGCCAACAATGCTGCATTCTTAGCCTTGCAACACAAGGGAATTTTTTTAAAGTTTCTTTTATGGGGTTTTATCTAGTGCATTAGTAGTCTGTTTTGGCGCTTGTGTCACAGGCAGGAGCCTGGAAGCAGGAAGTTACTGGTTGAACAAACAGGTTTAAAGAGCTTTTCTAAATTATAAGTGCAGAATGGCCTGGATTTCAGGTGGGATAGAATTCCCTACGTTGGCTCCTTGTACAGTAAAGGCGCAGCTGCCCAAGTGAGGGAGTTTGAAAACTGTTTGCTGGATCTCAATACACGACTTGGCTGATATTTCTTGAATTTCAGGCAAAGGAGCACAGGGAGCTTGTTGGCAAAGATCTTATACATGATGCAGGATTGATTTACATTGTATTAGTTTACCTACAGAGAGCCAAATCGCTTTAGCTGAAAGATGCTAATTTGTGGAGTCTGGCAATGGAAGCCTTGAGAACACCCAGGTACGTGGCCATGATGGAATCGAGTCTGGGGTGTACGTAGACACTGGCTGCTTCGACTTTGTGAGGAAAAGGTAGGAAGGACAGGGCACTCCTTAGGAGCCTTGTTGAGTTCCTCTCTCTTACCTATAATCAACACTATGCAGGAAGGATGCTGCATCTTACACAAGGATAGACCAGGCTAGGTGGGAGGGAGAGTTGCACACTTCTATGAAAAATGCAAACTATTCCACAATCAAAAGTCAATCCTTCTTGTTTGAGGACTTCGCTGTCGCGATCGTCACCCACAAAGTCACGCAGAATGAGTATCATTTATGGCAGTAGAAAATAACTTTCTTTGTAGTCATTTAGCCGCACTACCTAGTATGGCTAAAGTCATTACTCACCTCGTACTAGGGATGGGATTCCTGGAGGATTATACAAGCATGGGCCCTTTGCTACTGTGGGCCAAGATTTGAAGAACCCCTAAGGCAGGTTTTTCTCGGATTGCCTAAACTTAGATACAGGTATGCAATCCCATGGCTGGCCTATGTGAAGCATCATTTTTATACCATTGGTATGTGCTCTCTTTCTAACACCCCAGGGGAGATAAGTCCCCAGGCGAAGGATAGGGTCATGAGATACTTTCTAGCCCACAGAGCGGAATGGTGTATTGAAAGGTCCCTTAATATGGACTCAGTGTTACGCAATATGCAGATTTTTAATACTCCCTGTGTGAATCTTCATCCCTTATTGATTAATAACGCTCAGTACAGATTTTATCTCACGAGGCTAAGGCTTAATATAATCAATTATCTGGTTGCCTTTCCCGTAGCTGGATCGAGAGTGATTTCTTCCTCTTGCTGCCCTTGTGATAATGTGTCATTACAATCAATGGGTCATGTTATGCTTTTCTGTAAATTGTATTCCACGCCGAGGTCGCAGTTTTTCTGCCCAATTTTAAAGCGCGAGTAATTTATTAGTTATAAGAATGGTCTTATCTACTTACAATCACTGCCTACTACAGAAATATATTCACCATTGTAAAATGTATTCGGGTTGCAATCAGTATACAGAAATGTTATGGTCCTTAATTGATCTTTAGAAAACTCTGTTTTAATATTAGATGCAGTTTTAAAATGTATTTTGTTTTATTGTTTGTTGTATTGTCTGTACTTTTATGGTCATTATTTTGACCGAATAAAGATTATAAATTAAAATGAGTAATCTTTATCACACGCTGTGAAAATATAGTGCCTTCCTACATGACCTTACTTTATTCATGGCCAACCAAAACCCTTCCCCACGACAACTTTTTAATTGGTGACTTTAATGTACAGTGTAAAAAAGTAACAACACGACCACTGCTAAAATGAAATGACTTTAGCCTCAATGGCTCTTCTGGGTCTTCGAGCAGTAGCACCCCCGTTCCCCCCCACCCTCCCCACCCCAGCGCCTTGAGACCCTTCCGGGTGAGTAGCGTGCTTAACAAATTACTGATTGATTGATTGACTCGGCCTGCTAGGTCCTATGCACATGGAAAACGTTTCACTGCCAGACAAACCCTAAACTCTTTACCCGTGGATTGGTCTGATCACTCTTTCTTCTTCCCTGATCTTCACCTGCACATAGATCACCAATCTGAAGAAATACGAACATCAGCAGAAAGCTTTAAAAGAGCAAGGTTGCATCCCTCGAGGCTACAAAGACTCAAAGCACCTCACTCGCCCAAGAGACAGCAGTAACCTGACCGACATACAGGACAGCAGTGGCACTCCTCACACCAAATTGAAAAAGAGAGAAACATCTCCCATACGGATTCCTGGCAAGGTAACAAGCAAAGTACAGCTGAAAGAAAATGGAGAAAGCATCTATCTGAGGGCAAACTCATAAAACTCAATATCTCAAGAGGCACATGTAAAAAAAGTATACTTTGGAACTAAACACACATTCCTTAAAACAACAGTAATTCAGCATCCTTGAGCAACAGTCTCCCCCCCCCAACTCTATAAATGTGATGTGAGAAGGTCACCAGCTATTGTTCACAAAAAATGATTACACTCAGATTGGTGACTGAGACTCAAGCCATCACTGATGAAAGTCTGGCAACTTTGACTTCCAGAAACAATTCTATCAGATAACCCACCTTTTAGCCCCTCACTCTTCAGAGTATTGCAGAAGTCTTCTCTGATACTCTGCTGATTCCATCTCCCCATCCATGGCCAAGTAACACCAGGTAACACTTACACCTGTCTGGATAAAATGAATCACTGCTTCCCTCATGTCAGGATTTTGCAATCCTGCCCTTAGGCGGCACACACAAGGGCCCTGTAGGGTCCTGCCTTTAAACCAGTTTATATCAAAGTATTCTCCAGCACCTTACGCATCTTGGTCCACATGACACGTAAATCCTGTTTCTACACCACCATCCTAATGCATTAGGATCCATTGAGTTCCTTTTTTTGCAAACCTCTCCTTGATCACACTCTAGAGGTTGAATTCTGTTCAATTCCTGAACCCTACAGCTACTGAACAACACATACATGCTTTCAGGTCCATTCTCTCTCTCACAGATCAGATATCCATTCCATTCCTGGTTTGCATGTATCCCTTCTTGTGCCTTCTGACTTTCCTAGTTTTTCCCTTCTCAAACTTCAGTGCAGCCTTCTCTCCATTGGTGGACCTCTGATTCCCAGAAACTGGTCAACTTATCACACTTGGCTCTGCCTGTGCACCTCTGATCCTCCCATGAGCTTCCAGATATTTCTGCCCTGTGAGCTCAGGGCTCAGGTTGTGCGCAACCAGCTTTACTGCTGAGACTCTGCGCAAGCCAGTGCTGTCCCGCTGTTTTGCTTTAAGGCTTTGCTTTGAGCATTCTTCATTATTTGTTCTCCCAGTACCTGTTTTGCGACTGTAGCTTCTCTGTTCTCATTTCCTTGTTGGTAATTCCCTCTGTCTCTGTTGTATTCCAGTATTACTAGTTCTTCCAGTCCTGTCCTTGTTTTTTTGCTAACTTCTAATCTTGTATTCCAGTGCCCCTAATTCAGTCTGCATACTCCCACTCCTGTCCTTGTTTGTGTAAATTGTGTAAATTATGTGTTTCAGTGTTCCTTGTCCTGTATACTTCCAGTCCCGTCCTCTTCCTGTTTCTTGGGACCCAGCCCTGCTTTTTCCTGAGACCGCTTTCTGTGTTCATTTGGTGGCTGTCCGTTCCCATTGTCTTCTCTAGTTCTTATTTTGAAAACGTAGTTATTGTTACCAGAGAGTGCCAGTGAGTTCTGAGGCTCGGTGCCATCAGTGCTCTTCTTCTATAAAAACTGCTGGTTAACAAGACTAACTTCAGCTCGCCTTAGTACTAGATATTGTTCCGATGTAGACAGATCATTATTTTGCACAGACCACAAACTATCATTCATGTTAGTTTGTCGATTGTTCTTCTGCTTTGTACTCTCCTGTTGCCTTCCAATTGCTCCTTGTATTGGTTTGTTTTGTCTTTCTAGTTTTGTCGTTTGCGGGTAATACCCATGTCATGTCCAGTGTCTTAATCCCAGTCTCTTCCAACCTGCTTCAGTCTCCAGCTTCTGTCCTATCCTTCTTCCAGGTTTCCAGGTACCCCTTGTGTGTGCTGAATTCCTTAACCCTGCGGACAGCAAGTTCTCCCTTTTTGTTAGTCTACTCCCGGGGTCAGGAGAGGTCCTCACAACTTCAGAGTAATACTGTCCCGAACTCTCTGAAAATCTACCTTGTATGTCCTCTAATAAAAAAGACTGATGGTGACCCAGCCAGTACTTTGCAAAATTATTTGATAAATGTTTGGCAGTTCAACTCGATTAGCATGTCAATAACAGCCAACTGATAGGGCCTTTTTAATCAGATGATAGAGCTGCTCAGAGCACCAAAACAAGCCTCATTAACTGTTATATTACGTTATGTTATGTCAAGAGCAGGTGTGGGTGCCTGGCCCTGCCTATGGCATGTTGGGTAATTAAAAAGCCAGGTCTACAGCTTCTTGCAGAATTCAAGAAGAGAGGAGTAGGCTCTGATGAGGAGAGGAAGGTCGTCCCACACTTTAGGAGCAGTGTAAGGGAACGCTCGCCCTCCGGATCTGGTTCTGTATATGTGTGGGCTCTTAGATCAAGAACCGAATTACTACTGACCTGTGTATGAATCCTGAAGTGCTGACATGGATTACCAACTCTGAAGTCTGTTCCCATCTCCCTACATGGTGTAACCACACATTCACCAATGACATCGCAATGAAGGGTGAGTATACCTGTGGGGGGAAGGGATCTCCATTGAGAAACAGAAACAAGGAAACAGTGGATCCTGGAATCTTGTGGGGTTCGAAGTATCCAAACTTGCTTGATCAATATTCGGTGGAAGGATTTGTCTTAATAAGAAGTAACCGAGTTAAGTATCAAATAACCATCTAACATCTTGTCTTCCTTACTCTGAATTTGATAACTAGCAAATTCCTGGTCACTAGTGATTCACTCAAATAGTCCCTCAACACTGATTGTAGATATTGGTGTGTTCCTAAAAAAAATAAAGAACGTATGTATATGCATATGCTAAAATGAAAAATAACCATTCACTTCTGAAACTCAGCATTCATATAAAAACGGATTTTACCTGAGTACAGCCTGATACTATCACACAATACTGTATTCTCCAACATTATGAGGCGTCTGAGTGACTGGGCAAGCATAAGTATAGCGGCATTAGTGAACCTCTCGAAAATATTATTATTTGCATCCATAATTATCACCTACTAATTTAAAAGAGAAGCCCCCTCAGAAGAACATTTCCTGCAATCTCTCGTTTCCTTAAAGGCCAAGTTGAAGCATTACAGGAAGAAGAGGGTTTGCAACTTCCTTTCATTCTAAGGATGTAAGCCAATCACAAATATTTACAGCCCAAAGTGCCTGTACCCAATAGAAATGGAAAGTTTCTGGTCTACTTGCAGTAAGCTTGCATTCGTTCCCTGAATAGTGAGTTTGTGAGAAGTCCTGAAAGGCAATCCAACTACCACAAGGTCTCTCAGAAACACAAGTCAGAATGAGCCAGGAAACGATCAAAGACATAGAGCATAGAGTCTGTATGACAAACTGAGCATGCACCCTTTGCATCACATCCTCTTTATGGTGTCTGGCTTCTGCGAGGCCGCACGCTCGCGATAATACAGAAAGTGAAACCTTCGCCCTATTAGACTGTTTACAAAAAGTATGTCTTAACTCCTTCTTTGTTAGGACTTCCACCCAATGCTAAGTCTTCTTTTGGCTATTTGGAGTACTTCTTGCTTAGGCCCCATAACTTTTGGTCCACATTAGGTATTCACGCCAAATTTGCATCCTTGTTTTCCAACATCCTGGGAATTCTAAAGGTACCCAGGGTTTGTGGATTCTCCAGGAGGGAACTGATAAATTAGCCAAAATATGGTGGTTTTGGGAAAAATTGGGAAACAGTGCTGCAGAAGAAAGTGTCTGTTCTTTTCCCTGCAGATGGCACTGATGAAGGATTTGTGGTGCTAAAATCACCATCTACTCAGCTTTCAGGAACAGGCATACTTTAATCCGAAAACCAAATTTTTCAATGCAGATTTTACATTTTACTGGGACAATGTCAATTTTTCCTATTTTTTTGTGCTTTTAACCTCCTTCCGGATAATGGTATAAATGGGTGCGAAACCAATGGTGGATCCTGGAAAGCTATACATTCCTGAAAAATGTAGATACAATTCTGAATTCAGCAAAGGCTCATTTGTGTAGGTCCTTCAAGGTTTCGTATAGAAAGTAACGGTTGAAAGATAAAAAAAAATTGCTATTGAGGTAAAAAAAGAATAGCCATTTGTGTCTACATTTTCATCTGTAGCATTTTCTAAGTATGGCAGATTTTAAAAAACAATTCACTGTTATGTCCGCTGGACCCTTCTGGTTGCAGATATATATAAGGCTTGTAGGTTTCCAAGAACGCGAAGTACCCAGAGTCAATAACTGAGATGCACCTTGCAACGGTTTTTCATTGTGTACTGGGTATACAGCAATTCATTTGGTAAAATATAAAGAGTGAAAAAAGGTATCAATGAAACCTCTGTATTTCTGCAATGTATGGATATGGAGTTTAGAAGCAGTGGTTACTTGCACATCACAGAATTTGTGAGTACTCATACTAGCATGTGAATTAAAGGGCATTTCTCAAAATTACTTCTTTCTTACACACTGGCTTACATTTGGAAGGCGCAAAAGCAGAGAAAGACAATTGGTAATAACACTTGTTCTACTATTCTGTATTTCCCCCAATAAAAATGGAACCTCACTTGTGTGGGTAGGCCTAGTGCCCATGACAGGAAATGGCACAAAATGCAACGGGGACACATCACATTTTTCCACGGAAAACGGACCCATTTTTGCAATGTGCCTAGTTGTGGATTTTGGGCCCTCGCTCAGCCGGCACCTAGGGAAACCTAGCAAACCTGTCCATTTTTCAAAACTAGATGCCTAGGGAAATCAAGGATGGGGTAACATGTGTGGCTCTCACCAAGTTCTGTCACCTAGTATCCCTTGCAAACCACAAAATGTGTCCAAAAAAAACAAATTTTCCTCAAATTTCTGTGATGGAAATTTCTGGAATCTGAGGGGAGTCACAAACTTTCCTTCCACCCAGCATTCCCCCAAGTCTCCTGATAAAAATGGCACCTGACTTGTGTCGGTGGGCGTAGTGGCCGCGACAGGAAATGGGAAAGAATACAACGTGGACACATCACATTTCTCCACTGAAAATTTACCCTTTTTTTACAGTGTGCCTAGCTGGGGATTTTGGCCCTAGCTCAGCCGGTACCTAGGTAAACGCTTTTCTCTGTGTTGGTTGCTGTAGACTGAATTTTGCTTTGCAGTACGTCTAGAAAACAAACTCAAGATGATTAATTCCACTGGTAATAGTCGCAGATACAGGTAGACAGACATATGACAGTTTGCACTAACACCTATCTGAGTGTATAGGCTTTACAAATCTAGATAATCAAACATCAGTCCTTTACAGCGAATTAAGGTTCAATTAATGGTTCCTAGGCTTAATCAGCTGCCATCTCCTGAAATCATAAAATACACAGCATTTCATTACTCTAGCTATGAGTCACTCTGCAATAATTAATGTCTTGTACTAATGTACTAATAACAACCTTAATATGAGCCCTTGATCATATTTAAACAACCCGCTGCTGAAAACAATAATGTATTTTCTTTCCTCTAGAAGAAGAATATAATTGTTGACTTCACCAGTCCTTTTCAACAGGATTCCATCAGATAAGTATTTCTTCCTTGTTTTTTAGTACAATTCCTAAATGTTACCAAAATGTATAGGTTCCCACTTGAATAATGTCTTTTGATTGTCTTTTGCAGGTTGCCAGCAGATTACTGTGCACAGAAGCAGGGAAACTGGCGACCTGATGGAGAAGAGAGAAACCCCCCTATGAAGAAGCTGAGTGCTCGGGAAGAATGTGACAAGAAGAGGATGGAGCCTCCACATAGGTCAGTACAGGGAGAGGGAAGCTGACGACGAGCAATTGTCATGGTGCAGCGCGTAGCCTTAAGGGCTACGCGCTCTACCTTAAAGGGGCCGCCACATTATGCATGCAATGGCCAACACACACAGACTGGTTGGATTTGGCACAAGGAAAAGTGATGGTTCAATATATAAATTTAATTAACAAGAGATTTCACAAAAATGTAATGCACTGTTAATAACTGAAAGCTAAAAAAAACGGAACCAATGACTCACAGCTCGTGAGCTGGGAAGCCGTAGTAGGGCACTAACCGCTTTACAAGCCATTCACACACCTTTCATACATTACGCACACAAGATCATCTACACCGCCAGCTGCGGGCCCAGCACAATACAACACTCACATCAACAAACAGTGCAATTCAAGAGCCCATCACTTTCATAAGCCCACATGCCTGACACAGCAATCACACCGACTGGCGGCTGACAGAGCATGTGGACTGGTGTATGGCTAGCAGTCTGTGTAGTGACCAGCAGCAAGACACTACTCACACACCACCAGCCAAATGCCAGCAAACACACACACCACTAGTCTAGCGCTAGTCCATACACACCCCTAGCCAAGTGCCAGTTCATGCACACCACTAGCCAAGCGCCAGTCAATGCACACTGCCAGCCAAACCCCAGTCCATGCACACCGCCAGCCAAGCACTACTCAACGCACACTGCCAGCCAAGTGCCAGTCCAGGCACACCACCAGCCAAGCACCAAACCACGCACACTGCCAGCTAAGAACCGGTCCATACACAACTCATGCCAAGCAGCAGTCCACACACACTGCCAGCTAAGCACCAGTCCATACACACCTCATGCCAAGCACCAGACCACGCACACTGCCAGCTAAGCAACAGTCCATACACACCTCATGCTAAGCAGCAGTCCACGCACACCCCCATCACTTTTTTTTAACAAAAAGGAAAGCACACACCAATTGGAAGTAAATACAAAACAAGAACTACAAACACAACAGCTCTAACTAAATACATCACACTAATGTCAACCATGAAATCTGAACAAAAAATATAAAACAATACAAACCAGTCAGTTTACTTTTATGCTCATGGTCGCTCACAAAAACTCTGTTGTGTGTGGTACAATTGAAAACATGTGGGCATACATAGCCCAGATTTAGAAGGACAGTTGTGGCAGTACATACAACTCTCTCCTCGCATACAGACTTTAAATCTCCTACTGGGAAAGTCTTTTTCGGCGTGGGAGGAATGTGATCAAGACAGTGGCGATCTTTTAATCTAGCCACATGCTCCACCATTCCAACTCTAGGAACCCTCGCCTGTTCCACTAGAACAAGGCTGCCTATCACAGACTGCTGAAACTGAACAAATGTCATCGTTGACTGGAGAGAACAATCCTTGGATATAACAAAAGTATTAAAGGTTGCTAAGTGGATAAATGGATAGCCAACTTCTTATACCAAATGTAAGCCTTGCCAACAGCAGTGTAAGGTTCCAACCTCTGATCTACTCTATCTACACCACCTGTGTGCTTATTGTAGTCTGAAATGCACACAGGTTTGCGCACTTCGGCTACATGACCCCAGTCACAGGTGAAGTACATAATTATAGACATATCCAGTCCTATGCTCAGGCAGCACATACATATTAATTCCATAACCTGCCCTCTTACTAGGAATGTACTGCCTAAAAACCATACACCCCTTGAACAGGACCAAGAACTCGTCCACAGCTATTTTTTTCCTGGAACATACATCTCTAAAAACCGATCTACAAAGTGATCACGGAAAGGCCGAAGCTTAAAAAAGATTGTCACAATGAGGGTGATCTTGTGGCAACGCTGAAGCATTATCAACAAAATGCTGCATCCGAAGCAGAAGCAAATACTGTTCATGACTCATGGTTGCAGGAAAGTTAGCCGTAGCCATCAAGGGATTAGTAGATCACTATGAAGACAGCCCATCAAAAGTTAAACCCCGGAACTTCTTCAACTCATTCAGATTTAGACAGTCCACCGGGTAGCTCTAGAGTAGGGCTTAAGTCTGACAGTGATGTCCCTCAAATACTGTTCAGCTTATAAATTAGTCTGGTCAACAATCTCATCCAAAAATATATCGTACATAAACAACTGAAAGAAATGTAGAGGTAAAATGTTTATCAATATTCACTCTACGCCCACCTACACCAGTAATGGCAGGCAACTCCAGCTGCACCATGTTTGGGCCAACCCAGAGTTCACCACTTCCAATGGGAAGGCTTTCAGCCCCAGTCTACAATCCAGGTGCCTCTTTCTGTACCATCGACACATCAGTGTCCTCTTCTAAAGCAGGCAGCTCTTTTGCACTGAGAGTGGCTTCATCATCAGATAATCCCTCTCGGGCAGAAAATTCAGTGCCAGAAACCTGCACTGCCTCCTCTGCCTCAGATGCAGACTCAATCTTATAATCGTGGTCAGAGGATGATACAAAAAGCATTCCTACTACCTGCTGAGCTGTAATCCTGCGGATAGCCGTAATCCTTACTAATAAAAGTAACTTGAAAAATAAGTCACCAATAACCAACACTGTGTAACAATAGTAATAAACAAAGTGTGGCCTTATCACAAAGACCTATTTACTCAAAAACAATAACCCTCACTTGCCAGAGACAGCTAGACTCACCAGCACCTAGTCTGCACAGACACAGCAACCACCAATGACATCCCACTGGAAAGGAAAACCAATAAAAAATTACACACAAGGCAACACAATACACATCATGACAAATCCAAGAAGAATTTCACACACAATAAAACAGAAGCTAAAGATGCCCCTATTATTACACCATTCACAAAAACACCTTCATGCAGGGAAGCAATTCTCGTTTAGAGAAAACAGCACAAAAAAAAGTTTGCCTACCAAACACATGCAACTACACAACCTGCAGATCTACCAATGTCGACAGTGCAAGCAGGAGTCTCCGCAAAGGGTATCAAAAGCTTTGCACTTGAATAAAACATTAAAATCACAAATGTAAATGATGACAAGAAATAAAACAGTTAACCTGATAAAACGCTACCCATCACCACCCAAATGCCAGTACACACACAGTCATCTAAACATCAGTACACGAAGACCGAAACTTTACCTCTTGGTGGCAGATTGGGGTAAAAATATGGCCAATCTGTCCTCGGGGGAGGGGCAGAAAACAGCTCAAAGTATACCAATTAATTTTCCCACTAAAGGGCCCCATGGAGCCAGCCACCCAAAAAGAAAATCCCTTGTGTCTAGTGGGTTGTCCAAGGGGTTGCTCCCCACAAATTAAAAACAAAAATCCCTGGTGGCCTAGTGGGCTTTGACACCTTCGGGGGCAGATCGGCTGAAAAGATGGCTGATTTACCCCTGGTGGGGCGAAACACAGAAGAAACATGGCCCCCCATGGAGCAATCCTTGCCTAAGGGGGCGCTGCCTTATTTTGCTAAAAGATCCCTGGTGGCCTAGTGGGTGGGTTTTGAACTCCCCCTCCCCCCGGGGGCAGATTGTCCCAAAAAAATGGATGGTCTTCCCCTTGGAGGGACCAAGACACGGAAAAAACATTGCCCCAGGAAGCAACCCTTGACTAATGGGTCGTTCCCTTATTTTGCCTAAATAAAAGATCTACCCCGAGGGGACCAAAACACGGAAGAAACAATGTCCCTAGAGAGCAACTCTTGCCTAAGGCGTCACTCCCTTACTTTTCCCTACGTAAAAGATCCCTGGTGGCGTATTGGGCTTTTGCCCCTTCCCAACCCCGGGGGGGGGGAGGTGCAGATCAGCCCAAAAAATGGCTGATCTACCCTCAGGGGAGGACGAAACACAAAGAAATATTGCTCATGGGGTCGTTCCCTTACTTTTTCCCCCCAAAAAAGGTCCCTGCTGGCCTAGTGGTTTTGACCCCCTTGAGGGGCAGATCGGGCGAAAAAGTGGCTGATCTATCCCCAGGGGGTCAGAAACACGAAGAAACATTGCCCCCCAGGGACTGACCCTTGCCTAAGGGGTTGCTCCCCTACAAACACAAAAAAAAAATCCCAGGTGGCCTAGTGGATTGATTCCTGCTCTGCGCCTGCGGGGCTCACTCACGATTGCAGAGCAGGAATCAGTTCAAAACAGGCACGGGAAAGGAACAACTCTTTTCTTTACCCCTGTGTCTGTTTTCAAAAACAAATCCTCCCCCTGGCCAGGGCTGGACTAGGAACCAAAGCAGCCTCACCAATATTGTCAGACAAACCTCCGCATGGAGGCTGAAAGCCAGAGTGAGTAGATTATGATGGCTTGCTGCTTTTGACACTGGGGGCCGATATTGCAGCATGTTTGCAAAACTGGCCCTCAGTAACAAAACCAGTCCTCATCCTTCCAGCCTTCTAGAGAAAATTCCTGATGCCCGTTAAGGCCAGTCAGGCCCTGCCCCTGACCCCCTCCCCCCCCCCCCCCCCTGGAGACACCGCACTGAGGCAGAAATGGCTTCCCGCACAGGCAGCTGCATGTGATGACGTTGGCTCACCCAACGCAGTGTGGTGGGAGCACTGGGGGTGGCAGGGGAAGCATTTCCGCTGCCCTCCCTGGCGGGGAGTGGGAATGGGTGACCCCCAGGGGGTGCTAACGCTTCCCGTGGGTGGGTGCTGGGACGCAACGGCTCCATCCTCGGCACGCAAGGGGCTAGTGTTGTTTTTTTAGAATTACGACAGTAACATTGGAAGTGTCTCCCTCCAACTCTTCAAAAGAGGGAACTCCTAACCACTAGGGGATCCTGAATCTCAACTACCACACTATCACGAAGGTACGTATATTACGGTAAATGTAGATTTACTGTTCTTAACTCTACATCAATGTTCTTTAATCATATTTATAATATATCATCAAGGTACATCGATGTGGAGTTCAGAATGTACGGTAGGATGATACTTTAAACTCAATATTTTAGTAAAACACGGTCCACCAGTGTTGCTTGACCTACCCTCTGTGTTTACTATAACTTACGGTATCCTTCTTACTCAGCCATCAGAACTCCTGGGCCTTGAGGCCAGGGCTGTCAGATGGTTCCAGTCGCACCTTGTGACCAGATTCCAGCAAGTGTAAATCGGACACTATACTTTACAACTCCCTCCCCTGCTTTTCGGTGAGATTCAAGGCTCCAGACCGGGCCCACCTTGCTTAACCTTTGAGTTGAACCAGTTGTTTACCTCCACCTGAAACACTGCGTCTCCTTCCACCAGTGTGCAGGTGACACCCGGGAATACCCGCACATGGGAGACCCCAAAAGCCTCCATAACTATCATGATACTGGAACTAAAGTTCAACACTCCGGAAGCAGAATTGCTTCTCTTCCCCCCAAACAAAACTGCAAGCACCCTACTGAGAGGACCGAACACTGAAACAAAACAACTTCTGGAAAATCCCCAGGTGTCACATCTGACTTAAAATTACATTTGAAAATTCACAGAATCATATGCAATACAAACATTTATTTTCAAGATCAGATCTGAAGATGTCATTCCAAACCACGGGCCTATCTAGCACTGAAACCTGAAAGGCTCTACTCACAGAACTCCCTGAGACTGACTTTCTCCCATAAAACCAATCCTGAACTCTGCTGCCTCTTTCACTTCTAGAAATAGGAAATGTGACCATGAACCTGCGGCCCAGGCGTAATTAAACAAGCTACCCATAGAGGCAAGAAAAATATAAAACACTGCCTGCATCACCTACAAGGCAAAGCATAAAAAATACCGCGACAAATCTGGACAAAAAAATGGCCCCAGCTGGAGGAAGCAAATGCATAAACTGCAATCTTCCTGTGTGCAAACAAATCCACTGCAAAGCGTGTCTTCTCTAGCAATGCCCCAGAAATCAGGGACTCCCTGACAAATAGGATATACACGGCTTCCTCTTTCTCAGTATTGAAAGTGGCCGTAAAAACAACCTTGCTAAATGCATGTCCCAGTTAAACTGTCCTCTGTTGGCCCTTCCCTGCAGACATGGCTGGTGCAATGTAGCTCTAAGACCTTAGAAAGACTGCTCTATGTAGACCTCGTGTTAACACTAGAACAATATGTTTCCGTTTAAACATCTATATAATATAAGAAGTGCTCTAGCACCAGTTTTCAGAATCCCAAACTCTGCAAAAAAACGAAATAAATAAAAAAAAACATCCGATTGTAATTCGGTATTTACCCACAATACTGTGGGGATGGCTGGCACGATTAACGTAGATGAGCAATTCCTGTCGTTTTTAAGGTCATTCTTAGTAGCAGTTTCACTTTTATGCACCTCTTCATATGGGCCACTAGATGGCAGCAGCACAGTATATCTTATTGTGAAGAGCTCCTCAAAGTAGGAAACAATCCATATTTATTGTACAGTATTTATAAATTATTATTGCTCCTGGCAAGGTGTTGAAGCGCTTTGAGGTGGGATCATTAGTGAAAGGTAAGGAAGGTATGTGTGAACATGGAGCTGACTGGTGGGGTGACTGGACAGGGCAGAGGAGACTAGGTACCGGTAAACTGCAGAGCAGGGGTCTCCAACCGTTTCAGTAAGAAGAGCTACTTATGTTAAATGAAAATCATCCTGAGCTACTACTATTGCTAGTGTTGTAATAGTGACCGTATCAGCCAAGATCACATTAGTGGTCACCATGTGCAAGACGCCTAGCAGTGATGACCTCAGTGCATCAGGCAGGGTTGCCAGAAGAAAGGCTTTATCAATTTGGATTGCCTCTACATGGGTAAAACATAATTTCTAAAGTGGCAATGCCTTTGGTACCAAGTTTATAATATTAGTAATGTCACCCAAGCACCACCTGATCTATCACTCAAATATCAGCTTCAAATGTATTTTGGAAATTAGGATGTCTGAAAATGCGCACATTTTTGTCTAGAATACACACCATTGAATTTAGGTCAACATATATCAATTTAATCAAGCAAAAACTTCTTAGTTAGTAGGCTGGGCTGCATACATGAGAGCTACTAATGGGTAGCTGGAGAGCTACCAGTAGCTTATGAGCTACTCTTGGAGAAGCTGGTTGCAGAAATACAATATAGACAGTAAGACAGACACCAGGGCCGGCTTTACCGCTGGTGGCACGCAGTGCAACAAACTTTTTGGCACCCCCACCACCCCTTCATTTTACCTCCTCAGATTCCCTCGCTACTGTCCAGCAAAAGTACCCCTCATTTCTCCTTTGACCCTACCTCAAATATATTACATTTGATTTAAAGCACTGGTAAAGGCTGACATTACTAATCTACTCAGCTATCCACGTAAAATACAGATCAGTTCTTTGCAGCAGGCATATTAACCTACTGTGCTACTTTATGGCAGTCAAAACTGCCAAACCTCCATCTCTCTCTTTAGCAGAAACATTAATCACCAGAGTTGCAACATTTTTATTGCTGCCTAATAGCGGGACACACAAGGAACTCTGCAGCAGGAGCTTTTAAATAATAGGTTATTGCTGAATCAACACCCCCCAGAGGTCAGTGTCGGTCCTCCAAGTCAGCACCCGGTGCAGCTGCACCTGTCGCACTGCCCTAAAGCCAGCCCTGGCACACATGCATGTGACTTACAGTAGACTGCACTCAGAGAGAGGAGCATAGCTGCCGCATTTTTACTCCTTATGAGTGGCATTTCCATGGTTTCAGTGCACTTGTGAGTAACATTTAACTGCCAAACGTGTGAAACTTAGAGTGACACTTTATCGCAAGTGAATCTAAACAATGAGGTGTATGGAAGGGATAAATATCAGAATTTACACCCTTTTGGGCAATGAAAAGCTCTAAAAATATCTTAAAATTGCTGCAAAATTGCTGAAATGGAAGGTTATCAATGGTTTTATGCTGAACATTAAATCTTCTGCACATTTTGTGCCAGCCTGCTTTATACTGTGTGTAATATTATTTTAAAACAATGTTGCAGGCTGGGACCTAGTATCACTATAATACAGAAGTCACTATCAACCACTGCTCCACTAAGATCAGAATTCTGTTCCTTTCTGGCTACACACAAAGACGCAAAACTGCGCTAACGCAGTTTTGCGTCAAAAAATTAGCGCCGGCTAACGCCATTCTGAAGCACCATGCGGGCGCCGTATTTATTGAATGACGTTAGCCGGCGTTAGCCGCCGGCGCCGGCTGGTGTGCGTTAAAAAAAACGACGTACACCAGGCAGCGCCGGCGTAGGGGAAAATGGAGCTTGGGCGCCAAAAAATGGGGCAAGTTAGGCTGAGGCAAATTTTCCGCCGCAACCCGATTTGCGCCATTTTTTTTTTACTCCCAACTCCCATAGAAAGGACTCCTGTCTTAGCAAAGACAGGAGTCATGCCCCCTTGCCCAATGGCCATGCCCAGGGGACTTCTGTCCCCTGGGCATGGTCATTGGGCATAGTGGCATGTAGGGGGTCACAAATCAGGCCCCCATATGCCACCCAAAAAAAAAAAAATTATACTTACCTGAACTTACCTGAGGTTTCCAGGGATGGGTCCCTCCATCCTTGGGTGTCCTCCTGGGGTGGGCAAGGGTGAAAGGGGGTGTCCCTGGGGGCATGGGAGGGCACCTCTAGGCTCCTTCCGAGCCCACAGGTCCCTTAACGCCTGCCTTTTGCAGGCGCTAAAAAACGGCGCAAAAGCGGCCGTACGTCATTTTTTTTGACCCGCCCACTCCCGGGCGTGAATTTTGCCCGGGAGTATAAATCCGACGCACATGCCTCGGAGTCAATTTTTTAGACGGGAACGCCTACCTTGCATATAATTAACGCAAAGTAGGTGTCCACGCTAAAAAATGACGCAAACTCCATGGACTTTGGCGCTAGACGCGTCTAACGCCAAAGTATAAATATGGAGTTAGTTTTGCGTCGCAATTGCGTCAAAAAAAACGATGCAATTCCGGCGCAAACGGAGTATAAATATGCCCCAAAATCTACAGTGATTGCAATAATCAATTGAGGTTTATTTTTTTTAATAAAAAAACTTTAATCGGTTGTAAAACCATAAAAATGATTTTGTTCGCAAATAAAATAAGATGTGTTATTTGTATATGTGTAATGCTTGTTTCTGTATTTTTTGTGTATTGTTTTGCAGTTTGACAAAGTTAAACAAAGTTTAGGCCTGGGTCCCCAGCTTTAAGTAAAGATTCAGTGGGGAGGTCCCCGGATTCCAGTAATGATTCAGTGGGGGCCCCAAGGTTCTAGTAATGATAAAGAGGGAGTCTACAAAAGTCAAAAGGTTGGGAACCACTGGCCTACATATTGGAATGATCCAGCTTTTCCGAGGTCAGGTGTAGCCAGGGCAGAAGAAGATACAGTGCGGTACAGATTCGTCTGTCTGCATGCACACCGGCACAAGGTACTTTTACCAACCTTATATTGCCATTTTGAACTAAAGGATAAGAGTGGTAGAGCGCCGTAAAGGAATTTCAAGAACAAATTTCTGCCCCCTGGAGAAGACAAATCATCAAGAAATGGCTCAAATTCAATATGCGGTTTGACCCCAATTTGAGAGAGCGCCATGGTTCGCATTTGTCATATCCTGCTCCAGCTTCCAAAAGCAATCTTCAAGAGCCTCCCTGCGAAGTGGTGAGGAATGGCTAGACCAATATTCACCAAGGCTGAGATCTGTTAAAGTGGTCTTCACATAAATAGCCATTTAATTCTGCGAGATTTATCTAGTTCAACTACTTCTTTGAGACCTTGATGACAGTCATCCAGAGTCGGTGTGTGTTTAAGCCTGCGTCAGAGGGTGTAGGTGAGTCTTAGAGACCACCTGCGAGAGGCCCATATCTCACAGCAATGGTAATGAGGGAGTACTTTTAGGGAGGCGAACAAGGGCCCTTTTACAGTTGTTTTCTGCTACACTCCGTTCGGCTGTGTTTGAATGACCTCAGATCTCTGCCCCATATAATGCGCTGGCCTCTACCGTAGCCAGGTAGACTCTTAAAATAGGTGAAAGGTGCTTGGTTTTGCATGTCTTGTAGGATCTAAAAATTGCTGTTTGCGTGATGCAAGAGGCTCAGGACACTTTTCTTAACCTGTGAGATCCATGACATATTCTTGGTTAGTGTAATTCCCAGGTAATTAAACTCAGAGACTTTGTCTAAGGGTGTTCCATCAAGGAGAATGGCGTCTCTGAAGGACCTATGCAGGTTAATGGTCATAAATATAGTTTTAGCATGAATGATGACCAGCCCTCTTTCAACACAAAATGCCCCAAATCTATCCATAGCATTTGAAGGCCAGCCGGGGTTTTGGAAATTAAGAGTATCATCAGCAAATAGAAGCAGGAGGACCTTCCTGCCCACCAACCTCGGGACATCACACAAACAAAAATAAAATGGTTCAAAAATGGCAGAACTACTACTCTCTGAGGGCTCATATGTCGTATTGAAATCTACCACTACAATTAGATGGTCATGTGTAGCAAAGGAGTTCCTATGATTGACAACCTGAGTATGGTCTGCGATTCACTTCTACCACCCCACAGTTCCCTCTCTTATAGACATTATAAAAATAAAATGTGGGAGAATTTGCTCCATTGACAACGATGCCTTGAATGACATGGGACAGCTGGTCAAGGGGGCGGAGTTTGACATTCAGTGCAGTGCAGACTTAGATTAGGAGCCCACCTGATGGGCCACCCTTCTTTTGACATGCTGGGGTGAAAAAAATTAACAAACCCCGATCTATGGACAGATTCGATGCTCCAGGTTTCTTGTAAACGCCTTATGTCAAATTGATCGATAAAGGCTCCGCACTCAGGATCTTTGAGCTTGGATTTAATGCCTGTCGCATTCCAAGATAACAAGTTGGTTATGGTAAGAGATGAGGTTTGGGAGTCAGGGGAGGAGCTTGGAGATGAGGGAATCCTATCAAGGACATTGAGCGCCCTCCTCCATTGGTTTTGGCCTGCAAGCGGTAGCTCCGTTTGGACTGAGTGGCCCGATGCCTCCTTAGGTTCCCAGTCAGTCCACCATTGATGTATCCGAAAATGAGGTGGGGTGGGGGGTTAGCTGCAGATCACCACTCAGAGGGGAATTTAACTTAAACTGGATGTAAGTGCCGGGGGGATCTTTACACAGTTCCAGACCAACAAGCACAACCACTATAGTGTTAGATCTAAATATTATCCTAATAAAAGCAGGAGGCCCTTATTTATCTGAAATAACATCTGGCGTGTACAATATCAGAGCGTATGTTGGAATAAAAATTTCATAGTGACCTTGTGACAGGCTATACGGTATAAACCAGACTGACACGACGTAATCGTGGTGAGTATATAGAATATTTATTTTTATCTCAAGGTCTCTGGTCTCTTTATTGCAAAGTCTTTCACAAGGGTACGTGTTTCTAGATATGGCTCTTCACGTCTGGTCGTTCTCCGGACCTTCTCGTATCAGGCGTTCATTCCCTCCGTGTCTGGTTGGCTCTCGGGGAATACCGGAAAAATAAACAAAACCCTAGGTTACGTCCTTGGACTCTGAGGGGTTTTCCCGTGTCACCCAAACAGAGGGGGAAGGTGAAGGTATAGGAAAGTGTGCGCAACACCCGTGTACCGTGCACTAACCAACTGTGGAACTATTCTGCTATAGTGCTCCCAAAACTTGAGGAATTAGATCTGCCCTCTCCCCAAACAGGGCTGTTTCTGTTTCCTCCCCTCCTCCTGCTGCCACTCCTCTCTCCCAGCACCCTTCCCCGTATTTTCTCCCCTTATTGCCTCTGTTCCTTTAAAAAGGAACCGTACCTTGCTAAGCCACGACCCTCCGGGGTCGTGGCTGGCTTGAGGGCTCCTCGTCAGGGTCTCCTGGGCAGTCCTCTCCTTCTCGCCGCTCTCCTGGTTCTCCTTTACGCCGCTCTTCTGGTTCTCCTTCACGCCGCTCTCCTGGCTCTCCTCCACGCCGCTCTCCTGGTTCTCCTTCACGCCGCTCTCCTGGCTCTCCTCCACGCCGCTCTCCTGGTTCTCCTTCACGCCGCTCCTTTTCTCTTCCTCCCGGGTCCGGAAAGCGTTGTCCGTTTCCCTGGCAACAGGGAAACGCCTCCATGACGCCGCGATCGTTTCCCGGGAAACGGGAAGACGCGGAACTGACGTCTCGGCGTGCTCCGACCCGTCAGCTGCTGCTCCGTCCGTGTAAGTAAGCCCGGGCGCCCCATCACACCCCCCCTCCCAAGACCGATCCTGGTCGAGGATTGAGGAGGAGAGGGGAAACCGTGAAAGATAGTCCGCAGGGCCTTGGCAGGAGCCTGGTATATGCCGAACCTGGAAGGAGAAAGGCTGGAGTTCAAGGAACCAGCGAAGGATTCTAGCATTGGAATCTTTATGAGAGGCCAGCCAGGTAAGAGGAGCATGATCCGTATAGAGAACAAAAGGTCTACCTAAAAGATAATATTGCAGATTTTCTATTGCCCACTTAATGGCCAAACACTCTTTCTCAATGATGGGGTAGTGACATTCTCGGGGAAGTAATTTCCTACTGATAAAAACAATCGGATGATCCCTCCCGTCCTGATCTGGCTGGGCAAGGACCCCTCCCAGACCCACATTGGAGGCATCAGTATAGAGGTGAAAGGGTTTGGAGAAGTCAGGACATTGTAACACCGGTTCCGTGGTAAGAATGGACCGCAATGTATCAAGACTAGCCCTCTGAATCTCCGAGAAGGGGGCCAATATATTGGGAAGCGATTTTGCCAAGAGGTCTGTAAGAGGGGCTGCGAGAGTGGAGTAGGCAGGTATGAATCGACGGTAGTACCCCACTAAACCCAGAAAGGAACGAAGGTCTTTCTTTGTTTTGGGGTTTGGCGCGTTACTAATGGCTTCAATTTTTGACATTTGTGGTCGTAGTTTCCCATCACCAATGATATAGCCTAAATAGGAAATGTCAGTTTTCCCTAACATGCATTTCTTAGGATTAGCGGTCAGTCCTGCTGTTGCCAGGGTGTCAAAAACCTGACTTAGATGCTCAAGATGTTCTATCCAGGTGTTGCTAAAAATAACGACATCGTCCAGATACGCAGCTGCGAATTTAGAAAAAGGTTTGAGCAAGTGATCCATCAACCTTTGGAAGGTGGCCGGGGCTCCATGTAGGCCAAACGGCAATACCGTGAACTGGTAAAGGCCAGATTGAGTGGAAAAGGCTGTTTTCTCCTTATCTTCAGGGAAAAGAGGAATCTGCCAATAACCTTTTGTGAGATCTAGGGTGGACATGTACTTAGCTCTCCCTATCTTCTCCAGAACATCATCCACTCGGGGAATCGGGTAGGTGTCAAACAGGGATATGGAGTTAAGTTTTCGAAAATCAATACAGAAGCGGATTGATCCATCCGGCTTGGGAACCAAGACCACCGGGGAACACCAGGGGCTAACGGAAGGTTCAATTACTCCTAATTCTATCATTTTCCGTATTTCCTCCTCTATAATATGCCTTCTCGCCTCAGGGACCCGATAAGGTCTTAGGCGGATAGTTTGTCCTGGAGGTGTTCTTATTCGGTGATGGACTAGGGATGTTTTACCCGGGACATCGGAGAAGAGTCGGACGTTTTGGTTTAGCAGAGTGTGTAATTGTTGTTTTTCAGATATAGATAGGGAAGGGTTAATATTAGGTCTTATCTCTTGTGGGGAATCCTCGCCTGGACATAAAGCGATATCTAATGTCTTGTAGGGAGACAGGAAACGCCCCATCTTAACGGTCTCCTGGTCCTCATCTATGGGTTCCCATTTTTTTAGAAGGTTCACATGATAAATCTGGGTTTTCCTTGGATTACTACTGATTTCTAGGAGGTAGGTGACAGGGGAGACAGCTCTAATCACTTTAAACGGTCCTTGCCACCTAGCCAGTAGTTTCTGTTCGGAGGTAGGCCTCATAATTAAGACTTGGTCGTTTGGAAGAAATGTACGCAATTTACTCCCCTTATCATAGTAGTGTTTTTGTATTTCTTGGGCCTTCTCTAAATGTTGGCGTACATCTTCCCAAAGGCCCTGTAAATGGGTTTTCAGTTTATTTACGTATTCTAACAGGGGTCGCCCTTCTACTTCTTCGTTCTCCCAGGTCTCGATAGCCATATCCAAAAGTGACCGAGGTTGTCTGCCAAATACTAATTCGAACGGGCTGTGACCGGTGGACGCTTGTTCGTGGGTTCTAATGGCATAGAGAGCTAGGGGCAATTTGATGTCCCAATCCCTCCCAGTCTCATCGACTATTTTTTTTAACAGTGACTTAATAGTTTTGTTATAGCGCTCCACTAGCCCATCTGTTTGGGGATGATAGACTGCCGTTTTGATCTGAGTAATTCCCAGTACCTTACAGATTTGTTTCATCAAAGAGGACATAAAGGGGGTACCCTGGTCAGTAAGTATTTCACGGGGAAATCCAGTGCGGCTGAATACCGTTATCATAGCTTGCGCTACGGATTTGGTGGTTATGCTGGTCAGAGGCAGGGCCTCGGGGTAACGGGTAGCATAATCTACGATTACCAGGATGTAGGTATGGCCTTTTGAGGATGGAAGCAGGGGCCCTACTAGGTCCATTCCCACCCGGCTAAATGGAACCTCAATGATAGGAAGGGGCATGAGAGGGGCTTTTCTGGGTCGGCTAGGATCTGTAAGCTGACATCTAGGGCACTGTATACAATACTTTCTAATATGGGCAAAAACACCCGGCCAATAGAATTTCCTGAGGAGGTATTCTTCTGTTTTCTCCCTACCGAAATGTCCTCCCCCTGGCTGACTATGTGCGAGGAAGAGAACCTGATCCCGATAGCTCTCGGGGACTACCAACTGTTGTTTACGTTCTCCTGCCCTTGTAGTGCTGACTCTATATAATAGGTTATTGTGTATCAAAAAGTAGGGACCCACCTCATCGGTCTCCTCAACCTTTGCGTCTCTCCAGGCATTCACTAGGGACGGGTCTTCCCTCTGACTGTGACGGAAACTGATAGGGACAACTTCGGTTTCTGCTATAACCCTGATGGGTGGGTCAGTAACTTGCTCTGCCCTGTATTTGGTTCTTCCATCTCTTTTCTCGCGTCGGGAGAGTTTTTTTCGGTATGGAGGACACTCAATACTACTATTGGAAAAGGGAGCCTCGTTTAGCCATTTAGACCTTTCTTTCTGAATCTGGACCTCCTGTAACAGTTGTTGAAAATGGATATAGTCAGTGCCTATAATACATTCTTCAATCAGGTGGTTCATTATACCCATCGGAAGCCAGTCTCGATGCTTCTCCCACTCTACGGTTACGGTAACCAGGGGGTACTGTTCCTTGTCGCCGTGTATACAGCAGATGGTTACCCATCGATGGGTATTCGGATCAATTGGATCTACCAAGTCCCGTCGTATAACAGATTGACTACACCCCGAGTCTATCAGGGCAGAAAGGGAACGGCCATTGACTGTTAAAGAGTGTTTGAATTTAGTGTCGCCCCCTCCTGTACATAGAACTCGGTGTCGCGTTATTCCTATCTCCATCGGTTCTACTCCCTCGGTTTTCCTGGGACAGATCCGGGCTATATGCCCCCATTCCCCACAGTTAAAACATTGAGGGCCTTGCAGGGGAGGTGTTTCCGCCCGTCTGCGTTGGAAAGAGTCATCTACCGGAAGTCTCGGACCGGGTTTTGGGACTGGAGGGAGGGTTTTTACCGGAAGACGCGGTTGCAAGGCTCTCCCCTCGGTGGACCTGTGAAATGCACATGCTAAGTCGATAGCCAGTTCCGTGTCTACCTTAGGGTGTTGTCTTATCCAGTTTTTCGTACTGGGGGGAAGGGAGTCTAAATACTGCTCAAGGATGACTGTTTTTATGACATCGTCTCTGTTAGATCCTATCGGACCTAACCATTTCATTGCCAGATCTTGTACCCTAAAATAGAAGGTACGAGGGTCCTCATGTAGTCCCCACTTTACTTTGCGGAATTTAACTCGGTAGTATTCCGTGTCGTGGCCCACTCGTTCCAGAATGCTTTTTTTAATGTCCTGGTACGAGGTGGTACCCCCAGGATTGGCTGCCTGATATGCGGTTTGCATGAACCCGGTAAGTAGGGGAGCAATATATTGTCCCCATCTCTCTTCCGGCCATTGAGCTGAAGATGCTACTCGTTCGAAGTTAGTAAAAAAGGGATCCGGGTCTTCACCGTCCTGATATTTTTGGAGGACTGAACTGGGAACATTCGGGTGGACTTTGCTGGAAGCGATTGTCTCAGTCAACCGCTTCATCGCGGTTTCATGTACTAGTTGATTGTTTGCAAGGATAGTGGCTTGGCTTTTCAATGCCGACTGTAGGGCCTCCCTATCCTCTTTGGCTTCTCGTTGATGGGCTTCCCACACCAACTGTAAATGCCGCTGGCCTTCAGCCAACTGTTGGATCATGTTTTCCAGAGACGGGGTCTCGCTCATGGTGTATACCGTTTTATAGCCTTCCCGGGGACCAAAATCCCACTTCTGACACCACTGTGACAGGCTATACGGTATAAACCAGACTGACACAACGTAATCGTGGTGAGTATATAGAATATTTATTTTTATCTCAAGGTCTCTGGTCTCTTTATTGCAAAGTCTTTCATAAGGGTACGTGTTTCTAGATATGGCTCTTCACGTCTGGTCGTTCTCCGGACCTTCTCGTATCAGGCGTTCATTCCCTCCGTGTCTGGTTGGCTCTCGGGGAATACCGGAAAAATAAACAAAACCCTAGGTTACGTCCTTGGACTCTGAGGGGTTTTCCCGTGTCACCCAAACAGAGGGGGAAGGTGAAGGTATAGGAAAGTGTGCGCAACACCCGTGTACCGTGCACTAACCAACTGTGGAACTATTCTGCTATAGTGCTCCCAAAACTTGAGGAATTAGATCTGCCCTCTCCCCAAACAGGGCTGTTTCTGTTTCCTCCCCTCCTCCTGCTGCCACTCCTCTCTCCCAGCACCCTTCCCCGTATTTTCTCCCCTTATTGCCTCTGTTCCTTTAAAAAGGAACCGTACCTTGCTAAGCCACGACCCTCCGGGGTCGTGGCTGGCTTGAGGGCTCCTCGTCAGGGTCTCCTGGGCAGTCCTCTCCTTCTCGCCGCTCTCCTGGTTCTCCTTTACGCCGCTCTTCTGGTTCTCCTTCACGCCGCTCTCCTGGCTCTCCTCCACGCCGCTCTCCTGGTTCTCCTTCACGCCGCTCTCCTGGCTCTCCTCCACGCCGCTCTCCTGGTTCTCCTTCACGCCGCTCCTTTTCTCTTCCTCCCGGGTCCGGAAAGCGTTGTCCGTTTCCCTGGCAACAGGGAAACGCCTCCATGACGCCGCGATCGTTTCCCGGGAAACGGGAAGACGCGGAACTGACGTCTCGACGTGCTCCGACCCGTCAGCTGCTGCTCCGTCCGTGTAAGTAAGCCCGGGCGCCCCATCACAGACCTTATATAATGAACACACTTGTAAATCCGTGAATCCTCGTCCTCACATGTCCCCGGGGGTGACCTTGGGACCCTTACCATCTAAGCAGTCCCTGGGGATCCTGCTGGGGAGAGCCCTTCCTCCCTATAGGTTGATCATTAAATGCATTCTGGTTCGTCGGACGCTATTTCTTATTTCACTAAATGGTTTGGAGGATCCCAGAGGTTCAAGGGCAGGTGGGGAGATCAGAGGGAGGGGCCTATCTGGAGGTAATGTTGGCCATATATTTTGTGGGAGGTAGACAGGCCGTTGTTTCAGGTGGAGCCCCACGCTATTATATTTGTGCCTATTGTGCTCAGCAATCAGGGCAGAGTAGGGAATAGGTACGTCAAGCGCGGGGGCTGTGCGAAAGGTTGGACGTGCTAGAGATGTTAGTTTTAATTCGCCCACCTCAGCTGATAAAGATGTCTCTTTAGCCCTTAGTGTTATAATCTCCTCCTGCAGCTACCTGATCAAAGCAGAAATTCTGGTGAAATCCATACTTGGGCTATCTACAGATACCTTGTTGTTTGTTGTTCCAGATGGATCGCTCGGGAGGGCCTTCGGGTGCCTCAAGATGAGCTATTAAAGCTGAATTATTCAAGATGGGACCAGTGGGTACCTCCCCTGAGCCTGACTCCTCTCCTCGCAAAGGGGAAAGCATAGCGAGGGGAACAATATGTTTGAGGTGAGCAATGTCTGTATGTCTTGAGTAGGTAGGGCAACGGGGGAAGATGGTGGAGATGGACCGATAGGCTCACCACCTGCCAAGTTGGCAACCTGATGGTTGATGCTTATGACCGCAGGTTTGGATTTTTTCCTCTTTGAAAATATGGGGGCAACTTTATTGAGTGCTTTGGCTAAAACCTGGTTCTCGACATCCTCGCCCCCAAGTAGTGATTAAACTTCTTCGATTAGTGTGTCTATGTCATCTACAGCAGGAGAGGTATGGGGTTTGGCAAGAGCAGAGGTAGAGGTGAACTTACAGCTTTTATTTTTCTTCCCCAAAACGGATTCAACTGCTTTACTTTTACCTATGTCTAGAATTCAATAGGGACCCAAACTGAGGAATGGGAATAAGCAGAAGATAGGAGAATAACTTCTGAATCGTGGTTATACACGTGAAGCAAAGAGGTAGTATACCTCGTACAATGCTCAACACAAAAGTTCAATAACAAGTCAGGCTAAGAATGATAATCTTAAGTAGCCAATGTGTATACCACCCTTAGCCCAGCCGCCCGCCAATGTCCACCCAGTTGGTACAATGGTCGGCCCTGCCTCACGGGATCTTCCCCGTTGCTGAAGCTAGGCAAGTCAAGCAAACACAAGACCAGCAGCCTGCTGTATGTCAGTAGAAAGAAACCCTCCAGTTGGCAGAACAAGGTAAGGCAGGAGAGGGGCAGGTCTCATCCCAGAGGGATGCGGCCAATGAGAGAGCTTCAGAAATCATGAGTATGTTCTAAACCAGCGTCAAATTACACGATCACTGGCAGCTTAAAGAAGAGGGTCACACAGCTGGAGTATTTAAGCCAGGTTGGCTGTTGAGGCCCACGACTGGGCCTTCCCCTGATGGCAGATCACAGTAAGGTAAAAAGACTCTCAGCCAGCAGCCCAGGGTAGCCTTTCAGCAATCATCAACAGGTGAGTGGTTGGAGGGTCCGCCTCCCTGCCCTTGTGCTCCCTTGGACTGAGAATCCCTCTCTCTCCACTGCAAAGCTTCAGCTTAGCTTTTACGAATGCATGGAGCAGATACTGCCAGACATTATTCATAGTAATTTTTACATGACTGCAATACATTCTCTGCATGAGAGAAGTTATCTCACGGTCTCAATCTGAAATATAAATTAAGAAAAGCATGCCTCTGATCTATGTAAACTAACTTTGCTATGTTTAAGCACGTGCTGCAGAGATCAGTTGAATTCCACAGCGCAGAATGTGTAGACCAGGGGTCTCCAACCTTTTCTGTTGTAAGAGCTACTTATGTTGAATGAAATCATCCTGAGCTACTAAAATTATTAACGTTTTTTATAGTGAACACATTAGACACGTTTACATTAGTGGTATCTGCAAGATATGAGCAGTAATTACCTTAACTCATCAGGCACGCTTGCCAGCAGTAATGTCATAAAAAAATCTCCTTTGTCAATGTGGAATGCCTCTACATGGATAATATACAACAGCCACAACTGCAACGGCCCTGGCACCGAGGTAATAATATTAAAAACAGGTCTTCCCAATGCCATACGAGTTATCACTCAAATATGAGCTTTGCATATATATATTTTCAATTCAACCACTTTTCTCCAACCAATCAGCTTATAAGGTCTAAAAATACACACATTTTCCACTCAAATACACGTGTCTTAATTTTGATATACACACATTAATTCAGCTGAGCAAAAGCTTCGAAATCAGGAGACTAAGTTGCCCACAGGAGCTACTTATAGGATCTAAGATCCACATGGGGCAGGACTGGGCGCTTACCATTCGATTAGTTTCTTAAAAAAAAAAAATTAACTTCCCCTGATCTTATTTGCTACTGTAGAATAATCCTGTCATTGCTAAGCATCTGTGTCTTCCAGAGAGGCCAGACACCATTAGAGAACACATTTTTGTTTTCCACGCTGCACAAAAACACAGAAACAATATATCCATTCCCACGCGCTATACCAGGTCACTATAGCAACAAGTATGCCCCCGGCTGGCTGTAAATTGTCTGGGCCATCAGAATGCTGCAACCAGCGCCTTGCACAGACTGCTTTTGTAAAGCGGAGCACCTCATGATCTCTACAGAGTGGAGCAGCTCTATGAATGCGTGACTAATGCATTTCAGTGCGGTGATGCGGACACCAGCACTAAAATGTGTTAGTCTAACACCAGATACGTAGTACTTGGCAGTGCTGAAGGAGGCCTGCAAGGATGGAGGGTAAGGCAAGGGTAGTTTGATTTAGGGATTTAGTGAGAGGAGGCTTATTGAGATAGCATGCAATCTCAGGATGTAAAACTGTAGAAAAAGCAACATTTGCATGTGAGATAGCCTGTTGTACTGTAATATCCATGAAGCATCTGCCACTCCCATGTGGGGCGTGCAAGCGCCAATCCACACACATAGCAGGCTGCACCGAGTTATGTAACATTATGTAGATAAGACCCTATCCTGCTAGAATAACTTAAATGTAAACCTGCACAAAGCACTTAGACATGTAAGGGAACATTGAAAACATATTAATGCATAAATAAGATATGGGATTAAGTATTGTCTGCAAGAGGTCATTAAGAAAAGGCAGGCAAAGAAGTTGGATGCAATGCATTTAAGCACTGACACTTTCAAATAATGAGAAATAGTTATACATATGTCCACGTTTGCTGAGTGTCACCCAACCATTGAAAAAGCACAGAATACCAAACAGCAGATGAAATAAACACTTACTTTGTCATCAGTTGCATATTGTGAAAAATGTTTCAGACAATGATTATATGGTTCATTATATGAAGATAAGTATTTGTCGAGACTTATGGCCTGCAACAAAAGATTTTTCCCACTGCGGGAATACTGATCACAAAACCACTCTATTTGGTGCATGTGTGCATTGTCGTTGAGGCAAATTTGAGACATTTACATACATTTGCAATTGGACTGGGTGGGCCATTCCATCTATTTGCATGTTTGCTAGTTTAAATCGCCGACCTACTAGGAAGATACTTTAGCAGCCTGATGTTATTTACACTACAGGGGGGAATATAGAAGCACAGGAGAACAAGTGGTACAAGCCAGGAAGAATGATGTCTGCAACAATAGAGCCTTTAATTTGAAGACTGCGTTCGCTGTAAAAGTGAAACACTGTCACAGGGGAGAAGAGGGTTGCAGAGGAGGAACAAACAGTGGTTGCAGGGGGTCCACACCGGATGAAAAGAGCGGCCGCAAGGGGCCTGCCCCATCATTTGCCAACCATGCAGCAGTCTTCCAACATCACAATCCTCTAGTTAATTGAATGAAGACCCCTGTTGGGACACTGCCATTGAGCTATTTGGGATAATGCTTTTTGTTTCTTCAATACTTAAAAGTGCTCTGAAGTCTTCCTAATTCCCACGGAGCAGCATGAGCGTGTTATAAATGCCCAATAAATAACTAATGAGCATATATTACACTGTAAAGTACTTATGTATGTAAGACGGATTTGAACTATTTCAATTGTATTAATACAACTGCAGAAATGTATGTGGAACAGCTGTGTCGGACCCTGATATCCAAGGTGCATGAATGAATGTATGAATGAATAGTGAATGAACATGTGAAGGGAGGGGAAATTGGATGAATGGGTGGATACTGATAAGGATGGACAGATGGAAGGATGGATGGGGTCAGATTAACGAGGACTTGCTCAAAGAGTGCCATGATCTAAACCACAATTAGGATCTTCATGCCAGAAGGTTGTTCGAGTGCTGGTACCACAATTGGAATACCTATCGCCGGTGGGTGAATCTGGGCTACCCGCAAGCGAGTAGGGCCAGGGGCCAGTGGTGGTTGCTGTTTTCTCTGTGGTGGATCTTGTGGTTTGAATGGGCATTGCACAGGCTGCTTACGGGGTACAGGGCATGGACCCGGCTTAAACTGTAGACACGCATGTTTTTTAGATCTCCAGGTTGGTGAGTACTACTCTCCCTGGGGTCTCCAAAGGGACATGGGTGTCAGTGGGGTTGAAATGGTGCTGGATTCTATCAGAGTGAAATGCAGGTCTTTGCATCCTTGCTGCTAACAAGGGAGTGTGCCGGGGGGGGGGGGGGTTTACATGGGATGATTCCTGGGACACAGGTGCTTTTAAAAAACAAGTGAATGCTCCTTGTATGATGGCTCCCCTAAATGTCATCTGCCTTTATGCTGGATGGGTTTCTTGTTAACTCTTGACTAGACTAGTGAATGAATGAATTAATGGCTTTATAAAGCATAAACAGCTCCTCCAAGAAGGAGCACCCCGACACTAGGTACTGGTAAGATGCAACTAGGGGAAGCTAAAAGAGGAAGGACCTACCAAAAAGGTGGTGTTTCAGAAGGTTCTTGAATGAACCCTCTGAGGTAACGCATCAAATATGATCAGGTAAAAGGTTCCAGAGGTTCGGGGCCAGATAAGAGAAGGGGCGCTGTAGTATCCTAGGTATATATATGCAGTAATGGTATTGTCAAGGGTAGGTAGAATGTGGCAAATGTATTCCAATGTAGAATGTAACAGAGTCAGAAGAGAATGTAGAGAGGAGATGGGAGAGAAGCTTAGAGACGGTTGGAGAGTGGATGGGACCTTCTTGTGTACAATAAACCTATCCTCCTGTAATCATCTTCTGCTCTTGGACTTATTAATGCAAGCTCACGCTACTTCAGACGCCCACCTGTTCTAGTATTTTTAATCTTGGGGATGCAAAGAAGCTGTGGTTGGCTGAGCGCATTGCTCTGCTAGGAAGGTATCTTTTGATTTTATGAAAGATATTCAACTGGCATTTCATTTGAGTTGCCTTAAACATTATTGTCAGAGATTTAAACTTTATTCTTTGCTTGACGGCGTGCCAGTGAAGGCTTTTCAAGCCATTTTGGATTGATCGAATTTTAGGAATATTCCGCACCAGTCTGGCTGCCATGTTCTGAACCTGTTACAATCTGTTAAGCAATGCTTGGGGGGATCTCAGAAGCAGCACTTTGGCATAATCGAATCTGGATGTGATCAATGCATGACTAATAACCTTTCTGGTGAGGAATTTCAGAGTCTTCCTTAAAGTTTTCAGCAAGGAGAAACAGACTCCTACAGCAGCATTAAAAAATGGCTTAAATGGAAGGGCATTGTCTAGCTTAACCTCCAAATTTTCCGTACCAGTAAATGGAGCCGGGAGGAGTCCCATTTCAGTGGACCACAAATGTATCGGGTCCCATATGGAGGAGGATCCACATATCACAATTTCTGATTTTTCAGTTTAAGCAAATACATCTTTTATGCATCCAATCTGCTACTGCAGATAAGCAACCCTGAAAATTGTCTGAGACCGAGGCATTCAGATGTTTGAAGGCAAACATCAGCTGGGTATCATCGGAGTAGGACACCGCATTGAAACCCCACTCTTTAACAACAGCAGCAAGGGGGGCCATGTAGATAATAAAGAGACATTGGCTCAAGGCTGATCCCTGTGGTACTCTGCAAATTACCTCTCAATACCTCGATGTAAATGGGGGGAGGGAGACTGCTTACTTACAGTTAGAAAGAAAAGATTTGATTAATTTCCACACAGTGCGACAATTCCTGCTTTTTCCAGTCTTTTCAGAAAAATGTCATGTGACATTGTGTCAAAAGCACTGGAAAGTGTACATGCCCAATATTTCCCTGCTAGTGGCTAACTTTGTTGCATGTTTTACTGCCCGACCCACTGCTAACAAGACTTTGTCCATTGAGTTATTCATATGCATTTATAAAATCCATTTTCAGAGCATGAATTTGGTACCTCTATGACCTAAGAAAACACTTGATGCATTGAAGAAACAAAAAGTACAATTACAAAAATAATGTCATACAGCAGTAAACAAATGCAATGATTGTTTTTTTTTGTATTTATCCTGTTGTTTGCTAATTTTCCAACACTACCCACCCTTAGACCCCACCAATGTTCTAGCTTGTTCCGATGTCATCTTAAGGAATTGCCCCGTCTGGCTGCAACCAGCTATCATCTGGCTAGGCAAGTGTGCAAAAGAGCTGTTGTTTAGATGCTATAGGCACATTTTAGCTGTAGTGTTATGTGCAACTGTGTGACAACAGCTCAGTAATACAGTAATAATTAATAATAGTACTGATTGCAAAATGCCTAAACAGCATAAGAGATTTTAGTACATCACTTTGCAATCATTTGAATTCAATATTAAGTAATCAAATAATCTTGTGAATGGAGTACCATGGCTTGTCAAGGATATTTAGGAAAACCACATTCTTCAATATTAGTAGACTGAAGACAGTTTTAGGCTATTGAGACTCTATTAGCAAGAGAAATCTTGGTTTTGTTACAGGGGCATATACACAATTATTTAAAAGTATCCAAAGTGTTGACAGTGTATTCATCATGTTTACCTTTATACATTTTCTATTCTTTCCCTTTCTGCCCACGGTCTTGCATCAAAACGCTGATGGTGAAACAAAACAGAGGTCCATGCTCTCCTGTATCTGACATCTAGTAAATATGCTGGCTGCTGTACACTAGAAGATGTGGGCCCTATTCTTGGCTTTTATTTCTGTTTGCCTTAACTCACTACCTGCAAACACTGGAGACACTGACATACATACTGAATATTGATACAGAGCAACAAGTTACAAATGACTGCACTGGAAATCAAAGGCATGGATATTGTGCTTTGATTGTATGCTGTACATTTTTTTGAACACTCAAATCTGATGCTGCGCTAAAAGCCGCAACGACGTGAAACGGAGCAAGTGTTCCTACCTTTAGTGCACTATCCGAAGGTTAACATATTAAATTTGACTCTGTTAAAGGAATCAGCTAGAAGGCTTCTGTAGTGGATCGTTGTTTGGTTTAAACAATACTGCTTCCACGTTTCTGAATAAGCATTGACAATGCCAGTAGGTGTGTCTTTTAAATGAACGTTCCTCTTCAGTCACAGAGGAGTTTATAAAAACACTTTGTCATTCATCCCTACAGTCGCGTAGCCATTCTTGCATTCACCTACTTGCACTTTCACAATGAAACACATACACAAACTGAGCAAGCAGATTTAAGATAAATTAAAAGAATCTAAGTAGAGAAAAGAAAACAGCGGCTGCCTAAACATGGAATGCATATGCTTGATATAAAAAATAAAATTAAATAAAGCAGTAGGACTCCATCTTGGAATGGTACTATGCTCAGTGTAACACTGTTGTACCAATCCAAGATGGGCATCATAATGCGGTTAACCAGGGTGGTCATTGTGGAACAGTAAACCAGAGCTACACTATGGATAATTGTATTCCAAAAGGGCCACCTGGTTCATTAGCTGTGCCCATTTAATATGCGGGCACTGTAGATGAAATGAACAGCAAGCAAGGAGATACGTACCTCTGTCTGTGAAGTGCAGGATGCTCTAAAAAACTAAAATCCTTGCCTCCTATGGTAATCTGTAAGAATCCAAAGACAAAATGCCTGTCTACATGCTTTAACACACTCTTATAACAATTCACCTCCAACATCTATCGGCTTTTACATGTATTTCAAAATAAATGAGTCAGGCCCACTTCCTTTGTCACAGTTTTTCATAACAAATCAGACCTATGGCATCTGACTATGGTATTCTGTTTGCAGGATTCTGTGCCATAACATACCTCTCTATAGGCTTTGCCACAGTGACTTTAATGTTTTCACAGAAAATTAATCAGGCCTGCTCCTTTGACTGTGCAAAGCGCTGTGGCCACAGCGCTTTGCTCCAGCCCTATGGCCATGCCCTGCTTCCAAAACTCCGTGGGTGACCCCCTTTCAGCTGTACATCATGGGGATTTGGCTGCAGGGCCTGGCTGCCAGCTCTTCTGTGCGTGCCAGGTTTGCTGCAGGGCCTTGCCTCGGGTCAGGTCCATCACCACCGCTCCCCTGGCAGCTAGCCCCTGCTGCACAAGGCTTTTGGCGACAACAGCATGGTGTTGGTCAAAAGACTTGAACTGTGGGCAGACCATGCTCCCAACCCGCAGTGTGACACCAGCCCTCACATGTGCACACTGGCCCAATGCAACAGTAGTTCACTGATACTTTTGTTCATTGTTTATACATTCTATAATGCTAGATTGACCAATTCTGTATCAGGACAGGAAGCTCCGATTATGCTTCTATCTCTTTACTGTATAAATTTAACAGCAGCCAGATGCAATTAAGAAAAAGGTGAAACTACATTTCCCATGAGCAGTATGTCATATCAATAGTCACATGCTCTAGTCACTACTAAGCCTGTTCTTTAAGAGCTGTCACCATCATTTTGGATCCTTTTTCTTTGCTGCTACGCAGCTAGTTAAGTGCCATTTTCAGCTTTTAGAGATCTAGTTTCATTAATTGGGGGTCTCTAGGGATGGGGTTACGGGGGTTGGGGTAGTCTTGTTTTTAGGTTGGATGGGGGGGTCGGTTGTTTTTAGGGAAGGTGGGGGGTCGGGGATGGTTTTAGGGCTCAGGGTGGGTGGGGGGAGTCAGGGAACTTTTGTTTTTAGGGGCAGGGTGGTCGGGGTTGTTTTGTTTTTCAGGGCAGGGGTGGGGGGATCGGGGTAGTTTTGTTTTTAAAGGCAGGGGTCGGGGTAGTTGTGTTTTCAGGGCTGGTGGGGGGGTCAGTTGTTTATATGGCAGGTGGGGGGGTCAGGGAAGATTTTAGGGAGTGTTGGGGTGGTTAAGTTTTTAGGGGCTTAGTGGGGAGGTTGGGGTAGTTCCGTTTTTAGGGGTGGGGGTAAGGAAAGTTTTGTTTTTATTAGGGCGGTTGTGGACGGCCGGGCTAGTTTTGTTTTTAGGGCAGGTGGGGGGGGTCGGGTAGTTTTGTTTTTAGGGCAGGTGGGGGGTCGTGGTAGTTTGAGTATTAGGGGTGGGGTACTTTTGGGCCTTAGAGCGAGTGGGGGGTTGGGGTAGTTTTGTTTTTAGGGGCAGGGGTGGGGGTCCGGGTAGTTTTCCTTTTAGGGCGGGTGGGGGGGTCGGGTAGTTTAAGTATTAGGGGTGTGGTACTTTTGGGCGGGTGGGGGGCTTGCATGATAGAACCATGCATGCCGTTCCCACACATGCCTTTACTAGGCATGCTTTTACAACAAAAAATCTTTGTAAAGACATGCATGGAAACAACGCGGTCATTGTTCCGACCGCATTGTTAAGGCATGCGTTGTTCCATCATACATTCCTGCTAGGATGGTCCTCATGGCTGCCTAGAACAAGACCTCTTAGAAGCCTTGGACTCTAGCGTACAACAATCTGTGAATAAAGCAGTGGCTAGGTCTCTGGAGCCTTTTACTAAACAACTTCAAAGCTCCACCCATAAGCAGGGCTGGATCCCCACATCAAAGGGCAACTCTGCTCCGCCTCCAATGCCCAGTAAAGCTAGGCCCAAGACCAACAGATGGCCCCATTCTGAAGCTTTTGAAAAGCTGTCTGATGCCTCCACTGGGGATCATGGCTACATCGTCCCTCCACTACAGCGCCCCTCGGTCCACTGTTCCCTCACCTTCTGATCCTCCTACCAAGGCAGTTTACTTTGTGCACACAGATTCTACCATGATTCATTCTAGTGATAGTAGCCAAGAGGATGAGCCCGGACTGAGTAAAAAGAAATGCTCTGAGCGTCGGCATGCCCTAGACCAGAACTACCTGGCAAAGTCAGGGAGACCTCGAGGTGGACGCTACAATGTTCGCTTTCATGAAAAAGTAATCAAAGGACCCCATGAAAGGTCTAGACAGAGCTTGGCGTAACTGCCAAGAGAAGCTTCTGGATATATTGTGCCCCCTGACAAAGACCCTCGAACGTGCCTTTCAAGCAAAGTACTCTTCTGCCCCCACAATTCCAAATGTTCTGGTATGTTGGGCCTAGCGTTCCGTATGTCAATTGGGGAATGCTAAGTGTGCTAGTTTGACGGAGCGCAGGCAGTTGATACTGATGCGAATTGACCCAAGGATAAGGTGCAGCTGTCCCTTAAGGAGGTCTTTAGGCACACCCTTTTTGACAGGACAATTCAGGGGACACTAGTCAGGCTGCGGATTCCATCAGAGCATCAAGTGAGAGAATTCATCCTGTGGTCGGAAACAATCCCACCTCCAGCACCACACGCTCCCCCCCCCCCCCCCCCGGTCTCGTGGAGGCAGACACTCCTTCTGTAGAGGGTATTACAGGGACATCAAGGAGCCAACCAAGACTCTGGAATCACGGGTCAGAGTTATACCTCTTTCTGAGGTACCTTTGGGGACAGAGCTTGTTTATTTTTACACAACTGGCAACTTCTGTCACAGGACCCGTGGGTACTTGAGTCGATCCTCGACTACAAACTAGCATTTTACAACACTCCCCTCCAGCCCTCCCCTCCCCAAGAGATGTATTTTTCATCTCCTCGGATGTTCAGGCACTCCTGAAGAAAGATGCAATCTGCCTGTCCGACCCTCATCCTAACATGTTCATCAGTACCATCTTTAAGGTAGAAAATGAAGAGGGATGTTCTCACTTAGTACTGAACCTAAAGGATTTCAATGCCTGGATTATCTACAGGCACTTAAAAATGGAAGGTATCCATCTTCTTCAGGATATTCTTCAAGAAGGCGACTGGATGGTCTGTTTAGACCTAAAAGGTGCCTACCTGATGATTCCTATCTTCCCTCCTCACCAGTGCTTTCTGCAGTTCATGTGGCAGGCTGTTGCTTCAAATTTAAAATACTTCCCTTTGTCTTTTCCTCTGCCCTATGGTGCTTCACCAAACTGATGAGACCTGTGGTGGAAGGTCTGCAAGTAAAGGGAGTGCAGGTGATCATTTACCTCCCCAATCTGATTCTGTTAGCGCAGAATTGTCAGACGATGCTTCGCCAGCTATCCTGGACTATTCAACTCTTAAAAGAGCTGTGTTTTATAATAAACAAACAGAAGTTGATTCCTGGGGAATGCATTCCCTCTGTTCATTGTGATGCCAAGAGTTCTATCTCAGGTGTGTCATCAGAAAGCAGAGAGCATTCTGGTGATTCTGTTTGGAAGGCTTAACTATGGTTTGCAATAGTGCTAGAATTTTCTCGTGCCCTGCCGATACTGATCCTGTTCCATCAAAACCTGTTGCTAGACCCAGGGGCCTAGCCTCATGCATTGATCTTTTAGTGGCAATCCAGGTTAATTGTATGGAGAGTTTCAGGGACATATGGGGTTTGCCACGCATTTCACAACATGCTGCTTTCTACATCAAACAGGCCTGGTCTACTAGCACACACAAACATCACGCTTCGGCATGGAGAAGATGGTGTGGTTAGTGTGACAAACAGAGTGCTGATCCCGTCTGATGATCAATTTCTTATCCTCATTAGCCAGCTCAGGTTTGGCTTACAAATCGATTAATAATTTCAGGTGTGCAATATTCATTGGCCATCTCACGGGTGACAGGAAAATCACCCAGTGGTGTGCAAACTCATGTGGGGTATTAGAATGTCTAAACCTACACAAGCAAGATACTCACCCTTATGGGATGTGAATATTGTTCACAACTTTCTTGACAAATGGCCACATAATAAATACCTTTCTCGTGAATAGCTTTCAGTTAAACTCACAATGTTACTCTGATTTCATGCAAAAGGGTTTCAGATGTCCAAGTTCTTGACTTTTCTGGTAGATTGATTTCACCAGAAGGGGTTTCTTTCTCCATTACTAGATGAACCAAATCAAGGAGTTGAGAGTGGTGATGGTGGCGTGAGTGGACGCGTCTTGGAGCGCTCCGCCACCCGGGCCTAAAGAAGTGTTATAACGGTCCTGGGCCCCATTGTTTCGAGCGTCCCGGAGTGTTCGGGGGCGCTGTCGGGAACCGGGCACCCTGGAGCTGGGGTGGGGCCGGCAGGGGAGCCGTGCCTGATCGGGCCGTCGGTGGAGCCCGGGCCGCATGTGGTCGGCGCTGGCTGCCGGGCCAGGCCTCCGGCCCCCGCGAGGCGGAGAGAGGCGAGGACGGCTGGACCCGGGCCTTTCTGCGGCGGTGGCAGGAGCAGCTTGAGGAGAAGAGCGTGGCGGCACACACCGGGCCGTGGAGGTAACGGGCCGGGGGATGGAGTTGGCGGCACGCAGCAGCGTTGCGCGGCTCTGGCACCCCGGCCCTAGGAGAGCCTCACGGTTCCGGGAGTGGTCTGGTGGGGCCCTGGGGGGCCAAGGTGGGAGAAGATGGGCCCCGCCTGCCCTCTACTGAAGCAGTGGACCCGTGGCCCTTTAAGCGGGAAGTGTAGCGCTGCAGCAAGAGAGAGGGGCTCAGTGGGACTGGTCAGCCCGCAGCAGGGTGACGACACGCGGCAGCGTTGCATGGCTGTGGAACCCCCGCCCTTGGAGAGCCTGACGGTTCCAGGAGTGGCCCGGTGGGGTCCTGGGGAGCCAGGACAGGGGGTCCTGGGGAGCCAGGATGGGGGAAGCTGGGTCCCCCTGCCCTCTATTGAAGCAGTGGGCCCGTGGCCCTTGAAGCGGGGAGTGCAGCGCTGCAACAGGAGAAAGGGGCTCGGTGGGACTGATCGGCCCGCGGCGGGATGACAGAGATGCTGACGAGATCTCACCCATTGCAGGGCAAGCATGCCAAGGCTGCCGCCCAGACGAGGGGGCCCAAAGAAAAGGGAGATGCAGAGAATGACGGAGAGGCCCCGGTCACGAAGGGCTTCCTCACCTCCTTGTTCAAATCTCTGAGGATGGCTCTGCAGGAGCTCCAAAAAATAATCTCTTAGGAGATGCGGGAACTACGTGCTATTACAACGCCTCCCCAACATTCACTTTAGCACGAGGTTCCCTATTTGTTCCTAACCCCAAAATAAAAAAATTACATACATCTTTGAAACCCTATGTTTAAAGCACAGTGGGTTGATAACTGCTTTTGTATACATATTGCTGAATTACTTATTCTTTGTACTCATTTGAGGCACTGAATAGGCATACATTTTAGTAAGGTCACATTTTTCAAAGCAACATTGCCACTCTTTGGCATCTAGTAGGCTTTCTGCTCCCTGCCCCACCCCAGGGAGTGGATCAGGGGTAATTGCCCCTATCGCTCCCCCCGACTTGTGTTCCGGTGGGGGGACCAGACGAGACAAGTGAAATTGCTTCAGGAGGCCCGCCGGATTCTAAACCTACAGGAGACGGAGCAACGGACGAGGTCCCCTGGGGGGGTCCTCGCAAGCACCGGCCAGGATGGCGGCGAAAGGAAAGGAAACGGAAGCCGCCGCGGCCATCATCTACGGAGAGAGCGTTTGAGAGACAATCTATATTGAATAGCATTACCGCCGGTGCCAGCTCATAGATACTGATCGCTGCCGGAAGCTGATGAAGATGCCCGGGGGCCGTTCCAGGAGAATGGAGTGAAAAGTGCTGGAGCTGGGCCTGGGCGGCGGGGCCTCTGGATGCCACGAGTAGGCCTCGCGAAATGTTCCCGACCTCTGTTTGGAGCCTTGCCTCTTTATGGACTTCATATAGAGGACTTGATTGTTGTCTGATGTGCACCTGTTGTGCATTTTATTCAGTTACAATATGCTCCCCCTTCAGGAATCACACTCTATTATTGAGGCGTCTATACTCCCACGTGTTTGCTTCACCCGGGGCTGTCCCCGCACCCAGCTTCTGTGTAAGGGTGAGCTGCTACTGCTTTCCGTCCACTTCCATACACTTGATATTTAAATGCCTAACCTCAATGTCCAGGGCCTTAATAATCCCTCGAAAATGTTGGTGGTTCTCTCTTTTCTGGAGCGCTCCGAGAGTCATATTTGCCTGCTACAGGAGACACACTTGCTGGCTAAAAATACATATCGTATGCAATCTAAATGGTTCCCCCGGCAGTATTGGTCCTCAGCTCCTACTTAACACCGGGGTGGCGATTTTGATCTCGAGAGCTTTCCACGGGGAAGTCATTGCTAAGATTCATGAGGTTAAGGGCAGGTACCTGGCCTTTAGAGTGCGCATAGACTCATTCCACTTCGCAATCGCAACTATATATGCACCTAACACTCAACAAGAAATAGTCATGAAACAGCCTTATCTTCGACGCACACGACTCCGGGCAGGGCTATTCTCGTGGATGGGGACTTCAATCTTGTCATGTATAATGATCTCGACAGATCGGGGCATCGACACGGGCAGACGGGGTCTCTGACTCCTGCTGGATTGCAGCGGCTGGCAGACTGTGATCTAGAGGATATCTGGCAGAAGGCTCATCCGGACCTTCGAGATTATATGTTTTACTCGGCTGCCACAAAGACCTCTTTGGAGTTCCAATCCCGAGCCCAGGGCTCTAGCGGACCACGCCCCTATAACTTTGACAGCCCAACTCAGCCTCAGCCGAGCCCGGGGCCCTGGTTGGCGCTTTTGGACACAATCCTGCAGTCCCGGAATACGGTAGACGCTGTGAGACAGGCGATCATAAGCTATCTTAGTCAGAATGATAATGGGCTGACCAGTTTAGAGACGCTTTGGGAGACGCTCAAGGTAGTCATACACGGGGAGGTGATCTCACTCTCTGCCAAAGAAAACAAGGCCCAGAGGGACCAGAGAGCGGTGTTGGAGCAGAGGGTGGCTGCTCTGGAGCGCTCTCATAAGCACACTGGCGCTCCCAGAGTCTGGAGGGAACAAGAGAAAATGCGCTTGCAACTGAAAAGATTGGACTGGGATCGGGCAGAGTATGCTTTAGCACGGTTCAAACATAAATTTTGCATAGGGGGCAACCGATGCGGGAAACTTCTGGCCCATAAAATAAGGGCTCAGCGTCACGCCAGCACCATAAAGATGGTGCGTTCCCCCTCCTTAGGGGAGGCACGCACGGATACGCAAATAGCGGAAGCATTTTCGCCCTTCTACAGGGAGCTATATGCGGCAGACTCGGCGATTGGCCTTGACCCCTCTTCCTACTTTACTGAGTGTGTAGTTACCCCACTCAGGGAACAGGATGCAGCTCTCCTTGACCTACCCATTAGGATAGAGGAGGTGATCTCGGCTATCTCGCGTCTTATGGTTGGGAAGTTGCCTGGTCCGGACGGCTACACCCCGCTTTTCTATAAAACCTTTTGTCCGGAACTAGCCCCAATACTTACACGATTCTTCAACTCTTTCTTAGAGACCAAAGCCCTTGCTCCCAGTATGCTCGAAGCAATCATCACGGTCATTCACAAACCTGGGAAGGAAACGGAGGAATGTGGATCATACCGACCCATCTCACTTCTAAATATAGATGACAAGCTGTTGACTGGCATCCTAGCACAGTACCTCAACCCCTACATGCCCGGGCTTATCGACCTGGATCAGGCGAGCTTCATACCCTATTGACAACGTGGGGATAATACGAAACGACTCTTACATTTGGTAGACAAAACGCACAGATCCCATAAGGAGGCATCTCCTCCTTACCATTGACGCGGAGAAGGCGTTTGACAGGGTGCACTGGCCTTATCTTTTCTGGGTGTTGGAGCGCTTCGGGGTTGGACCAACATTCCTGACCTGGATAAAATGTGTCTATCGTGAGTCCAGGGCAGCGGTCCACGTCAATGGAACGTTGTTGTTGCCTTTCCCGCTAAGACGAGGAACGAGACAGCGTTGCCCGCTCTCCCCGCTCTCTACATGGAGCCGCTGGCACAAAGACTTTGAGACGATCCCCATATTACTGGCATTAAACTTGGGGGCGATCACCACCTTATCAGTCTATACGCTGATGATGTGATTCTTGCACTTCCAGCGCTCACAGACGCCTTACGCACATTTGGTACGGTTTCAGGGTTTAAAGTGAATGCACAGAAATCTCAAATCCTAAACTTGTCGGTCCTCCCTGAACACGAGGCAGAACTACGCTCCAGATTCCCTTTTGTTTGGACATCGTCGCATGTCCTGTAGCTTGGCATAGTTCTAGCAATGACGGCTGAAAAGACAGCTTGTATGAATTATGCTTCCCTCTCGAGGGAGATATTAAAAGACTTAGAGATATGGGGGAAGCATAAACTATCTTGGTTTGGCAGGGTCGCTGCAATTAAAATTACAATTTTGCCGCGCATACTTTATTTGTTTCAGACACTTCCCCTGACTCCGCCGCCCAACACCATAGCTACACTTCAGATGGCGATTTTGAAATTTATATGGGACCGGAAACCCGCATGCATATCGCGCCACACATTATACCTTCCTAAGGCGGAGGGGGGCTGGCAGTTCCCTGCCTGTTGAAGTATTACTAGGTGCCTCAGTTGCATTTCATACTGGAGTGGAGCCGCCCGTTTACCGAGAAGCACTGGTGCTTTATGGACCAGGCGGTTGCCGGGTCCCATATCTGGAAGGAACCTTTGCTGCGGCGCAGACATAGAGCGATAGGGCTCTACTCCTCACCTATCACTGGAGCAACTCTCGGGGCGTGGGATGCGGTGGCGACCGGATATGGCTTGATGACCTTCCCCTCCCCCATGACGCCGATCTGCACCAATCCCGACTTCGCCCCCGGCCTGAAATCAGAGGGCTTTCTACGTTTGCATGATGGGGGTTGCAGAAGGGTGGGGAGTCTATTTGACACAGATGATATTATCCCCTTTGATGGGCTGAGAGAGACATACGGATTAACTGAAGCAGATAGATTGACATACTACCAGGTCAGACACTGGGTACTCCAACCAGCGTTAAGCCCTTAGTAGCTAGAACACTCACAGCATTCGAGAAATGGCTTCTGGTGAAAAAAGACGACAAGCGGTTGATTTCAGAAATCTATTAATACCTCCGAGTGGACACACTACCCTCCAAAACTAAGGGGCAGAAAAGGTGGGAGGGCGAGGAGGAGTAGGAGGGTATACACTTCAGGGCACACCACACAGCTCACAACATACCAGGGGCTGAAACAGCCTATAAGATAGCTACATACTGGTACTATACCCCTGCGAGGATACATGTGTGTGACCCCACAAAATCTGGACTCTGCTGGAGGGGATGCGGAAACATGGGCACACTCATTCACTTGCTGTGGCACTGTCATAAGCTGAAAAAATATTGGAGTAGCATCCTCGATGAAGTAGATAGAGTATTCCACACAGAGATCCCCAGGCTTCCGACGTATATTATTCTAGGCCTGCCCAACCCTCTCACCTTTCCCCTCTGCTCCTTGAGGGGACGACAGATTGCCCTTGCCCTCAATGCGGCACACCAGACGATACTAGCTCTGTGGGGCATGGACAGGGTTCCGAGCTACACCTCATGGCTTCATAAACTCTGGTTCATCCTAGCGATGGAGAAATTAACGCTGGCGGCCAGCCAGAGAGCTGAAGAAACGGCCACTCTGTGGAGACCCTTTATTCAGATTCCGTTCACTGAATTCAACGAACTTACCTGTCCTGCATACTTAAAGACCCTGCGACTGCTGCAAGATGCCTGACCATTGCCTGGGCGACCAAACTTCTCGGGCGGGCTTTGGGTCCTGGGCCCTGGTAGACAGTGGGGCTGAGCGCCCGAGGGGGCGAAGGGAGGAGACATCGCTGAGTGATGATCGTGGGGAGCCATGTTGCTTTATCTTGTTTTCCTGTCAATCAATCAATCATAGTATTTATAGAGCACGCTACGTACCCGTTAGGGTTTCAAGGCGCTGGGGGGGGGGCTTCTGCTACTGGTCGAAGAGCCAGGTCTTGACGAGTCTCCTGAAGGTGAGAAGATCCTGGGTATGTCGCAGGGTGGTCGGGAGGGCGTTCCAGGTCTTGGCGGCGAGATAGGAGAAGGATCTGCCGCCGGAGGTCTTGCGTTGGAAGCGGGGGACGATGGCGAGGGCGAGGTTGGCGGAGCGGAGTTGGCGGGAGGGGACGTAAAAGTTGAGTCTGTTGTTCAGGTAGACAGGTCTGGCGTTGTGGAGCGCCTTGTGTGCGTGGGTGAGGAGTTTGAAGGTGATCCTCTTGTCCACGAGGAGCCAGTGGAGGTCTTTCAGGTCGTGGGAGATGTGGCATCGGCGGGGTACGTTTAGGACCAGTCGGGCGGAGGCGTTTTGGATGCGTTGGAGGCGTTGGATGTCTTTTGCTGGGATGCCTGTGTAGAGTGCGTTGCCGTAGTCCAGTCTGCTGCTGACGAGGGCCTGGGTCACCGTTTTTCTGGTTTCCGTCGGGATCCATTTGTAGATTCTACGGAGCATGCGGAGGGTGTTGTAGCAGGAGGATGAAACTGCGTTGACCTGCTTGGACATGGTGAGGGCGGAGTCGAGGACGAAGCCCAGGTTGCGTGCGTGGTTGGTTGGTGTTGGAGGGGGTCCCAGCGCAGTGGGCCACCAGGAGTCGTCCCAGGCCGAGGGGGTGCGTCCGAGGATGAGGACCTCCGTTTTGTCGGAGTTCAACTTCAGGCGGCTTTTCCTCATCCATTTGGCGATGGACTTCATTCCCTCGTGGAGGTTAGCTTTGGCGGTGTGTGGGTCTTTGGTGAGGGAGAGGATGAGCTGGGTGTCGTCGGCGTAGGAGAGAATGTTGAGGTTGTGCTGACGGGCCAGTTGTGCGAGGGGGGCCATGTAGACGTTGAACAGCGTCGGGCTTAGGGATGAGCCTTGGGGTACGCCGCAGATGATGTTGGTGGCTTCAGAGCGGAAGGGAGGGAGTTGGACTCTCTGGGTTCTGCCGGAGAGGAAAGAGGAGATCCAGTTGAGGGCTTTCTCTTGTATTCCGGCTTCATGGAGGCGAGTTAGTAGGGTGTGGTGGCAGACCGTGTCGAAGGCTGCGGAGAGATCCAAGACGATGAGGGCTGATGTTTCGCCGTTGTCCATTTGCTGTCTGATGTCGTCTGTGGCGGCAAGGAGAGCGGTCTCTGTGCTGTGGTTGCGTCTGAAACCGGATTGGGAGGGGTCCAGGATGTGGTTGTCCTCGAGGTGGTGGGTGAGTTGAGCGTTGACGATCTTCTCGATGACCTTCGCCGGGAAGGGGAGGAGGGAGATCGGGCGGAAGTTTTTGAGGTCGTTGGGGTCTGCCTTGGGTTTCTTGAGGAGGGCGTGGATTTCGGCGTGCTTCCAGCTTTCCGGGAAGGTTGCGGTTTCAAATGATAAGTTGATGATCTTACGAAGTTGGGGGGAGATGGTGGAGTCGGCTTTGTTGTAGACGTGGTGTGGGCATGGGTCTGAAGGGGATCCTGAGTGGATGGTGTTCATGATCTTGCAAGTTTCCGAGTCATCTACGTGGGTCCAGGTGGTCAGGCGGTTGTTGTAGGTGGAGCAGTCGGAGGTGGGGTCTGGCGGAGGCGTAGTGTTGAGGCTGTTGTGGATGTCGGCGATCTTCTGGTAGAAGAAGGTGGACAGGGCGTTGCAGAGTTCTTGGGAGAGTGGGATGTCGTTGGCGTTGGCGCTGGGGTTGGATAGCTCTTTCACAATGCAGAAGAGTTCTTTGCTGTCGTGTGCATTGTTGTTCAGGCGTTCTGTGAAGTGGGAACGTTTGGCGAGTCGGATTAGTTGGTGGTGCTTGCGGGTGGCTTCCTTGTGGGCTGCCAGGCTGTCTGGTGTGCGTTCGAGGAGCCATTTCTTCTTTAGTTTCTGGCAGGTGTGTTTGGAGGTGATGAGTTTGTCTGTGAACCAGGCGGCTTTTTTCTTTTGTTGGTTGTCGGTGGGCCTCTTGAGTGGTGCGAGGGTGTTGGCGCAGTCATTGATCCACCGTCGTAGGTTGATGGCGGCAGTGTCCGGGTCGGTGGGGTCGGTAGGCAGGTTTTGGGCAAGGGTGCTGGTCGGTTGGTCTTTGGTGACTTTGCTCCAGCGGCGGTGAGGAGGTAGTGGGGTGCAGTGGTGTTCGGTGTGTTTCTTGAATGTGAAGTGGACGCAGTGGTGGTCGGTCCAGTGGAGTTCGGTGGTGTGGCTGAAGGTGACGTGGTTGCTTGCGGAGAAGATTGGATCGAACGTGTGGCCGGCGATGTGGGTGGGTGTGTTGACCAGTTGTCTGAGTCCGAGGTTGGAGAGGTTGTCGGTCAGTGCTATGGTGTTGGCGTCGTTGTTGTTCTCCAGGTGGAAATTGAGGTCTCCAAGGAGGATGTAGTCCGTAGAGGCGAGGGCGTGGGTGCTTGTGAGGTAGGCAATGGAGTCGCTGAAGGGGGCTCGTGGTCCTGGGGGTCGGTAGGTGAGCGTTCCCCTGAGGGTGGTGTTGGGGTCAGTGTGGATCCGGAAGTGCAGGTGTTCGGCTGTCTTGAGAGTGTCGTCCGTGTGGGTGTGGATATAGAGGGTGGATTTGTGGGCGATGGCTATTCCTCCTCCGATTCCGTTGGGGCGATCTCTTCTGGTGATCTTGTAGCCGTCCGGGATGGCTATGGCGATGTCAGGTGCTGAGGAGTCGTTCCACCAGGTTTCGGTCAGGAAGGCTACGTCTGGGGTGGTGGTGTCGAGCAGGTCCCAGAGCTCGATGGCGTGCTTTCGTGCGGAGCGTGTGTTGAGGAGTATGCAGTGGAGGTGGTTAGTGCTGGTTGTTTCATGTTTCCTTGTTCTGTTGCAGGTGAAGTTGCAGGCGCGGCAGGAGAAGGGTCCTTTGGTGTGCTTCGGTGTGGCCTGGTAGCAAGCTGTGGAGGGGCCGGGGTTGAGGGCGATGAGTTCGCTGGCCGTGTAGCGACTTCTGGTGGTGTGGGGGGCGTGTGGACCAGTGGGGGTGGCACTGGGCGCGGTCCAGGCGCGGACGGGCGCAGACGGGCTTGCCTCCGGCGCGCCAGCGGCGCGCCCGCTGCGCGGACACGCAGCACCAGCCATTAAGAAGGGAGGGGGAGGGAGGAGCAGCTGGGAGGCGGGAGGGAGCGGCGAATGGGGGCACAAGGGGGGCGGGCCGCAGGGAGGCAGCGGCAGGGAAAAGCGGCAAGGGTGAGCGCCAAGGGGCGAAAAAAGCGGAAAACAGCAAAAGGCACAAATTGGAAGAAAAGCACAAGGCACAAAAGGCAAATCACAGAATACGGAATACAGTCACAAATACGGTAAACGGCAAAATGCACAAGCGGAATACATCAATCTAAGAAAGGCACAAATGGGGGCAAAAGCGCAAGGAAGCAAGGCGCAGAGAGGCAGAGTACAGTCACAAATACGGCGAAAGCGGCACAATGTAAAAGTGCATTACAGCAATCTGAAAAAGGCACAAATGGGGGCAAGAGCCCAAGGAGGCAAGGTGCAGAAAAACAAAATACAGTCACAAATACGGCAAAAACGGCACAGTGCACACGGGTCTAGCGACGCTTACCAGAAGCCCACTAGACACCAGGGATGAGGCGCAGGAGGATGCCTGCGGGTGGAGGAGGGCCTCGAACACGCTAGCAGCAGCGTGGGTGGGGGTCAGGGACATGGAGACAGCAAGGTGGTGCTGCAGACGTGGGGGGGCGAGCTCTTGAACGAAAACAGGTCAGAGGTCGCTCACCCTCGACGCGCAGCGCCAGACATTAAGAAGGGAGGGGGGAGGGAGGAGCAGCTGGGAGGCGGGAGGGAGCGGCGAATGGGGGCGCGAGGGGGGCGGGGCCGCAGGGAGGCAGTGGCAGGTAAAAACGGCAAGGGGGAGCACCCAAGGGGCGAAAAAAGCAGAAAACAGCAAAAGGCACAAATTGGAAGAAAAGCACAATCAATCAATCAATCAATCACAGACATTTATAGAGCGCACTACTTACCCGCTAGGGTTCCAAGGCGCTGAGAGAGGGGGGGAGGGGGAGACTGCTACTGCTCGAAGAGCCAGGTCTTGAGGAGTCTTCTGAAGGCGAGTAGGTCTTGAGTCTGTCGGAGGTAGGTAGGGAGCGTGTTCCAGGTCTTGGCGGCGAGGTAGGAGAAGGATCTGCCGCCGGAGGAGGTTCGTTGGATGCGGGGGACGGTGGCGAGGGCGAGGCTCGCGGAACGCAGTTGGCGGGTCGGTGTGTAGAAGTTGAGTCTGTCGTTGAGGTAGGAGGGCCCGGCGTTGTGGAGTGCTTTGTGTGCGTGGGTGAGGAGCTTGAAGGTGATCCTTTTGTCGACGGGAAGCCAGTGGAGTCCTTTGAGGTGAGGGGTGATGTGGCTGTGGCTGGGTGCGTTGGTGATGAGTCGGGCTGAGGCGTTTTGGATGCGTTGGAGTCGCTGGAGGTGTTTTGCTGGGATTCCTGCATAGAGTGCGTTGCCGTAGTCCAGTCTGCTGCTGACGAGGGCGTGGGTCACTGTCTTCCTGGTGTCGGTCGGGATCCACTTGTAGATCCTGCGGAGGGTGCGGAGGGTGTTGTAGCAGGAGGAGGTGACGGCGCTGACTTGTCTGTCCATGGAGAGTGCGGAGTCGAGGATGAATCCCAAGTTGCGGGCGTGGTCGGTGGGCGTCGGGGCAGTTCCAAGGGTGGTGGGCCACCACGAGTCATCCCAGGCGGAGGGGGATGTCCCGAGGATGAGGATTTCTGTCTTGTCAGTGTTGAGTTTCAGACGGCTATTTCTCATCCAGTCGGCGACTGCTTTCATTCCCTCGTGGAGGTTGGCTTTGGCAGGGTCGTTGGTGAGGGAGAGGATGAGCTGGGTGTCGTCGGCGTAGGTGATGATGTTGAGGTCGAAACGGCGGGCCACTTGTGCGAGGGGGGCCATGTAAATGTTGAACGGCGTTGGGCTCAGGGAGGAGCCCTGGGGGATGCCGCAGATGATGTTATTGGCTTCTGAGCAGAAGGGTGGGAGGCGGACGGTCTGTGTTCTGCCGGAGAGGAAGGATGAGGTCCAGGCTAGGGCTTTTTCCTGGATGCCGGCTTCTTGGAGGCGTGACAGTAGGGTGCGGTGGCAGACCGTGTCGAGGGCCGCGGAGAGGTCTAGGAGAATGAGGGCGGAGGTCTCGCCGCGGTCGAGTTGGCGTCTGATGTCATCTGTTGTGGCGCTGAGGGCGGTCTCGGTGCTGTGGTTGCGTCTAAATCCGGTTTGTGAGGGGTTGAGGACGTTGTTGTCTTCGATGTGGCATGTCAGTTGAAGGTTGACGATCTTTTCTGCGACTTTAGCTGGGTAGGGGAGGAGGGAGATGGGGCGGAAGTTCTTGAGGTCCTTGGGGTCGGCTTTGGGTTTCTTGAGGAGGGCGTTGATGTCTGCGTGCTTCCAGCTTTCTGGAAAGGTGCCTGTTTCGAAGGAGGCGTTGATGATCTTGCAGAGTTGGGGGGCAATGATAGAGTCGGCTTTGTTGAAGATGTGGTGGGGGCGGGGGTCAGTCGGTGATCCGGAGTGGATGGAGTTCATGATTTCGCGTGTTGCGTCATCGTCGACGTTGGACCAGGCGGTGATGGGGTTGGCGATGCTTGGGTACGAGGTGGTGACGGAGGTGGGTGTGGTCGGGGTGTCGAAGCTGCTGTGGATGTCGGCGATCTTGCTGTGGAAACAAGCGGCGAGAGAGTCGCAAAGTTCCTGAGAGGGCGGGATGTCGTTGACGTTGGTGCTGGGGGTGGATAGTTCCTTCACGATGCGGAAGAGCTCTTTGCTGTCGTGTGCGTTGTTGTCTAGGCGGTCTTTGAAGGAGGACCTCTTGGTGGTCCTGTTGAGGTGGTGGTGTCGGCGGGTTGCGTCTTTGAGGGCTGCGTGATTGTCCGGTGTGCGTTCTTGGAGCCATTTCTTTTCCAGTTTCCTGCAGGTGCGTTTGGAGGCCAGGAGTTCGTCGGTGAACCAGGAGGCTTTCTTGCTGGCGAGGTTGCTGGGGGGTTTCTTCAGTGGGGCGAGGATGTTGGCGCAGTTGTTGATCCATTGTCTGAAGTTACAGGCAGCGGTGTCTGGGTCGGTGGGCTCGTTTGGTGGGTTCTGGGAGAGGGTGCTGAGAAGTTGTTCTTTGGTGACTTTGCCCCAGTTGCGGCGGGGGAGTTGGCGGCTGTGGTGGTGTGCAGTGTTTTTGTTGTAGGTGAAGTGGACGCAGTGGTGGTCGGTCCAGTAGGGTTCGGTGGTGTCGTTGAAGGTAACGTGGTCGCTGGTGGAGAAGATGGCGTCCAGTGTGTGTCCGGCGGCGTGGGTTGGTGACGTGACGAGTTGTCTGAGTCCGAGGTTCGTGAGGTAGCTGATCAGTGTGGTGGAGTTGTGGTCGTTGTTGTTCTCTAGATGAAAATTGATGTCCCCGAGGAGGATGTAGTCCGTGGAGGCGAGTGCGTGGGTGCTTGCGAGGTCAGCGATGGCGTCGCAGAACTGGGCTCGTGGTCCGGGGGGTCTGTAGACGAGCGTTCCTCTGAGGGTGGTGTTGGGGGTCGGTGTTGATCCGGAAGTGTAGAAGCTCTGCGGTGCTGAAGTGATCGTCGGTGTGAGTGGTGATCTTGAGGGAGGATTTGTGGACGATGGCGAGTCCTCCTCCGTGGCCGTTGATGCAGTCCCTGCGGGAGATCTTATATCCGTCTGGGATGGCGATGGCGATGTCTGGCGCGGATGAGTCGTTCCACCATGTCTCGGTCAGGAAGGCTATGTCCGGGGCGGTGCTGTCGAGCAGGTCCCAGAGCGTGCGGAGCGGGTGTTGAGGAGTATGCAGCGGAGGTGGTTGGGACTGGTGGTCGTTGGCTTGGAGGTTCGGTCGCATGAGAAGTGGCAGTTGCGGCAGGCGAAAGGTCCGTGGGTGTGCTTTGCGCGGGCTTGGTAGCAGCGTCGGTTTTGGTCTTGGTCGTAGTTGAGTGCGTGGAGGCAGGCGGCGTCGTAACTGAGCCTGGGCGGTGCGCGGTGTGACTTCCAGGGGTCCTGGCGCTGGACGTGGGCCAGGCACGGTCGCACAGGGACCTGCATTAAGACGGGGTGGAGGGAGGGAGGAGGAGCTGCGGGCGGGAGGGGTCGGGCCGAAGCAGCGGGAAACGGGCGAGGGAACGGCGAGTAGGGGGGGGGTGAAAAAAATAACGCTAGGTAGCTAGAGGGGCGGGGGAGGTGGGAGGGCAGGGGGTGTAGGCTGGGAGAAAAGAGTCAGGGAAGCGGGCGGATGGCGCTGGATTGAGGGTGGGGGGGGTAGAGGAGGAGGGAGACGCGCAAGGGGAGAGAGCAAGAAGCGGTACAACACACAGGATAATGAGACTACTAGGTAACAGATACAGATACTAGGACACAGGGCACAGATGGAATAACAGTGAATAACAGTGACAACGTGATTACAATACAATACAATACAATACAGAGAATACACAACAGGGAGAGACGGTGAGGAAACAGAGACAGAAACAGACACGACAGAGCAAACCTTACTGCCCACCACTGGGCCACCAGGGATGAGGTGCAGGCGGGGACCTGCGGGTGGAGGAGGGCCTCGAACTCGGGCAGCAGCGGCAGTCAGGGACAGGGCACCTGCAGGGTGCGCTGCGCGGCGGGGGGAGCGTCCTGTCCTGACAAGAAGGTCAGAGAACGCACCTTGGAGCGCAGCGACCTGCATTAAGAGGGGGTGGAGGGAGGGAGGAGGAGCTGGGGGGCGGGGCCAAAGCGGCGGGAAACGGGCGAGGGAGCGGCGAGTAGGGAGGGGGGTGAAAAAAATAACGCTAGGTAGCTAGAGGGGCAGGGGAGGTGGGAGGGCAGGGGGTGTAGGCTGGGAGAAAGGAGTCAGGGAAGCGGGCGGATGGCGCTGGATTGAGGGCGGGGGGGTCAGAGGAGGAGGGAGACGCGCAAGGGGAGAGAGCAAGAAGCGGTACAACACACAGGATAACGAGACTACTAGGTAACAGTAACAGATACTAGGACACAGGGCACAGATGGAATAACAGTGAATAACAGTGACAACGTGATTACAATACAATACAATACAGAGAATACACAACAGGGAGAGACGGTGAGGAAACAGAGACAGAAACAGACACGACAGAGCAAACCTTACTGCCCACCACTGGGCCACCAGGGATGAGGCGCAGGCGGGGGCCTGCGGGTGGAGGAGGGCCTCGAACTCAGGTAGCAGCGGCAGTCAGGGACAGGGCACCTGCAGGGTGCGCTGCACGGCGGGGGAGCGTCCTGTCCTGACAACAAGGTCAGAGAACAAGGCACAAAAGGCAAATCACAGAATACGGAATACAGTCACAAATACGGTAAACGGCACAATGCACAAGCGGAATACATCAATCTAAGAAAGGCACAAATGGGGGCAAAGGCGCAAGGAAGCAAGGCGCAGAGAGGCAGAGTACAGTCCTGTGGTATTCATCTTTATTTTTCTCCCTTTTTCCTTCTTTTTTGCTTGTTTTCTTCCTCCTTGTGATAACTGTTCTTGTTCATTGTTGTCTGCTGTGAGAAGAGCAATAATGCATTTAAGCCCAAACCGTAACAACACTCCCTGCCGGACCCCTTCTTGGACCGAGTGAAAGATGGATCATCTACGCTGCCGGCTGATGAGGTTGTAGGCGCACAGCTGTGTAATTTGTTTCTTACATCCCAAATATCCATAAACAGATTTGAACCATAAAGAGAATGTTGGAAAGATAAGACTACACCCTGCAATTTCAATTGCTCAGCTGTCGGCTGCAAAAGTGGGGGAAGTATTTTATTTATTTATTTATTTAATGCGTTTTTATATAGCGCGGACTTTACCCGAAGGTGTCAGAGCGCTTCACAATAGGCAAAATAAAGATACAAGAGGAGAAGAATTACAAGTGAGCCTGTTACAAAAACAAACGTTACATTACAAGAGGCAATAGTGATAATTGTGCAAGTATCAAGAGCAAACAAATACACGAGGTAGCAAACGATACGTTACGAAAGGAAAAAGTGACGTGTGCAGGTTACAAGAGCAAATAAAGTACGAGTAGAGGTAAAAAAATTGCAATGAATGGTAGACACACAAACACTAAAACTATAGTTACGTTACATGAGGCAGTGGTGGCCGTTGTGCATGAATCAAAAGCAAACAAGATATAAGAGGTAGCAAATGATACGTTGTAAGAGGAAAGGTGCCGTGTGCATGTTACAAAAGAGTATAAAATACAGGTAGAGGTATAATACTGCACTAAATGGCATACACTCAAAACACAAAAACACCCTGGGAAGGCACTTCTATAGGAATGGAGAACAGATTTTCCTATGATGGAAGGACTTCCTTCAGAAAACAGAGGGCTTGAATTAAATTTGGAAGTGTCTTTGAAGGAGGAGAGCTTTGAGGTCAGTTTTGAAGGCCTGGGAAGAGGTGGTGGTCCGAAGCTGAGGCGGAAGTGAGTTCCAGATTCTCACCGCGTTGCCTGAAAAGGATTGGGCCATCGATCTTTCCTTCCTGAAAATGGGAGGTTCAAGCAATAACTTTTCTGCATTGCGTGATGGTCTGGAGCCCCCAGAGAGTTTCAGTTTATTCACCAGGTAGCAAGGGGAGGAGGAGTGCAAGGCTTTGTGGGTGATACATGCAGTTTTGTAGATAGATCTTGCCTCTATGGGAAGCCAACGGAGGGTGGATAAAATGGGTGTGATGTGGTCGCTTCTTTTGGCCCCATATATGAAACGAGCTGCTGAATGGAGAATAGACTTCAGGGGGGAAAGGTGGGATTTAGGAAGGCCAGTAAGAAGAGAGTTGCAGTAGTCCAATTTGGAGAGAACCAGCGATTGGACCAGGGTTTTAAGGTCGTACTCCGGGAAGAAGCGACGAATCCCCCAAAGAAGGCGCAGTTGGTGTCGAGCAGACTTTGCAATGAAGTTGATGTGGGCGAGTAGATTGAGTTTTTTGTCGAGTATGACACCAAGGGATTTTGCGCTCTCGACAATGATGGGCTTATTGTTCATTAGATTGATCTGATCCATCCATGATTGCACTGGGGGATGAGAGAGTGAGGAGGAGAGGAGGAGGAATTCTGTTTTGGAGGGATTCAGAATCAGTTGATGAGTTAACATCCAGTTTTGAATGGAGTCGAGAGTAGAGCTAAGGAAGGAGAGATCGTGAGTGGAGGCCACCTTAAGGTAGATCTGAGTGTCATCCGCATATAGATGATAGTGGATCCCGGATTTACTCAGGAGATTTCCCAAGGGTTCTAAATAGAGATTGAACAGTGTGGGTGCAAGTATGGAGCCTTGAGGAACACCTTGCCTGACCGCTGAAGGAGCTGAGAGACTGTTCGCTATTTTGATCATTTGTGATCTATCAGAGAGGAAGGAGGCAAACCATTTGAGCACAGTGCCCTCCATGCCCATTCTCTGTTGAAGAATGTTAAGGAGAGTGTTGTGATTGACAGTGTCAAAGGCTGCAGAAAGGTCAAGAAGAATTAGAAGACAGGACTCCCCTGAGTCGAGTATCCGCAGCGCGTCATCAATCACTAGCAGCAGGGCTGTTTCAGTGCTGCAGTTTTGAATGAAGCCGGACTGGAAATTGTTAAAAAGATTATTTTCCTTGATATGGCGAGAGAGTTGTTTCGCTACACATTTTTCTGTGATTTTCGCAAGAAAGGGTAGGTTAGTGATGGGACGGTAGTTGTTGAGGTCGTTCGCATCAGCAGTGGGTTTTTTTTAGCAGAGGGGTGACCTGCCCAGTTTTGAAGGAGACAGGAAGGGAGCCTTGACTGAGGGAGAGGTTGACCATAGAGGTCCAATAGGAAAGAGAATAAGTATAGAAGTCAATGGCAATGGCACTAGGGATGGGGTCAAGAGAGTGGTTAGAGGGCTTTGTATTGAGGATGCATTTAAGGAGAGCATCATCAGAGATGGGGTCAAAGTTTTGCCAAATGGTTGAGGATTTGCGCTCCTCTGTAGGGGTAGGATGAATGACCTGATCTACAAGTGATTTTACCTTTTCTTCAAAGAATACAGCGAATTCCGCTGCTTTCTTCGTGGAATCTTCCAATTTGGAGGTTGGGGGAGAGCTGTTTGGGTTCTTGATGAGGTCGAATAGTTTTTTGGGTCTATTTTTGGCTGAGTCAAGGAGGTATTTGTAGTGCGACGCTTTTCCAAGGAAGATGAGCTTGTGGTACTTGGATCTTGCTGAACGAAGCGTGGCCAAATTTTCTGTGGAGGGCGCTTGTCTCCATTGTTTCTCAAGGGCTCTTAGGAGCTTCCTTTCTTCATAGAGGGATTTGTTGAACCAAGGTGCTGAGGGAGTGGGCCTTTTCTTTTTGCTTTGGAGAGGAGCGACATTATTGATTTCGACTGCTAGGACTGTGAGGCATTGGGAGGTGAGTTCGTTAACATCTAGGTCCGGGTCTAGCCTTGGAAGTGATAGCACAGCAGAATCACAGAGGGTACTGAGGTCAATATTTTTAGTGTCCCGGAACCAGGAGGTAGCCCTCTTAGGCTGGCCAAGAGTTATAGAGTGTGATAGGTGAAGAGAGAATGGGATGAGGAGGTGGTCCGACCAGTCTACATGGATAGGGGTAGCGATAGTCAACAAGCCTGCTTTAGAAATAACAAGGTCCAGGATTGAGCCTTTAGAGTGTGTTGTTTCTGTGCAGTGTTGGATCAGATCGTTTGCAGAGAGGAAGGTGGCCAGCAAATTCGCAAAGGTGTCTTGAGGCGAGCCCCAGTGGACATTGAAGTCACCCACGAAGATCTGATTGTCACTTTGCGTGTATTGGTCGCTGATGAAGTCCGTGAGTTCCTCCATAAACGAAAGGCAGCTACCAGGCGGGTGGTAAATAGCATGGAATCTGAGAGGTGAGCGGTGGTGCAATTGAAGCTCAAGAGATAGGCATTCAAAAGTGTGGAAGGAGCTGTTAGGAAGAGCCTTAAGTTGAAGGGAGTTTCTAAAGATGACTGCAACACCTCCCCCAACTTTGTCAATTCTGTCATTTCTAAGTATAGAATAGCCTGTGGGTACAAGGAGATCAAACATAGAGTGAGAGGTATCGTTGAACCAGGTCTCTGTGAGGAAGAGCATGTCAATATTGTGCAAGTTGATGGTATCGGAGATTTCAAGTTTGTGTTTTATTGCAGATCTGCAGTTGTGGAGCAAACAGCGCAGCTCTGACGCAACTGTTTTGGTGACGGGGGCACTTGGGCTATGAGGGGTGATAGGGATATTGTACTTATATGAGGGCGCTCGGGAGGGTTTAGGTGGGCGAGTGGTTCTGACAGAGGAGATGGTCGGAATAGTGTAGATAACAGGGTTACTGGGAAGTGAAAGTGAAGGAAGGGTGGCGTTCGAGTGCTTGTGTGGATTTGCAGGCGACAGGCTATGCTTAACTATAATGGGGTGAGGTGCATCTCGTGGAAGGGTGAGTGTTTGCCAAAGGAATTGAGGTGTGTGGAAAAGTCGAGATCTTGGAGCTTAAAACTAAAATGGTAGCTTCAAGTTGGGAGATGGCGGTGATTAGAGAGCCTAGCTTATTTTCCAGAGAGAGTAAGGAAGAGCACGGCATGTTAGGTGGCTCGATGGAAACAGGAGGGGGTGCACTCAGCAGTGTACGGCAGGGAGAGGTGGGGGAACGGGAGGGGAGTAGGGGAATAGGTTTCTAAGTATGATGTAGCACCACATAAAATACAAGTTAATATTATAATTAAAACACGACAGAGAGACAACCTGAAATACGCCAGAGATAAAGTGTCCATGCTGGGCAGAAAACTGAAAGTCCCTCTGGGAACCGAGAAGAGATGATATCCAAAAATGCTACAAGAAGATTCCAAGTGAAGATGAAAATTGCATGCCTGTACCACGAGCTCTAGCACCGTTCGATTACAAACTACTGCCTTATCTAAAGTCTACAAACTATAAAGCAGGCTTTCACCAGCGAACGCTAACCATCTCAAACTTTTGTTCGCAAATAGACAAATATAGCATACAAGGAGCTAGAGCATCCACGGAGACGTTCTCGCTCCGGTTTCTACTCTATCGTTTTCTTCCGCTCCGCCCACTCTCATGTGCACGGACCAATGAGAGGCGAACACACCTCCTGCTCACCGCCAGCTAGCTGTCTTTGAGCTTCAGAACCGAAAGAGGAGAAGTTGCGCATGCTCCCTCTGGCGTACGTAGGGGTCACGTGGCGTGACGTCCTCGAACTCGTTTCCTGTGATGGGAGCCAGTCACTACCGGCTGTGATTACAGCGCCTGCTGCCAGCCATGCCTTACTACCACCAGACCTGGGAGGAGTTCTCCAGGGCCGCCGAGAAGCTCTACCAGACCGACCCCATGAAGGTGAGGCTAACGACCCGCGTATCCGCTGCACTGACCCCGTGCACAGTTTAGAAACAGTGCGTGACCTTATCGGAGAGATCCAGAACACAAACGCCAGCCAACATAAGGCAGCTGGTGGAATGCGGATTGAGTAAAATAGGGGAAAATTACTGTCCCAAGCCACTTGTATGGAAGTGCGGAAGGTTAACACATTTAATATTTGGTGAGAAAAAATAGTGAATCTCCTTCCACATAAACCGAAAGATTGCCATGAATGAGCATATTGGAATACAACCGACACCACCTTCATACTGGGACCTGCAATGTATAGGGGAGGAACCCAAGCATGGATTGACAGAATTGCACCAGCTATAACTGGTGCACTTATCTTATAATGTTGTCTTCTCTACTTAACCGAATTGTGCGAATCTGCTGAAATATCTTCACTCATCTCTGCCTCATTTTGATTGTCATACCTGAGACCACCTCGTCAGCTTTCAGTTCAGCATCTGCGCAGGCACATATATATTTACTCTGTTTGAAATGCAAAAATAGAAGCGCAGGTACTCTGTATCCGAGTACCTGCTTTTTTCTGAGAATTGCCGGTCCTCACCAATTGAAAGTATTACGTTTATCTTGAGAAGTGCAGGTACTCTCCCTCCCTTTAATAAAAAAAAAAAAAAAGTACTGGTACTTATGGTACTTAGTACCGGCCCATTTAAGGCAGTGTGTGTGTATATGTATATATACTTTACATGGCAAATTGACATATCTTGCCAGGGCATTGGAGGTGGGTTAAATGTTTGCTGTATCATTTACATAACAAATCTTTTGATGGCTTGTGCTTAGGCTCTCCGTCTTAGATCTAAAATCCAATCTCAACTCTACCTGTGACTTTTCTGTTATTCTAGCACAGTTGTTCTCATCCTGTGGTCTGGCTACCCCTGGGGGTCTGCAAATCCTCCTCAGGGGGCCCATGCCTGCTCAGAAAATTAAATAATATTAACAGATTAGGTCCCCAGCTTTTATTAGTGATTAAGTGGGGGTTCCCGGGTTCCAGTAATGATAAAGTGGGGGCCACAGAAGTCAAAAGGTTGGAAACCACTACCCTAGCACATCTAGATACTGAATATCGTTTTGCAGGTTACGGAGTAGCCTGCTGTTTAAGTTGATGGAAATTCATCATACATCCTGTAGAAGCAGGCGAGAGACTCCTCATTACAACATATCAGTGATTCCCTCTAGTCCGTATATTGAAGAGATTAGACCACTGCTGATGGCCCTTCATTTGACCCCTCATGCAAAACTTTTCTTTAACCTTAAATCTCTCTCTCCCTGCTGCCTTACACAGACCTCAACGATGCAGCATTCAAGTACTCCTTCCTGCTGCATTTTTTGAAGAAATAATAGCCCGCTGAAAAAAAAAAATCTAATGACATTAACCTCGACATTCATGCCCCACGCGTTACTGATACTGTTGCTGAAAAATAGCACACCCCATTACTTATAATAAGGTGTCCAATGTTTCATACCATAAGTGGGTGAAATCTAAATTTACATATTATTGATGGGTTATTTTGACACTGGTATCTTTTTTACGAGTCATAATTTTCCTTTTGGAAAGACATACATGCTGCTTTGTTAGAATTCAGTAATTCAGCTATCTAATAGACAAAACCAGTTTTATACACAGACTGCAGCATAATGTGACAACCATTAAATAACTAAATTCACGCAGGCCTAAAAAAAAATATCTAAATGTTACCTAGTCTAGTGACTTGAGTAATCTACTTGACCTAACTCTAATGCACTTAGTCCGTAAACTCATTTCAAACTTTGTGATCCTAGACAAATATTATATCTACAAAGTTGTCTTTTTGTACATTATCACATACAAGAGCACATTCAAATACATGAGTTCAGCGTGTCTGCTGTACAAAAAAACTATTTTGTGTAATTTAATAGGCAAAACACTTGGTTCGTGTATAATCAAGACCTAGCCCAAGTATAGGATACCCATGGGCCCTAACTTGCCTCTTAATTCACTAATATCGTTTTCATTAGGGTAGAAACAGAAATGTTTCTCAGTTCATATTTTAAAACTCACTTTAAAAAAAATATATTACTAAAGCATGATGTGGTAGGACGTTGTTTACAGACAGATATTTTCCATTGCAATGGCCACACATTTTACAACATACATTTAGTTTTACTGATAAACCCTGAATAGTGTACAAATGATAATCTTTGAAAATCAGGTTCCAGCAAATATTTGCCGTTTCCAAATCACCAAGTAAAGTATTCTGATGTGTTCTGATGCTACTAAAAATCTTTGTATTCAGCCCACTTCAAATTTACAAAAAAGCACTTCCCTAATCACTGAAATTTTGTACAGTTCATATACAGGCTGTTTAAATGTTGTGTGTCCAGCAGAATTGCTATACAGTTCACTTTATAAAATCCTTTAGCTTTGCTGTCGGAGAAAGAATAGTAAACACCAATCTCCATGGAAAAAATAAGCAGAGATTTTTAAGAAGACATAAGCTGATATTTGACCTGTACTTGAACCTATAGCAGATGTGACAAAAACAATATTTAAAGGCATCTTTATTGGTCATTCACTTTCTGAATGAAAAGAATATTTGTTATTTGCCGGCTCGGGCTCCCTCCACAGACCGTGCCAATTGGCCATTAAAAAATAGCTGTTTCCTTTTTCATGGTGCTAGGGATAAATTTCTTGTTGGTGTTTTCTTCCATGATCGGTTACCATCACACACGTTTATTGTGAGATACCATTGTGCTAATCCTCTCTTGTGTTTACAGTTATGGGAGATATCATTAAAGGAGTGCTCAATTCAAAGCTCGGCATCAATCAAATCCTTTTGGTCAAGTGTTTGAAAAGAAGACCATGTGGGTATGGTACAAACGTCTTCTTTATTGAATTCAAGTTTTGAAACCAATACAGCCATCACGTTTTCTTCAGATGACAATCTTAAGGGCTTTAATCATATCGACCAGTAACGTTGACATGTGGTATGTTGTCATCGGTGCTAACATCTGCCTCTGAATTAAATTTGAGTACTAAGGATGAAATTGGTGAACTCTGAATTCTTAATTAACTACCTTTTGGATGTGCCTAAACAACAAGAATTAGGTTATACCAAGTACGGCTCCTTTTCATACATTGGATTTTGATTGATGCTGGGCTTCGAATTAAGCTCTTCTCTGATGTCCTTCGTTTTATCTGTCTGGGCAGTAGGATCTTGAGTAGCTAGTACTGTTTAGGGTTGCACTTACGTGAAATTTGGTATAGATTTGCACACGCAGTACTTCTTTGCCTAGCTGCTTTTGTGTGAATGACATTATGCATGTAAATCGCAGCATCCTGTAAAGGCATCCCTGTTAAGAATACACCACTGAAGAAAACAGCATTACTCAAGTTGCATATTAGTATCCTCGTCTTTTAGTGTCCCCAGTATACTAAAGGATCACTACATGCATCTTGTATTGCAACCAACAATTTGCTATCTTTGTTGACCAGCAGAAATTTACAGTTAGTAAACTTCCATGGAAAGCCATCTAGTCTTGAGGAAAAGCTCCTGTGCTGAGCTCAAGTTGTTTCCAGAAAAAACAAACATATGGCTATCAACTCAACTAAAAAATGTTTAGACCTGTGAAAACTCTGGAATAATCTAAAGTAAATCTCAACCAGAAATTGCATTCAGATGGGTACTTTTGCATGCTCCAACTAGTCAATAGATTCTAAGGTTTGTGTAGAGACACAATTTCTACCAAGCCACTAAAAAGCTTATATGCCATCTCTGAGAGTGATAATCCCAAATATAACAATTGGTTTATATTTACAAACCTTATATCTGATGGTTGTGGGCAAAATGAATTCCTCTACTTGCAGAAGTGGTCCACATCCAGTAACATTGATTAGGAATAATTGACAAATAGTTGCCCCTTGCGTTACAGAATTTGTTAATCAGTCTTCTAGAACACAGAATGTGTATTCACTGAAATTAGATATTCTTAGGTTATTCCCTTAAAAACCTGGGTGGCCCCCAATAGGCTCCTTTCCCAAAGTGCTGTTACTATAGATAGTTTTATAGGAGACAGCAACCAGCCTACTACAGGATGACCTAGAATCTCTCGAAATATTGGTAAGCTGGCAATTACTTTTCATCCGCACAAGGGCACTGAAATGACCCACCTATCTAGCCTTCTTTTCTTGAGATTCTGCATAGTGACAGTCAGACCCCACTAATGCTGCTAATTCTAAAGTGCCATTAATCACACCATATTATTACAGAGACTGTGGAAAATAGCCCGTTCAGCAGTGACTGGCATAGTGTGCCTCCTTTTACATTCTACAAGTGGTACACTGTGAAGTATTCTGGTTTCCTGCTTCTTGCCACTACATTTTTACTTATAATTTGTGACTTATTAGAGAGAGAAATAGATGTTTGTGACATTGTTAATAACACTTGGGTAGAACTCTATACTACGATGCACATAAGAGTGATGAAATATTGTAGATTAGACCTTCATACTCCTAAAACAGTGGGTGGCAGAGTCTCGATGAAGAAAATACATATCCATTGTCTGTAATTTAACTTTAAAGAAGATTAATCCCCCCAACTATTTATATCTCTTTTTAACACAGTGCTGTCCACAATCAAGCCCAAAGGAAAGGTTTAGAACGTCAAACCTTTTTGGACTCCTCGTGCATGGAATTATATTGTCAAATAAATGCTGTAGTCTCAGCCAGCAGTTGTCATCTAAATTTGCTAAATGAGTATGTCTGCTGTTGATTGAACAGTAGTGAGATGTCATGGCCTGACCGAGCATAGAATCAGTGCTGGACCTACTGCAGTGCTTTCTCCAGTTCAGAACTGGTAAGGAAACCCCCCTCCCCCAAACACTGCTGGTAGTATAAAATTCAGCTGCCAGGGCTGCCCCCAATGTATTTCACCCGAAAAATATATCTCCTGCATCTTAGGCAATTGCACTAGCACCCAGGAAAGGCCACAGTAATATTTATGTCCCCGACCACAGCCCCCCAGACATACATGAAAATATT